>NC_141693.1:294181391-294835141 GCF_964263255.1 Lissotriton vulgaris
GAATTGGAGGCCCAAAACAAACAGGATGAGCTGAGTGGTTTGCAGTTAGACCATGCGAAGGTGATGCCTTATTGATATCCATTAGAAAATCCAAAACTGATCAGGAGGCCCGTGGGGATGGGGTAGTACTGCATCGGGCACATGGCAATCCTTGTTGCCCCGTAACACATGTGGAAGCATTCCTACAGCGCAGACCCAGGAAACGGGGGGACATGGTTAATACATGCTGATGGTACCCCAATCACAAGGTTTCAGTTTATGAGGGTAATGGATATGGCAATACAAAAGGCAGGCTTCGATCCTAGTTGCTTTGGAACTCATTCTTTCAGAATAGGGGCGTCGACTGAGGCAACAGCGAGAGGTTTTCCCAGCAACAATGTTAAAAGGATTGGGAGGTGGTCCTCCAATTGTTATAAGTGCTATGTGCGGCTGCACATGCTATGAGTAGGACATTTTCCTGGTGCTGATGCAAGTTCCTTCTCTGCTTCAATTTACAGTTTCTCAAGCCTGTCACGCAGGTGGGAAACTAGTGGCAGCACATCAGCAGCTACAATCAACGCAAGGACATGCACATCCACAGAAACCAGGACCACATGTTGTTTGGATTATTAGCCATTCAGATGTGAGGCGTTTGAATGCATATTTCTTTTCAGGTAATTACCGGTCTAGAGCAGAGCAGGCTGGTTTTAGGGTGTCATTTCATGGAAAAGGGGGTCTCCGTTTCAGTCAGTTCAGGGGTCTGGTAGCGGACATGTTGAGCAAGGGTGGGGCTCTCCCCAGTATCATTATCTTGCACCTGGGAGGGAACGATCTGGTAAATCTGTTTAGAAGAGGGCTAGTCAAAACCATAATCACTAAAGTAGTTTGGTTAGCTAGGACATGCCAAGGGTGTACCATAGTATGGTCTCAGATGGTACCCAGATTCCAATGGAGGGGGTGGAGTCTGTGAGGGCATTGAATCACTTAGTAAAAAGGATCAACAATAAGATAGAGAAGCTGTTTAGGGCTCCTCATTTACAGACGATCGCCCATGGTTGTATCAGGGGGGCGCCGTGCTTCTTAAAAGATGGTGTCCACTTGTCAAAAGTAGGTAATGAGATCCTATTAGACAATCTCCTAGCATGGTTTGGTGGCTTCAGGACCAGGACATGACCCTCTAGTTAGCAATTTGGGGGGGCCAGATAGTCGGGCAACTATGCTGGCCTGTGGCGGTAAGGTCATGATTGGTGAGCAGGAAATTTAAGGTCCTTAGAGGGCGGCGCCATTCTTGAATGGGGTCGCCCAAGGGGGAGGGAAAAGTGGTCTCTCGAGAACTCCAGCGGCAGTTACTGCCGGTTGGCTGGATGGGTGCGGGGAAATAAAGAGTTACGCTTTCCCTAGGTTGGTTGGCCACCTCGCACGTGCACAATGGCGCCACTAAAGGGCGCTGAACTGCGAGGGCCCCTTATGGAGATAATATTCAGAGCGTACGGGGTAACCGGGGAGGGGGGGTGTCCCTTGCGGTGAACGCGCCCTCTGCACATGCGCACTCCTATTGGAGGGCAGGCATCATTCGATAAGGATCTGACACCAGTTATTGACCTTGCCGTAGGCTCAATAGGGATACACTGAAAAGTAACTGCTATTATGATTATTGATTATGATATGTTTCTAGATTCAGATAGGAATAACTTGTATTAGAGTTATGTTAAGGTTAGCCATCTGACATCTGTTCTTAGTGTAATCAATGCCATGCAACGTTTTCTGCGTATTTTTGTAAATATTGTATATATTAATTTTGTTTAAAGTTTTTTACGTTAATAATATGGCCGGGGGTATTCAAGACCCCCTCATCCAAAACTCTTCTCATGTTATTGTCTGGGTCCTGTTAAGGGAGGAGGGGGTATAGGTAGTACCTGGCCAGACCGCCAGTTGCACAATGTCACTGAGGCTCTCGAGAAACCCAAAAGAGGGCCGCTTGCTACAGCGGCCCTCTTTTATGTTTACTGAGAGCATTGGGGAGCCTGACCGCTGCAAATGTGGCTCTGTGAAAGAGGTCCGCCGGCCGATTAGGAAGGTCTGCCAGGCTGCTGGCGGCCCACGTACATTGAGTACCACAGCCGCAATGGGTAACCCAAGGTACATACTCAGCCACTTTATGGTTGCTGCCACCATTTCAGGAGTATTGACACAGTGGCTGGTGCATTAGGAAAGTGAATATTTCCCTCCAAGCCGCCCTCATTTTAGATGGGATACTACAATCATTTCCCCCCTTTTATGGTTGGTTTTGTTGGATAGAGTTGCAGAAGGCTGGGATATGTCACATCGTTGTTGGTTGAGCCAGGTGCAGGGCAGCTGGACGATAGGTTGGCTTGGTTTTTGATAAGTTTAGTGTTGTTGCCATTTAGCAAACCAGAAGAAATTGGGGTGGAGGTGGGGTCAAAAAGTGCACACATGGATAAGGCAGAAAATTTAAAGTTACGTTGTAGAAACTTAAGATAGATGTTATTAGATGTAAGCTAAGTGGTAAGGGGTGTTTAAGGTCACAATTAGCAAAGTGCAGCAGAATAGGAGTTAGATATTTATAGGGTAAATATGTGGGGGAGGGGAGCAGTGACTATAGGTGACATGTTGTGTAGCGAGGTTTTAGTTCTGTAAGGCAAAAGGTCAGGGGGTTTTAATATGATGTGCACCTGTTTCAATAAAGCAGCCTTTTCCAGACAAAAATGCCTATATGGTCTGTGCTGCCCCCCTCTCGTCCTATATGCTGAATAGTGCTGTAAATTGTCGCATTATTTAGTCAACACGGCAATGTCCTGCATCGCCTTATTCTACAGTGCTCCCATTTAAAAAACGTTAAATAACGCGTACACTCAGTAGTCTGAGAAGGTCTGTAGTTTGCCCTCCTGATCACAGTTGCTCCCACTTAAATAAAGTTATTTATCCAGCAGTCTTAAAGCAATGTGATTAGTTATAGGCGAGACGGTGGGATGCGTTTTTATAATTCATTGTCCTTGTCTTGTCATCACCTCCCTTTCTCTATTTAAATGAATCTATGCCCTTTAATCACTGCTGCTGACCGCTGCCTCAGCAGAGTGAGCGTTCAGCTTGGCTTGGTGTATTGATCCCCAGTTGCAGAAACATCAATAGAAGTTTTAATTGACGAGAATCTACTTTCTCTGTGAGTTCCAGCGTTATTTCATACTCTTGTCAATGGACCCCTCAAAATGTGTTAGCCAGGATTTGCACAGGAATAAGCAGGACTACCTCAAGGATAACCACTGCACCATATGAAGGTTTTCATTCATTCTTTTCACATGACGAAGAGAACACAAGATTGAATTGGAAATGGATGGGCACAGGGATACAGACCACTTAACTTAAAAAAATATTTTACTCACCAAAATCTTGCAGAGGCTGCAGCTGATCGCCTGTGGTGTTTTAACACCCCTAAATGGGCATCTGCTAATAAAAGAGCATCAAAAACGAGCTGGAATCCCACCCTTTGCAGTCGTTGCCAGCTCATCCTCTATGTCACTGTATGATATCGACTGACACTGTTTAGGGAGTCAATATCGTATTACTCACAGTGGCACTATGCGTGTTGGCAGGTCTGGAGCTATACCTATCAGTTGAGCTGTGGGTGCAATGGCATAGGGCTCAGGAATGATAGTTGCCCTCCGCACTCCAACGAAGGCAGTCTTTTACTAACCAACTGAGTGGGTGGGGCATTTTCCACAACCTCATATGCTCCCCCAGCACAGCCAGAGCCTACTGCTGGGAAAAGAGGCCACCTAAAAGCATCCTCCTTTTGTACTTGAGCCGCTTTGAACACTTTCCTGGGAGGTGCAAGTTGCAGGTAGTAATATAACATTTATTTCGAGGGAGGCAAGGTTCATTTTTATGTATTCTACCGACGCTGACCCCATGTGTAAAGTGGCAGGAAGTCAGTGAAAATGTCATGTACCTGAAAGCATTGAACTCTATATAACAAGTTATTTTGCTCATGTCTGGGCTCTGGATCTGGAAAGTACCTTAAACTAATGTCCAAGACCTGAAGAAAAGCAGCTTCTTCATCCGAATGGCTAGTGGGAACAAATTTGAACGAGGCACAACTCCAGATTAGAGATAACCTTTTGCCCAGCTCCACTGAAAACCAAATATATACTGACCAATCAAAACTGTTTGTCTGCGTGAAGCACCGTGTTAGTCCATGGGTCCCTGGGACCTTGTTTATCTCCCTGCACCACTGACTGCCTACTGACTGGCAAGTCATCAACATGGGCCATCGATTCATCTTCCCTGCAGAACCTGGGGCCCTGCTACTAGCTGGTCCTTTGCCATTAGCATGATGGACCTGATGGAGTTACCGTTCATGGGCAAACTTTGACTCACCTTTGCATCTTCAGTAGATCTGAAACTTGCTCATGAACTATTTGGATTGATAAACTATTTAAATACAACCTGTGTTAAATTAAATATGGCAATGCCCTCTTTTCTCTCTATTAAACAGTTATGTTCTTCTGGTTATCTCTGGGGCGGGGGGGGGGGGGCAATAAACTCTGCTCTTCTGGCGGAGTTCGTGGAATTTTGCCCCCTCACTCGGAGCACAGTGTTTTGGAAAAACTCTGTAAATCACTGTGTGTAAAAATGGAGCCTTTTCTTATGTGCATTAAGTTGGCGTGCGCTAGACCATTCCCGGCGAGATCTCTCAAACCGCGGGCACGGCAGGTCACTATCACTCACATTTGCACTGAGAAAGCTGCTGCTCGAGTAGTAATGCTACTCGAGCAACAGAAAGAAGCAGCGCCCTCTGGCGGGCCAAGTGGTGCTGTTGCACAGATTTTACAGTGCAAGATAAACTTCAGTGGGAACAATCAGTGCGAGCAGCAGGACATACCGAACTCCGCCGCTGGCAGAACTCCGATGAATCTCATGGAGTTTTGAGATAGCTCAGCGGATTTCCCCACCGTTCTGCCCACTTCTAGTTATCTCACCACATTTTCAGTGCTTTGTATGCTTGTTCATTTGTTCACCTGATTATTGTAAAAAGAACAATTGATGGACAGAATGCTGAACAATGTCATACATTCACCCCAGTACGGAGATCTGGGCCTAAATCCATCATTTCTTTGCTCACCATGCCATTCCAGTTAAGACCCAGCCAAAAGCAAATCAGTCTTGACCCTGTGCCTCATGGGAACAGTCCAGAACGAACTGCCAGACCAGGTCCTCCCTTGACTTGAAACAAGCATCCTAGGACTGTTCTGCCGGACTGTTGCCACAAAGAACAGGGTCAAGACTGATTTGCATATGGCTAGATCCAAACTGGGGTGGTGTGGTGAGCAAAAGAATGATGGATTTAACCCAGATCCTTCTGACTGGGGGTGAATATCTGCATTGTTCAGCATTCCGTCCATCAATTGTTTCTTTTGCACCTGATTATTGTACCACCTTGTATAAAGTGGAGGCTGCCACAATGAAAAAGTGGCGACCCAGGTAGGGAGGCATGGGGTGCACGAGAGAGGGATCGCCTGCAGGGTGTTAATTGTAAAAACATTTTTAAAAACACTTACCTGGAGCTGCTGCCCGCCTTCCACGACACACCACGTCCTTCCCGGTCTCAGCAAGGCTTGGGGCCTCGTCATGGACTCCCTGCAATCCCCACGCTGCTCTATACTACTATGAGAGCAGCACAAGTATTGGGCTGGTATAATGCTCTGCTCAGACCAGGGAGTCTGCAGGTGTTTCTCCAGCCAGGAGAAACCTAAGAGTACATATGTGTATTGGGCGGCCTAAGCCAGCCAGCAACCACATATGCACACTTAGGGAGTGCACATAGCACTCCTCCTCCCCATGCCCCGCACCTCCCTGCACAATCTGGCTCAGAGCCGGCAGAAGAAAGATAAAACAATGACATTGTTTTATTTTTCATGTTGAAGGGGTTATCTACAACCACCTAATTGCCTTCCAAACAAATGAAGAGTTGGGTAGACAGTAGAGAATACAGACAGACATTTTATTAGTAAAACTCTACAGAGAAGTCCAATCTGACATGCACCCTAAGATGTCTGCCGAGGGACTGGCCCCCACAACAGTCTGCAATGCATAACCATTCCTCCCAAGGACCTCTAACCATGCCTACAGTAGAAAGTTACCAGCTTAGGTCGAACATGAACAAAGGAGGCACAGGAGGGTGGGCTACCACCTGCCAGATGGGTACACGCTATCACAGTCTCAAGGTTGCAGTGCTAGGTCTCAGCGTCTCCTCACGTGAGAGCAGAGCTACACACACAGATTGATATGCAAAAGCAGACTGGCCTATTCATTAGTAAGTCCGAAAGCAACCTTGAACAGAAAAGAAAATAATAACTAAATACAATGTTCGGCTGAGGCAAGCAAGATGAATAACGGGGCCTAGTTCAGACTCCGCCTAATAGGGATTGCGAAATACAAAATGGAGTCACACTCCCTAACTGAAGCTCGCACATTGCAGGGATAACTCAGTGGGTTGCATAACGTGGATACGAATCGTGTCTTATGTAGCCGCACTCTGCTAACCTAATATAACACAGGACAGGTGCATAACAAGAATGGGGTTTTCAAACCTAACAGACCCTCCTTTTAGCAGTGGAGGCTAATTGCTTTATTGGCACTATCCAGTAGGGTCTTTACAATTCTAAGCAGGGGGGAAAGTAAATGTAAAGTCACTGAAATCGTAAAGGAAACCAAAGCCGCATATATATTTATATATATATATATATATATATATCTTTAGTATTAAAAAATACCATAATCTATAAGCATCATATCCTGTATGACTTGCGTCATCATAGTGGAGACTTTATTATCTTGTCCTGGCAATTTAGGGACTGAATCCATTGCAATAGGTGTAACATGCTGGAAGGCAATTGACACATAGGCAACACGTGAGGATGACACCTGCAATAGACACTAAGAATAGAAGTATCTTCCAACCCCAGGATCATATCAGGCTTCAAAACCACCAAGTCAAGGATCAGGAACCATTATCTTGATGAATATTGGATACAAGTCTATGTAACTTCTGGATAGCTGAGTACACATTAGGGGGTGGTCTAGTATGTAAACACAGCATCTACTACCTATAACGTGACACGCTCCTCCTCTATCTGCAAGGATGACATCTAAAACCATCCGATTTTGAAGAGCAACGAGCTTGGTAGCCTGGAGCTCAGCTGTAATGGTGGTGATTATACCTGCTGTAGTATTAATGACCACTTCTAAAACTCTGGAGAGGCGGTGAATGCTAAGACTATTATAAATAGTTCCCCAAAAGGGCACTATACCCTTCATAACATCGGTGAATTGCTTTAGAGTGGAATCTGTCTGATCAATATCTGCAGTGTCAACAACTCTCCTCCCATGGGACAAGTATACACTTCTCTGTTGTAGTCTGTGGTCCTTGTGATAGTTGGATGGTGCAATATAAAGAGGAGGTAAAACAAAAGAAACATAACACCGGCGAGACCATCCCCTAGGGAGCCATGTATAAGCATGCGCTCCATAGACAAAGTATACATTAGGAGACATGAGTAAAGGTGGACTGCTGGTAGTGTTTAATCAATATGTATAATTACAGTAGCTCTGTCCCACTAGAATATTCCTAAAACCTTTGACACAGAAACAAACTGCAGTATCAATCACAGGCATGGGCAAGACTGTGTTTTGTTATTGTCGTATAGATTCATGCAAGCATTGGGTTGTAAGGTACCTTCCTTTCCATCTGTTCCCAGAGTATAACCCTGGTGTACTACTATATATTCCAGAACTGTCTCATAATCAGACTCTGTTACATTCATAGCATCAGCATGATAATGAATATATACCATGGAAAGCAACTGGAACCATGCCTAACAACTACCTAAGTACAACAGGGGTAAGGGGTCATTCTTGTGCATAACAGAGGGGAGTAACCCACACACCCATCAATTTGTATTGTGAACCTGATGGAGCATCTGCAAAAAAGCATTTTCAACATATGTCTGTCTATGTCTTTAATTATGCGGGGTCAATGTAACAAATAGGTGCTCGGGTAGTCTCTATGAGACTGTGGACAGGAGGTTGATCTTCTAAATACCACACAACCCCAACCAGTATGATTGTTTCAATGAGGAGGAAAATCACCACTACTATCTTACTCCTAGTAGACCAGCTCGACTAACCAGGACCATTCTGCTCTAGTGGTGGGGCCACTAGGGGCTGTCCCTCCCTCATGACTACACGGCCAAATGGGTACAAGCCTTAGGGATTGGAGCCACAAGAGTACAACCGACCAGAGGGGTACAAGTCACCCAGCGTCAGTCTAGAGCCTCGCTGGTAGGCTCCTATTGTTCATCAACAACTGTGCTATGAAGCACTCCCTCGAGGGAGCTGCACGATTGCAACCTTTGCTGGAAACAAATCCTTCTTCATTCAGGATAGGGCATCCTGCCTCCAGGGCAAGTACCCTCAACTATCCTGTCCAGTGTCCAGGGCAGTGCACCCGTTCAGCTCACCCTACTTTATCGCAGGCACCTTAGACACAGTACCTACAACCTGGTCCCTAACTGCTTGACTGTCCCTCTGGTGCACTGTTCTTCTGCCGGGGGCCTAGATTATATCTGGTGACTCCAGGCATTGTTTTGTCGACAAAAAGGGGGTGAAACTCAGGATCAGATGGGCACTGAGACTCAGACTCTTGTGGATCAAAAGTGGGAGAAACTGGGTGGCCCCTTACCTGTAGGGGGACCACCTCAAGCAGGGCAGCATCACTCTCCTCGTCCGTTTGCACCCACTTCAACCAGGCATCAGAGAAGGGAACGAAGCGGGGCACCCGTTCCCCTTCCAGGTTAGCAATGCCCTCAAGCACCCACTTGTCATAGGAAAGTGGGAGAGGGACCTTTTTGCAGTGGGTCCCATGCATCCAGTGCTTCCGGCTGTCGAGTTTCACTGCAGTGCGAATGGCAAGGAGGACTAACAGTGGCCCTTTCCAACGAGGCTCCAAGCAGCTCTTCCTCTGGAAGTTTTTCATGACAACATAGTCACCAGGCTGTAAATGATGCCCGGGCCCCTCTGGTACAGGTCGCAGTGTCTCCTGGATCTGTTGATGAAGAGAACAAAGATCTTTAGTTGACTCATACAAATAGTCCACAAGTAAAGGTTGCTCTATTTCGGATAAGTGCATGGGTCTTGGGACGCCGCAGATATTAGCAGGACGGCCAAAGACCACTTCATACGGTGACAACCCTTTCTTATAGTGTGCGGTCGCCGTGGTAGATAACAAAGCTAAAGGTAACGCATCTGGCCATCGCAATCCTATGCTTTCTTGTATCTTTGCTAACTTCAGTTTTAGAGTACCTTTGTACTTCTCAATAGGCCTGGGCATTAAATTCCGTTCCGCTCGCAGAATTTGGGTAATTTTGCGTTCCGCGGAGAACGTGAAAGCGCCCAAAATTCTGCGTTCCGCGACTTCGCAACATTTTTTGTTTGTTCGCGTTCTCAAATGTGTGTTCAGAAGATATTTCTCCCGAGCACGCAAACAGCGAATGCGAACAGTAAAAAAGCATAGCGAACAAGCAATTCCGCGTGTTCGCAGAATTTCTGCGTGTTCGCAGAGATTTTTTACCGGTTCACAGAGATTTACTTAATGCCATTATGCAAATTCCGCCCACCCCTACTTCTCAACCAGGCCTGCTAACTGGGGGTGGTTCGCTGCATGAAACTTCAGCTTAATGTGCAAACCTTCGCACACCAATTGAATGACCTTTGAATTGAAGTGACTTCCGTTGTTACTCCAGATCAAATGTGGTAATCCGATCCGTGGGAAGAACTCTTTTAGGAGTGTCTTTGCTGTCGCCATAGCCGTATTCTCATTAGTGGAGTAAGCCTCAATCCATTTACTGAATGCACAAATCACTAACAGCACGTACTTCAAATTGTTTACTCGTTCCATTTCGATGAAATCCATCTGGAGAACCTCGAAAGGGAAAGAAGGCGGTGCCATGTTACCTGAAGGTGTGGCGGTACCTTTCCCAGGATTATGTGTCATGCAAATCATACAGTGTTTCACTAAATGAGTGGCTATTTTGGAAATATTGTTGTTCTGCCACACTGGATCCAACACCTTGGATGTTCCCTTGGCGCTAATGTGGGCTGGGCCATGGGCCATGGTAACCACAGGAAGTACATAGCCATTGGGTAGCATCCATCACTGTTTCTCAGATTTATCAGTCCAACACTGATCCTCATCCAGATGCCCTCTACTTTCCTGCCATATTGCCAATTTGCTAGAGTCGCCTCACTTTGTAACTCTTTAATATTGTCTAAAATGTCTTTAAACATTCCATTGTCTGGGACCCACCTAGCAGGGCCTGCCACAAACATCTATTTCTTTTTTTATCTAGTTGTCTCTTTAGCTGTTTGGTCTGCAAATGCATTTCCTCTTCCAACATCATCTGTTATTGCCTTGTGTGCACTACATTTTATTATTGCTAACTTGTCAGGGAGTGTTAGAGCTGACAAAAGTCTATGTATCAATGGGCCATTCTGTATTCGCAATCCATGAGTTGTTAAAAAACCTCTTTCTGCCCAGAGGCGCCCGAAATTATGGGCAACCCCAAAGGCGTACTGGCTGTCAGTATAAATATTGAGTCTCTCACTCAGCTCACAAGCCCAAAGAAGGGCAACCAGCTCTGCTTCTTGGGCGGACTGATAATGGACACGGGATGTCTCAACTACAGTGTGTAACATTGTAATTGCATATGCTGTAGTGGTGGTGCCATCTGGTAGTTTGAAACAAGAGCCATCAACATATAGTTCTCCTTGGGGGTCAGATAGGGGAACATCAGTCAGGTCTACTCGTCCCTTTGTCTCCTCTTCTGTTCTGGACACACAATAATGTGCGTCCGTGTTATTGCTCGTCAAAGGGAGGAGTAGTAACGTGGCTGGGTTCAGAGTAGCACATCTTTTGATGGTAATGTGTGGACTAGTAAGGTGCTGCATCTTTGTCTTATAACGAGAATTGGGCTTTCAAACCTAACAATGTGCTGGCTCTGAGCCAGACAGTGGGGCGATGCTCCTCCACCATTGCAGAGGAGCTGCCACTGCTTGCATAATTTATTTTAAAGTCCTTTGTGGGAAGCATCATAATAATGCTAAAATTAACAAATATAGCCTCTACCAGTAAAAGGAAAGCTAGGGGATGCCATTCGGGTCTACCAGTGCCCTGCAGAAGCCATCTTACCATAGAACGATGAAAGCTGCACTCGTTTGCATATTAGATTAGAGACAATCAAAGTATGACCCAATATGACCCCTGGTGAAAGGCAGCACTGGACTGCTGTTTACTTGAAGGAGTTCTAATATTCAGAAAGATGTCAAACAAATGGGCAAGCATTTATTTATACCTAAACTGAAATAATGGAAAAGAATTAAAAGAGGTGTCCTACACCGCTTTACTTTACGAACACCATTTTTAAAGACATCTTGCAACAAACGTACAAATATGATAAAAGTGTATATCATTAACATGCAGAAGCATTTCACCTGAGTACATCAGATTATATCACTGCTTTGAGAGGCATTTATTTAAAGCGATAGGTTTCAAACATGAGCTTGGAAACATTTCCTTCCCCACACAACAATGACAGAATTGCCATTAGTGAACCAAGAGGCAAGTCAGTTGTCATGCGCGCCCTCTATATGGGCTGGGTTATTATTTTAAACGGGACAACATTATCATTTATTAAATGAAGTACAATAGGCTTTATACAACGAACATCCTGAACTCCTGCATTTAGTTAAAGTTGCTCTCATGTGTGATAATAAAGAAAAATCAGGCAGAGTGAAATAAAACAATTGCCTAGGATCACACAATTTGATCAAGTGGGGAAGCCGAGATTGATCTAGGTTTTCCTGTTTCACATTCTGCAATTCAGTCACTAGAGTGGTATCTCTTTCCCTCTCTTGTTTTTCAACAAAAGTTAGCGCTTTGTCTTTAATTCTTGGCACATGAGGTCAGAGTGTGTGTAGCAGACGAGCCACATGAAGGCTCGGCTTATTTTGGGCTATAAGGTCCAACAGAGCCTTGAGCAGTAACAGTCAGTTATTTGGCTTGAGCCACCAGTGTCTTGCCCACCTCTATCACATAATGGCAATTAAGAAGAGAAAGGCATGATGAGAGATATTATTTTACAATTGTAAAATAATTTAGTGAAGCAGGAGTACCAAAACAACTGTACAGGTCTCCTCATTTCACAATTCCTAACTTTCCCACTGCACCATATTTTAGAGTGGACTATGAGCATGGATGTTCTTTCCCCATGGGTACAATCAAGTGATTGTTGGGTTCCAATCTGTGGCAGCTCCCCTGCTAACGCGGAGGAGCGTCACCCCACTGCTTCAGCTGCAAGCTGGATATAAAAAATAAAATGATAATATTGTTTGTTATTATTTTGCTTTTTGCCTTCAGCTTGAAGCTGAAGCCAGGCGGGTGGGGCTAGGCTCCCCACGCCACAGGAGGAGGAGTGGTGGCAGCACCTAAAGTGAGCATGATGCTTTGGCCGGCTGTCTCGGGCTGTCCAAAGCATCATGTGCACGCTGCATGTCCTCCGTTCAGGCTGTATTTCAGCCTGGATGGAGAACATGCACAGCCTGGAAGCCCTGACTGAGCACCGAACCACGGCACTCAGACCAATTACAACGCTGCTAAGGTAGAGTTGTGACTGATCAGCGGATTCTGGGAGGTCGTGAGCTTCCTGCCAAGAGGAGGACGGAGAAAGAAAAGATGACGGTCGGCGGTAAAGAGGTGTTATCTTTTTATTATTACCCCCTCAATTGTTCCCCCTACTACCCCCCTGCTTCGCCACCCCTGGTCGGTAGCAGCCACTGCTGGTTACAGTCTGGTTTTCTTATTACATTCTTACAGTGTTTAGTTTAAGTTCTGTTTTACCTTTCTTTAAAAAAAAATTAGCAGAGTAATAGGTTGAGGATGTGATTACCCAGGAGCCCAAGATTTGTTACACGGGAAGAATGAGAATATTTAAAAGATGGCATCTGGTTCCATAGTTTTTGATCTTGCTCATTACCCAATTGAGGTGCGAGTTTCTTTGATAGTGAGATTCTGGAACTTCTCTTACCAAAGAAATGCCTCTGTGCCACGGAACCTGCCCAGGCATTTAATACAGAGTTCACAGCCATGTTTAGGGGTGGAGTTTGGCTGTTTGTTTCTACAGTGTTTATTGTAGGGTGGGGTCTTTGTTAAGGATTTATTATAGCACTCACTCCCCTAACTGGACCATTTTCCAAGTACTGTTAATGTTTGCAGAGAGGAGACTAAAGGCATAAGGAAACAGCGAGGTCTAAGAATCTATTTCATTCCAAGTCAGTAATCAAGCTACTTCCTTGTACACTTGACTCACCAAATGTAGCGATAGCCAGCGGACAAGGCTTTCTAGAAGGTGTGGTTGCATGATAGCGACTCGGATTCAGCATAACACAGTATTGTTAAATCTATGCTTATTCTAGAGACTAAGGATTTAACTTGGATAGCAGTATTGAGTGAAACACTCAAAATTACTCCATGACACACTGTTCATCCCATGTACATGCTTTGCTTCCCCTACTTCCATGTTACGACCACCCACAGTCACCCTACTGTCGCAGTGCAGCTCTCAGTCACGCCACAGACCATACTTTTTGGCCATTGGGAGCATGTACCCATGTATTCGGTTGTCCAGGCATGTTCTTGTCAGCAGTGTACATGTATCTAGATGTGCATCTCGGGGTACAACAGGCGTAGTACCACAATACAGTCGTCAGAATATCATCTCACAACCAAACTGTGGCCAAAATATAATCTACAAAACTAACACTCCTTTGGGTTAATAACAGACAGTCTACAGACAATGGGGGTGATATTTTTGTAAATGATATTTAGAACATGCTATTTTTGCCGGACAATATTTCCGTATACAACACCCTGACACACAGCCGTGGAATAATCTTGCCTGCAATATATCACTGCAATGGTTGACTGTGTTCCCATTGGTCCTTCAGCAGTTGCAAATGGAGTGGGTGTCCTGCACTGGCTGTCGGATCATGTCAGGATTCCCCCCTCAGGCTTTGCCCAATGACCTGCAAATAGGCATTGCAGGCGGTGTTAAATATTTGAATGCTTCTATTGACATACTTTACAATCTCCAGAGAATTAAAAGAAAGCCGCAAACTGCTCTTTTAAATATTTATGTAGCTCAGCCAGGCGGCGTGGTATTTAAATATCATAAGCGCCGGAAAAGAGCGTCTTCCCATGATGGCAGGTAAATCACACAGACCCCCGGCAGCCCAAGGCTTCAAGGGCTCTTTGAAGTCGATCGACGATTGCAGGTTTGTTTATTTTCTCCTCCATGTTGCAATTGGTTGCTATTTTCTATTTCCCCATTCCTCACTCTATTGAGGATGTTTGCCTTGGAGTTCTAAGAGCTAGCAGAGCATTTCCAAAGCATCTCAGTCCATGGAGCATCATTATTTGGAGATGGTCCAAGGGTGAGCTAAGCTTCCCTTCAACACATATGAGAATATTCTGAGGGATACCCACCACAAGTAAAAAAATCTCTAGAACACAAATGATTTTTATTTTTTCCACAGAGCATTGTTCAGAAGTTTTGTTTTCATCATTTTGAACAGTTTCTAGGTCTGAAGAGCCATATGGAATTGCTCTTTACTAGAACCTTAAAGAAGTCCACTTGTCGTAGAGCTAGTCTACAAAGTCACCATGCTGCTTGCGAAACCTTGCAAAGTTAAAATTTCGCAAAACATCAACCTAAACTCTACATTGCATGGTAAGTCTGGGTGAGTAGGTGTGGCATAAGAATAGTACATATATACTAACACTATGTTGTAGGAATTGGCTATGTAGTGCATGCATGCAATCATTTTCTATGTCAGTATTCTTGACCTCTGTATTGGGACTTTAAACCAGAGTTATACAAGTCGATTTACAAAAGAGAATTCTACAATACTTTGAATGTTCTAAAAGGTGTTCCTTCATCACTTCATCCTAATTGAATCAATAAGCCGATATTGATAAAACGCCTTTTTTAACACCCTTATACAATATTCTAGATGTATTATTAGAATGTACTAATTGATAGAAAGGCTTATTTACAAGCCCTTTGGGTCACCAGTGCGTCACATTTTTTACGCACTGGCGGTGCAGTGTGCCTGCCCATATTTACAAGGTCACGTAAAGCCACCCTGCATGGCTTTTCGTGTCCTTTCAAATATGGCCACCTTTCACACATTACTCTGCATGGGTGTTGCTGTTGGTGTTCCCAGCAGCATCCACGGAACCTGACGCATTCCCAGATTTACAAGGTTTTGTAACCTTGGGAATGTGTCAGATTCCCATGGCTCCCCAGGGGAGGTGTAAGGGGGAGCAGAACGAGGAGCAATAGCTTTATTTCTCCTCGTTTTTCCTTTTTCCATTGCAGAATGAGGCACACATAGGAAGAGGAAAACACCTCTCTTGATTGTTGTTTGTACAAGAAGGTAACACATGCCGCCCAAAACAATCACCCCTACAACACAGACACGCTTACGCGATGGTGCACGGGTGCCTGCGTTGGTGCATGGATCCCATTGTGCGCCAGCACAGAGAACAAGCATTTGCAATGCAATAGGTCTCGCAGCATTAAAGTTTGAGTTATTGGCATTGTATATGGCATTGTGTTGCATTAAATTTTTAGCAAACTCTGTATTGTTGTATGACGATGATTTGCAAGCTGTTAGTTGTTGCTGAATAGTAAACAATGTCAGGCACTGTGCGCAATTAAGGTTTCTCCCACACTCTAATCATGCTGAAAGGTTGGAATTACTGGGAACAGGGTGAAACTGCCATAAAAAAAATCAATGCTGTACATGTTTTTAAATATAGTAACTTATTACTAAAGTGAATATATTGTATGGCTGTCTCAAAAACGAATCGCCTGTGCCAGCTGAATACTCCATGCACTAAAAAGTAAGTCCTGAGCGAAGTTATTTTGCGCGTTTCCTGACAAATTACATGTAATGCTTATGAAGCTGTTCTAGAGGCGGATTTGGCGCTCATTTCTTGCAGCGAGGCGTGCACCAGACGGCATCCCAAAATAAACAAACCACACAAGTGTCAGCCGCCTTGCAGACACGTTTAAGGAGAGTCTTAGGGCGCCTCACGCAGGTGCATGAACCTTGGTTCCAGATGGGGATGGGTGTTAAGGGCACATGCCGGCGGCAGAGATGGGGGCACAGCAAGTCCACCCGGTTACATTCATTCAGCCTTCTTGTTCTGTGAGCCCTCACCTGTCACAACGACAAGAACCACTGTCCTAATGCAAACAGGACTAATGTCTCCTCCCCCTCCCGTGATCGGTAGAGTTATACAATAGTCACATCTGGGGTGCAGCGGGCCTTGGTGCAACTGCACCTGCTGCACGATGGATACCTACCCCCCTTTCCTGTCATCATAGTTAGCTAAAACTGTCCCAGCTATCCCCAGTGATGCAGCAGCATGACAAGCTGCACCCGCGGCCATGGGAGAACCGGCTGGCTGTCAAAGTAAAATGAAACCAAGGCGAGGGAGTAAACAGGCCACTCTGGGTGCGGAGTCTCATTAAAGCTACACGGGAGTCATTCAGCGAGTTAAAGAAAACTCCCACGGCAGGATCCGGCTGCTCACCCATGAGGCAGTGAAAGCATGCACGGGCGGGGTGTCTGTGTGAGGTAAAGCTACGGGTGGCCTGGAGAGCGGGAGCCCCGTTTCAAGATAATCTGCTGGGTTGTGCCATTCATCAGGGATCTGTTTTTCAGATCAAATATCCAAATGCCAACAAAATTGACTCGACCTCTTATCTTCCTGATGTCGATAACATGAGCGTCACTGTGCCTCACACAACGTGAAACAGTTTATTAGAGTTGTGGCGCATATATAAGAAGTATGAATGCTACTATGTGAAAAAGGCTATGTAATAAACGTAAAAAGGCAGCGACAGGGATACGCAAGCATCCAATGGTTACCTCAGTGACCCCAACGACAAAAACAAATGATGCCGCTCATGGCAGATTTTTCTATTGACTTCTGCCCCTTGTTTCTTTGCCTCTTAAGGATGGTTACCCCGGTGTCCCCGCGAGTCCAGGACGCAGCAAAAGCCCTTCATTTCAGGCTGCTCTGCAAAAAGCAGCTTCCTTATTTAGAAGAAGCTGCACAGCCCGGACTGTGCGAGGTAACCCGGACCAGATGCTGCGAGGCGCCCTGGAGCAAACAAATGAAACCTAATCACAAACAAATGACGACGATCGTGGCAGAATTATCTACGGACTTCAGCGCCTTGTTTCTTTGCCTCCTAAGTGTGACGTAGTATATTGAAGAACGTTGCGCTGCTGTTTGCCAAACTGCAAGCATCATAAAGAGGGAAAACGTTATTACGAAGAACGTTGCTCCGTGGTTTGTAAAAGTAAATGCGCCATCACACGCATTCTATACCTCAAACATACTGACAGGCTGGAAGTGAAGAGAAACTTTCTCTAATTACCTTGGTGTGCGACTGTGCACCCGAAACCATACAAAAACAAGTGTGCCAACGCGGGACCAGCACCTGGCTCCTTCCCCCTCCTCCCAGCAAAACCAGCTCCGAAAGCGAAACCTTCATTGGGGCGGGACCTCCGTCTTCGGAAGCCCGCGCACGCGCCCACGGGAAAGCAGTGCTGGTGACGCGGGGCTCATGCCCGAGGGAGAGCCCCGCGGAGGCTGCAAGACCTTAGAATCACGGTAAGTGGGGGGGGGCGCTTGCAGGCATGGTGGGGGGGCGCTTGCATGTATGGTGGGGGGCGCTTGCATGTATCTATGTATGCGGCGGGGGAGGGGCCTTATATGTATGCGGCGGCGGCCAGGGGGAGGGGGGCCCTTCTATGTATGCGACGACGGCGGCGGCGGCGGGGGGGGGGGTGGGGGGGCCTTCTATGTATGCGGCGGCGGGCCTTCTATGTATGGAGGGGGGGCCTTCTATGTATGTGGCGTCGGCGGGGGGGGGGGGCTTTGTATGTGTGTAGGTGCGCTCCTGTGTGTGTGTGCCTTCTTGCCTGCATGTGTGTGTTCAGTGTGCCTTTCTTTGCATGAGAATATGAGGCACGGTGACGTGCGCGCTCACGAGGTAGAATCTCCGGCAGGAGACGCAGACTCGTGACAGTCTGCTGTCCACATTCCCAGAAAAGTGATTACATTAGTTGTCTCGCTAGACGCAAAAGCTTCGCTTTTGCTATCGTCTAGCGAGACCTAAAAAGGACAGGAAGGCACCTTATCTAGTAGATACGGCGCATTCCTGCCCTTTTATTTTGATGCGCGGCAGCGCAGCAGGAAGGCTTGCTGCTCTGCCCTGTGACAAATTATTGTAAATGAGGCCCCAAATATTCAATGTCATAATATTGCAAGTCTTACATTTTAAAGCAAGTTCTAGTAGTGGTTCACCACTATATAAAGATAATTTAGAAAAAAGGAAGCGAGGTGTTAATGGATTTCTATCACGGGGCCAAAAAAGTATTTGCAAATTTTGTTAATGTACATGTATTCAAGCAGATTCAGTACTTTTTATTGCTTTGTATTTTGTACATGGGTCTGGTATTTAATTAATTAGTAATTGCGATATGCTGATGACAAGTTTTACCAGGCGAATTGTGACATTCTGTTTTCACAAGTTCGTATCTGAGATCAGGTTCCTACCATGGCGATCTGTCTGTAATCCTCGGATCAGTTGTTCAAATTACAGCAGGGCAGAATCAGCCTTTCATGTTGCATAGGCTGAAAAAAACGAGCACCTAGGAGTGAGGAAATAATTACATCAATTGGGTAATCCAATGAATTCAAATACAATACGAAAAAAAGCTACTACTGCTACTATAAGTAGTCTTAATTACCTCATTGCTATAGAGGAAATTGACAATCAGTAATTGGAGCAATGCTACATTATCCCTCCTTTTAGTTATTAGCTTATAAAACAAGTGTGAGGGTATGTCTTGAAACAGGTAACCGTGCTTACCCTTTAAATTAAGAAAATTAGGGGTATATTCACAATAACGTGTGATAGCTACTGCAAGAGTAGCCTAACGCAACGTTCAACATCACAGCCTAACGCGGGAAAATAACCCAGTGGCAACGTGGAATTCACAACAAAGCAGTAGCATGCGATAGACTGAGAAACCGCAGATAATGTCCGCAATACAACCAACTTGATGGAGACAAACACAAACCACAACACCAAAAAGCATGCGATGGGCCAAAGCGCGATGAGGAAACCAGCGATAAGCAGTGCCAGGCCTGCAACACACACCTTGCAGGCGGGAAAAATCACCATAAACGTCGAAAAAACACCCAAACACAAACTGACCAACACCCAAGCACCATGGAGGCAGCCGGAGCAGGCGCAGAGGACGAGCGCAACCCCACAATCACCCCGGACGACCAGCTTGGGACCTCGGGGACAGGGACGAGCAAGGACAAGAGGAAGAGGAAGACGAAGTTCAGTCCGCAGGTGAACAAGATCATAGTCATGGAGGTGATGGAACACCTTCAACAAATGTTTGTCACCTCCAACGTGTCATTGGGCACCAAAAATGGAATATGGTGGGACATCGTGGACAAGGTGAATGCCGTCTGGGTCACAAGAGGACAATGGACAAGGTCAAGAGGCAATAGAATTACATCAAGCGGTGGACCAAGGAGAAACTCTCCGCCAACCAGAAGGCAGCAACGCAGACTGGAGGTGGGGGCCCAGTGCCACAGCTCATGCTGAATGACATGGAGGAGCTGGTGTCGACAGTCATCAGTGTGGAGACTGTGACCGGAGTCAGGGGATCGGACACTGCTCGACAGGACACAACACAACCACAACAGGGTGAGTGACCAGCGGGTACTTGGGGGATGGGTGGAGATGGGCACAATGGCATACATGCACAATCAAGCAGAGCACAGTGCACACCCAGAATGACTCTGGGTCCTCGTCCAGATCTACAGACTGTCCCAATGTATAATGCCATGCTGTCTGAATGCCACCATGTACCATGCGGCTACATACATGTGGACACATTGTAATACACCATCTCCCCTTCACATCAGAGGGGCACCGTCAACACCTCCTGCAGAGCAGTCCCAGCCACTCTTCACTGATGATGAGGAGGACAACATCAGCATTGACACCCAAGCCATCCAAGACATCATTGACCTCATCCGCCACTCACCTCCAGGATCAGGGCAAGCCAGCTACATCGAGGACACCCCACCCACTACTCAAAGCTCCCAGCAGGAGGTACCCACAGCCCCAGCACTCCCCCAAGACCCCTAGGAACAACACATGGCCTTCCAACGACGTGTGCTGGAGTGCCAGAGGAAGACCGCAGAGCAGGTGCAGTTGGGCTTCGGCAACATGGCAACCAAACTTGACGACATCCTTGGGTGTGTAGCCCCGCTCCATGGTCTCCAACGAGCCCTGCCTGACATTGCTGGAGTCATGACGTGGAGCAACGAACACCGGTCTGCTCAGAGTGGCTCCAGTGATACCAGCCGTGAGCTGGCACACATGGGGAGGCTCATGGAGGACATGGTGCGGATGGAGGCGGAAAGGATGGCAGATACTGCTGTACATCAGCTGAATGTAGCTGGGATCTACCATGCCCTGCAGATCCTAATCATGGCATTGCTGCCACAAGGCATGGCGATGTTCAATGCTGCTGCCCCCACATCATCCACATCTCCGCCCCCTGGTGTGTCCATGCCTCCCTGTGCGGCAGGCCTAACCACTCTGGCACCTGATGTTACAGTGCCATCCAATGTGGCTCACAAACCACCTCCGGCACCTAAGGTGTCATTGGCACACAGTGCGGCCAACAATCCACCTCTGGCACCTGAGGTGTCATTGGCACACAGTGCCACAGCCGGTACAGCAACATCCCCAGGTGGAGCAGGGCACACATCTGAGGACAAGGACGTGGATGGGATTGTGATCAGAATGGCATTCATTTCCGCCAACTGTCCTGTTCATGGTTGGTCCCGCATATGGCCTCATGACCTTCCACTGACCCCCGATTCACTCAGATGCACTCACCCTGGACAGCGGCATGAACCGCTACATCCTGTTTGATGACCAACGAACGAGCGACCAGATTGTGGACTGCACCCCTCCTCTTCTGCAGTACTTGTCTTCAACGGATGGACTCTGGCTAGCCCTCCACGCCCATATGGTGCCCTGTACCACTCCAGCTGCGGAACTGCACAGGATGTGAAATAAACATCCAGTGACGCACTGCTGTGTCATGTCTTTCATCATTCATGTATGTATGTGTGGATGAATGTAGGGACAGTGATTTCCCTTGCGTCAATGATGCTCATCATGTGGGATGCCAGTCTAAGGGTGCTACATTGTGATGTGTGCATGGGTCCCGTGGACACCACAACAGGGACACACGCACCAGCCACTTTATTTTCCAGACATGGACTGAACCACGCCCAGTGCCCATGAGTAATTTTTGCAAGCCTTGCCCTGTATGGCACCGCTCGCGCTCCCAGGGGGGCCTCTTTGCTACCCGTCGCAGGCGTACCAGCTGGTGGTGTGCAGGTCACTGGTCTAGTTGTCAGCATGTCACAGACACTCCCTGAGGGCAGGTTTGCACGCACACCTCACCCATCCAGGCCATATGACCCCGCAAATATAAGGGGCCGACGACATCACATACCCCTCTGCTGGTGGTTACTGGATGACGGACCAGAGGCCTTGGGGCCGGCACAGGCCTACCACCATGTAGCGCTGACTGGGGTTGAACACGGCTTGTGGCACATGCTGCATTGCGGCCGGCACAGGCACCCCGCCACGGGTCGCTGACTGGGGTTGAACAGGGTTTGGGGCACACGCTGCATTTCGGCTAACACAAACCTTAGGGTGCACTGAGTCATTGGCACCTTGAGCTGCTGAGCGGGTGTGCAGCCTGCGATGATGGCCCGTCCCAGCGGTCCGATCTGCTCAGGATTAGTGTGCCTTGCTGGACAGTAGTGTAGGCCACGCCAGCTGGTTAAGCCAGCCTACCGCCATGTGGCCTTGCTTTTGGGATCTCAGAGTTAGTGGCACCCATTAAGCTGAGCGGCTGTGCATGCTGCGATGTTGCCGGGTGCCCTGGTAAGTCCCATCCCATAGTGTAATCAAGACCCAGCACCAAACATGAGACCTCGTGGCCTGCACAGCGTGGCTGCATGGTGTGGAGGGTGCCATGTCCGCGAGCCCCGGGCTTGTGGCTTGCAGCAGCACGTGGTGGGACCAGCAGTCTACACGCCGGGCAGAAGATGAGCAGTGAGGCCCATGTGTGCATGGGCGGACATGCCCTGATGGGCGGTGGGAGGGCCCGGGATGCCTCTGCCTGGGTGTGCATGGGCGGAGGGCCGGTGATGTTATCTTGTGCAGTTGTGAGCACTGTGCCAGTCATGTCTCTGGACTCTGTTTCAGATGATGGCTCTGTCTCAGATGTGTGACCTGGTGTACTGCTATACGTACCGGCAAGTGGTTTGAGACACACCGGTGGCAGCAGGTGAGCAGTGTGCCCTGAGGTCCGCAGGGTCATCTCTCTCTCGCTCTCTCTCTCCCCCTCTCTTCTCTCTCTCTCTCTCTCTCTCTCTCTCTCTCTCTCTCTCTCTCTCTCTCTCTCCCCTCTCCTCTTCTCCCTCTCTCCCCCTCTCTTCTCTCTCTATCTCTCTCTCTCTCTCCCCCCTCTCCTCTTCTGTCTCTCTCCCCCTATTTTCTTCTCTCTCTCTCTCTCTCCTTCGCTCTCTCTCTGTCCTTTGATGTGCACAGGACACACCTTCTCATCATGTTTTTTGTCTTGCAGGCGGTGACCTACGGATTGTGTTGAGGGGAGCCGCCATGTGTCTTCATCTGATTTCTGTGTTAATTTCAATAAAGTTTCATTGTTTGCTTCGAAAAGTGAATGTGTGATGCTCATTTCTGTGATGACACATGCATGTCACCAGTTCTGATTGTGCAACATCAGGCTGATTATTTCGTACATGTTTTGGTGTAGCTGATGTGGCATGTCTTTGATCTGGGGTTGCCAGGGAGGGGTGGTCCTGGGTGTGGTGTTGGTGGGTGTTGTGGCCTTCTTGGGTGTCCATGCTGCATGTTTAGTTGCTCTATGGCATCTGTTTGTCTTCAGGTGTGGATGTGGGCTGTGCTCCCTTTTGTGGTGCAGGCTGCGGTCCGACTTTACACCAGGTCAGGGCAGGTGTTAATTTCCTGCTGCTAACGCGCCTTATCGCGTGTTTTGTGTTCTTAGCGCCGATCTGGCTGGTCATTGTGAATGTTGAGTTTTGGTGGTGTCGCGGGTTTTGTCACGGAAACGCCTACTCTGCATCTCATTAGCGATAGTTGCAGGATTCCTCTGTGGCGATGTTTTTTGTGGCTGCTATCACAGGAAAACTGGTGCTGTGGGCTGTTAGCACCAGCTTGTGAATGGTGGGGTAAATTTATCACGACTTTGGCTGCGATAAAGTGCAGTTAATTTGGTGATTAGGTACTCATCCTTCATCTTTCACAAAAGGAGAATCGGCCCGCTGTTGTGAAATAAAAAATACATTTATCAATGAAAGTGCAGGGCCCTGAAAAGGAAGGGAGTGCGGCATTAAATCCTGATTGCTCTCCCTGTCTTTACCCCGCCCCTTACCCCCTATCATCCAGAGAAGAATTTATACTCATTATTATAATGGGAGTTCTGGTTAGTCTGTCTCTCAAAGAAGCAGGCACCAGAGCTGAAGATGAATGCTGCTACCTCTGGGGATGCTGCCTTCCTATGTCAGGAGTGGTACAAAGGGCAAGGAGCAAAACTGCACTTAACAATGTCCTGCTCTTGAAAAAAGAAAGGGGGATATTCTCATGAAATGGCAAAAATTATCGGTAACCTTGGTTAGTGATAATTTTCTTAACGCTGTGTACCACGGGAAACTATTGCCTTGTTAGCAACGTATTCACAATGTGTCGCTACATGGTGATAGCTACTGGGATCAGCGGTGAAAACTGCTGCTAACATTAGTGTGATGGCAATAGGAATTCCAGAGTTAGTGGGCGAAAACTCAGTCTACCCCAATAGAAAATATGCCCCAAAAAAAGTGAAAAGCAGAATGGAGCAGCCAGGGCCAAGTGCAGCATACATCAACAACTCCCTCAAGCCACCCAACATCCAGGATGACCAGGATGAGAGCCTTGATGCCTCACTGGACCTGCGCCTGAAGCCTAAATGCCTCGCTGGACCTGCCTGGAGCCTGGATGTCTCGCTGGACCTGCGTTCTGGAGCTCGGATGCCTTGCTGGACCTGCGTCTGGAGCCTGGATGCCTCGCTGGACCTGTGTCTGGAGCCCGCGTGCCTTGCTGGACCTGCGCCTAGAGCGTGGATGCCTCACTGTACCTGCGTCTGGAGCCTGGATGCCTCCCTGGGCCTGCGACTGGAGCCTGAAGTGGAATGCGTAGGAGTTGTGGAGTCGATGAGCCGTTTTTGTCGACATTGAGGTGCAACGATTGCCCATACCTGGTGGTGAAGTCTGGCAGGTCGCATGGAGACATGTTGCTGACCTGTGTGAGAAGACCCCCTTGCGATCCTTGGAGCTGATAATGGTAGAGGCGCTCCTGTGTACCAACGTAGTGAGGTCTTCATCACATACTATGATCCACCACTACACCGGGGTGCACAGAGGGGATTACCAACGGTGTGTGCCATCTCCCTGCATAACAGGCCTGATGATGTTGTGCTGGCCGTACGCTGTGGAGGGTGAGGCCCTTGTGCTACACTGAACTTGTGTGGCATGAGCGATGCAACTCTGTGCCTAAGGGGGCCCTGCTGCATCAACTACATCAGGAGGTCTACCAGTAGACTAGGCAGCGACAGCTGTACCCAGCCCAGTGAAATCACACCTGGCTGAGGCTCCTGCTGGATGAGTCACAGATTTGGAGAGAAAGCAGTGGATAGCGCCACGGTGTCAATGTCCAGGTAAGGAGAAGGTGGGACGCCTAGTGCAGAAGTTCTGGGGGCGAGTCACTCAGGCCTAACACACGTACAGGACGCACCCCCAGTGGCGGCTCGTCCGCTATGGATGAAGAACATTCCCCCACTGCTTCAGGCAGTACAGAAGAGGATTAATCATCACATGATGATAACTCAATAAAACAATCAGGAGAATTGTAAACCTGCCACTCACCCATGAGGGTCTCAAGGTGCAGAGGGCGGGGGGGGGGGGAGGTGGCGCAGATCTGTTAGACGAAGAGCCAGGTCTTGAGCGTCTTCCTGAAGGTGGTCAGAGAGTCTCTGATGTCTACCGGTAGCTTGTTCCAGGTCTTGGCTGCAATGTGGGAGAAGGATCCTCCGCCTGCTCTGGCTCTGTGGATACTTGGGGTTTCAGCCAGTGGGAGGTATGAAGCTTGAAGGTTTATTATGGGTACATGGAAGTTGATTCTGGCATTGAGGTATTTGGGTCCGTTGTTGTGTAGGCAATCGTAGGCGTGAGTGAGGATATTGAAGGTGACTCTTTTCTCCAGGGAGAGGCAGTGGAGTATTTGTAGGTGTTTGCTGATGTGGTGATGCCGGGGGATGTTGAGGACAAGTCTGGTGGCGGTGTCCTGTAATATCTGGAGTTTGCGGAGTAAGGATTTGTAAATGCCAACATAGAGTGTGTTTCCATAGTCCAGTCTGCTGGTGATGAGTGCATGGGTGACTGTCTCCCTTGACACCGGGGCGATCCATTTGAAGGACATGCAGAGGATGCGGTGGGTGTTGAAGCAGCTGGAGGTGACAGAGAAGGCCTGTCAGTTCATGGTGAGGGATGAGTCGAGTACGATGCAGAGGTGTTTGGTGTGGTCCGAGGGGATAGGTGGGCTTCCGAAGGCTGTTGGTCACCAGGTGTTGCCCCATGCTGAAGGGGTGGTTCCAAGGACGAGGACTACTGTCTTCTCGGCATTGAGCTTCAGGCAGCTGATGGTCATCCAAACTGTGACGTCTTGCATTCCTTTCTGGAAGTTGAGTCTGGCGGTGGCGGGGCTTTGGTGAGGGAGAGGATGAGCTGGGTTTCATCAGTGTAGGATGTTGAGGCCATGTTGTCGGAGGACGGCGGTGAGGGGGGCTATGTAGATGTCGAAGAGGGTCTGGCTCAGAGATGAGCCCTGTGGGAGTCCGCAGGTGATTTACGTGGGATAGGAGAGGAAGGGTGAGAGTCTGATCCTTTGGCTTTTTCTGGTGAGGAATAATCGGAACAAGTCTGAGCTGTTCCTTTTATACCGGCGCAGTGTAGTTTGGCGACTAGTGTGCAGTGAGAGACGGTGTAGAAGGCTGCTGAAAGGTCGAGTAGGATGAGGGCTGAGGAGTGGCCTTGGTCGAGGAGGGTGCGGATGTTGTCTGTGCCGGCATGTAGGGCGGTCTCAGTGCTGTGGTTGCTTCGGAATCCAGATTGGGATGGGTCGAGGATAGCGTTGTCTTCAATGGATCGTGTCAGTTCCCTGTTCACTCTGCAACCCTCGCCGCAAAGGGGAGGAGTGAGATGGGCTGGTAGTTCTTGAGGTTGGTGGGGTCACCTGTGGGCTATCTGAGCATGGGCCTGACTTCTGTGCGCTTCCAGTTGTCTGGGTAGGTGCCTGTTTTGAAGGTGGTGTTGATGGTGCATTGTAGTTCAAGTGCGATGGCGGCTGTGGCTCTGTGGTAGATGTGAGGTGGGCAGGGGTTGATGGGGGCCCCGAGTGGATGCCTTTCATGGTTGAGGCAGTGTTTTCGGCTGTGACCGGCGTCTAGGTGGAGATGGTGAGCTGGCTGGTGTGTCCGGGGGTCTTTAAGCGAGGGTTCCTCGGAGTGTGGCTGATCTGGATCTGGAAATGCAGGTGTTCGGCAGAGTGGAATGTTTCGCTGGAGGTGGTGAGGCGAAGGGTGCTCGTGTGGGCAATGTCGAGGCCCACTCCCGGGTGGATGAGGTGGTCCTTTCTCTGGATCTTGTATCCGTCCCGTATGGCGGTGGTGATGTTGGGAGTGGAGGAGGCATAGCTCCAGGTCTCCATGAAGAAGGTGATGTCAGGTGAGAGAAAGTCGAGTAGGTTCCGGATTTCCAGGGCATGTTTTTGCATGGAGCACACGTTGAAGAGGGGGCATCTTAGGGTGTCGCTGGTGCTGGCTTTGGCTGTGTTGGAGGCCGGAGTGGTGATAAAGGTCTGGTGGCACTGGAGGCAGGAGACCTGGCCTTGGGTTGTGTTTGGCGAGGCCTGTTGGCCGTCTCTGAATTTTCCAGGGTTGAGTGCATGGAGGGTCGCTGTGCTGCAGCAGTGGGTGGTCAATATCCTGGGTTCCTGGCGCTGGTCACGGTCGGGCGCAGACAGGCTTGCCTTAGGTGCACCTTTGGCGTGCCGGCCGCACACGTCCGCTGCGCAACCAGGCAATGGCCACCATTAAGTGGGGGAGGGGGTATGAATGATCGGCTGGGAGGTGGGAAGGGGCAAAGACAGGGGTGTGGTCTACAGGGGCAGCAGCGGGGGGAAGCGGGAAGCGCGGTCTCAGAGAAGCCACTAAAAATATATTCAAAAGGGAAAAGCAAGCAATGACTAACTGATGTAATCATGCTATGTATCTTCAGGGGATGGGAGGGTGGGTAGGACTTCTCCAAACATGGAGCAGTGCATTGACAGATTGACATGCCCACTCAAGTGCGCAATGGCTGTTTGCTCGGCCCACTCAGGCCGCCCAAAGCAATCATGCACACTTTCCTGTTCGCAATACAGGCTGCATTCCAGTCTGCATGGAGTACATGCCCACCCCTCCGGCCCCTGGCTGCATGATTTGTCCCGTTGCCAATTATCAATCCCACCGCCGCATCGCAGCGTTGTGATTGACTCAGGAGAGGGAGCCTGGCTGCCTACTTCTTTTACCTGGAAGCAGACACAGGAGAGCCGGAGCTACGAACACATGGAACCCGGCTTTGAGGCAAGACTTCACTCATTTGAATTGTTACAACACCCGCTTGCCCACACATCCCCGTGTCCATGCCCAATCCAGTGTTCTTACTGGCGTTTACCACCTCATAGCTGTCCAGCCCCCCAGCACGTCTCAATGGCTGCCGCTGTGCACCCATGCACAGCGGGAGTACCGCTCGTGTGCCAAAGGCACATATGTTGTTGCGACGCATGCCTTAACATTGCATTCCATTCCAATGCATACTAATACTAAGCGAATTGCAACAGTTGAGCAGGTGTTGCATAGCAGAGACATGAAGATCACTGTTCCCACTTCAGTGAGTGCAACCCAGAACTAACCTTTGCAACTCAAACCCAAAGAGGAACACTGGAATTCCTTTTTGAGCCCCCAAAACACACCCAAAAATCGATTTTGAGCCAAATGCACATCCCAATTTTCATATTTTACCCTAAAACACAACCCAATTTTCATATTTTACCCCAACACATACCCCAATTTTCATATTTTACATTCAAAACCCATACCCACCCGTAAACTTAAAATTACCCCATTACTGACCTCACAATGCGTTGTCATCAAATGCAAAGGAAATGCACCTGCATTGCCAGAGTTGAGTTGTTAATGATGTACTATTTGCGATGTTTTGGTTGTCTCCCATGCCAAAGGCGACCCATGGGCTACGACGTTTGCGTCTGTCTGCCCCTGGACCGCGATCAGAACCAAGCAGCATTCCTCTTGGACACTCTACCTCTACGATGCCAGCACCCTCCTCGCCATCAACCCTGGATGCCACCTCGCCTGCCAGGACCAACCTCTGCTCCAGACCAGACATCACCATCACTGACGGATGCAGTATCACCCGCAAGGAGCACCCCACAGTCAAGGAAGAGGCATTGCCATCAACTACAGAAGCACACTCCGCCTGACCATGCACTCTAATGAGCCAAGGCTAACCATGGACCACCTCAACTCCCACATCCGAATCAAGCCCAAGCACCTCGTCTGTGGCACCTTCATATTCAGGCCCCCCGGGCCATGGCCCTGCATTCTCCAATACCATTGTAGACCATTGTAGACCTCTTTCCACCACTGGGTCTCCCATCCACCAACATAAGAGGAATAATTCATGAATACAATGAATAAATGAAATGAAGTTCATAAAACGAAAACTTGGAGTGGAATACTCTTTTTGTGTGGAGGAAAACACAGTGTGCCCTTTGGGATGCAACTAAGGTAATTTAGAAGCACAGTTGTTTATTCATTTAGAGGATGTCACAGGTCGGAGACGTCACCAAAGGAGCACCTAAGTTTGATAGTAAAATTCAAAGAAAACTCAAGCAACTAACAGCCTGATTCATCATACTCCCGTTTTGCGAGGCCCTAATAGCGATTCATAGCGAATCGCTATTAAGGACTCGCAAAACGGGATTCATGTAGAAATTGCATGAAGAAATGCGATTCCTACATATTCCTTATTTGCGATTAGCAA
The DNA here is from genome assembly GCF_964263255.1 of Lissotriton vulgaris. Classification (NCBI taxonomy): domain Eukaryota; kingdom Metazoa; phylum Chordata; class Amphibia; order Caudata; family Salamandridae; genus Lissotriton; species Lissotriton vulgaris. The sequence continues at coordinate 294,210,877 of NC_141693.1, forward strand.
ATTGCTAATCGCAAATAAGGAATAACTCGCCATTCATTCCTATGGGCCAAAAGGCCCATAGGAATGAATGGGGAGTATTCCTTATTTGCGATTAGCAATTTGCTAATCGCAAATAAGATAGCGATTGGAAGGGTGCCAGGGGTGTCCAAAGGACACCCTGTAGCACCCCTCAAATGAAATTTTACACAGGTGTTGCACACACACATGTCCAAAGGACATGTGTGTGTGTAACATGCAACTCAGAAAAATGCATTTAAATGCATTTTTCTGAGTTTTTGCAATTTACCACGAGGTCTGACCTCGCGGTAAATTGCGGCAAGAAATTGCGAATTTGCAAAATGAAATTGGATGTTGAATTGCATTTAAGGAAACTCAAATAGAGATTCCTTAAATGTAATTCCTCGCATAATTGCGAGATCGCAATTAGCGATTTTTACATTTGGGATGCTGAATCCCAAATGCAAAAATCGCTCTCGCAAAGGGCCAGATTCTCAGAATCTGGCCCTTTGCGAGCGCTATTTTCTTTGATGAATCGGGCGGTAAGTAACAAGAGCAAGGCTGTGCACCTGGAGTGCAATTGTTTCACTAATTAAAGTGGGCACCCTGTACCAGTCCACATGACCCTTATGATGTATGAGGTCAAAGATAACCTTTAGAAAGCTATTCTAGTGGTAGCTATGGAGAGCAGCCTTCAGGCTTAATCTTGAAGGAATGTAAAGCAGCTTGTTTTACCAGAATATCACCTCCAAAATGACTAAATGAAAGGAGAAGAAAACCACACTATAGTTGTATAAAAATATGTATTTATTAATATAACACTCTCTACTAGTCTCTATATGAGACTAGGGCACAAAGTACACAATACTGAATGAATTGAACATTTGTATGTAGCAAATTACACAGCGGGCTCCAGGCAGAGACAAACCATTTACTAAACAAATAGTACAATAATAACGACTTGACTAGACACAGTGCATAGAGCAGGTATAATCGCTGGGACCCCAATGAACTACCCAGAGGAGTGACAGAGGGAGCCCACGGAGGACAGGTGCAGTGAGGAAATACGACTGCGTGCTCCGTAAAAACTCTATGGGAAAGTTACGGTTGCAAAGTTACAGTCTAAGGACACTTCTACGTGGACTTCGAGCAAACCCTTTGAAACATAGGAGGTTCTAAGGCCAACCCACCAGTGAGTACCGAGGTACCCGTGTTAGCTATCCCAGAGGAGCCGGGTGCATAGGGCGTCAAGTGGTGTCGGAAACCTTTGTCATTTTCAATGGAGAGTTGCAAAGAAGTACTGCTACCAGGAGTGAAAAGTGTGTTCGGTGGAATCCAAGCCTGGATTCGAGGGGAGAAAAACCTGAAAGCAGAGGGGACAGAGTCTAGGTCACTTCAGGTGACCAGGGGCTCAGTAGTCGAATGCCCACCGATGTTGAGTGCTTCAGGAGTGAAGTAGGGTTGCTTGACTCTGCAGCCCCGGGGACCAGTAGTTGTCGAGGATGACCTTGATCCAGAGGTGAGCTGTCCCACAAAGGATGTCGAGGGCTGAGGAGTCGATGTCTGGCTGGAGCACCAACAAGCTTAGGCAAATGCAACCCATGTGGTTAAAGGAAACAGGTTATGCTGTGGACCAGCAAGGTCCAGGGAACTTTCCAAGCAATGGAGAGTCAGGGCATATCTGGAGCAATCAGGTAAGACCAAGAACAAATGAGGTGACCCTCGCCAGGACCCACAGGCCAAGGGACCAGAGATCGCTAGGAGACCTCAAACAAATTTGCATAGTACCAGCCCACAGGACACTCGGTGAGTGGAGCCTGCAAATCTTTGGTGAAAATACTGCTCAGGGTCAGGACTATAGGAGTCTAATGCACAATCCCTGGAATTGTCAATAAGCATATGCAACTGTACAGGGATACTGGTCTCAGAATCACTGAGAGGGCAGATCAACCTCGGGATCTTCGGAAACCCACCTCCTGTGTTGCTCAAATCTTTGGAGTCCTCAGGAGCTTGGGAGAAGCAAACCAGTCAGATGTATTTAGGTGGCTGCTTTTGCCGGGGAGTAACTCCTTTACTCCAAGGGAGATTCTTCAGTCATCCTACGTTGTGCAGGCCGTCAAAGTACTTGGTTTCTTCTTCCTAGGGAAGGGGCAGGACAGAGGGGTGGCTACTAACCCAGGGCAAAGTACTACGCTACGCTCGTGTAGTTTGCGAAGTTTGCGCTACTTTGCACTACGCGAATTGCACATAGCACAGTGCAAACACGCGTAGCGTAACGTAGTGCAGGGGTCATTTTTTAGTTGCTCACGGTCCTCAACATCACGTTGGTGACCGCAAGCGAGCAAAATGACATCCCAGCGAGACTTTATCCTCATTCGCGATCAGCTACATCTAGTTGTCTATCTCGAGTGTGGAAAATAAACCTCCCGGAGAGATTCTCAGAATTCTCATTGCAAGTGGTCCCGTATGCTCGCAACCGCTCGCGATGAAAAACTAACAGTCCGCATTGGGAAATCTGCTGCTCGAGTAGAAATCTACTCGAGCGGCAGAAAACGACCGCTTGCACTGTGCAAGATGCAGTTTGCACTGATTGCACAATGCGGATAAGCATCCAGCACTGTGCAATCAGTGCGAACAGTATTTTGCACAGTGCACTATGCAGTTTGCATAGCTACGCGTAGCTCGCGTTGTGTGAAATGCACTTCAGGTAGCTACGCATAGTGCTACTATGCAAACTACACCCAGGGTTAGTAGCAACACCCATGTCCTTTGTCCAGTTTCATGCCAGGGCAGGAGCAAACGGCTCCCAGAACTGGTTTGAGCCGGACTATGCACAGGGATAACAAATGTGCTCCCAGTGCAGAATTGCTGGCACTTTCAGAGTGCACTCACCCAGCCCCAATACACTAAACTCTGACTGGGAGGTGGTCACACCTCCCTGTGACAGGATGCCTATTGTCATGCCTTTTTCTGCTCGAGCTTGGCTCAGCAGCAGGAGAGCAGAATCGTGTCTGTGGCTGGCAGCGTCCATTTTGTGCTGCCCAGGTCGAGAAAGCTGGTACCTGGTAGACCGGTGACTCACATGTGTCCCTCTGGAAGTTTGGAATCATACCTCCCATACCAGTTACTAGTGTGGAGGTATGATTCCAAGGCGTTTGACACCAAACACTACATGTTTCCAAGCAGCGGTTCTAAAGTTAGCATTTAACGCAAGGGTATAATGCACTTAAACATATATGTCTGGCTGCATCACAGAAAACCCCGGAGAACAGTCCCCAAAGGCTGCAGAGGGGCTCTGCTCATGCAGGGACACCCTCTCACATAAAACCCATCACCCTGCCTTCAGGATTGATAAGACCTGCCATAGGGGTGACTTATAGGATTTTAAGTGTAATGAATTATATAGATATAGTGAACCTATATCTTAAGTAAGTGGTGCAAGCACCAGCTTACACAGTCTGCTGTAGCAGGCTGGTCGTGTCAATTTGAATGGCCTCTCAGGGGTGGCATAATACATGCTTCAGCCCATGGGAGACCTCTGGGGGACCTATGCCCTGGGTACATGGTGTACCATATACTAGGGACTGATAAGGGTACCCCAGTATCTAATCTGGAGTTTACCTAAAGTACATGCATAGCACTTTAAGAGAGAAAGCAGATAGACTGTGGTCCTGGATAGCAGGATCCCAGTCAGACTAGTCCAAAAACAGTGTGACATCAGCAAAAAGTGGGCGTAACCATAAGAAGCAGATACTACTTTTCTACAACCAAGACACCAACCCCTCCTGGGGAAGGACCCCTACATCAGACGCAAGCAGAAAGTCACCGCAAAAAGCCACATAGGAGGACACACGGTCGAGCATGTCACCTCCCCCAGCGGGAACTTCTACTACAGCCACGACACTGGACTCTCCTGGACCGACCATCATTGGTAATGTCATGTCTTCATCTTGCCCACCCGACGCCACCGTCATCATCGCACACCCTGGCAGCTGTATCAAGGGCACCTATGGCCGTCTGGTCTACTCCCTCCGCACCAACACTCCACAAATGCTTCCAAATGACGACACCTCAGCGAACACACACCACCGATGGATCTCCAAATGCGCCCACATTCGGGGACCACTCATGACCGGCACTGCGTCCGCGCCTTCCGCCTGCCTGTTGGCAGGAATGAGGGTGACGCAGTGCCACAGGGATAGGATTACCCCATGCACTGATGGAGTTGCATCATGGTTGTGACACGACTGCAGCAATGCGTGACTTTAGCGCAGACAGATACATCAGGATTCCTGACGTATGTGTCATTGTTTGCGTCATGGAGCGCTGGCCAGTGAATACAGCGCATCCATGCTGTCGCAAGGAGGGCATAGTAAGAAGTGTAGTAACACTGTCTTGTCGCAGTGCAGCAACACTTTTCATGACTGGGGTCCAGGAATGCACACTGTCTTATTGATGGTGCACATTCCTGCACTGTAGTTTCGTCAGTGGGCAGTGCTGCATCTTTGCTTGCAGCGCTGTTGAGCACCAGAACCTGCTGAGATATGGCTCCAAGTGTTATCTCCATTTTTAAGACCAGCTTTTTTCTGGTCTTAAGTTCCAGCAGCTAACGGGCCCTAGCGGGTGTTTTTTTTATCTCATCGCCGATCCGGGCGATCATTGAAATATCGCGTGGTGGGGTTATTGTGTGTTTTAGCACGGGAACGCCTACACTGCATATGATTAGCGTTAGTTGTCGCTAGCATCATTGGCGATGTTATTTGCAGCCGCTGTCGCCCGTAAACTGTCGCTTAATGCTGTTAGTGACAGCTTGAGAATAGGGCGATAAAAATATTGTCACATTAGCGGCAGAAAAGTGCTGCTAACACTGCTATAACTACTTGAGAGAATATGACCAAAGTGTCTTTCGCTGTGCTTCTCACCGTGACGAATGATGGAGTAAGCACGAGAAATGGTGGGTAGTTTTTTTTTTTTTAAAGCAGCATAAACAATAGTAAGTAAGGAGAAGAACTGGCTGTGTGTCAGACATTTCCACCAAATTTTCTAAATGGTACAGTCAAACCCTATTTGTTAAAGTAGAATTATAAAACATACACAGAAAACTATCTTCATGTTTCCCTAAAATATTGCCTAAATCTAGCCACGGTACTTCTTCAGTTTTTAGATGGAGCCTAGGCAGTGTACGCGCAGTGTTCGGTATGTGGGTTTAATTCCGCCACTCGCTGGCAATTCGTTCAAATGTGTGTCGTTCGTAAAAGCTTGCTTTTGTTTGGTTTATTGCCTTTATTTATCTCACATTTTCAGGTCTTGCTCCTCCCCTGGAGTATTAGTATATTACGTGTATCCTTTTTCCACAGGCTTTTTACCTTTGCGTTTGTGCACTACTTTATTTTTGTAGTGGCTACAGAATTTTGTAAGGAATGTTCCTTTTTGGTCTCTTTAGTTGCATACCACTATGCGCTATGTGCATGATGTATTGTACGCTAATGCCACAATCTTGACTATCATATAGTATAGTGTGCACTTTTTGTAGCTAAAATAATTTTATTCCCATTTTATTTAAAACAACTTTCACACGATAATTCAAAGCCTATTGGCTGATGACAAACATTATTTTTAACATGCACTTTTTGTAGCTAAAACCATTTTTCGTTTATTTAAAACAATTTTCAGACGATAATTCAAAGCCTATTAGCCAATGACAAACATTATTTGTTAACTCTTCATATTTTGTAATCTTGCCCACTGTTAGCGTCATGTTTATTTTCGTTGCAGACTCCATCTTTGCTCTCGTAATGTTCATTTATTTTTGGGTTTGTTTAACATGTATGCAATACCCTTATTACAGATGGAAGATTTTACTTAGTTTAATTAGAAAGGGTCAATATATATATTTTGCTTTTGTTTGTGCACTCTTATTTATGTGAAGGCTTGATGATTTTTGCACCGGACTCAGAATGAGCTCTCGTCTATATTCCTTCTGTATAATAATGTCTAGCATTTGCATCTATTGGGGTAGAAAATGGTCCTCTATGTGGATCGGGACATTCTATGTCCTCCAGTGAGTGCTGCTAGCTGCTACTCTGGTCCTGTCAGTAATTATTCATTTTAATCCTTTAGGCAGTGCTGCAGCTGTGTCTCTGGTCCCATCAGTAATTCCTCCTTCCAAGCCCCGTAGGCAGTGCGGCTAGCTGTTTCTCTGGTCTGCGTGGTAGTTCTACATTCTATGTACTCTAAGCAGTACTGCTAGCTGATTCTCTGGTCCTAGGGATAATTCCTCATTCCTAGTCCTCTACACAGTGCTGCTAGCTGCTTGTCTGGTCCCAGTGATAATTCCTCATTCTTAGTCCTCTAAACAGTGCTGCTAGCTGCTTGTCTGGTCCCAGTGATCATTCCTCATTCTTAGTCCTCTAAACAGTGCTGCTAGCTGCTTGTCTGGTCCCAGTGATCATTCCTCATTCTTAGTCCTCTAAACAGTGCTGTTCGCTGCTTCTCTGGTCCCATCTGTAATTCCTCATTCTAAGTCCTCTAGGCAGTGCTGCAGCGGGGTTTCTGGTCACGGTACTAATTCCTCATTCTATGGGTAATATTTTCAATGAAGTGGTGGCGAGAGACGTTAGCCTCCTTGGTTTAACGCCTCTCACACAAGAGGCTGCACCCTATTCTTAAGAATGTAGTGCAGCCTGGCGTTTCCCCCTGCGATGGCGCTAAGTTTCATGACTTAGCACCAACGCAGGCACCCTTGCACCAAATTGCAAGGGTGTCTGTGTGCAGGGGAGGGTTGTTCATTTACAGGAAGGTGCCCCTTCTTGCACATGAACATTCCTGAAATACCATTTTGCTTTTTCCAAATCAAAAACGAGGAAAGCATTTCTCCTATTGCTACCTATTATTACCGCACTTGATAATAGGTGGCAGCGTCGATCACAATAGATGTTGCGTTGGAACTCCCACCGCGGCACCCACTGCACACCCCTTTCATGCTAAATTTAACGTGAAAGGGGCCTTATTCTCTAGGGACTTTAAGGGGGTTAAAGCTGCCTTGAGAATAAGGTGCTGACCCTATTGCCACGGCAACGTCAGAAAAAGTGACGTTCCCATGGCGATAGGGGCTTGAGAATATGCCCCTTAGTTCTCTAGGTAGTGCTACAAGCAGCTTCTCTAGCCCCAGTGGGAATTTCTCAGTGGTACTTTCTCATTCTAAGCCCCCTAAACAGTGCTGCTTGGTGCTTCAGTGGCCGCAGTGGTAATTCCCCATTCTTAGTCCATTAGGTAGTGCCACAGGTTCGTCTCTGTTCCCAGTTGTAATTCCTCTTTCATAGTCCTCTAGACAGTGCCGCTTCTCTGGTATCATCAGTATTCCCCATTCTAAGTCCTCCAGGCAGTGCTGCAGCAGCTTCTGTAGTCCCAGTGGTAATTACTCATTCTAAGTCCTCTAGACAGTGTTGCTAGCTGTTACTCTGGTCCTGTCGGTGATTCCACATTCTATGTCCTCTAGACAATGCTGCAGCTTCTTCTGTAGTCCCAGTGTTAATTATTCATTCTAAGTCCTCTAGACAGTGCTGCTAGCTGCTACTCTGGTCCTGTCGGTGATTCCACATTCTAAGTCCTCTAGAGAGTGTTGTTAGCTGCTACTCTGGTCCTGTCGGTGATTCCACATTCAATGTCCTCTAGACAATGCTGCAGCTTCTTCTGCAGTCCCAGTGGTAATTACTCATTCTAAGTCCTCTAGACAGTGCTGCTAGCTGTTGCTCTGGTCCTGTCGGTGATTCCACATTTTATGTCCTCTAGACAATGCTGCAGCTTCTTCTGTAGTCCCAATGGTAATTACTCATTCTAAGTCCTCTAGACAGTGCTGCTAGCTGCTACTCTGGTCCTATCGGTGATTCCACATTCTAAGTCCTCTAGACAGTGCTGCTAGCTGGTACTCTGGTCCTGTCGGTGATTCCACATTCTAAGTCTTCTAGACAGTGCTGTTAGCTGCTTCACTGGTCTTATCAGAAATTCTTTATTCTCGGTCCTCTAGGCAGGGCTGCAGCTGCTTCTCTGGTCCCGTCGGTAATTCCTACATTTTAAGACCTATAGGCAGTGCTGAAGCTGCTACTTGGTCTGTCAGTAATTCTTCATTCTAGGTCCTCAAACACAGTGCTGTTAACGGCTTCTCTGGCCCAGTTGGTAATTCCTCATTCTAAGTCCTCTAGACAGTGCTGCTGCTGTGTCTCTCTTCCCAGTGGTAATTCATCATTCTTAGTCCTCTAGACTCCTCTAGTAAAAAGCAGTATCATTTACAATGCCAATAGCGTTAACTTTCATAAATGCGAGACCGATTGCATTGCAAATGCTTATTTGTAGCAGCCTCGTTGAATGTTGATGAGGCAAGGAGAGGCACATACTCATCTATTTTTATCTGGCTGAAGCTTCCTGTCCTTTTACAGGCACGTGCTTTTCCCCTTGCTGATGATCCTAGTTTGTAGATGTTTTAATAGCTACATGTATTATGTACAGCCCAGGAAATCCTAACTGTGGGCTGGGTGGCGAGGCAGAATGGTTAAAACATTGGCAAGATAAAAATGGCTTGAGTGAGTGCATGTTCATTAACATATATTTTTACTTTAAACACATTTAAATCTTCAACAAATGATGCCAGAAATCATGCAATGAAAACAGTCATAGGCGCACTTTCATACCCTCTAAAAAACTAAATGGAAAAATGAAACAGGCCTAAGCGAAATTTTAATTACACCAGAATAATTCCAGAAATTAACAAATTTACTCTATAATGCTAAACTGAGTAATTATAATTAATTTGGGGCAAAGATTCTACCACAGAAGCACAGGAACAATGAACTAAGAGATAGTGAGGGGCTGCTGGGTACTGCTCTTCGTGTCCTGTAGCATTTAGTGCTATTTTCTAAGCCAAAAATGCCCATTTTCAATGCAAGGATGAATTTAGCACGAAGAAAATAGCGCTAAGTGTTGTGATGCTTAGTCAACATACCCAAATATCAGTGCACCATTGTGATATGTATATGCATTTTACTGAACTTACAGAGTTGCAAAAAAAAAGAAAATAGTGCAAAATGCGCGATTACGCGCATCACATAATTAAGCATAATTACAGGTAATTTGGTAGTAATTAGGCTAGAGAGAATTACACCAGTTATGCCTACTTCTAAAATGAATGTATGCATGTGGTATATGCCTAGCACAAACCTAGCCGAAAGGTAGTAGATCACTGTACAGCATCACAGAAAAGGATATAGTCCATGAGTGATTATGGGAACATGGTTTGTAGAATAGAGGTGGACTGTTACTTTGTCGTAATGTGTTGTTTCATTTTTTTTTTTAAGTATTCCTTTCCTAGGGGCGCTAGAGGGCGCACAAGCGGAATGGCTGCCTAGGTGCGTAGCTCCCGCTCCTTGGTAGATTATCCTTCATCTATCCTCTGCCACGGGGTGCTAAATCGCCTCAATCTTCCCTGATCTGCTACAGGACATCATTGACTACACTCGGTCCAAATCCGGTGGCTCTACGAGGCTCGAGTCCGGAGTTACGAGCTGTTGAAGCCTGCCCGGTGATCGCTCTGGAACTGGCGAGAGTGAGCGGCCGGCTGTGGCTGACTATGAGACTCCGGGGATGACCACGAGGGTTTAGGCCGCAGTACAGCGTGGCCGTCGGGATCCTGGGAGGATGGCGCGCCGGGGCCCCGAACAGAGGTAGGCGACTGCCGCTCTCTCTCCCGTGAGGGCCCCCCCCCCTGCTGCTGCTGACTCCCACCGCTGGTGCTGCGGGGGGAGCCGATTGCTGCACGTTGGTGGAAGCCACGGGGCGGGACGACCCGCCGGACTTTCGGGACGGCCCCCACCTGGCTGGCGCTCTCGACTGACCAGCGCGGACCATCAGACTGCCCGGAGCGGGATCGGGGGTCAGGCCTGGGCCCCCGTGGCTAACGGTGCCACTGCACGCCACTCTTGCAGCTGCGACGCTACCACACTGCCCTTGGAGTGGAGGGCGCCCCCGATTGCCGCCGCACCTCCAGGAGTAACGGACTGCTCTGGCTTGATCCTTCCCTTTGTATCGGTGCTGAGCGAGGAGACTCTGGACTGTGCCCCTACGGGACGCGATCCCCTGCAACGCTCTGCCCAGTGGAGCTTCGCCACCTCTTGAGTCTCCTCGGCTGGGCCCTCTCTATTGCTGGGGCATAACGCGGCCATGCATATGACCTGCCGGCGCCGGGTGGGGAGGCTCTAGAACCATCTCTGGCTGGACATTTTCGCCCCCCTCGCCATCATAGCGCCTGGAGGACGCGCAGACCTGCTCGCAATCCGCATCCCCCTTGGGTGGGCCCCAGTTGAACCGCGTGTGCTTTACCCTGCCCGACGTTTGTTGTGCCTTCCCCGGGAGGAGTGTGCCCTTGCATCCCACTGTGACCAGCTGCGGTACTAATACGCTCCATGGCGTCAAGAAGATAACTCCAATTGCCACCATGGTACGGCCTGAGAACCGCCAAACTAAGCTGAGTTTTGAGTTTTGCAAAAAAAGGCGCGAAATCGACGCAGGTGGATTCTTGGCCCAGCGCGTCGTCTCCACAGGCTGCCATATCTCCTGCTAAAGACATCGGCCTAACCAATCTGATTCAGGAGATGAGACAGGGTTTCGCCACCGTTGTCGAGAAGGTGGATGGAGTCACTGCTCGGCTGGACGCGTTGGTGCACAAGGTCGACCGACACGAGGAGCGGATCACGTCTGCGGAGCAACGAATATCTGACAACTCCGATGTCACCTCGACTCATACGACACAACTGACCAGGGTGGATAACCTACTCAGGGTCATAGCGGCAAAGAACGAGGACTTAGAAGCCCGCCGGAACAACATACGAGTCACCAATGTGCCGGAATCCACAGATACGGGTAGGATGGAATTATACATTGAGAAACTGCTTAAGGGCTCGATCGGGGAGGATGCCTTCTCACCTCAATTTATTGTGGAAAGGGCCCACCGTTCCTTGGCGCCTGTGCCTAAGCCTGACCTTCCACCACGGCCCATCATTGCTCGGCTATTGAACTACCGGGACCGAGACACTGCCCTTAGGGCTGCCCGGTCTCAAAGATCGCTGCAGTACAATGGTGTCACCTTCTCCATCTACCCGGATTTCACGCCAATGGTTCAGGATGAACGGCACAAGTTTCTCCCAGTAAAGAAAAAGTTGCGGGAGGCCCAGATAGACTACGCGCTCTTGTACCCTGCGAAGCTTCGAGTTACACATCAGGGTAAGCAAAGATTTTTCACTAACCCGCAGAAAGTGGAGGACTTCCTGAAATCGCTTCTGAGGGCACGCAGAGAGGACCGTGGGGCTGCAGATGAGCGGAAAGATGCAGACCTATCTCCGGCGCCGCACGTGACTAACTACCCACATAAGCTGCAAGACATGCCTTATCTACGCTGGTTTGTACTCTCCCTACAGATCGGAGTGCAGACATTAGGGGACTCATGAATGATGGACCTGCACGGACTCTACGCCCCTGTGGTAATGTAAACCAAGGACCACTCTCCTGGCCCTATTCTCCACCGAGGGCGGTACAGTTTTGGAGCTAAGGACCGGGAAGTGGGTGTGCGTACTCTATGTCTTACCCCTACTGGGTGATCCCCATTGCCCTGCTGCTGTTTTTGCTGTTTGTATTGCTAAAGTTGGGGGGGAAGGGTGGAGGGGGGACTGCTGGGTGGGGATGCTCGGCCACTGGCATGATTCGGATGCTGGGGTGGGTGGGGGGGTTCCAAGAGGCTCTGATTGACTAGACTTTGTGCGTGTACACTGATCTGGCGTGTACTCCGGTGCTGGTGGGGCAGAGGTGGCCCTATTCCGCTGCCTTCTCAGACACCGCTGTGTTTATTGTTGCTCTATCCATGGCTGCTTTGACTGTAAACGCACAATTGAATTGCATGTCCTGGAATGTCCAAGGGTTGAACAATGCCAAGAAATGCCGTAATGTCATTGCCTTCATTAATAGACATCATGTACAAGTTGCCATGCTACAGGAAACACATCTGTCGCGCAGAGTGGCACCGCTTTCGCGAGCAGATGGGCTGGAAGCCGCACCTTCTCCTCATATTCAACTTATGCAAGAGGGGTTGTCATTCTTATCGCCCGTAATGTGCCATTTCAAAGATTTGGAGAACTGGTCGACAGAGAGGGCCGTTATGCATTGTTGTGGGGCAGGATAGGCCGTGACACTTACACATTTGTGGCCACATATGCACCTAATGTCGATACACCTGCATTTTTTACCACTCTGTGGGGTAAAATTATGTCTGTTGGGGCACGGCACGTAGTTTGGGGTGGGGATTTCAACCTGGCGCTGGTGCCTCAATTGGATAGGGCGGATGGCGTGAGTTCCTATAAGCCTAGGGCTCGAGAGGCATTGGCGGGAGTTGTTGAGGAGGGTGGTCTACTGGATGCCTGGAGACACTTGCACCTTCATAGGAGGGAGGGAACACACTTCACTTCTCACACCGGAACATGGGCACGCTTAGGTTACTTCTTGGTCACCGGGGGTATAGCTGCAGAGCTGGTAGGGGTTGATCATCTGCCGAGAACCTATTCTGATCACAGTCCTGTATTGTTACGCTTTCGTACACCTGGGTGGGACAGCCCGCGACCGCAGTGGAGACTCCGCCCTGACATCCTTCTTGACAGCCTGTTTCGCGCTGAACTGGGGGAGGAGATAGCAGATTTCTTTCCTAGAAATAGGGGATCAGTGAACTCGGTCGAGCACATATGGGAGGAGTTTAAGGTCACTATTAGGGGGTACTGCATATCCAAGAGCCATGGGGTGCTACGCGATATCTTACACTCGATCAGTACGCTGGAAAAGGAGCTGCGGGCTCTAGAACTCCGCATGGTGTCTGAGACTAACCCCGAACTGCATGCTACCTTTAGAGAGACACTATCGAGGTATGAGGAGGAGGCTGCCAGGGAAGCAAAATTCCGTGGTAAACATTGGACAGCCCGTAAATACTGCGAAGGTGATAGGCCCGGGAAAGTGCTTGCTACACTCACACAATCTCCACGAGTGCATAATACCATACTGGAACTCACTGACACTTCCGGCTCCACCGTCAGAGACTCGGATGCGATACTACGCACATTCACAGCGCACTACCACTCGCTTTACACCTCCACCGCGGGGACAGACGCATCCTATGCTGAATACCTCAACGACGTGGAGCTGTGTTGGCTCAGCGATGGAGACAGGGCATTCCTTGCGGCGCCTTTCGAACTAGATGAGGTCCGCGAGGTCATCATGTCCCTCAAGAATGGCAAGGCTCCGGGACTCCATGGCATACCTGGCCTACATCGACATAATGGCCCCTGTGCTCCGTGAGGTGTTTACGGAATCCCTTTCCGACGGGGTGCTTCCCTGTTCTATGCGCGAGGTGGTGATTACCTCACTCCTAAAGCCAGATAAAGATCCCACATCCTGCAATTCTTATCGTCCACTCTCCCTCTTAAACTGTGATGTTAAAATACTTGCTAAAGTACTGGCCACCCGGCTGTCGCTACTGATGACCAGACTTGTGCTGCCTGATCAATCTGGCTTTGTAGCGGGCAGGTCCACTTCCCACAACCTTCGCACCCTCTTCTCTTTGCTCCGCACAGTTCACCCTGACACACCTGTAGCAGCCGTATTCCTCGATACCACCAAGGCTTTTGACTCGGTCGAGTGGCCCTACCTCTTCTCGGTTCTTGCCAGTATGGGGTTCCCTAAATTGTTTATGTTTATGTCTTGGGTCCGCCTACTCTACACTCGTCCCACAGCAAGAGTACTGATTAACGGTCGCCTGCCGCAACCTATCGCATTCACCAGAGGCCCCCGGCAGGGGTGCCCACTCTCCCCCCTGTTGTTTGCCATAGCGGTTGAGCCACTTGCCTGTCGCTTGTGTCAACTGCATCGAGATGGGGCAGTGCAGTGCCTGCAGCGTCAAATTGATGTGTCCCTTCATGCGGATGACTTCACGTTGTATGTTAAGCACCCTGAGACGCATCTCAATCCCCTACTTAGAGAATTTGTTATGTATGGCGGGGTGTCAGGAGCCCACATCAACTGGTCCAAGTCACAATTTTTCCCCTTAACAGATGCGGTGACTGACTTCCCTCTTGATTACCCACTGGAGTGGTGCCGTTCTGATCTGCGCTACCTGGGAATTCGCATCTCTCGTGACAAGGACGAGACATTGCGTTCCAATTACGGAGTGGCAATAACCAAACTGTCCGCCTCCGTAGACAGATGGATCACTCTGCCACTTTCCATGGCCGGAAGGGCTTCGCTCATAAAATGGTGATACTCCCCCGCTTCCTCTATCCTTTCCTCAATAATCCTTATTTCCCTGGCGCTTTTTTCTTCAAGACTCTACGGATGGAGTTACACAGGCTTTTCTGGGGAGGCAAGAGCCCCCGGCTTCAGTGGTCCACGCTGACCCTTCCCTATGACAGGGGGGGATTTAATATCCCTGATTTTGAAGCATACTACCAGTGTGCGCAGGCACATTTCGCCCACCACTGGATGGCTCCTGCCCCTTTCATGCCGCACATAGCGGTAGAGGACTGGATAGTACATCCACTCCCGCTCAATGGGTTGATGCATTGCCCTGAATCATCCATAACCACGCCGAATACTTCGGTTTCCTGCACATTGGATGCGTGGTGCCGTATAACCAAGAGCTTGTCTTGCCCACTACTTTAATCGGCCAGGTTGCCGCTTACTTATCACCCTAATCTCACCCTCTTGTGGGAACCGGGTTTCCGTAACCTCTGTGCTAAACTTCATGTCACCTGCTGGGGTGATTTGTTCTCTGACGGTCACTTTCAATCGGCGGACCTATTCTTTGCAACCCATGAACGCACTCCCCTCGAGCTTTTTTATTACATACGCTTGCGCGCAGGAATGAGAGACATCTTACCCGAGTTTCCCAATGAACCCGAGGTCCTGCCTCCGCTACACTTCCTATTGTGCTCGCAGGACGGGGCACACTTGGTCTCCGGCCTCTACCGCCAGCTTCGAGGGGCTGCTCCAATGCCGGAATCCAGTGCTCGGCTACGCTGGTCTACTGAGCTTGCCACTGACATATCAGACGAGCAATGGCACCATTGCTGTGCCCTCACCTCCCGCATCTCTGCTAGCAGTAGATTAAAAATCATCCACTATAAATTCCTACAGCGGGTGTACTACACACCGGTGCGAAAACGAAGATTTGGGCTGGCGGATGATGACCGCTGCGTGCGCTGCCGCGCCGACCATGCCGACTTCCTTCATTTGGCATGGGAATGTCCCCAGGTGGCATGCTATTGGCGGCAGGTGACGGATGCTCTCGCGGAGATGGCGGGGGAGACAGTCCCCACAGACCCGTTGGTGGCCCTCCTTGGGTACATGATGCAGCTGCCTAGAGATTGCAGGAAATTCATTGACAATGCACTGCTCTTGGCCAAAAGGCATGTCGCGTGCCGATGGGGCAGAGGCAGAGCACCCAAATTTAAGGACTGGCTAGCGGACTTGATTTACTGCCAAGATCAGCATACTACATTTGCTGAACTATTACCCCTCTCGAGTTGTCCCAGCGACATCTGGGATCCGCTGGTGCGCTATCTGCTCACACGATCAGACGACGGCGCTTAGTCGGAAGACCAACTTGTCACGAATTAGCGCCCCGGCTTGTACTCTGGACCTAACCACAGACACTGCTTAGGTACACAGACTTCCTTTTGGTGCCATTTTTGCAGGGACCCCCCGGTCCCCCGGCTGTGATGTCCCTTTTTTTATTTTTTTACCCACCCCCTGGGCCCCCACGCAGTATTTGATATTGTAGATTTTCCCCCTGGGATGGCCTGTCACTCCTCCCTTTCTGTACATGTATACCCTATGCCATACCCGCCACGTGCTCCTACACCCTCTGTCAGACGACACTCCAGGGCTTTGTACACCTTATTACTTCCAGCTATTGCTGTTTTTTTGTGCTAGGGCGGTTGTGCTGGAAACACGATATTATGCACACCTCTGCTTGCCTGGATTGCCACACCAGATCACTATCACCTATCCTATTGCACAGACGGGAATTGCCTCTTAGTTGTTGCTTAGTTGGGGAGTTTCGTTCACTGTTATGAACATCAAATAAAAAATTAAAAAAAAGAAGAGAAACATTTCTCGAAAAACACTGTTCTACTGCTGCACATCCTTACCTGTCCTGCAACACCGGTTGTGTTAATATCTTTACCTAGAAATATGCAGTGCCGCCGGGCCCCCGGGATGCCGGTAACAAGGCTGTGTACTGTTCGTGCTACTCTGCTGCCGGCCTCCGGGTTGTGGGCACAAAAATTTGTGTATTGCAATTCATCTTATTCAATAGAGCAGATTTGAACCTCCAAAAAAAAAAAAAAAAAAAAGTATTTCTTTCCTAACCTGGAGCAGCATTGGGGTGTCTATGGTGGCTGCAGGGATGTTGCTTGAGATCTAGGGTTCCTATATGGAGAAGACCTGTCACGTTGGCTTCTCTTATTCTGCACGGCTTTGTCTCCATCCGGGGGCGTTCTGAATGACAGTGTACCTAAAGCCACAAGAGCTGCGGAGCTTGTAAGCAGGGGGGGGCTGTCAGGAAGGCTTTATTGACGATGCTGTTCACCTAGAAGGTTATTATGGTCTGCAAGGTGAACCAGCAGGACCGGACTGGCCGTATCAGGCATCGGGCGTTTCCCTGGGAGGCTGGAAGGGCGGGTACCGGTTTTGCAGCAGTGGGGTCGTTTTTTAGGTCGAGCAGGAAAAAGCAATGAGAAGCATTGCTGTCCAGCGAAGTATCTAATGTTGCCCGTCTCCTGGGAATCTGAGACAGGGGATGTACATGCAGCGATTTCACTTCATGGGCGCGCACGCCCAGGCCGGCACAGTGCACATCTCCTGTGTCAGATTCACAGCCTGCTAGCCTCTCGCCGCTCTCAATGGCACGCACACATAGCCACACTCACGCATGCGCACATACACACATACACCCACGCAGGCACAATGCATCAGGGCGCACACACACAGACCCACATATACACACGTACAGCTAACAGACACACAGTCACACATATACATACATTCACATGCACAGCTATACACGCGCACACACACAGCTACACCCACACACGCGCACACCCCCCTCTTACCTCACCGTCGCTGCGCATCTCGGCATCATCTAGTTTACGAGTGTCAGTGTCCGTAAAAATTCAGCTCTTCCAGGACTCTTACGGGACCAAGCCCACTGCACCGCTCATCATATTCTCCGAGACGTCCGTGAACGGGCGATAAAGTCTGACGTATAAGATAACGTGGAATGCAGAATGTTAGCCAATAGTAGTACGCCGCACAAAATGTCCATGTGCTGATTGGTTGTGGAATCCACATGTGCCTCTGACCCAGTCGTTCCATAACAGACTTGCGGGTTTGCTAGAGGCGTGTCTGAGGCGGCTAAGGCCCTGAATGGGCGAGAACGACCTCTTTCTACCCAATATCTTCAGTGGCAGTTCTGGCTTTTTTAATGGACGAGCAATGCACATTATATAACGTATTTGTCCGTCTATTGTAAAATGTGGGATGGTTTTAAACGACTCAAAATGCAATGCATGGCAGACAAGGCTTACGATGTTACACATGCATTGGATTCTTAATAAGAACAAATGTAACTGAAGTGGGTCTAAAGCACCACAACTACCTCCTCTTTTGTAATCGGATGTAAGATTCCACAGCTGTCATTAAGTGTCCCGAGGTCCTGCTGTTACGTTAATCGGATACATGGGTTCCCTCTTCTGGAGTAGCTGAATGCTAGCCTGTACTGCAAGTCTGTGATGCGTCACATGTCACTTGGATAGTAGTTGGCATAGAAATTGTCGGATGTTTGTGGTGGTGACGAGGCTTCCTTTTCAATAATTGGCATGCTGGTGAGATCACTGCACAAGAGACGGGGTCGGGCACTGTTGATAGCTAAACGTGCCAACGTTGTAAAGAGGCTCCAATAAAACTCGCTATAGAAAGGTATTGGGCTGAAATATTATTTTGGACAGTCCTAACATAATGTTAAGTATTTGATAATATAAATAACTAATAATTACTGCTATAAATAAACTTTAGTACATCTAAACAATAGTTACTTTAGACCTCAGTATTATAGGGCTGCCCCCTTACACACTACCCACTCCAAACTGCCCCCTCACACTCTTCCCACTCACACTTTGCCCACTCACACACTGCCCCCTCACACACTGCCCCCTCACACTCTGCCCCTTCACACTCTGCCCACTCACACTCTGCCCACTCACACTGCCCACTCACACTCTGCCCACTAACACTCTGCCCACTCACACACTGCCCCTCACACACTGTGCACTCACACATTGCTCACTCACAGTAAAGTAGTCCACACATACTGCACCCTCACACATGCTGCCCCCTCACACATTGCGCACTCACACTACTTTAGGCTACACACACTGCACCCACACACCCCGCTCCCTTGCATACCTCGCACCCTCACACACTCTCATTACACTGTGCCCTCACACACTGCCCCCCACACACTGCCCCCTCACACACTGCCCCCTCAAACACTGCCCCCTCACACACTGCCCCTCACACACTGCCCACTCACACAGGCCACTCACACACAGCCCCCCACACACTAACCCCTCACACACTGCCCCCTCACACACTGCCCCCTCACACACTGCCCACTCACACACTGCCCCCTCACACACTGACCCCTCACACACTGACCCCTCACACACTGCACTCTCACACATTACTCACTCACACTACTTTAGGGCACACACACTGCACAATCACACCCCTCACACACTGCCCCCTCACACTACTTAAGGGCACACACACAGCACAATCACACCCCGCACCCTCACACACTGCACCCTCACACACTGCCCCCTCACACATTAGACCCCACTCGTCACCACAACAACATCACTCAGCGCCACCACAGCATTAATCTGTGCAACCATTCAACAACAACTGGTTCAAATATGTTCTCTCAATATTTCAAGCTTTATTATAAATGTCACAAAAAAATGTTAATATTTCACTTCTGTTCTTGGATTTTCGTCACAATAAAATACACTGAACATAATCTTCACAAAAGTTATTTACAAAAGTTTAAGCTATTGCCATTATAAATTACAATAACTTTAATTTAAGTATAAATTATTTAAAAAAAATAAAACCATTGTTATTTGTAATATCAATACATCTAACTCACGTAAACACAACAGATATTGCATTACAAATGCTATAGGTGTCACATTTGCGAAAGGTATAACTATTGGCATTGTAAATGACAAAGCTATTAATTTCGCTATTTTCAAAACCTACACATAAATAAAAAAATTGTCAGTTACAATACCAATAGCTCAAACTTTCCTAATGCGAGACCTATTGCATTGCAAATGCTTGTTTTTGTTACTGGGGGTTAATTTTGCAGCGGTGCTGCAATATCGACCAGAGTACCAAAAGCAGCAGTGTCTCATGCTTGCACCTACTCCCCTCCCCTGGGGCTGGTACTACAATTTTGCCAGGGCTGCTTTGGGTTCTTAAACAGGCCCTGTAAATCAGTGGAGTTCTCGCAGTAGGGGGTATTTAATAAATCTATTTGCAGAACTGCCCTTTATTTAGCAATCTTCACAGTTATACTAATTCCTGTTTCTGTCTCTCAGGAAAGTCCACCACCGCAGAAAAGCTCTGCCCCAAAGCAGTAACAGCAAAGCAAATGGCGGAAATGCGTAACACAACGTGTGCCCAAGCAGGGTGTTTACCATCACACTCATGCTTCCAGCTGAGCAGTGATAAGGGGTATCACGATGCAATGTGCAAGTCCACACAGAGAAAGTCTTGTATTGTATCCGAAGAAACGCAAGTAGAAAGGAGCTATGTGCTTTTCACGGCTGCAGAGACATTTTGTTAATAAGCAGTCACACTGTTTTCTTTTATGTGTGTCTGAGCTGACCTGTTCACAGCACCCCAGGTGCCCTGATCCGAGAAAGCACTGTCTCAAGAAATGCAGCAAAGCTCAGTAGTCTGCCTGTGTGCAGCTTGCAGCCCCCACGGGAAGTGAGGTCGACAGACCAGGCTTCCCCTGGGGTGTTCGCGCGGGGAAAGGGACAGGCAGGCAGGGATAGGCTGGGGAGTAGGGCTTAGGGGTGGGGAGCTAGGGAGGGTACTTAAGGGGACAGGGGAGGAAGTCATTCATCTTCCTGTCCCCAGTGCCAGGGTAAAGTTAGTTGTAGGAAGGTTAGCGGGTCAGGGGCCTTTGGGGTAGGGGTCGGAGCGAGGGTTGTGAGGCTGGAATTGTGGCAGGACGCACTGGTGCCCCGGTGTGGTCCTGGACAGAGTGAGTTTGGTAGGAGCAGCGGGCGCGGCTGTGTTTCCCTGCTCGTGGTCCCGGAGTGTTGACGGGCGCATACAGGCGCCTGAAGTACACGCATCTCGCGGATGTGATTAGGCTGCTAAACCTCACGCATCTCGCGGGCGCGACCGGGCGGCCGATTTGCACCCTTCTCGTGGGTAAGTGAGGCTCCTAAGGTGCTTACACGGTGTGAGGTGCTCCAAGAAGGGGGGCCATGGGGACGCCGGACTAAGAGGCAGTATGTGAGGTACTGATAGTGTTGGGGAGGGCTGGTAGGGCAGACCTCTTGCAGCCAGGTGTCCTGGACCAGGCGTGGGTTGGCATGACCCGGACGCCGAGGTCCACATCGGCGGGTGTGGCTGTGGTAGTGGCGCCTTGCATGGACGAGCCGCCACCGGCCCGTTCAGGTGTGTCTGGGAGGGGCAGGGGCAAGAGGCAGCAGGAGGCACAGAAGCACGGAGGATGGCGTCAGAGCCTCCCCGCGCAGTTTGTGGAGGTGTCTGTGGGGCCAGTGGGGGCCTTGAGATTGTGCAGGGAGGCGGGGCCACGGGCCGGTTGCCACCAGTCATGCACGTGGGCAGCCCTGTGCACTCGGAGCCGGAGGGAGATGAGCCGGAGCAGGGGGCCAGTGGAGAGGGCTTAAGAGAGGACAGTGAGGCCAGCGGGGAGGACGGGGAGGTGGGCTCCGAGGTGTCGGCGGGGGAGGAGTTCACCCGGTGCTGTTTGAAGGGAAATCTGGGCTCGAAGAGGGGGGCGGCCCGTCGGGGGAGCGCCAGTGGATTTGTCAAGTGGCAGAAAGGGGGTAGTGAGGGCGTCTTGTCCCAAGGGGAAGGGCCGGGCTAAAGCGCAGTATCACAAGAAAGGGGGAGACCTCCCAGTGGGGGTGGCCCCCTGGCCCCGCCTCGGGGGAAGGCGATTGTAGGGGAGCCACCTGGACAGGAAGCATGGTTTGCCAGGTGGGCACACATGTCTGAGGAGGAGAGGGTTCGTGACCAGCGTCGCATCATTGAGGAGACGGAGCAGGCGTGGCAGCGGATGTGCGCTGCCAGGGAGGCGCAGGTGGGTAGGGTGCACGGGGGCAAAGGGGCCCCAGCACCTGCGCGTGGGGCGGAATCTGGCAGGGGCCGTGGCGGGGGACCACCGGGTCACGTGGCGAGTGGGTTTGGGTAGAGGGGTCAGGGACTGCTTGGCGGCACAGAGACCTGGTGGCACTGGGGCCTCCCTGGGCGCAGATGGCTCGGGGGGGGAGAAGCAGGCCAGCTGTAAGCGCTGGCAGAGGCAAGGGTGGGCCGGCGAGGTGCAAAATGGCCTCCAAATCCTGGGACAAAGCAGCAGGGGGGTCCGCGGTGGCCTGCCCTTCACTGAGGGAGCGCGCAACTGCAATGTTGGAGTGTGAGTTTGTGCCTGGAGTGAGAGGGAAAGGTGCGAAAAGAGTGGTGAGTGAGGTGCAGAGAGTGGCACCAGTGGAAGTGGATGAGGAATGATTGGACTATGAGGATGAGGATGAGGAGTTGGAAGAAGGTGAGGAGAGTGACAATGAGAGTTGGGGGAAGGGTGGAGCAGCAACAGGCAGATTTGGTGTTTTCCAGGCGGCACAGGACGGAGCTGGTCGGGCGGTCAGAGGGAGTCAGAAGCCAGCGGATGCCCGGAGGACGGAGCGGGGAGCTCCAGCGACTTTGGCAGGTGAGGACGCATGGTGGGATGCTTGGGATGACGGTCCTATAGGGGGGAGCAAGAAGGCCTTCCGGTCGGGGTGTGGGGGATGGATCTGTACGGGATGGGGGCCCTTGGTGGGACGGGGCCCGTTCCAAAGGATGGTAAGAAGCAGGTCGTGACGGCCAGCGCGCAGACAGACGCGATGGAGGATCAGGGTGGGAAGGAGGAAGGAGCGGACAAGTTGAGGAAGAAGTTGCCTTACATGGGCTTGGCTATGCCACTTGGGTCGCATTTGTCGGACAAGACAAAGGCCAGGATCTGGAAACATGAGTATGTGGATGTTTTCAAACTTTTACATAGAGAGATTCAGGCAAAGGAGGGGTCAAAGGAGGAAGAGTGGGAATTGACCAGGCGGCCGAGGGTGCCCGTAACGATGGAAAACTGGACATCGGTGTTCTTGATTTACGCGAGTATCTATTGTGAAAAGCATACGGACAGGGCAATAGCATTGTTTAAGTATATGGATGTGATAAAGAAGGCACAATTGCATTTTGGGGGTTTCGCCTGGTTGAGCTATGATGAGGAGTTCAGGGCCAGGATTAATGTGAACCCGGATAAGCCTTGGGGTGACATCGATCAGGAGCCTCGGGGGCGATGGATGGCCTCTACGCAGGCGGCGGCTTCTACTCATATGGTGAGTGGGCTCCCGGTGGCTTACCGGCCTTTTCAGTCTCCTCCCACCCAGTCTGGGGCGGGGGGTCTGGGAGTGTCCAGGGGGTCAGGGAGTCAGGGAACGTGGACGAGTGCAGCTGGTCAGCAGTACAAACCTGGAAGCACTGGGGCCTGCTGGAACTTTAACAAAGGTTTCTGCACGAGACACCCATGTAAGTTTAAACACAAGTGTTCCAAGTGCGGGGGACGTCACCCGGTCACACAGTGCCTTACGCTCGCCACACCTTCAGAACAGTGGAAAATCACTACTGGTAGGGGACAATCTGGGCCAAAGGGCCCCTACTCCGGTTAAGGTGGAGGCCATGGGTCCATGGCTCTCTAGGTACCCTGATAGAGAGGCTACTTTAAAAATTCACTGGGGGTTTGTGGAAGGATTTCGGATTGGCTATCAGGGTCCCCAGGAGAGGCGTTGGGCGGAGAATCTGCATTCGGTGAAGGAGTTGCCAGAGGTGGTGGCGAGCAAGTTGCAGAAGGAGGTGTTGGAGGGTAGGATTGCTGGCCCGTTTGACACGTGGCTGATGTCGGACCTTATCATCTCACCACTGGGGGTGGTTCCCAAAAAGGAGCAGGAGGAGTTCAGACTGATTCACCATTTGTTGTGGCCGGAAGGGAGTTCGGTGAATGACTTCATCGCGGAGGAGGATTCCAGGGTGTTGTATGCGTCGGTGGATGATGCCATTGGTTTGGTCGTTTTGTCCACCATAAGCGTGGAAGGGTATGCTCAGACATGAGTCCCTTGCTCCCTGCACCATCAGGATTCAAGCAAGCCGGGCCGAAGACGGCTGTAATGCCAGAAACCGGTCCCGGGAAGCTTGTTTCCTTTCCAGTAAAAGAATTGGCTTGGTAGTTTGGTCTGCCCTGTTCCCATGATGCACTGGGCCAGGGACAGACTAATTTGCATGTAGCCAGGTTCTGAGCTGGGATGGTGCTGTGAGCTAAAAAACGGTGATGGATCAAGCCCTGATCTGTTGACTGGGTACGAGTGTTCTGCTTAATTCAGATACTCTGTCCATCACCACCCCCTTTTCTGAATCGTTTTGTCCACCATAAGCGTGGAAGGGTATGCTCAGACATGAGTCCCTTGCTCACTGCACCATCAGGATTCAAGCAAGCCGGGCCGAAGACGGCTGTAATGCCAGAAACCGGTCCCCGGAAGCTTGTTTCCTTTCCAGTAAAAGAATTGGCTCGGTAGTTTGGTCTGCCCTGTTCCCATGATGCACTGGGCCAGGGACAGACTAATTTGCATGTAGCCAGGTTCTGAGCTGGGATGGTGCAGTGAGCTAAAAAACGGTGATGGATCAAGCCCTGATCTGTTGACTGGGTACGAGTGTTCTGCTTAATTCAGATACTCTGTCCATCACCACCCCCTTTTCTGAATCGTTTTGTCCACCATAAGCGTGGAAGGGTATGCTCAGACATGAGTCCCTTGCTCACTGCACCATCAGGATTCAAGCAAGCCGGGCCGAACGCCGGCTGTAATGCCAGAAACCGGTCCCCGGAAGCTTGTTTCCTTTCCAGTAAAAGAATTGGCTTGGTAGTTTGGTCTGCCCTGCTCCCATGATGCACTGGGCCAGGGACAGACTAATTTGCATGTAGCCAGGTTCTGAGCTGGGTTGGTGCAGTGAGCTAAAAAATGTTGATGGATCAAGCCCTGATCTGTTGACTGGGTACGAGTGTTCTGCTTAATTCAGATACTCTGTCCATCACCACCCCCTTTTCTGAATCGTTGGTTTGGTGAGGGCTTGCGGGAAGGGGGCAGAGTTGGCCAAATGTGATATCAAGTCGACCTTTCGCCTCCTCCCCATTCACCCGGCAGATTTTCCCTTGTTGGGCATGCAGTTCGAGGTGGTCATCTTTGTGGATATGGTGATGCCGATGGGCTGTGCGATTTCTTGTGCACTTTTTGAGACCTTCCTTTCCTTTTTTCAGTGGGCTTTCGTGGAAAGGAGTGGGCACTGGCTGGTGTCGCACTACCTGGATGATTTCTTGTTCGTCGGGAAGGGGCTGACGGGAGAGTGTGGTGTGGCTCTGGGACAGTTTGAGTTGTTGTCGCAGGAGTTTGGGGTTCCATTGGCACCGGAGAAGACGGCGGGACCTAGTTGTTGTCTGATATTTTTGGGCATTGAATTGGATTCGGTGGCTTGGCAGGCGCGGCTGCCGGCGCAGAAGGTGGCGGAGATGCAGGCTGTTCTGATGCAGGTTATCAGTGTCCTCAAGATTGAGTTGAGGTCCGTGCAGCGCCTTCTCGGTTTGCTGACTTTTGCGTGCCGGGTGGTGAGGGCAGGGAGAATGTTCTGTAGGCGCCTCGGCATGGCCATGTCGGGGACGGTGCTCCCTCACCACAGGGTCAGGGTCACATTGGGAGTCCGGTCAGACTTGCGTGTGTGGCTGGTGTTCCTGGAAGAATTCAATGGCGTGTCCCTGGATTTTGCACATGACAAGATGGTCTGGCAGGTGCAGCTTTACTCTGACGCGGCGGGTGCAGCAGGTTTCTGAGTTTTCTGGGACGGGCGTTGGTGTGCAGAGCAGTGGCCATCTCATTGGTTGCGACAGGGCAGGAGCATTGCTTTTCTTGAGTTCTTCTCCTTGTTGGTGGCATTGTTGGTGTGGGGGCCAGAGTTCCGGAACAGGTCGGTTTTGTTCCATGTTGACAACATGACGGTGGTGGACCTGGTGAAAAATCAGAAAGCGAAGGACCTGCGAGTGCTGCGCCTGCTGCGAAGTTTCATGCTGCTCTGCTTGCGTTTTAATGTGCTTTTCCGCGCGCAACATGTGCCTGGGGCGAGTAATGAAATTGCGGATGCGTTATCTCGTTCACAGTGGCAGCCTTTCAGGAGGCTGGCGCTGGGAGCAGAGGCGTGCAAGACCAACGTGCCGGAGGGTATCTGGGCCTGGGGGGAATGAGAGTGATTGGACGAGAAATCTATAGCTGAATCCACGAGGCGATCGTACAGGTTGGCATGGTCGGAGTTTGGTGCCTTTTTGGGTTGGAGCAAGGCTGCGTGGGGATGCCCCAGAGTGACTGTGAACGGGGGTGGTGAGTTTTGTTCTGGATTGCATGGACAGAGGATTGTCGCAGACTACGATAGCTGGCAAGTTGGCTGGCATCTCGTTTTACAGCATGGTTTACTTGGGTTTTGATCCGGCCGGGGCGGATTTGTTGAGTCGAATGTTGAAAGGTTGGGGTCGGATGAGGTCAGAAGGGGGAGGGGGGGAGTTGCCGCGTGAGGCGATCACGTTTGAGTTGTTGACAAGAGTGCTGGGGGAATTGCCCCATAGCTGTTATGACGATGGGGAGGTGCCGTTGTTCCGATTGTGATGGGCGGGATGTTCTTCGGAGCATTTCGGGTGTCGGAATTGTTGGGAGTGCATGGTGCTCCTGGACGATTGTTTGAGGATGTGAGGGTGGATGGGGCCCGGCTGGGTATATGGTTGGGTCGTTCGAAGACGGACCAGCGGGTCGGGGCAAATGCGTGTGGCTGAGGGAGAGTGGGTGTGTGGGCGTGTGCCCGGTGCGTGAGTGGATGGCCTTTTTGGGAAGAGTGCAGAAGTCGGATGGAGGGATTTTCGTTCATGCTTCTTTGAGGCACTTAACTTCCTTTCAGTTGTTGGCGGTGTTGCGAATGGCTTTGCGGAGCATTGGCAGGGATCCAGCACGTTTTGGCACTCACTCGTTTTTGGATTGGTGCGGCTATGGCGGCGGCCGGTTTGGGTTGGTCATGGGAGGAGATTTGAAGAATTGGGCGCTGGAGGTCCCGCTGCTGCGAACGATATGTGCGTAAATGAGGGGGGTCAGAGTAGGGGTAGTAGGGGGGGCTGCTGCGGTTGTGTTGAAGATCTGTATTTTGCTGTGGTGTTAATCTCTTTCTCTTCGTAGGTTGCGTTCGGGGGCCAGGGGCCAAGATGGTCACCTGGATTGTTGGACACTCCTTTGTACACTGGGCCTCAAAATATGCGGACAGGCAGGTGTACGGTTGTAGCCTGGGCCTGTGGAGCAGTCATCACGAGGTCCATTGGTGGGGTAAGAGCGGGATGCGCTGGGGCGATCTGTTGCCTTGGCTGACAAAGAAGGTGTCCCAGCTGGGTTGCACGGACACGCTGGTTATACACCTGGGAGAAAATGACTTGGTTAAACTATCAGGAGTGTCCTTGTTACATTTGATGCAGAGGGATCTGGAGGCAATGAGGAGCAATCTGGCTGGCGCCTGTATTGTTTGGACAGAGAAGAATCTGGAGGGGGGCACTTAAGCCTGCAGGCATTGAAAGGGCGAGGCGAAAATTGAATAGGGCGATGAGACTCTTTTGTGATGCCCACAGAATCAAAGTACTGGCGCACGTGGGGCTCCGGCTGGAGGAGCCCCTTCTCTTCCGCGATGACGGTGTGCACCTTTCGAACATGGGAAATGCTTACTATCTAATGGAAATGCGGGATACCATCAGCCTGTTGGGGAAACAACCGTTACAACGCAACTATTACAACGCACACCGTTACAACGCACACCATTACAACGCAGGATCCTTTACAACGCATGATATTACATAGCAGATGCTATTACAAAGCATGCCATTACAACGTAAGTATAGGTAAGTATATTATTTTATTTAATCTTTTTTTTAATTTAAAAAATAATAAAAATAATTCAAATTAATTAATTAAAGTAATTTTATATATATAGTTTGGGTTTTGGGGTACAGGGGTATTTTTAGGGTTCAGGGTTGGGTTTGGGTTTTGGGGTACAAGGGTATTTTTAGGGTTCAGGGCTGGGTTTGGGTTTTGGGGTACAGGGGTATTTTTAGGTTTCAGGGCTGGGTTTGGTTTTTGGGGTACAGGGGTATTTTTAGGTTTCAGTGTGGGGTTTGGGTTTTGGGGTACAGGGGTATTTTTAGGTTTCAGGGTTGGGTTTGGGTTTTGGGGTACAGGGGTATTTTTAGGTTTCAGGGTTGGGTTTGGGTTATGGGGTACAGGGGTATTTTTAGGTTTCAGGGCTGGATTTGGGGTACAGGGGTATTTTTAGGTTTCAGGGTTGGGTTTGGGTTTTGGGGTACAGGGGTATTTTTAGGTTTCAGGGCTGGGTTTGGGTTTTGGGGTACAGGGGTATATTTAGGTTTCAGGGCTGGGTTTGGGTTTTGGGGTACAGGGGTATTTTTAGGTTTCAGGTCTGGGTTTGGGTTTTGGGGTACAGGGGTATTTTTAGGTTTCAGGGCTGGGTTTGGGTTATGGGGTACAGGGGTATTTTTAGGTTTCAGGGCTGGGTTTGGGTTTTGGGGTACAGGGGTATTTTTAGGTTTCAGGGCTGGGTTTGGGTTTTGGGGTACAGGGGTATTTTTAGGTTTCAGGGTTGGGTTTGGGTTATGGGGTACAGGGGTATTTTTAGGTTTCAGGGTTGGGTTTGGGTTATGGAGTACAGGGGTATTTTTAGGTTTCAGGGCTGGGTTTGGGTTTTGGGGTACAGGGGTATTTTTAGGTAGGTAAGTAAGTAAAGTAAGCTTTATTCGATTTTTTCAAGTAAAATCATAAAAGCACAACAAAAACATCAATTGAAAATTCATATACATGATTGATACAAATAGTTGCTTACTTGGACATTTAAAAAACATTTTTTTAGGAAACGGAATAAAACACCAGTTATTATAAATTTAAGATCCAATATCATCAAACAACGACAGGCATCAAGGTACCGGGGAGGGAAATGTTTTGCCACATAGATTTTCGGTACCTTATAACCGATTTTAAAATACATGAAACGGCGAAAATAACATGGACATCTTCTAGCTGTAGCAGTTTTTGAAAGGCTGGTCTGCAATTTCTTAAACCCCATCGGTTTAATAAAGGTTTCAAAAATTGTTGTCTAGGGTTGGTATATTGTTTGCAAAAAAACATTATATGCATGTTAGATTGCACTGCGATGTTATCGCATGGACAGACCAACTTACTGGATGACCAGTTGTTGATATCAGGTAAGGTAACCATGCGATAAAAAGTCCCCAAACGCAGGCGAGACAGAAGCATTCGGTGATACGGGCTGGGGACCACAGTCAGGTAGGTTTGCAAGCCTTCGTTGGGGGTAATTTCCTGGAAACTTAAGACTGTGTGTTTTAGTTTTTCAAGGTTCCATCTCGCAGTTTCTAGGTGGATGGTTATCATTTTTTTAAGAACTGATCTTGGGATACCCTCCATGGTTCTAGGGTTTTCAAAGTACTATGGGTGTCCCAGATCAGTGAATGTTGATCTAACATATGATAACCATCTAAAGTTGGCAACCCCATCTAAGGCCACACAGTCTTCTATGAGGTCCCTATTGAAACTAGCTTCGTGGGTAACCCACATCTTATGCCACAGCAGGATTGGGGACATCTTAATAGTGTCACTAAGGTATTTAACTCCTGCCTCGATATGCGCCATGAATGTAGAGGTATTTTTAGGCACTCCCAATAGGTAGCAGATAAATTGATTTTCGCAACCCTGCAGGGAGTGATCCTTCTCAATGCCCCATAAGCCCGCACCATAGGTGGCTGTTGAAGCACATTTAGCCCGATAGATCTGGATCAGCTCCTTAATTGGCTTACCACCAAGTCTGTCAGAAAAAGCGCGCAGGGCGCCTGGTGCGGATGAACGCCAGCTTTCTGGCTGCAATCGCAGGCTTCCAGCGGCACCGTCTGTCAAACAGAACTCCTAGATAGCAGAACTTGTCAGTGGGAGCTATTTTTTGTTTATCCAGGAATATATTACAAGGGGCTCTATTATGCTTCCTGGTGCATGGCATGGTAAATGTTTTAGAGATATTAACTTTAAGGCCTCTGTCCTTCATGTAACTTGCAAAGTTGGTTACCGCCCTCTGTAAGCCGACTTGGGTCTGGGACATTATGGCCGCATCGTTGGCGTACAGTAAAATAGGTACTGGTAAGCCTTTCACAGTGGGGGTAATCATTTGGTAGGAGAGAGAGGTATTGTCCGACTGAATTTATATAATAGGTAAAAAGCCGTGGGGCCAGAATGCAACCTTGTCTCACCCCTCTTGAGATCGGAAATTTCTCAGTGCATTCCCCCTGTTTGCCATACCTCACTCTTGTCCCTGAGTTATTGTAAAGCTCTTTAATAAAAATAATTATACGGGCGTCGATACCCAGTTCACCCAGCATGGTCCATAATAATGAATGGTCCACGCAATCGAACGCGGAGCTTAAATCGATAAAGGTTATAAAAAGTGCTCCGCTTTTGGCCTGGGTGTACTTAGAGATAAGGAGGGACAGATTTAAGCACTGTTCAGTTGTCCCTATACCTTTTCTGAACCCGTACTGCAAATGAGACACAACGTTATGATCTTCCTTCCTGAATTGTAATCTTTTTAAAATAATTCTGCCTGACACTTTCATTAGGCCATCCAATAAGGATATTGGCCTGTAGCAGGTAGGGTCGTCCCTACTACCCTTTTTAAATATAGGGACCACTATGGCATCCGACCAGGTTTCAATGAACCCACTTCGGTTTCCATTGTTTAAAACGTTTGTAAGCAGGGGAGCCCAGAAATCCGGTTCCGCTTTGTAAACGTCTACCGGGGTACAGTCTGGTCCTGCTGCTTTACCTGAAGCGCTTTCCCTGATGGCGTCACGGACTTCTTCTATGGTAAAGGTTAAGTCTATTGGGAATAGGTGGGCTGAGAGGTGTTCACCTCCACTGTTGACTACATTTTTATCTGCGATTGGGCTAACCCCTAAAGGTGGTATAGTATCATCTACCCTCGTTTGGTTATACAGTTGGCTAAAATGGGTTAGCCATCTTTCACCAGTTAAGGCAAGGTCCATTGTGTTACCACTTTCCCTCGGTTGGTATAGGGTTTTAACCACCCTCCAAAAATGAGAACTATTTTTCTGTCTAGAGGCCTCCATCAGTGATTCCCATGCTCTCTTTTTTAATGCCAGTCTTCTTTCTTTAATAGCTGATTTATATAGTTTCCTGGCCTCGCGTATTATAAGGGGGTTTCTTGGTTTCAGGGACAGGGCTCCTTTTAGATCTTTCAGCGCTTTCGTGCATTTCCCGTTGAACCACCCTTCAGAGCTTATTGGGTTACTTTTAGACACACGGACCAGCATATTTTTAATGTGGTGTTGAATATTAGCAAAAGCTGACATAACGATACTAGGAGCCCCATGTTCCTCCAAACAAACATTGACATCAGCAGCACAATGGGTAATCAGCTTCTGTAGAAACGCACTGGGCACAATTTTTTCCCATTTTACAACATATCCATTGGTTTTGGATAAGTTGATCTTGTATGGGTAAGTGCGAGGGATTCCCTTATTTTCAGAACGTCCTTTTACATTTACACCAATTATCAAAGGATAGTGGTCACTAGATATGTCTTTTCCGACTTCCCAGGAAGTTATAAACCCTGGGTTAGCATGGGTTATTAAGGCGAAATCGATTATCGAATTACATCCTCTACCGAAGAAGGTTGGCTCAAAAGGGGCAGGAGGTGAACAAATCTGATTGACAAACGAAAAATCAAAATTAAAGACAATACCATTTAAAAGGGACCCCAACTTTGTATGAGAAAAATGAATTGGGCCCTCCGCCCCATAATCTGACAAACCACACAAGTCTGTTTCAATGGGCGAGCAAATGGTGCAATCAAAATCCCCCACCCAAATGATCTTTGCCCCCTTGGAATCGTCAACAGATCGGGCCATGTGACACAACATATTTGACATAGTGGGCTCCATTTCACTATTAGGCATGTTGTTATAAAAATTCACCAATACAATTTTCTCATTGTGGCCCCATTTTAAAGATAATATTTGAAAATATTGGCTGGAGAAAAATTTATGAACCTTGACATCCGCAGTTGTTGAAACATAAACACAGAGACCACCCTTGTTGTGTCCCTGTGCTGACGGCTTAGCCGGGGAATGAAAGGTCTGAAACCCTAACAAATGTACTTCTTCAAGAAGCCATGTTTCTTGGAAGCACAGGATACCATGTTTGTGTATGACATCTAACCAGACTTTATTGGCAACTTTACTTCCTAGGCCCGCCACATTCCATGATAGCAGAGAATTGGAATGGGGTACCCTACTAATGTCCGCCTGTGGGCTACCAGTGTTCACCTAGGAATTCCGCGGGAGCGGAGGAGATATATTTAGGGTGGCCGATGAAGTCATCGGAGTGGCAGGAGAGCAATCATGGCAGGTTGGTTGGGAATGGTATGAAACGGAACTAGAGTCCAAAGCCTGTGTTGATGAAATTTCCCCCACCATCGTGTTAGCCTGTTGTTCCTTTAGCGAACTAGATGAAACATTTTGGGCGGTGATACATTCACGCATCCGGTACCCCTCAAACAACTCCTCTCTATTATCAGTCTCATTGAGTCATTCATTCTCATCCAGTCCGGAGAGAGGATGGAATAAATTAGTCAGAGGTATGTTCCAAGAGTCCTTGGGATTATAAGATTGAAAATTATCCCAATGATTATAGAAAATAGGATTTTTGTAATTTGGCAGGGGTTGGTTTGGCTGCCAAGATGGAAAAAAAAATCGCTAGTGTTATTATAAAAATCATGAGTCCTTGGAATCATCGATGGGTCTGATCTATAGGGAACATGTGGTCTATGGCTCTTAGGTTGAAGAGGGAAGGGCATTGGTTGAAAGAAAGGAGAGTTATTTCCAATATGATGTCTTTGAGCTGGAAGCAAGGCTATAGTGGGTCCATAAGGGCCTTCATGTTTCCATTTAATCATAAAGTGATGGGTTCTCTTCCTCGTTGGTAATTTATTTGGGGGTGGGGCTTCATCAGAACTTCCGGGTAGAAGTAGCTTGAATTGTGCGAGGCAATCCCCCCCCTCGCCCTTCCCAGGGAACCAATCGCTGATGTATGTGACCAGTCTGGGATCTTTAAAGTTGACTATGATCACATCACCTTCGATGTCCTTAGGTCTGGGGCCCACCCACTTACATCGCCTAACCGAAACGATGTCACCGTTTAGATGTATAGGAAGTGGTCTGTTTTTCCGCAGCCAGTAGATAAACTTATTTTTGAGGTTGGAATGATGTTCTGGGTTACCCTCCGGCGTAGGCGGAACGCCTGTAAGTACGATGACATAGTTTAGGCATTCTGGCGGTAAGTCAACAAAATTTCTTGATCTTGTTCTTATTTTAGGATCAAAAGTTGTATTACCGGGGGGATTTATATTGTTGGAGCATCTATTTTGGGTCCCTGTATTAAGGTGGGGCGTGTCTTTACTGGTAGTGTTATTGGCTGAAGCAGATTTATTATTGGATTTACTGTCTAGCACTGGTTTGGGAGTCCCTTCTGTAGATTTTATAGTTGTTTTTAGGGTACCAGTCGGTAGCTTAGGTTGTTTAATAGACTGGATTATGTTGCTGCATTCATCAGATTTATGACAAGGTATACCCTTCTGCCCTTGAAGGATTTGGTCAACTTTTTCCCCTAACCTTATAACCCTTTCGGTGAGGGGAAGAATCAAAGCCTTTATGAGACAATCGATATCGTTCAATAACCCTGAATAGCTAGGAACAGATATCGATTTAGAAATCAAGTGCCCTGTTGGGTCCGCTTTCCCTTCCTTTTGTGGAGTCGTGTGCGGGGTGTACATAGAATTGGTGGAGGGTCTAGTTCCCCTTTTAAATGCACCCTTCCTTCTTCTCTTCCTCGGCGGAGAGCCAGAGGAACTATTAGGGCACCTATTGGTTTCCTTAGTAGGTGATCTTTTAGGCTTTCCGTCGGGTGTACTAAGAGGATGTTGATCGGACCCCACTGGTGTAAATATGGGAGAAGGTATATTTATGTCATGAAGAGGGGCTAGATCATTAAGAGGAGTGCTTAAGTCTATTATCTGATTATCATTTATCTGGGAGGGGATAGGGTCAGGAATAATTATAGTATCCTTATGGTCAGGGTACTTAGTCTGAAAAATGAGGGGGATATCCTCTGTAGAAAAAGAATCACTATCTTGTTCTTTGGATTTAGTTAAGTCTATTGAGGAGCCTGTAGCTACATCCGGGGGCGGGAGGGGTCTTTGTTTTAGCATCTCAATAGAGAGACGTCGCCGAGCTCGCTTCTCTGCGAGTGTGAGCTCCCTATCGACTTCATTCTTAATTTTGGCAAAGAATTTATCCAGAGGGCCTAAAATGGGAGACCCTACCGTTCCTGGCACAGAGTTTACCTCGAGAGAAGACATCTCGTCCCGGGAACAGGACAAGGAGCAAGGATAACAGGAACCTTTTTAAAATATACAAACAAAGACAAACACTACTGTGGCTAGAATGAAACAAATGGCATTGGAAGTCTATAGCAAAGTCATAAATGGCGCGGTGTAGTCAATACCGTAACACAGCAATCAGGATGAAAGGGAGTGGGCCTGGCCCGGCCTCCTTCGGCCCCGGACGGCCACAGTCGGTCCCGCCCTTGTCCCGGGCTTCTCCCGGCGCTCTCCCGCGCGCTGCCGCGCAGCGGGATCAGCGCCTCCTTTAAATAACTCACTGATAGAATGACTAGCGGGTGGGCGGGGCCGGCAGGGAAAGCAGCCCAGCTGATCCAAAGGGCGCGCAGGGACTCCTGGTCCTCGGAGTCCCTGCTATTGCTCGCAGCACTGCCGGTTCTCAAGTAACTGCCCCTGGTGGTCTAAAATGCTGTCGCCGGTGTCAGGGGGCGATGCGGGACCCGTGTAGCGGGTCCGGCGAGGTCCTGATTTTCGGGATTCACAAGAAAGGAACTGAAGGAGCGCTGTGTCAGCAAGCAGCGCGTTGTTGGAGGGAATGCACTCGCCCCCAGGTGCAGCGGACTTTTAGTTCCAAGAGCGGGCGGGCGGGCCGGCAGGGAGAGCAGCCCAGCTGATCCAAAGGGCGCGCAGGGACTCCTGGTCCTCGGAGTCCGTGCTATTGCTCGCAGCCATGCCGGTTCTCAAGTAACTGCCCCTGGTGGTCTAAAATGCTGTCGCCGGTGTCAGGGGGCGATGCGAGACCCGCGTAGCGGGTCCGGCGAGGTCCTGATTTTTGGGATTCACAAGAAAGGAACTGAAGGAGCGCTGTGTCAGCAAGCAGCGCGTTGTTGGAGGGAATGCACTCGCCCCCAGGTGCAGCGGACTTTTAGTTCCAAGAGCGGGCGGGCAGGGCCGGCAGGGAGAGCAGCCCAGCTGATCCAAAGGGCGCGCAGGGACTCCTGGTCCTCGGAGTCCCTGCTATTGCTCGCAGCCCTGCCGGTTCTCAAGTAACTGCCCCTGGTGGTCTAAAATGCTGTCGCCGGTGTCAGGGGGCGATGCGGGACCCGCGTAGCGGGTCCGGCGAGGTCCTGATTTTCGGGATTCACAAGAAAGGAACTGAAGGAGCGCTGTGTCAGCAAGCAGCGCGTTGTTGGAGGGAATGCACTCGCCCCCAGGTGCAGCGGACTTTTAGTTCCAAGAGCGGGCGGGCGGGCGGGGCCGGCAGGGAGAGCAGCCCAGCTGATCCAAAGGGCGCGCAGGGACTCCTGGTCCTCGGAGTCCCTGCTATTGCTCGCAGCCCTGCCGGTTCTCAAGTAACTGCCCCTGGTGGTCTAAAATGCTGTCACCGGTGTCAGGGGGCGATGCGGGACCCGCGTAGCGGGTCCGGCGAGGTCCTGATTTTTGGGATTCACAAGAAAGGAACTGAAGGAGCGCTGTGTCAGCAAGCAGCGGGTTGTTGGAGGGAATGCCTTTTAGGTTTCAGGGTTGGGTTTGGGTTTTGGGGTACAGAGGTATTTTTAGGGTTTAGTTTTAAAATAAATCATTTAATTTAATTTAAAAAATACTTTTAATAATTTTATTATTTATTAATAATAGTTCTTTATTAATAATAGTTCTTTTTAAAATAAACTTAAAGTAATATATGTACAAAATAATTATTTAAAAATAATTTTATTTATTAAAATAATATACTTACCTATACTTACGTTGTAATGGCATGCGTTGTAATAGCATCTGCTATGTAATGTCATGCATTGTAAAGGCATTCGTTGTAAATGCATCTGCGTTGTAAAATATGCGTTGTAACGGTGTGCGTTGTAAAAGTTTGCGTTGTAACGTCATACATCCAGCCTGTTGTGGAATGAGTCTATCTGGTGAAGTCGAGATTGAGTGCGAAAGGTGCACGATTGGTGGGGCAGGTAACCGCCCTCCGGGGGTTCCCTGGGTGGCAGGACTTGGGAGGGGTGGGGAGTCCATGATGGGCAGAATCACCCTTCTGGGGAGGGGGTTACAGGGGCAGGATGGGGGTGTGGTAGACGGAGGTGAGATGGTGGGAGAGGCTGGAGGAGTACGAAGGTGAAAGGGGAAAGTGAACGGTATGCATGAAGCAGTCGTGGTGTGAATTGGAGTGAGTAGTGGAGTATGTGAATGGATGATGTTTGGAGGTCAGGATGTTGGGGGGATTGTTCACGGTTATTGAGGTTATGTTGAAATTTGGTTGTCATACCTATCCTAATAAATGACCTTTTACGCTAAGTCATGCGTGGAGTGGTTATTGCGCGATGCGGCCCCCAGGGGAAGTGAGGTTGACATACCAGTCTTCCCCTGGGGTGTTCGCGCGAGGCAAGGGACAGGCAGGCTGGGATAGGCTGGGCTTAGGGGAGTGGAGCAAGGGAGGGTACTGAAGGGGACAGGGGAGGAAGTCCTTCCTCTTCCTGTCCCCGGTGCCACAGGGTAAAGTTAGTTGTCCACCCTCCCACCCTACAGATTTTCGGGAGTGGGGTATGGGCTACTTGTTGGTTTGCTAAAAACTGTTTGGCGTGCCAATTTAGGACGGGTTGACACAGGGAGGGTGCGTGCAGGACTTGGGAGCGGTGGGGAGACTTGGGAGGGGTGGGGAGTCCATGAGGGGATGAATCACCGTTCTGGGGAGGGGGCAGTATGGGGGATGTGGTAGACGGAGGTGAGATGGCGGGAGATGCTGGAGGAGTATGAAGGTGAAAGGGGAAAGTGAATGGTATGCATGAACAGGTCGTGGTGTGAATTGGAGTGAGTAGTGGAGTATGTGAATGGATGATGTTTGGAGGTCAGGATGTTGGGGGGATTGTTAACGGTTATTGAGGTTAAGTTGGAATTTGGTTGTCATACCTGTCCTAATAAATGGCCTTTTACGCTAAGTCGTGCGTGGAGTGGTTATTGCGCGATTGCAGATCTTCATGATAGGGCAGCGTTTGCTCTATGGCATGGACACGTCCACCAAATAGTAACAACAAATGTGGCATGGCGCTCACCACTAATGTTATTTTGTTCAGCGCTCTATTTTGCACTCATATTACACACATTTATTTTCAAGTAAATAGATCATTCATCTTTAATAACTAAACCCAATTCTTCTTTTTCAATGTAAATAACTAAATACATTTATGACTGGATCCCAAACTTCAGTGGTGCTGTTGAATGCCAGGAACGTGAAGCACCCAGGCCGCCTAATTTTGATTCCAACTCATCCATCTTTTCCCGCCACCCTATGCTTCCTAGCTCTTTATCTGACTCTAGCAGGTTGTTTCTCATCCTTGCTTTCTCACCTTTGTTCTTGTCTTCTCTTCGTCCTTTTTCTGCTTTTCGGCCCTTCACTTTATATTTTTGGGTCAAAGTTTGATGATTATAAATAAGTCCCAGTCCCCAAAATAAGTTTAGGTGCCCACCACCTGCAAACGCAGGTACAAATAAACACTGTAAACCTCAGCCACTAACCAGGCTCGATTACAGCCACCATTGTAAGGAAAAGGGAACTTGGGGAGTTTTGGCTGACCTTTTATACAGGGCCCTGGTCGGTGAGAAGAAACAAGAGCACCCTCTATTGGCCACATGACCTTCTACAATGCCACAAGCAGAATATCAAGGAGACTCGTTTAAAACAGAAGCTGGTTTTCTACTTTCCTTGCACATGAGACTTAATGTGTGTTCATATGTTATCCTTTCATTCCACTTGACGGGTTAGAATTGATTATTTCCTTTCACAATTGTAATTGTTTATCTACATAATCTCAATAAAGCATTCTAAACAGAAAACAGAATCTGGTTTGTTATGAAATACAGAGATTTTCTGACAGTCTGGTGTGTCCAAAATTCCTTGGAAGACTTGGCTGATATGAGTAGACGTGTTGTGTCCTCACTGGACAACTAACTGGTCTGTCAAGAAATACTCTCAGTCCCCCCAAAAATGAGTCCATCTCTCATTTTTTCCCCCATGGAGTGAATCGATCTTGGAAGAAAACTGATGCAAGTGTTTTGGCTTTTAGCACATTCTCGACTAAGCTACTAACACTTCTCTAACTGGTGAAGCTATTTATTTAACATGCATTTTGTCCAACTCTGCTCCTGTTTTCGTGACAATCTTGGCACACAAATACTCCAAGAGTAAACAGATGATGTGGCAGCAGCCCTCGCTGCCAACATCCTTTTTTATGTGCATGTGGTACCCATCCTCCTTCATTCCCTCAATGTATTATACATGACAGGAGTCCAGGAAAGCATCACACCATCGTCTCTCTGTGATTAGGAGATATTAGGGTTCCTTTCACATGGCTTGTCAGCGTTGGCAAATTTTGTGCCACAACAGATGAGCTACAATCTGCACACTGCAAGATGGGCTGCAAAATTAATTATTTTTCGATGCGACTATTCAGCATTAACTCTTTTAACTCTTCCGTACAGAAAAATAGACTATGTAGATGCACAGCACATTAAACGCTTAAAATGTAAAAATTAGCGGATACATCTCTGGATTGGAAACGAAAATATGCATAATAAAATAGAAGGCAGGGTTTTTCTATTTATGCTCTCAGGTATATGAAACAATATCCCCACCAATATCAGAATTACTCCTTACAATTAAGGCTTAGCTCTTCAAAGAGCGCTATCCATCCAAAGAAGGGATTGTTGCCTTCTTCTCTGTAAACGTCATTGACTCATTACCCTTGACTTCTCTCTTGCTTTCTAGTCATATTGGTGTTAAAGACATTCGTTACATACATATAGTAAAAAAATTAAGCATAATTAATTTTAAAGTTAAAGTTCCTATTCTGAGCTAAGGGAATTGACCGGGGGTCCAGCTCCATCTCCAAAAACAAACTTCATGGGCTTATTAAATCTTTTCTGATTTTACCAAAATATGTGCATTAATATCAGCCTTTCTGCACTTGACTTACAAGTACATACTGATATAAGGCTATTACACTTGAAGCAAATTTGCTATGATGGGGTGAAGTTTTTTTTTTTACTTAAGCTAACTAGGCTTCACTTAGCCCAAGATGCCACCCTGTTCAAAATGGATGCATTCAGTGTTTATATTTCTGCCTGACATTACGTGCAGTAAGATGTGGTTTCTTTATTTCTGTGTGACTCTCTTCTGGAAGGGCTCGCTAAACAAAGCCCAATTACAACATAGTCCAAGGCCTTCCGCTCGCACACTGTACTGCATTCATTCACAATGGTGTTCTGTTGTTGATGTAACTAATTTGTTCTAGCCTCTCTGGATGGTATTAGGTCTAAGAGGGCAAATCAAGATTCATGCAGTGGGTTAGTGCTTAGGTGTTGGGGCTATCTGACATTTTCTAATGTGAATTGTTGGTGAAATGATCATACATTGCTGACTTTGCAATTTCTGTACTTTCATATGCAAGAAAACTATATATAAACCCTTGAATTCGGAGATGGGCCAGATCTTTTTTGGGAGACCTTTCCTATACCTAGGGATGCTTACTGATTGAGCTGCACACTTGAGACTTAGCATTTTCAATTGCTGCATTACGTTTTACTATTCCTTGTACTTTGCCTTTGACATTTTGTAATAACTCTTTACGTTTTTCCAAAATGTCTGATCTTGAAATCCCTTTTTTGAGTCATTCCTTTCCTATTGACTCTATTTCCCCGAGCCACACAATGTTTGGGCGCCTCACTGACACATACTTCCCAAACCCCATACTCCCACAGGCTTTTATGTGTAACTTTTGAAACTACCTTGCAGCGCTCGTCAAAACGTCGCCCATAAATTTCCTTTCCAGACGCTGAGCGAGTCATTTGCTGTGTGAAGAGTCATTATGAATTCAAGCTTCTCCCTCAGTCCAACAGAACTCCATTTCCTTCTGCGGCAGCGGCCAACAACTGTTTTGAAATTTAAATGAGAGCGGGATTAGAAAGTTCCCGAGTAGAAATTTGTCAGCATGGCAGCTGTGATTAGTGGTGATGAATATGCTGACACCTAACCCTCTGCGCTGAAGCCCGTCTGGATGGCTCTTCATTATCCGGGTAAAAAGACCGAGAAAAGAGTGAATCCAGGAATTGCTCGAGATCTTGTGGATAGGACAATTTTGGTGCTAAGAGTAGCAATATGTGTGACTAGGAGGGGGCTGCAGAGTCGCTCCTTAAAAAAAGAGTTCCTTTCCTCTACATTTAGGAACAAATTGTAGGTTTGATCTGATTCAAACATGTTGTCTGGATACCACTGTATCTCTGCATTGCAATAAAACACATTTAAATATTTTTAAGTTTATTAAGGTTCTTATTTTCTCTGTTCAGCTGTATGTATGTGCGAATATTTTTATTTTAGGGAAACTGGGGAGTACAACAGGATACATAAGGGCATCAGAAAACATACATTAAAGAAAACAGAACTTTTCACACAAAAAAATGCATTTTATGGAGAACAAAGTTTTAATGAATTCCATTAAAGGACATTTCTCTCAAACATGTAAGACGTGGGTGGGATTTTAAGTCGGTAACATCAGACCTCCCAACTCACACAGTGCCACTGTATGTCACACAAATTCGGCTCCCTTCACACGGTCAATCAGCAAGGAGTCAAAATCACATGGCAGTAGGGAAGGCGATCTGCAAACCACTCCATGTAGTGGATTCCAGCTTATTTGAGGTTGCAAACAGTCGAAGTCCATTAAGGGGTGTGAAAACACCCCAGGACCAATGTTCCCTCTAATTTTTTTCCTCTGTGTGCGGCAGTGGAGGGTCTCTGTACGCTGCAACCATGGCTAAGTGCGCCAGGAACCAAACCGCGCGTGTCTGCGGCGCCAAATGGCACTCCAAAATTTTTCTTTAAAAAGCAAAAAGATAGTGCATTTTCACACATACAGCGCCACAATAAGGGTCTATCTCCATTGCTCTGCCTTTCACCTCTCATGCCTCTCTCCCAAACTCATCTTCTCCCTTTCTATGCTCAACTCTCTCCCTTTCTATAATGTCAGACTCCCTCTCCTGCTTCTCTCTCTTGCTTCGCTCTTGGGCTCCCTGTCCGTACTTCTCGCCCCTGATACACTCTGTCTCCCTCTCCATGCTTCTGTCCCCTGCTGCACTCTCAGGCTCCCTGTCCGTGCATCTCACCCTTGCTTCACTCTTGGGCTCCCTCTCCGTGCTTCCCTTCCTTGCTGCACTCTCTGTGCTTCTCTCCCCTGCTGCACGCTCGTGCTCTCTAGAGATGTGGCCTAACGACCAGAGCTGCCATCTAAGTCACGTACATACAAAACATGTTGCACTCCAAATGCTACAGGCGTCACATTCGCAAAAGTTATAACTATTGGCATTGTAAATGACAAAGCTATCCATTTAGCTATTTTAAAAACCAACACATAAATAAAATATTTGTTATTTACAAGACCAATAGCTCTAACTTTTCTAATGCGAGACCTATTGCATTTCCAATGCTTGTTGTGCCTTTCTGTCCTGTGTCCAACTCGTTTTTGGTGCCCTTCTGCCCCACTCGTTTTTTGTACCTTTCTGTCCTGTGCCCTACTCGTTTTTTGTGCCTTTATGCCCTGTATCTCACTCGTTTTTTGTGCCCTTCTGTTCTGTGTGTCTCACTCGTTTTTTCTGACCTTCTGTTCTGTGTCTCACTCCTTTTTTCTGCCCTTCTGTTCTGTGTCTCACTCGTTTTTTGTGCCTTTCTGACCTGTGCCTCACTTGTTTTTTGTGCCTTTCTGTCCTGTGCCTTCACTCGTTTTTTGTGCCTTCACTCGTTTTTTGTGCCTTTCTGACCTGTGCATCACTCGTTTTTTGTGCCTTTCTGTCCTGTGCCTCAGTCGTTTTTTGTGCCTTTCTGACCTGTGCATCACTCGTTTTTTGTGCCTTTCTGACCTGTGTGACACGCGTTTTTTGAGTCTGCTGTGGCCTTTTGTTTAAATATTGCTGACAATCAGAGCCCCCTCATGGGCTCCGATTAACAGCTTTCTATCAGGAGCTACCCTGGCCTCACTGCTGTCCCACCACTGTCCTTTCAGAGGTGCCCTGTGCCAGTGTGCATCCACTTCCAATTAGTACCCACATCACCCCCAATGCTATTCTGCTCCCCCCTATCCATTCTGCTGCCCACAGTGTCGAAGATGCCACTCTCATCATTCACCCACTGCCCTCTCTGCCACTTTTCAGTGTGCCCTCAATGGGCAGCCAGACCAATCCCCGGATTACATCCTGCCTCCTCCCGGCCTGATGTTGACTGACTCTACAGTGCCAGTTCAGTGCCCTCCCTGCCCTTTGCCCACTCAATGCCCCCGCCCCATGGCCGTGCATTTCAGGCACTGCCCCCTGTTGGTTCAGTTCCCTCCCTGCCACACTTCACTTCTACTCCCCAGCCTGCTCCCTGATGTATGCCCATTCGGGGCTTTCCCTGTCCTTTCAGTCCTGTCCATGCTCGATGTTGTCGTTGCGTCCTCCCTACCCTACGCCCATCCTGCCCAGTTCCTCCAGAGTCTTCCCTCACTCATGTGAATACATCTTCTCTCTGCCCCAATGTCTATCCTGCCCGCACCTCCGCTGTTCACGCAGAGCCCTCCCTGCCCCTGTGTACTGTCCTTCAAGTCCAATTCCTTCAATATTCTCCCTGCCCACGTCCAGTCAAGTCCTGCCCTGGAAACCCCGTGTCTATTCAGTGCGCTTTATGCCCCAGTGTTTCATTCGTGCCACCCCCCCCCCCCACCCCCCAGCCCCTTCAGGTCTCTCTTCCTCCCATGTGCATTCGCTGCCCTCCCTGTACCATGATGAATGAGGGCGCTCCTGTTCCACCCCCCAGCTGCTCGCCCTGCCTCATCTACATACAGTACCCTCCCTGCCTCCAAGTGCACTACCCTGTCCACTCACCAATGTCCGTTTGATGCCATCCCTGCCCCAGGTCCATTCACTACCCTCCCTGCTCCCTGTCCATTCACTGCCCTTCATGTCCCAGGTCCATTCACTGCCCTCCCTGCTCCCTGTCCATTCACTGCCCTCCCTGCTCCCTGTCCATTCACTGCCCTCCCTGCTCCCTGTCCATTCACTGCCCTCCCTGCTCCCTGTCCATTCACTGCCCTCCCTGCCCCACGTCCATTCACTGCCCTCCCTGCCCCAGGTCCATTCACTGCCCTCTCCTATACCGAAAACCAAATGCTGCCATTACATGCAAATCATACATTGGGTCCGGCTGCAACCACAAATCCGTCCAGGAGCAGAGAGGCTCCTCACCCGATATGAGCACTACGTTGAAAGCACTCCTCCAAACGACTACCCATTAATTGCC
The DNA here is from genome assembly GCF_964263255.1 of Lissotriton vulgaris. Lineage (NCBI taxonomy): Eukaryota > Metazoa > Chordata > Amphibia > Caudata > Salamandridae > Lissotriton > Lissotriton vulgaris. The sequence continues at coordinate 294,254,192 of NC_141693.1, forward strand.
AAGCGACTTCTCCCGCACTACCATAACCCCCACAATAACCACCGGTTCCTCCCGCCTCCCGCCTCCCGCCTCCCGCTTCCCGCTTCCCGCCTCCCGCCTCCCGCCTCCCGCCGTGGTAAATACATTCTCTTCCCGCTCCTTACCTGCAACTTCTCACGCCCGCACCGCCGCCAACCGCCGCCACCACTGGAAATGTGCTGCATGTCATGTTCGCGCCGCTCGCTTTTTAAAAGCGGCGGGCGGCGCGAATCTCTTGCGACGGCCTGTGTGCGCACTCCACGATAGGTGGTGTGCGCTGACATCAGGGAAGGTGCGCGCGCGCGCGCGGCCTAGAGGGAACAGTGCCCAGGACATCAGTGACAGCCTCGACGACTCTGTGCCTTATGCATGAACAGGGCCGGACTGGGAACCGAAACCGGCCCTAGCTAAATGCTCAGTCGGACCCCCACTGGGGTGAGGGGAGGTGCAGCCGAGCAGTTTGTGAGGGCCAGTTTCAGCCGATTTTGTTACAGGGGGCCAATTTTGCGGATCCCCGGTAGCAAAACCGGCCTCTACCCTAGCGGCCCACCGGGGAATCGCCCGGTGACCGCTGCGGCCAATCCGGCCCTGTGTATGAACGGATGTATGACGTTAAAACGCATACTTTTACCACGCATACCATTACAACGCAATATTTACAACGCAGGGTCTTTTACAACGAATACCTTTACAACGCATGACATTACATCGCAGATACTATTACAACGCATGCCATTACAACGTAAGTATGGGTAAGTATATTATTTTTTTATATTATTACATTATTTTTATAAAAAATGTAATTAATAAATAATTAATTGATTTTATTTATTAAATACATTTTTTATTAATGTCATTGTAATTTTAAAATTATATATATATATATACTTTTTTAAATAAATATTAAAATTACTAAAATAAATTTATTTAATTTAATGTAAGTATTTTTATAAAACTAAACCCTTAAAATACCCCTGTACCCCATAACCCAAAACTAGCCCTGAACCATAAAAATACCCCTGTACCCCAAAACCCAAACCCAGCCCTGAACCCTAAAAATACCCCTGTACCCCAAAACCCAAACCCAACCCTGAACCCTAAAAATACCCCTGTACCCCAAAACCCAAACCCAACCCTGAACCCTAAAAATACCCCTGTACCCCAAAACCCAATCCCAGCCCTGAACCCTAAAAATACCCCTGTACCCCCAAACCCAAACCCAACCCTGAACCCTAAAAATACCCCTGTACCCCAAAACCCAAACCCATCCCTGAACCCTAAAAATACCCCTGTACCCCAAAACCCAAACTATATATTAATTTACTTTAATTAATTAATTTAGTTTATTTTTTATATTTTGGTAATTTAAAAAAAGGTTAAATAAAATGATATACTTACCTATACTTACGTTGTAATGGCATGTGTTGTAATAGTATCTGCGATGTAATGTCATGCGTTGTAAAGGTATGCGTTGTAAGGGATCCTGCGTTGTAATGGTGTGCGTTGTAACAGTATGCGTGGTAAAAGGTGCGTGGTAACGGTTGCATACCGTATGAACACATTTTCCCATAGACACAGAATGGGCAAAACCTTTTATGCATCTGGCCCTTTGTTTTTTGGGGGTGGAGGATAGAGTGCATCTTAGGTAGCTCTTGGTACGTGACCACGCCTCTTCTCACATGGTGGTACCAAAGGGGGTGGTGATGGACAGAGCATCTGAATCAATCAAACACTCACACCCAGTCAAAAGATCTGGGTTTAATCCATCACCGTCCTTTAGCCCACTCTGCCACCCCAGTTCAGACATGGCTATATGCAAATCAGTCTGACCCTGTGCCTCATGGGAACAGATGAGAAAAGGAGAGAGTTTTCCCACACAAACCCAGAAAGGACTGGGAAATGATACAACAAAAGGGGGTGGTTCCTTTCTGTGGTTCCTAAATTCAAGCACTAAGTGCTTACTAAGGTTAGACACCAAAAACTTTTTACCTCAATGACATGTACATTAGTAAGTTCCAAAATTATTCTATAAACATATATTTCTTAAAATTCGTATTTATTAAAAGCTTCTGGTAGCAGCATGAAATTCATAACAATTTTACATACAAACAGTGTAAAAAAAGTTTCTTAAACACATTACATACAACTTCAAAGCATGAAACAATAATTAAAAATAGCAAGGGTGTCGACGCGTTTCGGTGTTTTGTAGTAGATGGTACACCTTCCTCAGGACTACAATAAATTCTTCATTCTAAAAAGTATATGGAACAGTCAGTTAGTGTACATTCAGAGAGGATTTTTTAATTAAAAAAAGTTTTTGTCTGGATTTGCAGTGTCTAGGATATATCAATTCTTACATAATTCGCATTATTCAATGTGCGTTGCCAGCATACATCCTGGGGATAGAAAAATCTTATCCACTTTCCTGTTTCAATTTCTTTTCTTTAAAAGTGACCTGTGACCTGTATGCACACATGGATTTGTTTTGCAGTTAGTATTTTCTTTAAAACACACAGGTTGTGAGCAGGCCCTTTACCCAGCAAAATAACATATAGGCTTACTTTGTTATTAGTAGTCGGGGCGTTGTTTGTCCTTCTTTACATCAATTTCAGAAGGCTCTCAGAGTTCTTAAGGTAGGGCTTTTTTCTAGTTCCTCTTCCTTGTATGACCTGATTAACACGGGGAGCTTCTTTTTGTATTTTGAAGCGGAATACTTCTTATCTAGGTAGACAAGTCACATAGGAGTACAGTCGTTATACATTGCTGTCCCCATTAATTTTATATATTGGACCACGTTTTATAATAAGGTACTGGTTTACACACAAAGATTTTTAGATGGAAATCAGGGTGCAATACATTAAACCAAACTAGGAAAAGCATTTTTATATAGGGCGCATTAACGATGGTATTTGTTGCTCTGTAGCTAAAGCATATTATCATTACTTTAACATTGCTTATAAAAGGATTAATAAGCCTGCTCTCCTGGCCAGCACTGTAGTACAATTTAATTAGTGCTCCAGTTATTATAGAAAATGGTCCACTTTTTGTAAAGTAGATACTATCCCTCTACATAGGGAGGGCATTAAGGGGCAGCATGCTCGTTTTTTCGAAGGTTAGCATGCTCGTTTTTTCAGAGATTCTTACCTCCGCGTGTCCAGCGTCAGATGGAGAACTAGGAAAGGGAGGTCTTTATACCTAATTGAAGTACTTTACCCCACTATATATAAAGACCTCCCTTTCCTAGTTCTCCATCTGACGCTGGAGACCGGGTTACCAGGGAGGCGGCGTGAGGCCTGACACGCGGAGGTAAGAATCTCTGAAAAAACGAGCATGCTAACCTTCGAAAAAACGAGCATGCTGCCCCTTAATGCCCTCCCTATGTAGAGGGATAGTATCTACTTTACAAAAAGTGGACCATTTTCTATAATAACTGGAGCACTAATTAAATTGTACTACAGTGCTGGCCAGGAGAGCAGGCTTATTAATCCTTTTATAAGCAATGTTAAAGTAATGATAATATGCTTTAGCTACAGAGCAACAAATACCATCGTTAATGCGCCCTATATAAAAATGCTTTTCCTAGTTTGGTTTAATGTATTGCACCCTGATTTCCATCTAAAAATCTTTGTGTGTAAACCAGTACCTTATTATAAAACGTGGTCCAATATATAAAATTAATGGGGACAGCAATGTATAACGACTGTACTCCTATGTGACTTGTCTACCTAGATAAGAAGTATTCCGCTTCAAAATACAAAAAGAAGCTCCCCGTGTTAATCAGGTCATACAAGGAAGAGGAACTAGAAAAAAGCCCTACCTTAAGAACTCTGAGAGCCTTCTGAAATTGATGTAAAGAAGGACAAACAACGCCCCGACTACTAATAACAAAGTAAGCCTATATGTTATTTTGCTGGGTAAAGGGCCTGCTCACAACCTGTGTGTTTTAAAGAAAATACTAACTGCAAAACAAATCCATGTGTGCATACAGGTCACAGGTCACTTTTAAAGAAAAGAAATTGAAACAGGAAAGTGGATAAGATTTTTCTATCCCCAGGATGTATGCTGGCAACGCACATTGAATAATGCGAATTATGTAAGAATTGATATATCCTAGACACTGCAAATCCAGACAAAAACTTTTTTTAATTAAAAAATCCTCCCTGAATGTACACTAACTGACTGTTCCATATACTTTTTAGAATGAAGAATTTATTGTAGTCCTGAGGAAGGTGTACCATCTACTACAAAACACCGAAACGCGTCGACACCCTTGCTATTTTTAATTATTGTTTCATGCTTTGAAGTTGTATGTAATGTGTTTAAGAAACTTTTTTTACACTGTTTGTATGTAAAATTGTTATGAATTTCATGCTGCTACCAGAAGCTTTTAATAAATACGAATTTTAAGAAATATATGTTTATAGAATAATTTTGGAACTTACTAATGTACATGTCATTGAGGTAAAAAGTTTTTGGTGTCTAACCTTAGTAAGCACTTAGTGCTTGAATTTAGGAACCACAGAAAGGAACCACCCCCTTTTGTTGCCTCATGGGAACAGTCCAGCCCGAACTGCCAAGCCATGTCTTCCCTGGACCGGAAACAAGCTTCTGAGGACCGGTTTCTGGCATTCCAGCCGTCTTCAGCCAGGCTTTCTTGAATCCAGTGGCAAAGTGAGCAAGGGACTCACGTCTGAGCATACCCTGCCACACTTATGGCGGCCAAAAGCGGTACCAAAGGGGGGGGTGATGGACGGAGCATCTGAATCGATCCAACACTCACACCCAGTCAAAAGATCTGGGTTTAATCCATCACCGTTCTTTAGCCCACTCTGCCACCCCAGTTCAGACATGGCTATATGCAAATCAGTCTGACCCTGTGCCTCATGGGAACAGTCCAGCCCAACTGCCAAGCCATGTCTTCCCTGGACCGGAAACAAGCTTCCGAGGAACGGTTTCTGGCATTCCAGCCGTCTTCAGCCCAGCTTGCTTGAATCCAGTGGCAATCCAGTCCGGCCCTGTGTATGAACACATTTTCCCATAGACACAGAATGGGCATAACCTTTTATGCATCTGGCCCTTTGTTTTTTGGGGGTGGAGGATAGAGTGCATCTTAGGCAGCTCTTGGTACGTGACCACGCCTCTTCTCACGTGGTGACATTTATTTACAGGCTAGCAAGTCTGTAACACAGAAACTAAAGAAAATAAAATTAGCCACCTGTATCTTTCTGAATAACCCTGCTAAGGGGGTAATTATGATGGCGGGCGGATCGCCACCGCTCGGCCGGCGGTGGTGATCCGCCCGCCATCACAACCACATTTTCCCCACCATATTACCATGGCAGGGGTACCGCGGCAGACAGAAAGTCCGTCCTCCGCTTTTCCGCCGGTCGGCAATCGTCATGATTACCGGCCTAGCGGAACTCAGGCATGATATGGTGGCGGTGCCTGGAAGGCACCGCCATCCTTATCATGATGCTGGCGGTTCAGGCCTTTCTGGAAGGGTTGGCGGGAATTGCTGTGGGGGCCTGTTGTGGGTCCCCAGGGGAATGGGAGGGCTGCACTTGGGGGGTACCTATGGTACCCCCCTACATTGCAATGCTCAAGGTGGCAGGCACCGCGCGGTGCCTGTCACGTTGTGCATGGCAATGCACAACATGCTTCTTTGGCATTGCAGCAGGTGCTGCTTACAGCAGTACCTGCCCCGATGGTGGGGATGCGCGATGCGACCGCCAGGGTGGTGGTTGCATCCTAATTGGCGGTGCGGGACTGCCACACCCCTGGTGGCCGGTCCGAGCACCAGTAGGGTGGCGGGAGGACTGAAGTCCGCCCGCCATCCTAATGGGGCCCTAAGTGTTCGATTCTGACCTTGTTCCATTTATGAGACTCTAACCCTCAGAGTTTTCTGGAGAGGAATCAATTTTCAATCCTGACTAAATATATTTCAAAATAATAGAAAAGTTGCCAAACAAAGCAGATGAAACGATAGGTTTGTATTATATAATTGTGTCCTTTATTTCATGTTCCGTTAAGAACTGTACACACACAGCCAACACGTTTTGCCCGTATCTAGGCTTCTTCAGGGCATTCTAGAGTTAAACTCCCCGGTCTCAAAGCTGTTCCAAAAGCATTAGTCCTTTGAGAGACCATGAAGCTGAAAGATAAACGAAGTGTTCCACACAAGATGCTTATAAATTGGTAGACACTGAGAGTCTTCCCAAAAAAGTGCTGTGTTATTTATGGTTCTTAGTACATGTTTTGTGGACAGCTGTAATCAGCCTTCATTAAGTTAGAACTGTGTCCGGTTCCGGCAGCAGCATTCCGAGGAATTCTATTGGACAGCGTCCTGAAGAACCCTAGATACGGGCGAAACACGTTGAGTGTGTGTACAGTTCATCACAGAACATAAAATAAAGGACACAATTATCTAATACAAACCCTTAGTTTAATCTGCTTTGTTTGGCAAATTTGCAGTCATTTTGCAATTTATTTTCCTTGTTACCTCTCAGATTCTTGTGTTATTTGCCTTAAATCATCTTTCCCTAGGACCTGCCTTAGTTACTTTATGTATCTTTTCTATTGTATCGCATGTTTTCATTTTTTAAATTTTTACATCCCTCTTAACATTGTCTTAGAAGATCCAAAGGAGGAGTGGCAGGGTTTCAGAGAAGTAGTTGGCCTGTCGACTATAGAAAGCCTTAGGTTACATGCTCAGTATTCTGAAGTGCACAGAGAAGAGTCTATGTCTTGACAGCATGCAACATACTTGATTAAATGTAGCCCGGATCAGTGCACAGCTTACCAAACAAATAACCAAGAGCAAAATTTACTTAATTTCCGTTACAGAAAGCACGTGAAATGCATCACAAATTATATGATATTATGCAAAATACATGTCTAATATTTGGAACAATTTTTTTAAAATTCGGAAATGCATCCTCATATATATTTTGACCCAAAGGTTTATTTTGCACTTAGAAAATAGTGCAAAATCGCTTGTGTTCTGTTTGTTGATGTGGTTATCCGGGATGGGATTTTTACCCAAACAACTCAATTATGCAGAGTAGCATAATCTCAGGCGTTTCACGGACTAAGCACTGGAAATTACACAAGAAATGCCAGCATGGAAGAAATTTGCTAGGGCCTAAAAATACAAGAAATCACAGGGGGGAGAGAGAGAAAGAGAAAAGGAACCAGGGCATACACTCCATATTAAAAGGAGAACACACCGCTGAGATGCGCGAGCACGTCAAACAAGATGGCCGCCGCCATTGAGCACCATGAATTTATCGTCCCGTTTTTGATAAAAACGACGAATTTTGTGTCACAACCTTAGCGCAAATGAGAGCGCTTACATACTTAACTGATTCTTTACCTGTGTGGCGATTTCTGGCAGTTTTACTCAGCGGAAGTCCTGTTTCCTGTCCCTTGGTTCCTGCTCCCAGCCTCTCACAAAGGTACTGCCTGCTCTGTGTGCTCAGGGGGAGGAGTGTTCTTCAGGAAAGGGCCTGGCTTGGGTCTAGTCACGCCCACAGTCAAAGTGAGCTGCTGCACCAGTTGTTTTGAAGAGCTTCTCAGTGCTTTCCTCACTTGCTGACTCATTTATTTCACATTTGTGCGTTATTTTCCACATTTAACCGCATGCGCGCTAGCGGAATTCCGCTCGCACGCTGGGTTTTTTAAAAACGCACTTTGCGTGACGAGCTGGGCTCGTCATCAGCGTGCGAGGAGGCTACGCGATGACGAGCCCAGCTCGTCATCAGCGTCGAAGGGGTTAAGTATTATTTTCGAATAACTGTGGATTTTTTCACCTCAAAATGGAAACTAAAAATCCAGTTAACAATAAAAGGAGACAGCAAGTTTCTCCTCTTACAGTTAAATCTAAGGTGGTGGAGTCATCTGAACCTTCTCTTTCATTAATTTTGGAGGAAATTCAAGCATTACGTCTTAATACTGACACTATTGCCTCAGAGGTTAAAAATCTTCGTAAAGATATGGCTTCTTTGTCAATGAAAATTTCTGACAATTCCATCAAAATTCAAGATAATAAAAACAAAGTGGACGCTTTCACACCTTTAGTGGCTAAAATACTTCCTATGTATGGTCAGCTGTTGGGTATGGAAAATCGAAATAGGCAGTACAACCTTCGTATTTTTAATTTGCCTGAAGACATTGAGGGTTCTAATTGTCGATTATATATGGAATCTCTGCTTCCTGGACTTTTGAATATCAAGTTTCCAGAAAAATTTGAAGTGGATAAAGCCCATAGAATCCCTTTGCATCGTAACCCTTGACTTACTAAACCTAGGCAAATGATATTCAAAGTACTGCGCCATCACCATCTTGTTATAATAAGGAAAGCTGCAAGAGAAATTCCCTCATATTGGTGAATGGTAACAACATTTCTTTTCACCAGGACTTTGCCAAAGAGACGGCTGCTATACGTATGTAGACCTCTGCCTGCCGCCCACAGCTCAGAAGCCTTGGTTTCAAATATGGACTTTTTGATCCTTCTACGATGCGCATATGGAAAGACAACGTTTCCAAATCCTTTCAACGTCCTGAAGGACTGAGGCAATTTCTTGACCAACAAGCTCCACCGTCAATGGATACTCATGATCCTAACACTTGACTACTTCTAGTCTTAAATTAATTGACACATATATGCTTAATCTTATATTTATGGGCTTCAACAGTTCTGGCCATGCTTGTAGTACGGGTGTGCGTTTCTATGTTTCTATTTATGTATCTTGTTTGTTCTTTTCTCCCTTTTTTCTTTCCCTCCTATTCTGTTCTTAGATATTGAGCTATATTTCTATTGTGCTTTTCCTCATCTCTTCTTGTTTCAGTTCCTTTTTTTACTTGTTTCTTCTTTATAATGGCTAATGTTCACAATATTAAAGTTGTTTCTCTTAATGTGAAAGGTTTGAGACACCCAGTTAAGCGTACAAAAATTCTGGATTACTTAGGTAGTTGTAAAGCTGATATTTGTTTTATTCAGGAAACTCATGTTGATGATAAGATATTACAGTATATGAATAAAAAGTGGGTTGACACTCTTGTATCTTCTCCTGCTAAGGGAAAGAAAAATGGGGTTGCTATTTTCTTTGCGAAAAGACTACATTGTCAGGTTGTAAATAGAATTTCGGATTCTGAAGGTAGATATATAATAGCTCAAATTAAAATTCATGACTCTACTTTATTTTTGCTCAATATTTATGGTCCTACGGCGGATGATCACACTTTTTGGTCTACTATCGCTACTGAAGTTTTAAAGTTGGGTAAAGTTCCGCTGAGTGTTGGGGGAGATTTTAATGTTATTGCATACCCGTTGTTGGATAGGTTATCTACAACTAGATTTCTTCCCCCTAAGGTGTTTCACGCCTTTAAGTCCTTTATTCAAACTACAAAATTAGCTGATATTTGGCGGCTTCACTTCCCTACTGAAAAATGCTTTACCTTTTATTCCAACCCCCATAATTCCCATTATAGGATTGATTATTTTTCCCCATCTCTTATTCAATCTGTAACTACTCCGGTCATTGGTACTATTTATATATCAGATCACGCATTAATTTCTTTTGTTTTAAATGTTTCATCCACTTTTACTAAACAAACCAGATGGCGTATGAATACTGGTATTATCCTCAATGAACGTCATAAACCTAAATTATTGCAAGCTATTCAAGACAATTTTTTGTTTAATCTGGAAAACTCTACTACTATAGTTAATAGATGGGATGTATTTAAAACCTACATTAGAGGTACTACAATCTCTATAATGGCTCATGAGAATAATCTGTTTAACACTAATATTAAAAACCTAGAGAAACAAATAGCAAAATTAGAGCGATTATTTATTACATCCAATAATCCCCAATACAAAATTAAGCTACAAAAACTTCGATATGAATTTAATTCTATCCTTAATAAAAGAGCTGGTGTTCAACTTGCTAAATCAAACGCTCGATTCCATTTCAACTCCAACAGGTCTGGGAAACTCCTTGCAAATTACTCGCGCATTAAAAGGGATAAAACACAGATTACCTCTATTCATGGTCCTCAAGGCAAGATTGCCTTATCCCATAATGATATTGTCAAAGAATTTCTGGATTTTTATTCAAACTTAAATAACAAACCAGGGGGCATATTATCAAGCCTGTGCGCTAAAATTATCGCCGCTTTATCGGCCAAAAACGGCCGATAAAGCGGCGATAATGGGCTTGATAATATGCTCTATGGAATTCCAATCGAAGCACATGTTAGATGTGAAGACATCTAACATGGGCTTCGATTGGAATTCCACAGAGCATATTATCAAGCCCATAATCGCCGCTTTATCGGCCGTTTTCGGCCGATAAAGCGGCGATAATTTTAGCGCGCAGGCTTGATAATATGCCCCCAGATCTTTGTGACAGTTCATTAATTGATGCCTTTTTAAACACCTGTGATTTACCCCAAATTTCTCCTTCAGATAAACTTGGATTAGATCTGCCCATTACTAATGATGAAATTCTGAAGGCCATCAAATCACTTCAAAAAAATAAGTCTCCAGGCACTGATGGTATCCCTGCTGAATTGTATAAAGAATTCCAACCTTACCTTTTACCTTTTCAACTCTTTTCATATTTTGGCTCTTCTGGAACCATTTAAGATTCTTTTGCTGATGCCTTAATTATCGTACTCCCCAAGCCTGATAAAGACCCTACTCTAGTTTCTAATTATCGTCCTACATCCTTAATAAATCAAGACTGTAAATTATATGCTAAAATCCTTGCCTCCAGATTAGCTCCTGTACTTCATTCTATTATTCACCCAGATCAATCAGGATTCATGAAATATAGATACTCTGCTAATAATACAAGAACCCGATTACATGTTATTGAACAGAGTTCTACCCTTCTTGTTCCTGCAGGAGTTATGGCTTTAGATGCAGAAAAAGCCTTTGATAAAATTAATTGGCAATTTTTATTTAAAACTTTACTGTCATTTAATTTTGGTCCCTCTTTTATTCGTATGATTTCTGCCTTATATTATGCTCCCTCTGCTCGATTATTTATCAATGGCCACATTTCAACTACATTTTCCCTTTTTAGAGGAACACGACAGGGTTGTCCCTTTTCTCCACTTTTATTTCTGTTGGGAATTGAATCTTTTCTTAATTATATATGTAATTGTGATGATATTCAAGGTATTACAATTAAAGATGTTACTATTAAAACTTTAGTTTATGATGAGGATGTGTTATTGTTTATCAGTAATCCAATCTCCTCCATCCCGTCCTTATTAGACATTATTACCAAATACTCTGTAGTCTTGGATACAAACTTAATGTTAGTAAAACAGAATTTTTCCCTTTGAATGTTCTTTGTACCTCTGACATGTTACCTGTATCAGATATTATTTGGCAAAGAAGCTGAAATATCTGGCTATTTTTTTTGTCATCGTCCTTACCATCAACGTTAAAACTAAATAGTACTTTTATATTTGACTATGTTAAAAATAAAACTTCTAGATGGTCTTCCCTTCAGCTCACTCGGTGGGGGAGAATGGAATCTATAAAAATGAATAGTTCTCCTAAAATGTTTTACTCCCTTGCTATGATCCCCACTCAATTTCCACTAAAATGCTATAAAGATATTGATAAATTGTTATCCAAATTTCTCTGGAACAAAAAGCCTCCTCGAATTGCTTACAAAAATTTAAAATACCTAAATGTCAAGCAGGATTTGGCCTTCCTGATTTTATTATTTATCATAAAGCTTTTATACTAAAACAAAGTTCCTTATGGTTAAATGTTTCCCCTGTAGTTAAGCCCCTTATTTGGTTTGATATAAAAAAAATCACTTGTAGATCCTTTTCCATTGCCCTCCTTACTAACAATGTCTCATAAATCTACTGTTGTACACCATTCATCCATAATCAAATCTTCAAGATTGATACTTAATGATTTAGATTCAAATTTTGCTTCACCATTAAGTTCTACATTGAATTTATCACTGCAGCATAGTGCTACTATTAAACGTAATAGAAATATGAATTTCTGGACTTCATGGATTAAGGCGGGCATATTCTGTCTTAAAGATATATTCTATGATAATGCTTTTATTCCTTTTGATTGATCAATTACAATTGAAATTCAAGTTACCTAATACTGATTTGGTTAAATATCAATTTCTATGCAACTCAATTTTAGACTCATTCCCGAATGGTATTCCTTCTATGGTTACAACTGATTTGATGGTTTATCTTCATGCTGTTTCTGCGTCCTCAAATGCTGTTTCTATTTAGTATAAAAAATTAGCTACTTCAATAGGTTCAAATATTAATATAATTTCAACATTTTGGAACACTAAACTTTCCATTTCTATCTTTGATGACTCTTGGAAGGTTATTTGGCTCAATAGCATTGCTGATTGGTTACCGGTGTCTCTTTATCAGACAAATGCATTTATGTAGTTTAATTTCTTATGGACGCCACTACGCTTGCATCATGCTAAATTACTTCCTTCAGATATTTGTTGGCACTGTAAATTACATCCTGGGTCCTTGCATCACATGTTATTTGATTGCCCTATAGTTATGAAATTTTGGTCTGAAGTTTGGGACGTTATATTGAAAATATTACCTATTCAATATGTTATTCCTTTAAATTGTTAATTTGTAAATCAGTTGTACTTGTACATCCTCTTAGTGACTCTGATGCAAAGTTGTTTAATTTTTTGATTTCGGCTGCTTTAAAATCAATCACTTTTTGTTGGAAAGACGCTTCTTCTCTCTCTGTTCATGCTTGGTGATCATGGATCATCTTTACAAGAAGAGGTGCCTAATTATCACTACAAGGAGTTAATCATAATCTGTTTTCTTATCAATCCTTCTGGTCACCTATAGATTCATATTTGTTGTTATGATAATAGTTTTCACTGTTATTCTGTTGTATCTTCCCAATTTGCATATAACTAATATTTATATGTTAATAGTAACTCTACACTCCATATAAGATGATATAATATGTACCCTCCTTCTCCCCCTTCCCTTCTCCCATCCATGATTTTATTTTTCCCTTGATTGATTATTCTTTTATTGTAATCTATTGATCTATTATAACTTGTTAATAATTTGTCTTACTCAATTGATTGGATTTTATTGTTATTTCTTGTATTTTTGTATTGTCTATTTATGTCATTTTTTGAAAAATTCAATAAAATTATTCTGAACAAAAAAAAAGGAGAGCACACCAAGGATGCAGATGTTGCTTGTAACCAAATATGTTTTTAAGGACCTACAGGAATCAAAGAAATCTTTTGGATTCCTGTAGGTCCTTAGAAGCACATTTTGTTACACGAAACCTCAGAATATTTGTGTGTTCTCCTAAAAATAAGATATCAGTAACCAATGTAGCATGACTTGCTGAAAAGCCTTTCCATTGAGCTTCGGTGATGTGTGCTCCTAGAGGATATTGTAAATCATGTGAAGTTATGGATTCAGCAGAGTCTCCTGCATTTTTATTTTTCCGGAAGTGACAGAGCAGTTAATGTGCGTTCAGATAACGCCATGCCAGCACTGGGCACTGGGGTCTTACTTGATTACGTGGAGTTACTGTATTTTGGGGGGATATTTTTTTAAGTGAAGGTTCTCCAAGGGCTCTTTAATCTCATTTAAAGTAAAAGGCGTACTGTTGAAGAAAGACCAAAATATGGAAGTGCATATAATATTTCTTAACAAGCACTTCCGGGCAGATTTACTACCTCTGGCGCATCTCTGCTAATCAGCAGGGATGCGTCAGAAGAGTTGCGATGCACCTGCCCACCCATGCGCCACCACTGATGCGCCGCATTTACAATGCGGCGCACAGTGGCGCACGGATGGGCAGATGCGTGTCACATACCCCGTTGGAACGGCGGCGCATTGCTGGAGTTACGTGCAAATGCAACGCAGTTAGTGCAAGGCTTGGGGGTGCCCTCTCCCTAACATGCTGCGTCAATCCTTATGCCTGCTTCAAGCAGGCGCAGAGTTTTGACGCAGCATCGCCTTAAAAGTGACTGAGTGAAAATACTCAGCCACTTTTAGGAGGCGTTCCTGCGCCGGAACGCCCCCCCCGCGCTAGAACACCTACATGCGGCGCAAGGCTTTACAATGTGATGCATCTCCAGATGCGTTACGTTGTAAATACCCCACAGCATGGGGCTGGCTTAGCGCCACCACTGCGTCACAAAATTGGCGCAATGGCGGCATAAAACTGGCACAAGAGGCTTGTAAATCTGCCCCTTCTTGTATAGGCAAGGTAACACGCTGGATGGGCAGCAGAGGTACCTGGCAGGCTATTGCTGACTCTTCTCTCATTATTGCACTTGACCTTCATTTTATCCTCAAGGACAAAGTTCACCATGATAATTTGTTATGGTCTGGCTTGACAGTGCAGCTGTTGCCAGACAATTGAGAATTACCAGAGAGGGGTTTTTACTCTGCCTGCATGTTTGGAGCCACAGGTACATGATTTGATTGGGTAGAAGTTGTGTTCTTCCACAAAAAAAGTGCTTGCTCACATATGACATTGGAATGCTATTAAAGTGTCTTAGATAACTAGATTATTTATATTGTTTTTCTCTGGCAGCAGCACGATGGGAGGAGGGAAATAACCAACATGGATTTTTAGGTCTGCCTTGAGAGTGCAACTGTCATCTAGCATTTTAACCTACACCAATATAATTCTGCAGTTCTTTGCTTCCAAACAAATATATATTAATTCCCATGATATTTACCAGTATGTAATATTTCATATTACCATGCAACACTCTTTTGAAGCCAGACCAATTGGCATTGCCAATGCTGGTTTACAGATTTCTGCTTAGACATTGGCTGCGTTTTTTCTTTCCATCGGGAAATGAAATCCACATGTTAAAAAAGACCATTTTTTTGAAGGACAGAACTGTTTGTGTTTTTATTGGTATACTATTAGCACAGAAAGAACTCTTGCTGACAGTGGTACTTAAATACACTAGTGGACATTTTGGAGGTTATTACAGGCGGTAAAATATTTAGTGGGCAATTTTCTCTTTCTCATTATCTGTAATTAGCATCACAGGGGAACTTGTTCTCGGAGCAGACACAGAGTATGTTACTGCCGTTGTCAGATGGAACAAATACCATCAGTAAAAGCCCCTATGTTAAGCAATTTTCCATTCAGTTTCACTGGGATATTCATTACTGTGTGAACCAGACGTGAAAATAACAATGCTCACCAAGACAGCAAAGAACGTGTTGGATATTGTGTTGCCAGCCGTCTAGATTTAGACCAAAAGGCCATCTTTATAGTGCTGAATCCAGTTACGAAGGGCCCGATTCACAGAACTAACTTAAGACAAAATCCTAAACGTACTACTTTTGGCATTCACAGAAATTAGGACTTTGTCTTAAGTTTGTCTTAAGACAGACTTAAGACAAAATCCTAACGTAAGTCTGTCTTAAGACAAACTTAAGACAAAATCCTAAATTCTGTGAATACCAAAAGTAGTAAGTTTAGGATCTTGTCTTAAGTTAGTTCTGTGAATCGGGCCTGAAGATTTCAGATCGTGTTTAGATTTTAGGCTGTCCCTAAGATCTTCATACAAGCATTTCTCTGCCAAACAGCAGTGCTTAGTATAGGAAAAGAAAAGGGGGGCTCCGCATCCCACATTTCCCTGCATCAATCAGGGAAGTGATTGGAAAGGTTTGTCAGCATGGCTGAATGTTCATACCCAAAGGTAGGGAAAAAACATTGACTGGATGACCCTGCATCAGAACTTGTGCACGTCTCCCACAACAGCTCTTCCCTACAACTCCAAATGCGCCAACATTGTAGCAGACCAAAAAATGTGCCTATGCCTCCAATTCGCAATAATGCAAACACTGAATGTGTGACGATAAACCAAAAGTTTATTAGTTTATCTCGACAAAACTTTTTGTCATTGAATCAATACGTAAGTTGCAAAATTTACATCTTAAAGAGCAGACAAAGAGAAAACCATCAACTTCATTTCCAGCCGTATGGAAATCAATCAGACAATGTGTATGTATTTACAGTGAAATAATTTAAAGCAAACACATTGCACTAAATCATACATTCATGGACATTAATAAATCAAAAGAAACTTTTCAAAAAAACAGATAGACACATCACAGTTAGAGAATCATAGATGCAAGAACATATACGAGCAGGGGTGAATCTTTCAAACCAAACACCTCCTAGCTCATGAACTGAATTCGTTTGTGTAAATGATCACAATAAGCCCATTTTGGATATATGACTACAAGAAGCCATTGGTGTGGAAGCAAATGCCTGAAGTCAAATGCCAAATGCCTGAAGTCAAATGCCGACGCGTTTCCAATCCTGCCAGTTATTTACAGGATTTTCATCAGGGCGGGAGTCTAGTCCATGGGAACTGTTTTCCAAAAAGAATTAAAACATGAAGAGTTTGTTTTAGCAAACTTCATATAAACGCCATATTACTCAAATGCAAAATAAACCGCAGTGAATTGCGGCATACCTTGAGGGTAGTAGCCTGTGTGGCTTCGATTTTGAAAATAGCGCTTTAGGTCAGGCGGGTCTGGGCTGTAACAAGGAAAAGAGCTGGTGTCACCGATTTAAAAATGACACAATGCGCGCTGAGGGAATGTAGTGAAAAAAACTAATTTTACCTTGGGTCTTTGTAACGTTAAGTCAGAAGGGCCGGTGGCAGAGTTGTTTGTCAGATTAAATTCGCTGTGGGAACAGAAATGGAAGATAGCGATATTTTGAGAAGTTATGCCAAAGCGGTGAAAAAACGGGCGCAGAAGCGTCACCGCTCCGATGGGAACACTTACTTTTAGAATTTCAACACGGGCGCTGGGGTCGGACCAGTGTTGCAATGGAACGCTGTCCTTTCTATAAGATAAAAAAGGAGAAGGAAGCTAGCAACTATGCGCTGAATCACGCAATTGTTAACTGTGAGCTAACACTCAATGACAGGTGAAAAAGGGTTTCAAGGGCTTACCAAAAGTCGCCGCAAAGGGCTCTGCTAAGACTGCATTCTGAGTTCTACCGGCACCTACAGGGTTTAGTTGTCCAGGGCACTGCCGGTGCTAGAGACAATAAAAGCATGTGTGCGCTAACAGCCAATAGGAAGCGTCGAGAGTACTGCTGCATTGTGGGAACTGAAGTCCAAAAGTGAAGTCAAGCTCGATTGATTTCACTAAGAGAGTTTAGGCCCTTATTCACGCTATCAAATCGCAATATGAGGTAAGCCTCCTTGCGTAACAGCATAGTTTCTACATTAGGGTAGCGTTTGGAGTCCAGCCATACAAGTGGTGTCCATTTAAAATCGTTTTCAGTGTGCTGATTATTTACAAAGTGTTCAACCATTGGTGCAGTCATTACTCGTTTTTTTATCCGAGATCGGTGTTGCGTGATGCGTGCATTAATGGCTTGACTTGTCTTGCCAATATAAACCTTGTCACAAGGACAGACCACTGCGTAAACGATATTTTTTGTTTTACAGTTTGTGAATGCATCATGTATCCATTTGATGCCATGATTAATGAAGGTGTCCCCTTCAATTGTAGAAGAACATGAAATACAGTTACCACATTTTTGGTGCCCACTGGTTGGTTTGAGGTTCCACTGTGATATGAGGTCACTCTTGGGCGGCGGGATATGGGTATCTGCTTTGATGAGATGCTGGCCAATGCTTGTGTTCTTTCTCATTGCAAAGATCGGTTTGGGCAGAGGGTGCTCAATTGTTTCCAACAAATGCCAATTATTACGGATAATGTTTTTAAATTGGTTCGTGTGCTGACCGAAGGTGGTCACGCAAACCAATTGGTCTGATTGCTTCTTTTCTTTTACCTGTAGGAGTGTCTCCCTCGGGGTAAACTTAGCCCTGTTTTTGGCATGTTTTAGCAATTTCTTTGGGTATCCTCTGGCAGCCATCTCAGTACAAAATCTTGTTGCGTGTGATTCAAAGTCCTGTAAACTAGTACAGTTGCGTCTTATTCGAAGCAGTTGCCCATAAGGTAGATTATCCTTAAGGCTTTGTGGGTGTGAGCTGTTATAATGCAGGATTGTATTCCTGTCAGTTGGTTTTTTGTGCAAAGAGGCCGTCAGTCCAGATGCACTGGTACCTACTCGGACGTCCAGAAAAGTCATCTCTTTGGAACTTGAGTTCATCGTGAACTTGATGTCTTGGTGTCGTGAGTTGAGCCATGCGTAGAATTGATCAAGTTCAATCTGGCTCCCCTGCCACAGGAGCCAGACGTCGTCTATGTATCTCAACCAGTGAATCATGTGATGTAAAAAGGGGTTGTCCTTATAGATAAATCGTTCCTCATATTGGGACATGTAAAGCACCGCCAGCTCCGGCGCATAAGGACAGCCCATGGCTGTCCCCTTGATTTGGATATAAAAATCACTCTCAAATCTGAAGTAGTTGCTCCGAAGAGTCAATTCAGCCAATTCCACAATGAATGCGGTTGGAACCCGGTGGGGTCTCTCACGTTTTTCTAAGTATAATTCAATAACCTCTAAAGCCTCATCCTGAGGTATTTGTGTATAAAGGGAAGCGACATCTAGTGTCACCATCAATTCTGTTGTCTCATCGAATGAGTGTCCCTCAATTTGGTTAATGAAATCAGTCGTGTCTCTCAGATGCGATTTGACTTGTTCTATGCATGGTTTCAAGAAAAAATCGATATATTTAGATATCGGTTCAAGGACTGAGTCGCATCCGGACACAATGGGTCTACCCGGGGGTGTCTGATCATTCTTATGGATTTTAGGTAAGAAGTAGAGAATTGGCGTTCTGGGTGACTTTTTGTTAAGATATTCATGCTCTTTTGGTCCTAAGAAGCCTTCATCCAAGGCTCTTTGAGTGATTTGCGATATTTTACCCTGAATCATAAGGACAGGATCCTCTTTGGATGGTCTGTACCAATCCTTATTGTTTACATGCTGTTGTCCTTCGCTGAGATACATGGGTCGGGGCCATAAGACCACCGCACCCCCCTTGTCCGCCTGTTTTATAATGATGGATGTATCCAATTTCAGGTCAGTAATTGCCTTTTGGGTGTCTTTACCGATGTTATTTTTGACAAAACTGCTTTTTTTCTCAAGCTCCAACCGCATTCATTGTGGAATTGGCTGAATACAATCCTGCATTATAACAGCTCACACCCACAAAGCCTTAAGGATAATCTACCTTATGGGCAACTGCTTCGAATAAGACGCAACTGTACTAGTTTACAGGACTTTGAATCACACGCAACAAGATTTTGTACTGAGATGGCTGCCAGAGGATACCCAAAGAAATTGCTAAAACATGCCAAAAACAGGGCTAAGTTTACCCCGAGGGAGACACTCCTACAGGTAAAAGAAAAGAAGCAATCAGACCAATTGGTTTGCGTGACCACCTTCGGTCAGCACACGAACCAATTTAAAAACATTATCCGTAATAATTGGCATTTGTTGGAAACAATTGAGCACCCTCTGCCCAAACCGATCTTTGCAATGAGAAAGAACACAAGCATTGGCCAGCATCTCATCAAAGCAGATACCCATATCCCGCCGCCCAAGAGTGACCTCATATCACAGTGGAACCTCAAACCAATCAGTGGGCACCACAAATGTGGTAACTGTGTTTCATGTTCTTCTACAATTGAAGGGGACACCTTCATTAATCATGGCATCAAATGGATACATGATGCATTCACAAACTGTAAAACAAAAAATATCGTTTACGCAGTGGTCTGTCCTTGTGACAAGGTTTATATTGGCAAGACAAGTCAAGCCATTAATGCACGCATCACGCAACACCGATCTCGGATAAAAAAACGAGTAATGACTGCACCAATGGTTGAACACTTTGTAAATAATCAGCACACTGAAAACGATTTTAAATGGACACCACTTGTATGGCTGGACTCCAAACGCTACCCTAATGTAGAAACTATGCTGTTACGCAAGGAGGCTTACCTCATATTGCGATTTGATAGCGTGAATAAGGGCCTAAACTCTCTTAGTGAAATCAATCGAGCTTGACTTCACTTTTGGACTTCAGTTCCCACAATGCAGCAGTACTCTCGACGCTTCCTATTGGCTGTTAGCGCACACATGCTTTTATTGTCTCTAGCACCGGCAGTGCCCTGGACAACTAAACCCTGTAGGTGCCGGTAGAACTCAGAATGCAGTCTTAGCAGAGCCCTTTGCGGCGACTTTTGGTAAGCGCTTGAAACCCTTTTTCACCTGTCATTGAGTGTTAGCTCACAGTTAACAATTGCGTGATTCAGCGCATAGTTGCTAGCTTCCTTCTCCTTTTTTATCTTATAGAAAGGACAGCGTTCCATTGCAACACTGGTCCGACCCCAGCGCCCGTGTTGAAATTCTAAAAGTAAGTGTTCCCATCGGAGCGGTGACGCTTCTGCGCCCGTTTTTTCACCGCTTTGGCATAACTTCTCAAAATATCGCTATCTTCCATTTCTGTTCCCACAGCGAATTTAATCTGACAAACAACTCTGCCACCGGCCCTTCTGACTTAACGTTACAAAGACCCAAGGTAAAATTAGTTTTTTTCACTACATTCCCTCAGCGCGCATTGTGTCATTTTTAAATCGGTGACACCAGCTCTTTTCCTTGTTACAGCCCAGACCCGCCTGACCTAAAGCGCTATTTTCAAAATCGAAGCCACACAGGCTACTACCCTCAAGGTATGCCGCAATTCACTGCGGTTTATTTTGCATTTGAGTAATATGGCGTTTATATGAAGTTTGCTAAAACAAACTCTTCATGTTTTAATTCTTTTTGGAAAACAGTTCCCATGGACTAGACTCCCGCCCTGATGAAAATCCTGTAAATAACTGGCAGAATTGGAAACGCGTCGGCATTTGACTTCAGGCATTTGGCATTTGACTTCAGGCATTTGCTTCCACACCAATGGCTTCTTGTAGTCATATATCCAAAATGGGCTTATTGTGATCATTTACACAAACGAATTCAGTTCATGAGCTAGGAGGTGTTTGGTTTGAAAGATTCACCCCTGCTCGTATATGTTCTTGCATTTATGATTCTCTAACTGTGATGTGTCTATCTGTTTTTTTGAAAAGTTTCTTTTGATTTATTAATGTCCATGAATGTATGATTTAGTGCAATGTGTTTGCTTTAAATTATTTCACTGTAAATACATACACATTGTCTGATTGATTTCCATACGGCTGGAAATGAAGTTGATGGTTTTCTCTTTGTCTGCTCTTTAAGATGTAAATTTTGCAACTTACGTATTGATTCAATGACAAAAAGTTTTGTCGAGATAAACTAATAAACTTTTGGTTTATCGTCACACATTCAGTGTTTGCATTATTGCGAATTGGAGGCATAGGCACATTTTTTGGTCTTCCTAGTTCAGGCCCGGCCTACCCTCCCTCCCATTGGGCCTAGCCACCCTTGTGGTTTAACATTGTAGCAGAGGCTGAAACATGATAGTAGGTCCTTTACAGTAGACAATAGCTGGATGCACAAAAGGGCCTCCAGGTTGCAGCATAGGTCTGGCCCTGCATGCATGCATATGGTCTGGGATGCCTGCCATCCCTTCCACCACCAATCCCAATGGTAGGAGACAGACACAGTTTGAACTTTTGGAAGGCGAGGGGGCCTCACGACCCCCCGGCCATATTTATTAAAATATGAAACAAAATTTAAAACTTTAAAGTAAAATGTTTCATGTATCATGTACAAAATTCCATTTCCATTACATTTGATGAAGACAGGTATCCAGGCTAACCTTAACAAATCTCTAATACAAAGATTTTCCTAACCGAATCTAACTTCATGACATAATGCATTACATATGAATTTTGCATCCTATCATTAAGGGCTAACGGCAAGGTCTTAACCGGTGTCAGATCCCTATCACCAAATTGCCGCCCTCACGTGTGAGTGGCGCGCCTGCGCAGAGGACTTTACCCTCGTAGCCAACTGTAACTTCCATTGTCGTGGGGGCCCCCTTTCACTCGACGCCATCTTAAGGTCGTCCGAGTTCCCGTGCGGGGTATCTGTAAGAAGGACAGCGTGGACTCCCCGCCTTTCCCCGCACTCTCTTCCGCCAGAGCGGATATCAGGCCCCCGGGAAATTCGTGGGGAGGGGCATATAGCCGTCTCCCCCTGGGAGGGGCCTATGGCCGTCTACCCTTGGGTGACCCATCCGTAATGGGTGCCGCCCCCCGTGGGAGGGTCCAATTGCCCCCTCCCCCCGGGCGCTCCCATCCATAATGGGTGGGCCCCCCCTAGGGACCTTGAAATCACTGCTCACCGATCATGACCTTACCGCCCGACCGAAGACTAAATAAATACGACAGTTAGTTACCTACTAGGGGAAAAAACCTATGCCTAAACTTAAATTAAAGCTAGGTATATCCAATGAACTAGAACATTGCTACAAAGGAGAAAAGGTCCTATAGCAGAGAACGTTCTTTATTGCATATATTCCATTACATTTCTACTAAGGAAAAAAGGCCTATAGGCAAGTATTCAGTTGCATGCATACTTCCAGCATTGATTTCAGATGAGAGCAACGATTCCAATAAGACGTTTATTCATTACAATCAATATTGCGATTTAGACTTTTTGTTCACTCCCAAACTTCTGCAACAGGGGCTGGTGGGTGGGTCAAAAAACTGCAGCTTGTTCCCTTGAGGGCTCACGAGCGACGAGTGGTGCAGCCTTCAGAGCGCAGGAACAAGAGGACGCTTACCTCAATTCCCGCGCCTTTTATCTTGCAGCGGGAGGGCGGAGCACCGTCCCCATCCCGCCCAGAAGTGCACGGACTTCCGTGCGGGTGTTAGGACAACTCTTTTTAGGCGGCGGGGGCGTGCTCCAACCACGCCGCTATAGGCATACCGGCCGGGACACGCCCCCTGCCCACAAAAGGTTTCCCGGGGGATCGGGGCACCCAGCCATACGTTCGGGGTGACCGAGTGGTCTCCCCTTTCCATATGGTCCGGGATGCCCGCCACCCCTTCCACCACCAATCCCAATGGTAGGAGACAGACACAGTTTGAACTTTCGGGAGGCGGGGGGGCCTCACGACCCCCCCGGCCGTATTTATTAAAATATGAAACAAAATTTAAAACTTTAAATTAAAGCGTTTCATGTATCATGTACAAAATTCCATTTCTATTACATTTGATGAAGACAGGTATCCAGGCTAACCTTAACAAATCTCTAATACAAAGATTTTCCTAACCGAATCTAACATCATGACATAATGCATTACATATGAATTTTGCATCCTATCATTAAGGGCCAACGGCAAGGTCTTAACCGGTGTCAGATCCCTATCACCAAATTGCCGCCCTCACGTGTGGGTGGCGCGCATGCGCAGAAGACTTAACCCTCGTAGCCAACTCTAACTTCCCTTGTCGTGGGGGCCTCCTTTCACTCGGCGCCATCTTAAGGTCGTCCGAGTTCCCGTGCGGGGTATCCGTAAGAAGGACAGCGTGGACTCCCCCCGCTTTCCCCGCACTCTTTTCCGCAGGAGCGGATATCCGGCCCCCGGGAAATTCATGGGGAGGGGCATATAGCCGTGTTCCCTTGGGAGGGGCCTATGGCCGTCTCCCCCTGGGCGACCCATCCGTAATGGGTGCCGCCCCCCCGTGGGAGGGGCCAATGGCCGCCTCCCCCCGGGCGCTCCCATCCATAATGGGTGGCGCCCCCCCTAGGGACCTTGAAATCACTGCTCACCGATCATGACCTTACCGCCACAGGCTAGATAGTTGACCGACTATCTGGCCCCCCCACTCCTACTATAGGTCATGTCTCCTTAATCCCACTAACCAGGCTAACATATCTTCTATCAATAGGTCATTCCCCACTCTGGATAGGTGAACCCCATCATCTGCATAACAGTGGTCCCCCCAGATGCACCCATGAGGTATGCTTTGAAGATGAGCAGATCAAAACAATTTCTCCATTTTATTGTTGACCCTCTTTACCGAGTGGTTCAACGCTGTAGTGGATAATCCACCCCTCCATACCTTCCTCAGAATCATGTGTGACCAAGCTATTGTACACCCGGGAGCTTCTTTGCTAACCAACTGACTGCAGAAAGTATGTGCTCGATTAAAGCTCGTCTGCCCAACCTTACCAAATCATTTCCCCCAATGTGCACTATGACTACAGATGGTGGTGACCTGTGCCGCCCTAACAATTCCTCCACAAAACTTTGCAGTCGGTCAATACACAGGCCACCCTTCCCATGGAAGGGCACCCTGAAACCATAGTCCTCAGATGTGTGGATCGCATCACCTGTCTTGAATATGTCCACGGCACGCCTCACGTATGAGTGGCCCACGATCCAGACCACTCGTCTTCCATTCCTTATTCCTGAAGTGGTGGTTAGCTGATCCTGGGCCGGTCCCAATTTCCGCCCTGCGTCACAGGCTCGTGAAACTGTAATCCAAACAAAAATTAACAAGCGTGAGTGCACGTCTTCAGTAACTTACAACATGTGCAACCGCACGTACCGTTTGAAACAATTCGCAGACCAGCGGCCTAATTGTTTAACATTGTCTGCCTGCAGACCCCCAGCCGTCGCTTCTGTAGCGGCCCCTATCCTGAATGAATGGGTCCCAAAATCACTCGGGTTCAAGCCCGCAGCTGCAATCGTGCTTGCCAGCACCCGCTGGAACTGAAACTTTGTTAACGGGGTGCCGTCAGCAGGTCGCAGCAAGGCCCCCCCACACGTTGTCAACCTTTGTTTTAGGTAGGCCTCAACATGCCTCACTGGACAACAGGGACTACCTGGAGCACACTGTAACACAATGCTATCCCCCTGGGCCTCCTGGTCTGTCTTTGAACTGGCTATCGTGATCAGCAGGGAATCCCCCCTCACTTGCGTGTGATCCCTGCGCAGGCCCCCTTCGGTGTCCCTATTGTTAGCAGCCACTAGTTCGCTTACCCGTAGGGCCCCATAGAATGCCAATGCAAATGCTGCCCGGAATAGGACGACCTCGCTAGGTGAGGAGCATGTCTCCTCCAGTTTAGTCAACAAGGAGGTCAATCTGGCAAATCCTATTGGGTGCCTGGTATCCTTTTTGCGACCCTCCAGGCGCCGCCAACCGCGCAGTGCCTTTCTGACTATAAAGGAGTCCGTTGGGTCCCTGATCCCTTGGAGCTGAGCCATAAACGATATGGCGGCCTTATACCGACTGGCGGCTGCCACCGACCGGCCTTCCTCATGAAGTGCCACTAAAAATTGGGTAAAGGACCCCTCCTGACCCCATCTATGCTCCCATGTAGGGCCCAAAAAGGCGCAGTACGAGCGGAACGCCCCTTCATAAGCTTTCCTTGTCCTGGGCACTAAACTGGCTGCCACGAGGTTTTGTAGTCCGGGGCGCCGATTTGCCATAGCGCTTCGGGAAATGGTGCTGCCACTAGCTCCGCTGAGGGTAAACAATCCCTGGAAGCCTGCATTTTGAAACGAGAGAGCGCATCAGCAGCATTTATCAGTACTCCTGGCACATGTTTTGCCCTGAATTGTACATTTAGTCTCAAGCATTTCAACACAATGTCTTTCAACAATCGCAATATCCACTTGCAGCATGCTGCTTGCTGGTTAATGCACTCGACCACAGTCATGTTATCTGACCAAAATACCACCAAGCTGTCTCGGAACTCCTCTGGCCAGGCCGACAGCGCTACCCAGATGGGGAAGAGCTCTAGAAAACCAATTTTGCTTGTCAAACCGTTTGTCTCCCACCATGCTGGCCATTTCTGGGCCGACCATCGGTTCCCAAGGATCGCACCAAACCCTACACGGCCCGCAGAGTCGGTCCACAAACCCAATTCTGCTGACGAGGCTGGGGCTTTGCTCCAGACTACTCGGCCGTTGAAGTCTGCCAAGAATGCCAGCCAAATGAGCATGTCCTGACGAACCTCTGCCGACAGTCTCGTGTGATGGTGCCCCTCCTTGAGGCCAACCATGGCCTGGGCAATGGATCGTGAGAAGGGGCGAGCCATCGGAATAACCCTCAACTCAAAGTTAAGTTGACCTACTGTTTGCTGTAGTTGGTGCAGTGTCACTTTGTCGTTCCGGAGACATTGCAACAAGGAGGCCCTGAATTTGGCGATCTTCTCCACCGGCAAGCGGAAGCAACCCTCCACGGAGTCTAGTTTGATACCCAGAAACTCCAGGGAGGTAGTCGGACCCACCGTCTTACCTGGCGCCAACGGTATCCCGAAATCCCGTATAAGCACGCAGAAATCCTGCAATGCCTGTGCACAGTCCCGAGAGCCCGCCGGGCCGAGAAACAGGAAATCATCAAGATAGTGCATCACATGGTGGTGCCCCGAGGCCTTCACGAATACCCACTCCAAAAATGAGCTAAACATTTTAAAATAGGCACATGAAATTGAACAACCCATTGGCATGCACATATCCTTGTAGTACTTCCCCTGAAATGCAAAACCCAACAAGTGCTGATCCTGGGGATGAACCAGAAGCTACCTAAATGCTGATTCGATATCTGATTTTGCTAACAGCGCCCCGGGGCCTAGGCGATCCAACATTACCACTGCGTCATCGAAAGATGCATACCTCACACTGCAAATGTCTGGGTCAATCGCCTCATTCACGGAAGCCCCCCTTGGTGCAGATAAATTATGAATGAACCTGAATTCTCCCAGCTCCTTTTTGGAAACTACCTCTAATGGGGAACACACAAAATTATCCGTTGGTGGTTCACCGAACGGTCCTTCAACCCGCCCCAAGCGAACTTCTTTTGCGATTTTTGTGGTGGCCACTGCCAGGTTGTGTGTAACAGACAGTTGGTTTTTGCATGCTGTGCCCCCCGAAAGTTACCCGCTGGGATCCTGAAGCCATATGAGAAACCGTCTCGCAGGATCCCAGCGGACACAAGATCAGGGTATTTGTTTAGCCAGGGAGTCAAAGCCAGAATATCCACGGGCGATTGCCTGGACCTCCGAGGCACCGTGTCAATCCTGCTTGTTACCCCCTTTCCCTCCAGATTTATTGCCTCAGGATCGGCAGCTCGTTTCAGGGTGGGAGGTGTTGTCACAACCTGCACAGGCATGCCTAAACCTGCATGTTCCCTGCGGCCTGCTACACGTTCCTTTGTTGAAACCCCAACACACCCCTCGCTTATTCCCATTCCCGCCCGATCTAGACGGAGTATCTCCCCCGTAGGTTGGTCAAAAGGGCTGAGGCTGTCTCTGCTGAAAGGTCCTGGGGCTGTTTGCACCCGACCCTGATCCACCCGCTGCGCCCGGCAGGAACTGCGCATGCCAAGATACAGTATCCAAACAATCCCAAGTCAGTGTTTCATTAAACTCTTTTGCTTTTCTAAATGCCACATCATACCCTTTCCATTCTTCTCCTCCATATTTCTCATGGGAGCCCGTGATCCTGCTCTGATAGCAAGCCAGGTCTCCTAACAGTTCTGGCGTACGCTCCCCCACAATTGCTGCAAAAACAGAGGAAACCCTGATCCAGTTCATCATGGACTCTTCCACCCTGAATTCAGCCATCTTTGCCCTCCATACACTGGGGTGCCACAAATCCTTCTGAGTTTTGGCATATTCTAACTCGCGATTGTCTGTCAACAATGAAAACATGTTTATATATTTATTACCCCACACCATCTCCTTAGTTGCTAGAGGAACATGTTGAGCCAAGCTTTCCCGCCTTGAGGGAGCAGCGCCCTCCCCCATTATTGGGAGCGATCTCTTACCGGCTTCCGACGTACCTCCAGTCGTGTTCGTCGAGACCTTCCGATTTTCGACCGCAGCCGGGTTCACCACCTGCGGAGAAATAGAAGGCCCATTCGCTGCCCCAGCGCCCCTTGTCTGTCTGAGCTGCTCAAAAATCTGCCTAGCCTCCTCGGCTGGGTCTTCCATAGCTGGGGATCCCCCCGCTCCCTTCTTCAACCAAGGTAACACAGCCGCCAACTGAATCGCTAGTTCAGGAGGAATTTCGTCGTTATCCAGCTGTGTGATAACCACAGGGATTGGCAATCCCCCATCCGGTGTGGGTACCGGGCTGGCCGCTGGTGCTACCGGGATCAGTGGGACCTCCATCGGGACTGGGGCCGCGCTAGGACCCGCTTTCCCCTTCTTCTTTTTGCCCTTATCCCCCCTGGGGTAATGTTCGGCAAAGCAGGCCCCACAATCCTCTTTGGTCGCCCTGAGGGCCCTGCTTGGGCCTCCACCTGTTTCCGGAGGGACGCTTAGCCGTGACCCAGCTGATCTACTTTACCGTACTTCTTGTCCATCGCCGACACTTGGCTCACCAGTGTGCGCAGCATTCGTTCCATCTCGGAACTCTTTCCACTCTTCTTACCAGGCATATCTGTGTTCTGTTTTACCTCTGCCTGTTCTCCAGTAGTGATTCGGACTCCAGCTACGCCTTGATGACTAAAACAAAAAAAACAACGATTACACGTTCAAAAAACTGCAGCTTGTTCCCTTGAGGGCTCACGAGCGACGAGTGGTGCAGCCTTCAGAGCGCAGGAACAAGAGGAAGCTTACCTCGATTCCCGCACCTTTTATCTTGCAGTGGGAGGGTGGGGCAGCGTCCCCATCCCGCCCAGAAGTGCACGGACTTCCGGGCGGGTGTTAGGACAACCCTTTTTAGGCAGTGGGGGAGTGCTCCAACCACGCCGCTATGGGCATACCGGCCGGGACACGCCCCCTGCCCGCAAAAGGTTTCCCGGGGGATCGGGGCACCCAGCCATACGTTCGGGGTGACCGAGTGGTCTCCCCTTTCCATTTACAGTCTTACCTCCAACCGTACCTCATGTCACCACTAGCAGAAAAATGCGAACTAGGTTTTCACAAAACCTTGAAGAATGGCACCAAATACATTTTATTCCCAAAATAAGAAAAAGATATTGGGTGCCCTCTTAAGCTAACATCCCCCATCCAATGTCATGAACAATGGGGAACATTACCTAAATATGAAAACGATCTTGGTTAGCCATATCCCTG
The DNA here is from genome assembly GCF_964263255.1 of Lissotriton vulgaris. Lineage (NCBI taxonomy): Eukaryota > Metazoa > Chordata > Amphibia > Caudata > Salamandridae > Lissotriton > Lissotriton vulgaris. The sequence continues at coordinate 294,283,212 of NC_141693.1, forward strand.
TCTCAGCCCCCTAAAACTCTGGATCTTCGTGCACCCTTCAAGAGTGCAAGCACATGCAGCATCTAGTACACACAAACAAGTATCAGGGGGATGCCCAAAATGGCCTCCAGGGCCCGCCACGGTTGTTGCCCGCATGCTTTCAGCTCACATTCTATTCTGTCTCTGGCCTCGGTCTCATGTCACCAATAACAAACAAACGCATCTCACAATTAGGTGAATACAGCTCTGCTGCTTCCTCCCGTTATAGCCCACTCCCAACTCCTTCTTTTTCAGGCCACATTCTGCAGAAATTGACACAGAAATAGAAGAAATGGTGGTGGCTTCCTTTCAAGCCTGTCACAGTCATTCTTCATCCCTCTCCATGCTCCTACACATATTCTGAAAAACGCTATGACATTACACAAAATTCAGTGCAGTGAATGCCTGACCCTAGCTTCTTCACCTCCTCTTCAACCTCGTGGGATGATCAACAAAGAAAATAAATAGGCCAAAACAGTGGCATTGCAATGGTACAACAAACTACAGGCAAGAAAATGGGTTCCATTAAAACTGAATGGGCAGTAAAATGGAGCAATACACAGAGCTTAGTGGGTCCCCTCAGTTGTCTGCTACCCCGTGCGGCTGCATCTGTTGCACCATGTATAGCTATGCTCATAAACCAACAAGCATTGGCAAAGCCAATAGGTCTCGGCAATGCCCGAGCTACTGGCCTTGTCAATGTGAATGTCTTTTAGCCATGTTGTCTAGCAGCACATCTGCTGTTCAGCATGACTGAAAGTCACTGAAAGCCCAGAATCACAGGATGTTGAGCCAGCGCTTAGTCTCTTCACCCCCCATGTTGAATTTATTGTCCTACCCCTCCTAACACAAACAAGCGACATGACATGGCCTGCGCTGGCTACATCATAGCATATGTGCTGCTTGACAACATGGCTAAATATGTTTACATTGACAAGACAAAGAGCTGTTGCAAATTGGTCATTTTTATGCCTTAACCCTTTTTTGCTGTTAACATTTTAAGGATGATTTCTAGATTCGAAGGGGCCAAGTGCTGGGGGAATTGCTTTTTAAGTGTTATATTGTGGAAATTTTATTATTTGCAGTCGCATCATATACCCCTACTATAGAGTTGCATAAAACAGGTCAACGCTCTAGTGGTTGAAGCTAACCTCGCTACAAGATTGGCAGGGAAGCAGGTGCGCCAAAGGCAAGCCTGTCTGCGCCTGTCCATGCCCGACCAGGGACAGGGACCCTGCCTGGCGCCTTTCCCACATAGAAGTGTCCTCTAGGGAATCCCTGCTCAATCTAAGACGGGTACTTACTGACAACTGCAGCAACTCAATGGGCCTTCTTTTTAGGGGGACATAACCTGTAAGTACTGCCATTATAGCTTCTCTCTTGTCCCTTCTCTCAGGAACCCCTCATTACCTAAGCCAGCAGGGAACATGTTCCTGCTGAATTGTAGGTCCCTGCCATGTCACAAACTGGATATATTTTCTATTTTTAATGACATAAAACCAAATGTGGACTTTCTTACAGAGATATGGCTACACAAGGAGTCAGGTCTTGACATTGCCCAAACCCCTCCCCCCCCCTCCACCCCTCCAGAATGTTATATAGTATTCAGGGATAGAGCAGATAGAAAAGGCGTAGGGCTGGCTATCATTCTAAAATCTTCCTTCAAATGTCATACTGACCTTCTCATACTCCCCCAATGCAAGAGTCTGGTGTTTGACATCTCCCTGTCCCATACATTTTCCTTTTTGAGAGTCTTAAAATACCATCCACAGGACTTTCAAGCCAATTCACTCAGATTGTTCTGGAAGCTCTAGCTAGCCTGGCCATAAAACATAGGTCTCTCACAGTATTGGGGGACCTAAACCTACACTTTGATGAAGCCACTGACACACAAGCAATCAGCCTTACACATGACTTGGCCGCTATTCAGCTAGAGCAAAGGGTTAAGGGCCCTACTTCCATAAAAGACCATTTAGTAGACCCCATTTTTCCTAAAAAACTTGCTCTAAGGGTCCTACACCTGATAACTCTTTAATGCAATGATCGCTTTTTGATTCCCACGATTCTTAAGTTATCTGTATCAATACTATCCCTGAAATATAAGGAGCTAGAGGCCTGAAACTGGTCCCTAGTTGGAGATATACTTTGATCCTAACATCACCCAACTTGGACTCTAACCCTGAAGTTGCTAATAATATGATCTCAATATGGTTGATCCATTCTTTAGATCAGAACATTCCTAAGAATACTGTATCTCAAAAACCTAAGAACAAGTCTGCCTTATGCTACACCCTTCATCTTAGAACATCAAAAGAAGCTGCAAGACAGGCCAAATGAGAATGAAACAAAAACTATGGGGAAAATGAGAAATTACTATACCGAGGGAGAGGGAGAACACACTGAAAATTTGTGAAGCTCAGGCCTCATACTTTGAAGTAAAAATCAAAGAAGCTGTCAAATCTCCTAGTGTATTTTTTAGAATGACAAAATCCCTGGTAGAATCCAACACTAACTCACCTGTGGCCGAATCCTCTATTGATAGGTGCAATGCCCTAGCCACCTATTTAAATCCGAACATTAATGACAATTACTGCTCATTTAAGGGGATCAATGAAAGTGATAATTCCCCTTTATTGAATAAAAGTAAGGAGAGACCTCTTCCGATTTGATTCCAATTCACCCCCCTCTACCTGGATGAGTTTACTACCCGGTTCAGAAACTCAAGTCGGGATATCCACTGGAACTGGTACCCCTGAGAATCATTGCTCTTGAGCCTGAAACTATTTTCCTCACTCTGCGATACATGGTTAATATTTCCCTGGAGAAGGGCACAGTGCCTCTCTCCTGGAAACATGCAATGGTCAGAGCTGACCTTAAGAAGCGTAACCTAGACCGGACGGTTTGGGGAACAATCACCCAATTTCCCTACTCCCATGTCTTAGCAAAGTGCCAGAAAAATATGCCAACAAATGTCTGTCAAGTTTCCAGGAAGACACTTCCATTCTCCACCACACGCAAATGAGCTTCCGGCCCAAACACAACACAGAAACTGCTCTTCTGGCTTTGGTTGAGGAGGCTTAACCCCTTCCATGCTCATGACGAGCTCAGCTCTTCATGAGGCACAGTGCTTGTGTGCTCATGACGAGCTGAGCTCGTCATGACCGCGCCCGTTTACATTAAGGTCCAGCACAGCAGAGGAATATCTGCAGCATTCATGTGGTTAAAGGTGACTGGTTCGAGGGGCCACGGTTGCTATCATACTCCCAAACCTTGGTGCAGCCTTTGATACAGTGGAACACTCAATGCTCCTAAATAGGGTTGGTAAGGCTGGTATCACAGTTAAAGGCCCTAGAGTAGGCGAGTTCCTATCTGAGAGAACGAACATTCCAAATCTTTGATAAGGACTGTTTGTTGGCAGCCATGCTGGTTACTTGTGGGTTCCCACAAGGATCCTCACTTTGTCCAACACTCTTTAATATATAACTGCAACCACTGGCGGACATTATAGCTCCCTGTGGGATCTCTATAGTTTCCTATGCAGATGATACCCAGCTGGTCTTCCCTCTTGTTCCAGACTTGGATACCTCTCCATCCACACTTGGACCTTGTCTGGAGCAAGTGGTCAGCTGGATGAACAAGTTCTCTGCCACTCAAGAAGCTCCAGGCTGGCCTACTAGCCTTGGCTCCCATCCAGTCCCTAAGACGGTTATAATAAGTCTAGGGTTGTGGATTGAAAAAACTCTAACGATGGAAGCCCAGACCTTCAACATTTCGGCTGCTTGCTTTGGATTGTTAAGGATGCTGCACAAGATTCTGACCCTGCTCCCACAGAACTCCAGACAGGTAGTGATACAGGCCCTTGTTCTCTTGTGTTTAGACTATGGCAACTCATTGTACCAAGGATCTTCTAAATGTGCCCGCTCGCACGTTGCTTGGGATCCCAAGATCGCAATCATTCAGACAGGGCTTAAGAGACCTTCACTGGCTCCCAATTTTGCAAAGAATAGAATTTAAGTCACTGTGCATTTTCCATTGTGTTCTGCAGGGACAAGGCCCACCTATTCTGCACCAGTTTACTTACCTCTTCATCCCCAACGGATCTCTTTGGTCCTCAATTCTCTATCTGGCTACAGTCCACAGGGTTAAATGAGCCAGAAGTCATAGAAGATCTTTCAACTTAAATGCAGCCAATCTCTGGAACTCTCTTCCCCTAGCTATTCGAGCAACAGATAATGAACCATGCTTTTGAAAATCCCTCAAAGCTTTGCTCTTTAAACAGTCATCTTCCCTTATTGCCACCCCATTCTGTAAGGTGCACCTTCCTGAACCAGCGCTGGGTTGCCTTGCGCTCTACAAATCCTACAGTCTATTATAGCATGGCTTGGGCATTTCTTCGATCTCTTGGCTTTGCCAATGCTTGTTTTGTGTAGACAAGGTTATGTCTTGCTGAAAATATTTTGAGTTGATAGTGAGAAACAGTTGAGGAGCTTTGAAGTGATGTAAGGTTGTGGTGTACTGGCCAAAGCTGCTGACAGGGAAATTAGGGAACCAGGTTCAAATCTCAGGGTCGGCTTAACAAATTTGTGATTCTGAGCAAATCACTTATGCTGCACCCTGCCTACGACAATTAATGTGTCAATCTGTAAAGTAAATGGTGAGCCCTGAAAGCACTCCAATACCATCAGCTGCTGTTAGCACTATTGCAAGATGGAGGACAGAACAAGCGCTCCAATACCATCGGAGAGTGAGAAAAAAAAAGCAGTAGCGACAAGGGAGGTAGTGGAGGGACAGGTCAAGCAGGGAAATAGGCGAGGATGGGGAGGTGGGAGAACAATTACGGTTTAAAAAAACCTCAATTGAAGCAGGATCAGTGACAAAAATATATGTGCCATTGTGTAATGTAACTGGTGAGCACTTACATCGATCCAATATTATTGGCTTGTGTTCACACTATGACAAAATGAAAGATGGAGCAAGCACTCCAATTCTATCGGAACCTGTAAAAAAAAAGTGCTGTTAGTGTTCTAACAACTTTTAAAGAAATGTATTTGTTTATGTAAAAGTGCATGCATTTTAGTGGTATGTGTGTATATGTGTAAGGAGGATGGCCTGAAACACAGGTACTGCTATGGAGTGCTTGAAAACAAAATAAGAAAATAGATCCACAAACCTGGAGCAGTGTACGGAGATATGTACATGGTCTTTGTGCTATGGGAGGGCCAAACACAAGAAGTGGGCGTGACGCCCGCATGCCATGACGAATGTCATCAAAGAAAATGAGTGGTGCTGAAGTGTACTAATGGTACAAGATGGGCAGCCTGTAACCCCACAGTTAGAATACAACACGTCTCTTCAAGACCTCGCACATGCTGTCTAGCCAAGACGAAATAGGAAAGAGATGCTGGTGACACCTACATACATAACATATGGAGAGGATTACAAAAGAAATTTCAGGAAAAAATTAAGAGAAATTACTTTCACAGTTAGTTAATGTTGAATTGGAGCACTTTTTAGGTCTCGGCCTGCGTAGGCTGCGCTCACGCAATCTCGCCGCCGAGATCCTATGTTTCTTAGTGTGGGGCTTGAACCCCCCCTCTTCTCCATTGGCTGGCTTCCTAAATGGAGGCGGTCCATTGGAGGAGAGGAGCATCTGTCCATTTAAGCCCCGTCTTTTTGGGATTCGGGGGGGGGTGAAGTTTTAGTTTCTTTCTCTCCTCTTTCCATTGGCTGGAATTTTACATTCCTGCCAATAGGAAGAGGAGAGAAAGAAAAACACGCCCCTAATCCGAAAATGACGGGGCGTTTCTCCGAGGCATTTCTGCTGGACCTCTGAGAAACATGGTGGTGTGGAGCGTGCGGCGCAGTGAAAGTTCCCGCAGAGCTGCTCCGCGCTGTGTCCGACTCGAACACTCATTGCATATCAACAGCAGTAACCGCCTCATTGTAAACCATCCTGCAAAAACACGACCCCGCTGGGGCTGCTGCGCTATATGGTGAAAGCGAGAACCCGCCAGGGAACCAGCGCGACACAAAATGGCGGCAACCCGCTTCGATAACTGCAGTGTCTGGTGCCCGTTGTGACTGCTCCCGGTGAGCGTGTACCTGCAATTTTCTTATCCTGGAAACACCGGCCCTATTCACCAACAAACGGTGGAGGCTGCTGACTGATGCCAAAAATACATCGATTTTGCTCCGGTTAGGGTGGACGGTGTTGTGTCCGGTAGCAGTGGAAGGCTTCATGGGAAACGTTGCACGGAGTGATTTGCGATACTGCACGCCGCCCGGGTGGGAACCCTCGGAGCGAGCGGTGCGGTAGACGGTGGAAGATACTGTGTGCTGTGCCCAGTTATAGTCTGTGGGGGTATGCCGACCAGCACTTCACTAATTCGAGGGATGGAGTAGCGCTGCAACTAACATTCCTTGAGTATACTAATCATATGATTCCCTGCCAATGACCAAAGTGCAGCACCTGTGTAGGGTACTTGGCCCCTGAATCCGGTTGCATCTCCCCCGACAAGGCCATCTGCTGTGGACTGTGAGACTGCTATTGGGCTGGCCTACATTTCCCTGTTATGACTGCAGCCTGTATAGTCTGGTGCTGTGATTGTTGATATTCCTGGGCTGTGTCTGAACATAAGCAACCCTTGGTTCTCTAGTGTTAAGTGCTGGAAATCTATTGCACAGCGGCCGGAACAGGGATTGTTCCAAGAAGCCTTTCATATATGCTCATAATCGGAGTAATATTAATCACCCACGAATTGTCATTGCTATTATAATTACATGAAAGGGGTAGAGGTTACGCGCGGCACAGTGAAAGTTCCCGCAGAGATGCTCCGCGCTGTGTCCGACTCAAACACTCATTGCATGTCAGCACCAGTAACCGCTTCTTTGTAAGCCATCCTCCACTATGCCTCTTTATTCGTCACTTTAATCACTGGCTTCCCACCGCCCAGTCGTTCGACTTCCCTCTCCACTTTTTCTCTTTTCCTCACCCTCTTTTCCCCTCTCTGTTCTCTTCCACCTCTCCCTGCCTGCCCTCCACCTCCCTCCCTCCCGCCTCTCACCCCAGTCCTCTGGAGGCCCTTCGGGGAAACAAAATGGCAGCCCTTTATATAACGGGACATTTGAAGCAAAGCATGAGATGCCCCCTTCACTTTGAACTGAAGGAGGGGGGTCCATTTCAAGGGGATTTTCACCCACAGCAAAGCCGAGGAGCAGGAAGAGAAGCCCGGGGGGGGGAGCCCACAGCCTCCCCCCGCAGCCATCAGCGCGCCCTCCACAACGGGCTCCTGTGTTCCGCCGGTATTAAAGACAAAATAAGTGTGTGATGTACGGCTGCGGGCGCCTCGTGCCGCTGCCCGAGCTCGGCTGCTGCCTGTGCCCTCTTACAGACCTGCAATCATTGCCCTCCACCACTGTCCCTCCCTCACGCCACTCACCCCTCCCACTCTCCTTCGCTATTCCTCCCCCTTCCCGATACCTCACCTTATTCCTCCTTTTACCGTTCTTCATCCATTCCGTGGGTATGTCCTCCCTTCACCCCGTCCTCCCATCACCCCTCCGCTATGCCTCTTTATTCCTCGCTTCGATCACTGGCTTCCCACCGCCCTGTCGTTCGACTTCCCTCTCCACGTTTTCTCTTTTCCTCACCCTCTTTTCCCCTCTCTGTTCCTTCCACCGCTCCCTCCCTCCCCCCCTCTCTCCTCAGTCCTCTGGAGGCCCTTCGGGGAAACAAAAGAGCAGCCTTTTTTATAACTGGACATGTGGAGCAAAGCATGAGATGCCCCCTTCACTTTGGACTGGAGGAGGGGGTTAATTTCAAAAGCATTTAATGTTAGCCTTTGAATGCCCCCCCCCCCCTAGGGGCATGTATGTGCGTCACATGGCACTTTGAAAAATGCTAAAATTTGCATTTTTCAAGGAATTTGCAACTTACCACCAACTAGAAGTTGGTGGTAATTTGCGATTCCTCAACGGCATTTTACTAATTTTTTTTGCTACATACATTGCATTTAAGGAATCGCAAAATGTGCGATTCCTTAATTACAATTGCAAAATAAGGAATCGCAAATTTTGCGATTCCTTATTTTTCACCAGTTTTGCTTCATACATTAATTTAGCAAATTGGCATTCGCAAAGCGATTGCGAATTTGCATGATACATATGGCCCTAGATCTTTTACCCATTGTTGGTCGGAGAATGAGAAAAAAGTGCATCCAGCACAAGCATGAATTTACTAAATTCAGGGCTTCAAATTATGCTAAAAGAGTTGGGGGGGTCTCTAAAAGGGTGTTGTCTAAGGAAAGGAATGTACCTAGGAATCACAGGTGGATTTCTACTATAAATGTCATTAAGTGAGGCTAAGACATTTATCAAAAATCCTGTGCTTACCATAGCATGCCACCCAACCAGTATTTTGCGTGATTCTCTGTGAACTTTCAGCTATTGCATTCAGACATATCACACTGTAAGGGCCATGCACCTACAGCAAGCCTGGCTGATTTGCTTAACCAATGCTTGTTAGCATCAGGTAAATTAGTAAAAACAAAGATTTTGTTTTGAATATGTTCCAATATTGAAAATTTGAGAATGGGATTTAAATATTACTAAGGTCTACGGTAGGTGTAGTGGTTCTCAGAGTGCTTCAAACACTCCTGTTCTTCTCTTCACACTACTTTCCTCTGCAGTCTCTTGAACGGTTACACACTTTTTCTCCTTACATGTTTCTGTTTTCCTACAACTGCATTTCTGATTGATGCCATATCTTCTTCATTTTCAGAACCTTCTTTTCACGGTCTCTTAACTTAACAATCCCCCTACACACACCTCACCTGTAAACACTGCATTTTCTTTTGTTTTCTCCCTATCAAAATTTCGACAGCTGTGTACCCCCTTCACACACTTTTGCAAAGAATCACAATTACAATTGGCACATGTGACCATTGCTCTGTGCAACCTTCAGAGAACTTCTTTATTACCCACTGACAGGAGCTGTTAGGGTCTGGCACCACCTTAACCTCAGCTCCGAAGCTCTCCATGGCCGGTTATAAACACCCAAACAAAAACCTGAACTCACAAAGGCAGCAAGAAGGGATTCAGATGACAGCACTCATCACACGGGAGTAATATGCTGCACACAAAAAAACTACAGAAATAAAAGCAATGACTCTTAGCGAATACAAATTTAAGTATGACATCTGAAAAGTAAATCAGGAACTACATCGCTGACATTGATTACCTTCAGAGATGTTCAGTCCTTGTTAAGAAACTGATCAGTGTGTTTGTGTTAAAAGTTCGGGTTGTGAATATAGGGCCCCGTTTCAATTTCAGTGTTTACTTTTATTACTGTCAGACTGTGACCCAGAGGGACCCGCCTCACTTAAAGCTGTGGCGTACATTATCTGTGTACGCAGAAATGCCCAAAATACAGTGCATGCATGCACATCTTACACCCACGAATACTGTGCATGAGGGGCATTCCATGAGATGTGGCCCAGGATGCACTTGGACCCATAAGCAGCCCTGGCAAAATGTTTAAATCAGCACTGCTTCTTCCCTCCCCGCACTCTCATCTCGCTCTCCTTCCCGATGACCCCCTGGGTACCTGCTGAACCAATGGGGAAAAACGGGCAGTCCAGGACCGGATGGGGCAGGCACATCCTTCGTTCAGAGACAATGGTGCCTCCCAGCACAACTACTGTCTCCCTGCAGCACCCAGAAGAGGCACTTGGCTGTAGTAGGGAAAGCAGTAAAGTAGGCAGGGTTCAGAAATGTTCCAGAAAGCATTGCAAAACCCTTGCTCCACTGCCACGCATGAGCGGAAGAATACAAATGTTCATTCCTATTTCTAAGTAGAGGCTGAAATCTAAGAATTAGTTTGAGGTGCCCTTGAATGCCCAAACATGTCAACAAGGGAGTTGCCAGAAAATTTAAATGCCCCCTACTTTGAACCAAACTTCTAAGCATGCAGAATGAGTAAAGCAAGTATACCTGCCTCTTCCTCTACTAGTCCCCTTCACCCTTATATCCATCCCCGGATGGATATAAGGCGGAGAAGCGTCGCCCCACTTATCTCAGAGCAGTGGAAAAGGAAAAACTAAAATGAAAAAATCAATTATTATCATTTTATGTTTCATTGCTGCGGAGCTGGGTTATGGCGGGCGGGGCTGGTGGCACAGGGTGGAGGAGTGGTTCATGTATTTAAGTGTTCATGGCGGCTTGTCCGGCCGTCTTGGGCTGGCCAAACAGTCATGCACACTTTGCATGTTCTCCACCAGGCTATAATACACAGCCTGGGTGGAGAACATGCACAGTCTCCCTGTCCTTGTCTGAGCGCCGAACCACAGCACTTAGACCAATTGTAATGCTGCTTTGCAGCGTTGTGATTGGCTTAGGGAAGCCCGTGTGCTTCCTGCTTCTTTTGGACATGGAGTCAGGAAGAGAAGTGAAGAGAACGATGATTTTAAAAAAATATTTTTCAACCTGCCCCACCACCCCCGTTCCCTACCAGTGCCCAATGATCCATTCTTTTATCCTCCCTCCATTCCATTCTTTCACCTTTCCAGCCATCCAGAGTTCAGCTCATCCATGTTTTCACCTTACTCTCCATCCATCATCATTTTGTTCACAAGTTGATAACTCATCATTTCACTGTTCCAGCCATTCATTATTTCACATTTCCATGGTTTCACCTTTGCATCCATCCATTCATGCATTTATTCATCCACTGATCTTTTCATTCACACAATGATGAACCTACCTTTCACTCTTCCAAACATTCATCCTTTCACCTTTCTTTTAAACCTTCAATCCATATCCTGTCACCCTTTCTTCCACCCATCCAACTGAATCTATCTATCTATCTATCTATCTATCTATCTATCTATCTATCTATCTATCTATCTATCTATCTATCTATCTATCTATCTATCTATCTATCTATCTATCTATCTATCTATCTATCTATCTATCTATCTATCTATCTATCTATCCAGCTTTATGACATTCCTTTGTTCTTTTCACTCTACCTCCCTTCCAATTTTCCTTTTACCTAATCCTTATTCCATGTGGTCTACCTTTCACCTTTGACTTTCCTCCCTCTCCCTTCTTTTTCGGTTTCTATCTACCACCTTTCTTTCTTTACATAGTTGTTTTCACCTTTCTCTTCCCCATAGCTCTGTCTGCTGCTATCTGTCCTTTTTAGATGCTTTCATCATTTCTGTCTCCTTCATTGCACTTGGCTCATTTAGCAACCCTTCCCTGTAGACCGCAGGTAGAAGGGTGGAAAGGCACACGAGGAGACCTTTGGTGGACCCCAGGTGCAGTTTCTATCCCCCTTAAGATGCTAAAGCGGGGGTTCATGACGCCACTATATGTCAATGCAATCCGATGCATGGAGAATCAGGCTGGAACTGCACGTGCAGGGTCAGCTCTGGGTGCCCAGACCTCCTGCCCGCGGGTCCCAATCGTGTGGTCTTAAAAACTGTGGGTCTCATTTATGAGCCCTTGCGTCACTTTTATGTCACTTTTTGTGACGCACCAGTGGCGTAAAAAATGCGCCTTGTTGCGCCATATTTACAAAGTGACGCATCTAGGTAGATGCGTTACTTTGTAAACCCCTGCGCCACATTATACCTGCGCCAGGTATAATGTATGCAAGGGGGGCGTATTGACGCAAGGAAGGGTCGTAGAAGTGACGCAGTGAAATCTATGAGATTTCACTGCGTCACTTTTAGGAGGCTGTTGCGTCAAAATCTTGCGCCTGCCTCACAGAAGGCGTAAGACTGACGCTGGCCCTTTCACATGGGGCTTGCCCCATGTGAAAGGACACATTGCTGGAGTTGCGTCACTTTTGTGACACACTCCAGCAATGCATCACTTTTGCGCTTACATTTACGTCAGAAATACTAACGTATCTGTAACTCCTTGCGACATGATGCATAATACATTAAATATGATGCATCAGGAATGTCTCAAGGAGTGCGCACTGAGAAGTGACGCATCGCTGCTTTCACGCAGCGATGCGTCATTTCTCATAAATGAGGCCCTGTGAAGGGACTAATGTGCCAGTCTGCGACAAAAAGGACACTCAAACACTACACCCAAGAACGGTGCCTACTCATCTCGATATTTTTTAACTGCATTTAAAAGAACTGAGTTGACAAAAATACAGGTTGCAAGCATTGTTATGCAAGGAAAGTTTCGCACATTTTAACCGGTAATAATGGTGACACAGCCAAAAATGTATGCTTGTTTATAATTGAAAAAAGATGGGAACCTTTGTAAAATTCATAATTGAAGTGGAGGAGAAATTTCACCTAATTCTCAAGTTGAAAAAAAAAACCCTTACAATTTATGGATGAAACTTCTGGAAACTTGAGTAGAATCACACTGTGGGTCAGAGGATTACACAGGGTTGGACGAGACTGCTGTTGTCCGCAGGATATGTACGCACACTTTAAACCGTGAAGGGATGAGGAGTCGTCTTGTTTTGGAACGTCGTTTGTATCAGGATGACAGATATTTAATTCTGTTTCACGCTCATGTGGCCCCGGATGAATCACGGACATTGATTACCTGCTAAAGTAAATACTCGCTGTCTTAAAATCAATAGGACAATCAGTGCGAGTGTGGACTACGGTGTACTATTGGTATTAGATATTGACGAATTAGAAATTTTCAGATATCAGCAGTAAAGATGATCAACAATTACTTAATTTTTTTATGAAAGGCCGTTTTCTCCCGTATAATTTATTTATTTATTAGTTTTATATAGCACAAACAAGACCCAGTGGGTGTCAGAGCGCTTTACAAGAACAACGAAAGGTAGTTACAGTACAAACGATAAATGATATAGAACAACAAGGTATTTGTCATATGGGCAAAAGTTACAGAAGCGAGTCATAGGAGAGCAGATAGAGGCAATTAGTCGATTATAGGTAATGGAATGGATCAGGCCTACCAGCTGAGAAGAAAACACTAAAAAGGCAGCGGACCCCAGCCCACCGCGCACCTATACCATGTCACTGAACACTTTCGAGTGGGAAAATTCCAGTCTATGTGCACACAACCTCAACACCTGCTGCCAATATGCAGCCCTAGAGCAAGGATATTTCAAACTTAAAACACAATAAAGGTGTTTTGTTTAGAACAAAAAAGAATTAAAAAAAGAATTGCATCCACCTTGGAATTCCATTATGAAATGTGCTCACATTGGGGCAGAGTTACAAGAAAGTCACAGATTTGTGCAGATACGTCACTTTCCCTGCGCCACCCTGAGAAACCCTTAGGCCACCATGGATGTGCCGTACTTACAATATGGTGCACCATTGCTCAAGGATTGACAGATGCATCAGAAATTCTGACGCATCTGTTAGCGTAAAAGTCATGCATTGCTGGAGTCGTGCCGTAAGCACGATGCAACTCCAGTAATGCATGGAGAGGCCTATCCTCATTGTGCTGTGTCAGGTTCCGGGCAGCCGTAAGGATTTGACGCAGTGGCGTCCTAGACGGCGAGTGAAATCTTGTAGATTTCACTGCATCACTTCTACAAAGCTTTTTTGTGTGGGAACGCCCCCAATGCATACATTATACCTAACGTAGGCATCTCCCTAGATGCATCACGTTGTAAATGGGCTGCATTTTTACACCGCCGCTGCGTCATAAAAAGTGACGCACTGCTGAGCAAAAATTACGCAAGGGGTTTGTAAATCTGCCCCATAGTCATCACTGTGGTGCACCTTTACTGTGTTGTCTGAAGGCTGATTAATGATTAGCCTTACAGAGGGGCATAGCTATCAGAGGTGCATCGAGTGTAATGGCCCAGAGGCCTGGGGGCCACTGAACCCTGATTATTGTTGAATTTTACGATGCATGCAGCAATAAGAGAGAGCGCATTTCCCTTGCTTGAAAGGGGCACAAAACCCACCGCTTGCCTTACGGGAGTTAGTGGAAAGGTCTGTGTGTGCGAGGTGGATGGAGGAAGCTCAGAGCAGAGCCAGCCCCCTACCCCTCGTTACCCTGACCAGCCCATTGCGGAAGGAGAAACATTTCCTGCTTTGACAAAGGGTTGATTTTTAAACCTTGTGAACGTCACACTTTGCAAAGTGCAGAGTTCAAAAATGTATTTTCCAATATAGCAAAGTAGATGCCTTTGCAACTTTTCACAACGCTTCCGTACACTAAAGTACCTGTCTGCGTTTGGAGGGGGGCTTCACTGAAATTTGTTTCTAACATCGAGAAAATGTCGACCAGGTGCTGGAGGCATTGGTTATGATCCACCCCCTGCAAAGATCTTGTCTTACTAGCGAACTAGCTTTAAAGCAGTGGTATAGGTCGGCTGATACACGTTGGGGTCTCTAAAGACGATGTGGCAAAGGAGTTTCATTAAGAACCATTTATAGAAGACATAGCCTCTAACAAAATAGCTGACTTAGGCCCACATGCATCAACGTCAATTGCATTCGCAAACGGTGCGAATCGCAATTTTCGGCCGTTTGCGAATGCAATTGACTAATTTGGAATGCATCATGCATTTCGCAATTTTAGGAATCGCAACCATGTTGCGTTTTCTAAAATTGCGATTGCATTTAAGAAATCGCAATTTCAGATTTCTTAAATGCAATGCATGATTGTTTTTAAATTGCAAATTCGCACTTTGGAAGGGGTAAATTAGCATGAAGTTGAACTTCATGCTAATTTACAGAAAACTTTCAAATATGCACAAATTGCATTTTTGAAACTTTCAATTTACACGCACACATGCCCTTGGGGCATGTGTGTGTGTAAATTGCATTCAAAGTTAAATTTCAGGGATGCAGGGAGGGGTTCTTTGGACCCCCCCCTGCACCCTTGAAATTGCATTCACATTTTGCGAATCGCAATTTGAAATTCGCAAAATGTGAATGCCTTCCCATTCATTCCTATGGGCCTTTTGGCCCATAGGAATCAATGGGAAGGGTTTTCCTTAATTACGATTCGCAAATTGTGAATCGCAATTAAGGAAAAATATCGAATCGCAAAAAATATTGCGATTTTTTTATTGCATAGCATTTTGCGATTTCTTAATTGCGATTCCTTAATTTTCGCAATTAAGAAATCGCAAAATGTTACAATGATGCATGTGGGCCTTAATACATGTGGCTGTGACTCATACGGTTCTTACTCATGAGGCATTGTTATATAAGGATATACACATCTGGCATTAAATTTGCACCTGGAGAAAGGTATTCACCTCTTTGACTAATGGGGCCGGGGAGGAACCAAGTGCCATGGAAGATGATAGGGTTACTGTAAAGCACTGCAGCAGTCGACCCTTGGGAGGCGACATCAGAAGCCAAAGCTGGACCAAACTAATATTCTGAGAGCAGGCAGACAAGAGGAAGTGTTAAGGACCATCTGGGAGTAGAGGGAGGTGTCGGAGAGGCACGGGGGATACCTGAGTGGAGCACAAGGCAGGCCATGTTTGAAAGCCAGTCTTCGAAAGCGGGCCCTGCATGTAGAGAAGGAGGCACCACCTGAAGGATTTTAAGGCTCGAGGAAGCAGACCTGAGGAGGTGCTCACCAGTCGTGGGTATGTCGGGCTGGTCGGAGCAAGGCATCGGTCCAAACCGACATCTGAAATTGTTGGGGCATAAAAGTTCTGGATGAGTGACCTGTGGCAGGCGAGCCTGACAGTCATAAATCGAGATTGTTTTAGGGGGGGGGGGGGAGGGTCGGGGGGGGGGTAGTCACATGAGAACGTTTAGAAAACAGAGTGGGCAAATGGTGCATTTTTCATTTTTCAAGCAAATTTGAGGAAGTAAGAAGGTTGATAAGGCAATTATGAAAGTGTAGTTATGACATTAATAAAAGGATTTCATATGGTAACGATGTAAGTAGCTGCTTATTCAGTGTAACCACAGAACTTCATAACAGACATTAAGATAACAGTGCTGAGTACCTCACGTAATTCCTTATTTATTGCTATACCTTTACAAATGAAATCTACTGAGGAAATACACATTATTGTGATTTGTCGGACTGGACACAAGACAGCAAGGAATAAACATTAAAAGGCAGTAGGGAACTCTACAAGGCACTGTCCATGTCATTCCGTTGCCACAGTAACCATAGAGTATTAAACACAAAGGACGTTTGATTATTTTGCATGCTGATAAACATTATTTGCTTTAACCACTTGCGTGCTGATGGCGGCTCCCGTCCGTCATGCGTCACGGTGTGTGTGTGCTGACAACGGCCGGGAGCCGTCATGACCACGCCCGCGATCGGAAAGTGTCGTACAGGCGCAGAATTCCGGCCGCGGGCAAGGGGTTAACTTGCTTACCAGTCGGTATACAAACTAAGCAAGTGAGTCACTTCACTCATACTAATTTCATTTTGCTACTAGGTATTGTTATTGACATACTATATAGGCAAATATACTGTTGCAGCAGCTGACGGTTTACTCCTATGGGCATGAATCCAACAGCCCCTGTGCACAGAGGTCTCTGCACTGTACATCAGTTGCTGCTATAAAGTAAAATACTATGCTAATGTACTAATAAATATTTATAATGTGTTGTGGTTATTAAATACATGCTCAAGGAAGCACATAAAAGTCCACCTGCAGACTTGCTGTATCAGCTTTCTTCAGGCACACTATTCCTTTTGCCTTCTTCTAATGGGACGGCAGTAATAAATATTAGTTTGCCTTTGTATTTTATAGCTCTTCGTGTTACACTCACGTCCCTTTAAATAAATAATAGCATACTTATACTTAGAGCACAGTCTGGGGTGGTATTCACAAAGTTTAGTCCCGGCTGCAGCGCTCCCGTGAATAGAACAAACAGGGTATCACTCGGTCCGCACAATGCTTACACCATAACGGACCTGTCCTTCAGCCCCAGAAAAAGCTGAAGCCTAGCCACTTAGATATGCTACAATTATTCACACAGTGACGAAGTTCCCCTTCCCACTGTCCTACCTGCCTGGTCTCTGGACTTGTCACAGTCCATCCAGTCCCGCTCTCAGCACAGATTCCGAACACAATTCTTAGACTCCACTCCATTCATGCTTTCATGCAGCGAGCAAGGTAAGTAATCAATGACCTCAAGTCCCTGGCCCGGTCCTACCTCCACAACTCCAGAAGCACGAGGATTGGCTGGGAGGGACTGCCAATGCTCATTTGGAGCCTCGGGGGTTGCAGGAACAATCCCTGAGCTCCTACATTGCATAGCTTTGCTAGGGTTCAAGTGCGCATGTCAGGCTGGTCGGAGAAAGGCATCCGTCCAAACCGAGATGCGCACTTCACCCCAAGGAGACCCCGCACCTGCCAATCAACAAGCAGGCTCGGAGTGGAGGCCCCCCTCCCAAAAAAAAGATGGACTCTTCTTTATTAATATCATGGCAAACCCACAGGGTGGCGACATCCCAAACCCCCATATAGAAACGGCCGCTGGTGATCACTGGGAATGTTAAGAAGTCAAGGTAGCGGGCAGGATCAGAGGCTGGTGGCAGCAATAGAGAGAGGACTAAACAGGATATCTGTAAGCGATCATTTTGGAAAAGGGCCTGATCTCCAGCTGGCACATACCATATGACCTCTTCATCTGACTAGGGGCCTAATTACAAGTAAAAGTGCTATTTAATCACACCTGGTAAATAATAATACCCTGGGGTTCATTATTTATCAAATTAAATAGCGCCTATTATAAGTTACTAGGGAATAAAATGAAGAATTTGGTGTTTAACACGATAAAATCCACATGGTACAGTAACTACCGCAAACATTTCCCCTGTTAAATTCTAGGAGGTTCAACCTACCAAAATGTAATGAAACTTGAGGTATTTAACGCGTCCAAAAATTATTGAATGTTTTAAATACCTCTTAACTTGTAATTCCGACCTGTGCGTAAACAACAGTTTATTACAGGCCAGAATATTACAAACAACTCTTAATAAGGCCCGAGAAGTCTTAAGCATAGCCATGCGCCCTCTGACATGGTCTGCAAAACCCAGATAAATCAAAAGCGTTATTGTAATGATACTATATGTCCCCCACACAGTGCTCAGAGTCTGCTTATATTTAGAACAGCTTTATTCCAATAAGATTACAACTGATAAGCACATAGAGCGCCGAGCGTCTAACTAGTTGCTGCTCCGGTCGCCAACTCCGCGTCTCCGCTTTCGTGCCCTTGGTTTTCACCCGCTGCGCATGCGCGCGTGCCTCGCTCTCGTCTACAGGGTGACGCGTCATCGCGTTCACGCTCGTAGACTAGAGCGCAACACCACATATCTCCCCCCTTTGGCACACTACATTTTAAACAGTTCTGTAGTCCATCTCTAATGTCCAAGTCTCTATATCTTGAAGGCAATGTGACAGTTCTGCCCAAACGGGTACGCCTTACCAAGTTGTTCTCCTCACCATCGCTTCCTCCGGGCAACTTCTCCGTGTCTCTCTGATCCTCTCTCGCACCATAGGTAGCTGGGATGGAGTGGCCTCCCGCTGACTCTGCTGTCTGCGCTTCTCTTTCTCCTCCTTCTTCCCTGTCTTCTGAGGTTCCACTCTGGCCCTCTCCGCTTGTGGACATCTCTTCTTCTCCCCCTATGCGTATCACCTCTTCCTCGGACTTGGGCCACATTACAATCCTGTTGACTTTCGCCATGCGGTCTTGGGACCACACCTTGCCATCGCTGAGTAGAGCGGCTCTGCCTCGTACCTCCTTGACTTGTAAGGGTTGGCTATACTTGCTCTCTCCTTTCTTTTGCAGTGTGGGAAGTTTGACTCTGACCCATTCTCCCTCCTCCAGCGCGGTTTCTTTAGTGTTGCGTCGCCTGTCGTAATGGGCTGCAAATACCCTTTGAGCCTTCTCAAGGTTGTGTTGCACCACTGCTGGGGACCATTTGCTGGTTACAGTTTTTTCTCTCCACACCACGTTGTCCCGGGTGAACGGGAGACGGCCTCTCAAAATTTGGAAGGGGCTATACCCCAACACTGTGGGGGTGATCCTGTATGCCCACAACATGCTCTGTACTTCTGCCTCCCAGTCTTTCCCTTGCATGATGGCCGCTTGTATTGAGCCCATGAGCACGCGGTTGAACCGCTCCACTTGGCCATTACACGTTGGGTGATAGATAGCGGTGTGTTTCGATTTGATTCCATTCCTTTTCATGAACCGGGTCCATTTGTCTGAGACGAACTGTGGTCCGTTATCACTAAGTATTGTCTTTGGTATACCTTCCCTTAAGAACAGGGAAGTTAGGAACTTCAATACTGTTTCGGTGTTCATGGACTCTTGTACATCAACCTCCGGCCATTTTGAATATTTGTCGATGACCACACACAAGAATTTATTTATTCCGCGGTTGTCAAGTACTGGTCCTAGGAGGTCAATAGCTAAGTCTTCCCACGGGTTCTGGGGGTTCTCAAATTTCCCTAGCGCTGGTCTGAGGGGACGAAGTATTTTGTCCGCTCCTTGGCATTGTTCACATTCTCTCACCTGCCTTTCTATCTGGGCATCCATGCCAGGCCACCAATACATTTGTTTCACTCGGGCTTTAGTCTTTACAATGCCCAGGTGTCCTTCGTGCAGTTAGTTCAATAACGTCGGTACAAGGGCTTCAGGTGGAATGACTCTCTCACCTCTGTACAGGAAGACTCCCGAGTCGCTCAAAGACAGTTCCTCCCGAATTTCATAGAACTTCCTCACCTCCGCTGTGAGCCTCCTTTTGTCCGGCCATCCTGACGTGAGGTGTTGTTTCACTTCAGACTTCTCCAAGTCTTGCTCATAAACTGCTGCCCATTCTTGCCTGCTTATGGTCATCTCATTGTCAGCCATGCTCGCTACCATCTCATCCAGGTCCGGTGCGACTTCCGGAGCATCCTCCATGGCGGAGGCTCTACTGAGGTAGTCAGCCACCCTGTTCTGTGTTCCTGGTAGATATTCGACATCATAGGTGTAGTCCAATAACTTGAGCGTCATTTTTGCAATACGCGAGGTAGCCGTGTCATGGCCGGAGGACGTCAGGACCTTGACTAATGGTTTGTGGTCAGTTTGGAGTTTGAACCTGGTGCCCCAGATGAATTGCCGGAATTTGCACATCGCCCAGGGGACCGCTAGCATTTCCTTCTCAATGACGCTATATCTTTGTTCCGTGGGAGAGAGAGCTCGTGAAGCAAAACTGATAGTCTCTACAGAGCCATCCGCCCTCTCCTGTGCTAGCACCGCTGCCAGGCCTTTGTCACTGGCGTCCGTGGTCAGGATGGTGCTGCCCGAGGGGTCGTACCCTTGCAAGTGGATGGCCTCACTGATGTCTTTCTTTACGGTTTCAAATTCACTTTGTGCTTCTGTATCCCAGTCGAACTTTGACTTGTCTCTGATGAGCTGGCGCATCCTGTGCATTTTGGTGGCAAAATGTCTCACGAACTTACTATAGTACTCGGCCATGCCGAGAAATGACCGTACCTCTTCCTTGGTTCTCGGGGCTTTGGCTTCCTTGATGGCCCTCACGTTCTGTTCTTTGGGAGATATGCTGTGAGTCCCTATCTCGTGTCCCAAGTAGGTGACCGATGACATCCCTATTTTGCATTTGCTCCATTCCGCCGTGAGTCCTTTGTCTTGCAGCACGGTGAGGACCTTGGTCAGCTTTCCGTCGTGATCTTCCAGGGTGGACCCCATTACCAGGATGTAGTCCTGGAAATATTGGACTCCTGGTATTTCTTTGAACAATCGGTGCATCAACTTTTGGAAGACCGCGGCTGCCGATGCCAGGCCAAAAGGCATGCGGCGGAATTGGTAGCACCCAAAGGGCGTGATGAAGGAGGTGTATTTTCTGCTAGTGGGATGCAGGTCGATTTGGTGGTACGCCGACGTGAGATCAATTGTGGAGAAGTGGGTGATGCCTTTTGTTCTCGCCAGCATTTCCTCAATTCTAGGAAGAGGGAACTTTTCCACCACGAGACACTTATTGAGTTCGCGGAGGTCCACGCATAGACGGACTTTGCCGTTGGGCTTCTTGGCTACAACCAGGGGGGCTAACCACTCTGAACTGTCTATGGGTTCTATGATGCCTTGTCTTTCCAGCCTTTGGAGCTCCTGTTGTACGGCCTCAATTGTGGATAGGGGAATGTTCCTGACCTTGTGGGACACAGGTGTCGCCCCTTCCTTGAGCATTATCTTGTGGACAAATTTGTCCAGTTTTCCTACTGTTCCATCAAATACCTTGGGGTATGTTAATTTCCAATCTTCACCGTCGGTGGTCCGCAGTTCTTCTGTTAGGAGGATTTGTTCCTTGCCGCCGGGGTCTAGTTTGATTCCTAGGTCTCCAGCATCTCTCCAACCGAGTACAGAGGGACCTCTTTCCGCCAGGTACAATTTGCAGGTTGCCGATCTCCCTCTGAACTAGAACTTCAATGGACGAAAACCAATCATGGGAATGGTGTTTTCGGTGTATGATATGGCACGAATGTCCGGTGGGCGTAGTTCAGGTCCTACTACGGGTACGAAGTCTCCTTCCCATATGGACCGTTGCACAATCGTCCAGGGAGACCCCGAGTCAACGGCCACGTGTACTTTTACTCCGCCGATGAACATGTCCGTGCGTGGTTTGTCCGTGCGTTTCCCAGTTACATCTAGCACCTGACCTTCTATGCACAGCACCATGTCGCCGTCCTCCAGATCGTCCTCCGCGCAGATTTCTGATGGTGCTGACTCCACGCACTTTACTGTGGACCTCTTCCCCTTTCTGCGGCATACCTTCTCAAAATGGCCGACCAGGCCGCAGAACGCGCATCTGGCGCGAAACGCCGGGCAACGTTTGTCCTGAGCTGAGTGAGCTGTGCTTCCGCACCTGTAACATGAAAACTTGCTGTCTGCGGACGGTCGTCCCGTTTGCTTCCCTGCCCATCTGGGATCCTGCTTCTGGTCTCCGTATGATCCTTTTTGCTTGTGTGTGGTCGAGGCCTCATCGATTTTGTTGACCATCTGCTTCTGCGTGCTTTCTCGTTTGGCTGCGTCTGCACAGCGTTTCGACATCTCGGCTTTTTTCACCATGGCTATGACGTCCTTAAGCGATGTTTCACTCTGTGCCCATAGTTTGTCCTGGACTGATTTGTTGGTAGTATGCATAACTATCTGGTCCTTTATATACTCATCTTGCAGTGTTCCATACTTGCACGTGATGGCCAGACGTCGTAGTGCGGCCACGTAGTCATCTATTGACTCGCCAGCCTCCTGTTTCCTTTGCTGGAAATTGTAACGGTCTATGGATACGCACACGGCTGGTCGAAAGTGGTTATCTAGGTCTTCTAGCGCATTCTTGAAGACGTCGTTCTCTGTTGCGTCGCGTTCCTTGGGTACTATGTTGGCGAACACCCTCACCCCTTCGGGACCCAGGTTGTGGAGCAACAACCTCTTCTTCCGTGCTGGGGCGTACGGTTCTCCATTCTCATCCTCCAGCGCTTCTATGTAATTCCTGAAGTACTCCCTCCAGTCTTCCCATTTCATTTGGGGTTCACCTGGTCTGGGTAGGAAGGGGATAGGAGCCATCAACGCTGAGGACTGGTTAGCCATCTTAAGTTCGCCCCTGGGTGCTTCTACTTGGGCCCTGGGGCTATTGGGCGCGCTGGAGGCCTCTGCTCCTCCTGCGGCGTCTCCTTGACTTCTGGGGCTGCCTGGGGTGTTATCCCCTGTACTTCGCGGTGGGTTGGTGGACTGCTCGCCCTCCTCTGGCTCCTGGTTTGTACCCTTAGTTGCCAGTGTGCTGGCTGAGGGACCCCCTGTCTCTGGGGTGGCACTGACCTGAGGGTTGGTCTGTGACTGCACCTCTGACGAGTGGTGGGGGTGCGCTGCTGCCACGCTCTATGCTTCCACGTTGGTGCTGCTTCTGTGCGCTGCTCTCATGGCCTGGGGTGGTGTCTTGAAGTTCAGGCTCAACTCCCAGGTTGGCTGTGTGTGGACAGTGGGGTGATCTCAATCCTCGTCGCCACTGTAATGATACTATATGTCCCCCACACAGTGCTCAGAGTCTGCTTATATTTAGAACAGCTTTATTCCAATAAGATTACAACTGATAAGCACATAGAGCGCCGAGCGTCTAACTAGTTGCTGCTCCGGTCGCCAACTCCGCGTCTCCGCTTTCGCGCCCTTGGTTTTCACCCGCTGCGCATGCGCGCGTGCCTCGCTCTCGTCTACAGCGTGACGCGTCATCGCGTTCACGCTCGTAGACTAGAGCGCAACACCACAGTTATAAAAACCTGTAATCTTATTGTACTTACCCACTGACACTGAAGGAGAGTTGGTCCTGAGATGAGTGTGCAAATCGGTCACAAATTGAAGCCGAATGAGGAAACATGGGAGAAGTGGAGATCAACGTTAAAAGCAATGTTTGGTGTTTTCTTTTTTCAACTAAGGCCTCTGAGGAGAATTAATTAGCATCAGAAACAGACTCACAGGAGTACCACTACCAACCACATCATGCCACTCCCTTAAGACTAAAAACTAGTCAGGAGTAATCAGGAAACCTGTAGAGACAGCATTGAGAGTAGCATCAGAGATCCACCCAATATTGGGACAGCATTCTATAGAGCTATCACATTTAAATACACTTATCTCAGGGGAGAACCAGTGGCACAGACTGAGCACCATCATCAGATATTGAAACTATGTAGATAACTGCTGTTCACAGAAGCAGTGACAGAGAAAACCCATCATACTACAAAGGAACCAGAAATAAAGGCACAGGCCTTGGAGACTATCTTGAAAAAACGAACAGCTTTAAGAACACCTATGTGAGGATATCACTTTAAAGCTATCCGCTGAAGTCATTTTCATGAGAGTTGATAGAGCCTTCTTTAACTCCAGATTGATTGCAGCCGAAGACAGGCCTGCATTCATAGTACAGAAAATGACAACCACAACCTATTGTGAACAGGACAATTGGAAAGGGGCGACCACTCGGTCCCCCCGAACGTATGGTTGGGTGCCCCGATCCTCCCGGGAAACCATTTTGGGCGGGGGGCGTGCCCCGGCTGGTATGCCCGAAGCGGCGTAGCCGGGGCGCGCCTTTTCCCGCCCAAGAGGGGTTGTCCTAGACACCTACACTGAAGACCACGCCCAGTAGGCGTACCGGAGGAGGGTACACGCCCTCCCGCAGAAGAATAAATAGAGCGGGAATCCGAAGAAGCGTCCTCTTGTTCCTGTGCTCTGAAGGCTGCACCCACTCGTTGCTCGTGAGCCCTCGACGGAACAAGCAGCAATTTTGAGAACTTGTAATTCTTGTGTTTCTCTTTCAGTTACTCGAAGGCGAAGAGTCCAGGACTTCGTGGATCGTCTAGGAGCTGATAATCGAAACCATGCCTGGCAAGAAAGCAGGAAAGGGTTCCGAGACGGATAAAGTGCTACGCATGTCGGTGAACCGGATGGCTGGCATGGAGCGGAAACTCGGTCAAGTCCCATCGATCGGTCGAGGTTTGGCGGAGGTCAAACAACAACTGGCTGCACTGAGCAATCCTGGTAACCCTAAGAAGGTAATAGGCCCGGCCTTGCCGGGAATCGTCCCCGAGGGTATAGGGAAGCGGGTCAAGAGGAGGGCGGCTTCAGGGGAGGTTCCGGTCCCAGAGGTTCCGGTCCCAGTGGTACCCCCGGCCAACCCTGTCACACCAGCAGACAACCCGGTCATGATCGGTGAGCAGTAATTTCAAGGTGCCTAGAGGGGGGCGCCACCAAGAATGGATGGGAGCGCCCGGGGGGAGGTGGCCATTGGCCCCTCCCACGGGGAGGCGGCACCCACTAAGGATGGGTCGCCTAAAGGGAGACGGCCATAGGCCCCTCCCAGGGGAGGAGGCGGCTATATGCCCCTCCTACTAATTTCCCGTGGGCCGGATATCCGCGACGGCGGATAGAGAGTGTGGGGATGGGGGCGAGTCCACGCTGTCCTTCCTACAGATACCTCACACGGGAACTCGGACGACCTTTAAGATGGCGTCGAGTGGAAAGGGGGCCCCCACCACGACAAGGGAAATTACAGTTGGCAATGAGGGTAGAGTCCTCTGCGCATGTGCCACTCACACCGTGAGGGCGAGAGTTTTGGTAGTAGGGATCTGACACCGGTTAAGACCTTGCCGTTGGCCCTTAATGCTAGGATGTACAATTTTAATTTAGAATGTATGCATTTGCAGGATGTTAGACTCGGCTAGGAAACCTTTGTATTAGAGATCTGTTAAGGTTAGCCAAAGAACATGTCTTCATCGAAATGTAATAAATGTAAAATTGTACATGATTATGAAACTTTTATTTAACGTTTTAAATTTTGTTTCATATTTTAATAAATACGGCCGGGAGGGTGACTCCCTCCCGCCTTCCAAAAGTTCAAGCCTGCGTCCGACTTCCCATCCTTGGGGATTGTGTTGGGAGGGGGTGACGGGCATCCCGGCCATATGGAAAGGGGCGACCACTCGGTCCCCCCGAATGTATGGTTGGGTGCCCCGATCCTCCCGGGAAACCATTTTGGGCAGGGGCGTGCCCCGGCTGGTATGCCCGAAGCGGCGTAGCCGGGGCGCGCCTTTTCCCGCCCAGGAGGGGTTGTCCTAGACACCTACACTGATGACCACGCCCAGCAGGCGTACCGGAGGAGGGTGCACGCCCTCCCGCAGAAGAATAAATTGAGCGGGAATCCGAAGAAGCGTCCTCTTGTTCCTGCGCTCTGAAGGCCGCACCCACTCGTTGCTCGTGAGCCCTCGACGGAACAAGCAGCAATTTTGACCCACCCACCAGCCCCTTATGGCAATGTTTGTCTTGTAATAAAGTTACTGAGTTAGCCCCCTTTTTTCCTTTGTAGAAAAGTAAAGGAATGTTTAGATTGAGGATGTGAATTCTGTCTGTAGGTACTGTTTTTCTTTTAGGAGTGTACAATCGTGATACAATTCGGCATGCTGAATTTTCCTTCCTTAGTAGGTGAACAACTGTCGTATTTATATTTTGGTCGGGCGGTAAGGTCATGATCGGTGAGCAGTAATTTCAAGGTCCCTAGACGGGGGCGCCACCCAGAATGGATGGGAGCTCCCGGGGAGAGGCGGCCATTGGCCCCTCCCACGGGGACGCGGCACCCACTAAGGATGGGTCGCCTAAGGGGAGACGGCCATAGGCCCCTCCCAGGGGAGGAGGCGGCTATATGCCCCTCCTACTAATTTCCCGGGGGCCAGATATCCGCGACGGCGGATAGAGAGTGTGGGGATGGGGGGGAGTCCACGCTGTCCTTCCTACAGATACCTCACACGGGAACTCCGTCGACCTTTAAGATGGTGTCGAGTGGAAAGGGGGCCCCCACCACGACAAGGGAAATTACAGTTGGCAATGAGGGTAGAGTCCTCTGCGCATGCGCCACTCACACCGTGAGGGCGAGAGTTTTGGTAGTAGGGATCTGACACCGGTTAAGACCTTGCCGTTGGCCCTTAATGCTAGGATGTACAATTTTAATTTAGAATGTATGCATTTGCAGGATGTTAGACTCGGCTAGGAAACCTTTGTATTAGAGATCTGTTAAGGTTAGCCAAAGAACATGTCTTCATCGAAATGTAATAAATGTAAAATTGTACATGATTATGAAACTTTTATTTAACGTTTTAAATTTTGTTTCATATTTTAATAAATACGGCCGGGAGGGTGACTCCCTCCCGCCTTCCAAAAGTTCAAGCCTGCGTCCGACTTCCCATCCTTGGGGATTGTGTTGCCGTTGGCCCTTAATGCTAGGATGTACAATTTTAATTTAGAATGTATGCATTTGCAGGATGTTAGACTCGGCTAGGAAACCTTTGTATTAGAGATCTGTTAAGGTTAGCCAAAGAACATGTCTTCATCGAAATGTAATAAATGTAAAATTGTACATGATTATGAAACTTTTATTTAACGTTTTAAATTTTGTTTCATATTTTAATAAATACGGCCGGGAGGGTGACTCCCTCCCGCCTTCCAAAACTTCAAGCCTGCGTCCGACTTCCCATCCTTGGGGATTGTGTTGGGAGGGGGTGACGGGCATCCCGGCCATACTGTATATGCAGACAAAGTTTACAGAGTTGGAAGACAGGAATCAGCAGGATCTCCCGTTTTCAGGAATCCAACTACCTGAGGAAACATAACTTAATGGAGTTTATGATAAATTTTAGTGAAGAACTTACCAAGCTAGAGTTTAATCCACCATACAGAGGGGCTTGTAGGATCAATACTTGAAACACAAACAAGAGAGATGGTCCAGGACAAGTGGTAGTCTGTTTTGTGCACCACACATAGGTACAATGTACCCTCTTGGCTGCAAAGCAATGTGGCCTATTTATGTAAGGGTAGCATAAAATTCCCTCACTCAAGACTTGTCGCACTAAACCATGTTGATATGAAAAAGGTTTTTGACCCTCAGACCCCATTTTTTAAAAGCTAGAAAAGGACTCACCGTGGACTTGACCCAGGTCAGTTGAAAGAACTTCTATACACGTTGGATTACCCTGACATGGACACAACCCATAAATTAGATGACATAGGCCCTTCCCGGCGTCAGATAGGGACAACTCCTGTGGGGAGCAAATTAGAATAAAAGGAAAGTGATGAAGAAGTTACAAGATTATGGGCTTCTGGCAGAAGCACAAACATCCAGGCCGTCATTTTACCCCAAGAGACCAGTCAAGTTTACCACGTAAGGCACTTTGACAAAACTTCATGAACTTCAGGGTGACAGATAAGACTTGTTTTTCTGATTGTGTGCGTTCAAATTATAAATACAGCTCAAACTTGGATTCTGGTGCCGAATGGAGATATAAACTTTACTATATATATTTGGTCATGTAATGAGAGGAAACAACAAGGGGGAAACATCTGAGACTGCCGCGAGGCCCAGGGGGGAAGGAGGTATATGCCGTGCATATAAATGAAGAGCACAAGACCCTAGGACAATAACTTATATAGGGCTTTAACACCAACAACGGTGTACACCTTCTTCTTGAGAAAGATTGTATACAGTAAGGAAAGGATTACTGCTTTGCATCACTGTTAATACCACCTCACAGAGTCAGCTGTAGACCTAGGCCTGCGATAACTCACCTGATTGTAGTGAGTATACCTAAGTGAGCAATTAAAGCACCTTGAAATGTGTATTTGTTTATTTACTGTTTTGACTAAAAGTTTAGTAAAGAATTATTTTAAATCTATTACCATTAGTTTGCGGAAGAAAGGGATCATTACTACTCTTGACACGCCTTCCCCAATCAATCATCCGATCAAGGATTTATAGAGTGCACTACTCACACGTGAGGGTCTCAAGGTGCTGAGGGGAGGGGGTATGGGCAGCTCCGTGGTCTTTCAAAGAGCCATGTCTTGAGGTCCGTTATGAATAGGTGCAATTTCGGGCTTCGTCTGATGCTCAGGGGGAGTTTGTTCCAGGTCCTGGCCGCAATGTAGGAGAAGGATCTGCCACCCGTTCTGGCCCTGTGGATGCAGGGGACCGTGGCTAGGGCTAGGTAGGCAGAGCAGAGGTTTCTTTTGGGGGTGTAGAAGGAGATTCTTTCATTGAGGTATAATGGAGCACCAATATTAGAGCTCCTATACACTACTTAATTCACTGAGTGTGCTCTTAGATAGTTATCCACGTACATAACTGTCTTCTCAGATGCTTGTTCTGAAAATCTATAAATAGTAGGCTCCCCTTACCGAACACTTTTTTCATGGTGCAGAGCCCACAAGAAGTAGCAGCAATTTCACCCAAAAGCAACAGACTAACTCATATTAAAAGGATGAAAGAGCTATCTTTTTTTTAAAACCATTTTATTTGGGTTTCAAGCAATGAAATAAACATTACACTTTTGCTCAGATCAGAAGTGGATACATAACATGTCAGCTACTAGTCTGGCATTGAAGCATCACTGCATATAGTGAACAATCATCAAGCCCATTAATGTCCACGGGCACTTTATTGGGGGTTTAGCCACTCCCAGGAAAGGTGCGTCTACTGATGTGTGTGCCCAAAGGAGTAACGTTGGAGAAAAAAACAGATATGAACATGGGATACAGAACTAGGGTTGGTGGCTAAAGGGAAGGATGGGGACGGGGTAACGGAAGCGGGTGTGTAGCTGAGTGAGTTGAGTGGTTGGTGCTTCAGGTCTGTGAGGGGAGAAGAGCTTGAAGAGTCCGCTGGGTTGTTCTGCCTGGGGAGGGGGCGTTCATGTACAAAATTGGGGGTTCTCAGGAGGGCAGTGTGTTTGCAACCTCCGGGGGGTTGATGTTAGGAGGGATGTTGTAGGGGGCTTTGTGACTGTGGGGTTGCAGTGTCCTGATCAACAGTCTGGCTAAAGCGCAGGAGTAGCATTAAGCATGGGCGGAAAATCCGTTCCGCTCACGGATTTTGCCGATTTTCGGTAAATTCGCAATCCGCGAACGCTCGCAAATTTACCGAAAATCCGCAAATTCGCACGTAGCAGATTTTTTTTTCTTGGTGATACAATTTTGCGGCGCGCGGCATTCACTTACCATCATTCAGCGTTTGCCGAGTTGTTTTTCTCTATATTTTGCGAGTGCTGCGCCATTTTGGATCTTGCTGCGGGAACCCAGGGAGTTTGGCGAGCGCGATTACGTCATCGCGGCTTGCCACCTTGCACAGCGAGAGTTTGTCAACGCGAGTACGCCGTGTTCACGTATCGCGGGAGTTCGCAATTGCGAACATGTAAGTGCGGCGGGCAGCAACAATCTCGCACTCGCAAAAATACAAAATTTGCAATTCTGCACAAGAAATCCACCAGCAAGCAGCATAAACCTTCTGGAAATGATGATTTTTATCAGAATAACTTCTCAGGTTGACATTTGCCTGCACTTTATTGCAAGGAGTCCATTTTGGGGGGGGGGAGGAAGGAAGTGCCCCACAGTCTCCAACTTCCTGTTCCTGTCCAGCAGGCTCCTCCCAGTCCTTTCTTCATGTGCTGGTCACTTTCTTTCGGATTCTTCACCTGGAAGGATTACTTTTTGTGGATGCTGCTGGATATTTGGATTTGAGGCCTTTTTGACTTTCTTTGGATCACTTTTGGATTAGAAATTTCACAAGTAAGTTTGTTTGGGGCATTACAGTTGCTGCAACTACAATTTTGGAATTTTCGATTTTTGGGCTGTTTTGGGGCCTTTTGCCCAGGGGTACTCAGTGGTGGGTGGACTGAGTCTTTCATGTGGGGTGTCTTGAATTTAAACATCATGGAGGGCCTGGATGGCTTGGGGTTGTGCTGATTTTTCTGTGATTTTGGTTTTTTTGGGCTGTTGTTGTGGCCTTTTCACCCGGGGTAGTGAGTGCTGCATGAGCCTAGTCTTTCTGTGGGGTGTCTTGAATTTAAACATCATGGAGGGCATGGATGGCATGGGATTGTGCTGATTTTCTGTGTTTTTCGATTTTTTGGGGTGTTCATGGGGACAGGCCATGTGGGTGGGGGCCATTTTGAGTGCTGCTACAGGCAAGCCCTGGCCATGTGCTGGGAGGCAGGGGGCCATTTTGAATGCAGGCAGTGTTCTTAGGTCTGCAACCATTTTGCCTAGCTTTCAACCTTTATGCCCAGGGGTAGTGAGTGATGCATGGGCCTAGTCTTTCTGTGGGGTGTCTTGAATTTAAACATCATGGAGAGCCTGGATGGCTTGGGATTGTGCTGATTTTTCTGTGATTTTCGTTTTTTTGGGCTGTTGTTGTGGCCTTTTCACCAGGGGTAGTGAGTGGTGCATGAGCCTAGTCTTTCTGTAGGGTGTCTTGAATTTAAACATCATAGAGGGCATGAATGGCATGGGATTGTGCAGATTTTTCAGTGTTTTTTGATTTTTTGGGGTGTTCATGGGGACAGGCCATGTGGGTGGGGGCCATTTTGAGTGCTGCTACAGGTAGACACTGGCCATGTGCTGGGAGACAGGGGGCCATTTTGAATGCAGGCAGTGTTCTTAGGTCTGCAACCATTTTGCCTAGCTTTCAACCTTTATGCCCAGGGGTAGTGAGTGATGCATGGGCCTAGTCTTTCTGTGGGGTGTCTTGAATTTAAGCATCATGGAGGGCCTGGATGGCCTGGGATTGTGCTGATTTTTCTGTTTATTTTCGTTTTTTTGGGCTGTTGTTGTGGCCTTTTCACCAGGGGTAGTGAGTGGTGCATGAGCCTAGTCTTTCTGTGGGTGTCTTGAATTTAAACATCATGGAGGGCATGGATGGCAGGGGATTGTGCTGATTTTTCTGTGTTTTTCGATTTTTTGGGGTGTTCATGGGGACAGGCCATGTGGGTGGGGGGCATTTTGAGTGCTGCTACAGGCAGGCCCTGGCCATGTGCTGGGAGGCAGGGGGCCATTTTGAATGCAGGCAGTGTTCTTAGGTCTGCAACCATTTTGCCTAGCTTTCAAACTTTATGCCCAGGGATAGTGAGTGATGCATGGGCCTAGTCTTTCTGTGGGGTGTCTTGAATTTACACATCAGGGAGGGCCTGGATGGCTTGGGATTGTGCTGATTTTTCTGTTTATTTTCGTTTTTTTTTGGCTGTTGTTGTGGCCTTTTCACCAGGGGTAGTGAGTGGTGCTTGAGCCTAGTCTTTCTGTGGGTGTCTTGAATTTAAACATCATGGAGGGCATGGATGGCATGGGATTGTGCTGATTTTTCTGTGTTTTTCGATTTTTTGGGGTGTTCATGGGGACAGGCCATGTGGGTGGGGGCCATTTTGAGTGCTGCTACAGGCAGGCCCTGGCCATGTGCTGGGAGGCAGGGGGCCAATTTGAATGCAGGCAGTGTTCTTAGGTCTGCAACCATTTTGCCTAGCTTTCAACCTTTATGCCCAGGGGTAGTGAGTGATGCATGGGCCTAGTCTTTCTGTGGGGTGTCTTGAATTTAAACATCATGGAGGGCCTGGATGGCTTGGGATTGTGCTGATTTTTCTGTGATTTTCGTTTTTTTGGGCTGTTGTTGTGGCCTTTTCACCAGGGGTAGTGAGTGGTGCATGAGCCTAGTCTTTCTGTGGGGTGTCTTGAATTTAAACATCATGGAGGGCATGGATGGCATGGGATTGTGCTGATTGTTCTGTGTTTTTCGATTTTTTGGGGTGTTCATGGGGACAGGCCATGTGGGTGGGGGCCATTTTGAGTGCTGCTACAGGCAGGCCCTGGCCATCATTTGGTAGGCAGGGGGCCATTTTGATTGCAGGCAGTGTTCTTAGGTCTGCAACCATTTTGCCTAGCTTGCAACCTTTATGCCCAGGGGTAGTGAGTGATGCATGGGCCTAGTCTTTCTGAGGGGTGTCTTGAATTTAAACATCATGGAGGGACTGGATGGCTTGGGATTGTGCTGATTTTTCTGTGATTTTCGTTTATTTGGGCTGTTGTGGCCTTTTCACCAGGGGTAGTGAGTGTTGCATGAGCCTAGTCTTTCTGTGGGGTGTCTTGAATTTAAACATCATGGAGGGCACGGATGGCATGGGATTGTGCTGATTGTTCTGTGTTTTTCGATTTTTTGGGGTGTTCATGGGGACAGGCCATGTGGGTGGGGGCCATTTTGAGTGCTGCTACAGGCAGGCCCTGGCCATGTGCTGGGAGGCAGGGGGCCATTTTGAATGCAGGCAGTGTTCTTAGGTCTGCAACCATTTTGCCTAGCTTTCATTCTTTATGCCCAGGGGTAGTGAGTGATGCATGGGCCTAGTCTTTCTGTGGGGTGTCTTGAATTTAAACATCATGGAGGGCCTGGATGGCTTGGGATTGTTCTGATTTGTCTGTGATTTTCGTTTTTTAGGCTGCTGTTGTGGCCTTTTCACCAGGGGTAGTGAGTAGTGCATGAGCCTAGTCTTTCTGTGGGGTGTCTTGAATTTAAACATCATGGAGGGCATGGATGGCATGGGATTGTGCTGATTGTTCTGTGTTTTTCGATTTTTTGGGGTGTTCATGGGGACAGGTCATGTGGGTGGGGGCCATTTTGAGTGCTGCTACAGGCAGGCCCTGGCCATCATTTGGTAGGCAGGGGGCCATTTTGTTTGCAGGCAGTGTTCTTAGGTCTGCAACCATTTTGCCTAGCTTTCAACCTTTATGCCCAGGGGTAGTGAGTGATGCATGGGCCTAGTCTTTCTGTGGGGTGTCTTGAATTTAAACATCATGGAGGGCCTGGATGGCTTGGGATTGTGCTGATTTTTCTGTGATTTTCATTTTTTTGGGCTGTTGTTGTGGCCTTTTCACCAGGGGTAGTGAGTCGTGCATGAGCCTAGTCTTTCTGTGGGGTGCCTTGAATTTAAACATCATGAAGGGCATGGATGGCATGGGATTGTGCTGATTTTTCTGTGTTTTTCGATTTTTTGGGGTGTTCATAGAGACAGGCCATGTGGGTGTGGGCCATTTTGAGTGCTGCTACAGGCAGGCCCTGGCCATGTGCTGGGAGGCAGGGGGCCATTTTGAATGCAGGCAGTGTTCTTAGGTCTGCAACCATTTTGCCTAGCTTTCAACTTTTATGCCCAGGGGTAGTGAGTGATGCATGGGCCTAGTCTTTCTGTGGGGTGTCTTGAATTTAAACATCATGGAGGGCCTGGATGGCTTGGGATTGTGCCGATTTTTCTGTGATTTTCGTTTTTTTGAGCTGTTGCTGTGGCCTTTTCACCAGGG
The DNA here is from genome assembly GCF_964263255.1 of Lissotriton vulgaris. Classification (NCBI taxonomy): domain Eukaryota; kingdom Metazoa; phylum Chordata; class Amphibia; order Caudata; family Salamandridae; genus Lissotriton; species Lissotriton vulgaris. Next base: position 294,316,829 of record NC_141693.1, read on the forward strand.
GTAGTGAGTGGTGTATGGGCCTAGTCTTTCTGTGGGGTGTCTTGAATTTAAACCTCATGGAGGGCCTGGATGGCTTGGGATTGTGCTGATTTTTCTGTGGTTTTCGTTTTATTGGGGTGTATAACTGAACTGATGTTCCTCTGTCTTCCATTGCTTTTAGGTGCACAAGACTCAAGAGAACTACCAGTGCCAGGAAGAAGTCCTGCAGCGGTGTGTGTGTGCAGCATAACGTCACGCGACATCACGTCTGGCCACAGACAACTCTGCAACTCGTGCAACTGCGGCCTGCTGTTCTGACCTGCTCTGAAGAAGATGGCCCCCAAAAAAGTTCCCCGTAGCTCCTCTAGCAAGAAAGTTGCCAGTAAGGAGCAGAAGAAGCAAGTTACCAAGGAGACTGGTGTGCCGCCCGCCACATTTTTTGGGAGTAAAAAAAAAAGTACGCCTGCAGCAGCTGCGGGATCTGCTGGGGACCAAGCTGGGAGCCGCACCCCCGCTCCATTGGGCTCAGTGCCACCACCACCACCCCACCAACTTAAGTCCAAGCCCTTGAGTGTTGCAGAGGCAGCCAGTGTACTTGTTCAATCACCATCGACCAGTGATGTTGGCTCATCGCAAGAAAGTAGCAGCAATGTCCCTCAATCAACACAGGTTGTTGTAACTCATCTGACGAGTGTTGAAGAACCACAGCCGCAACAACAACCACATGTGCAAGTACAAGGCCAAGTACTTGTGGAAGGAGAGGCAGCGCAAGGAGATGCGCAAGCAGAGTTGCATGGAGGGTCACAAGTGCCCACAATAGTTGTTCCTCCAGAAGTAGGGGCACATCAGGAAATCGACAATCAAGCTGAGGAATCAGTTGAGGAAGCCACTCCTCCTGATCATTCATTGTCTTCCTCATCCCTAGCAAGGAAAAGATCAAGGGTGGCGTCTACATCTTCTTCAGGCCCCCTTCCTTCTGATGATATGGATCTAAATTGGGAACCATCACAGCCGTCTGAGAGTGAGGCACACCATGATCTGACAAAGGTAGTTAAGCGTAAAAGGAAGCTCGTCCAACGTCTCATAGTTATGGAGTGTGATGAGGCTCAACAAGAAGTGGCGGATACTGCTGCTGATGAAGACTGTCACGACGACGACCCAGTCATCATAAAGGTCACTGCAGCCCCAGCGGGCATGCAGCAAACAGACATTTTGACCCTAGCCCGAGAAGCTGCTGAGCGTGATGATGTTGTCGACGAGGAGGCAATGGAAGAAACACCAATCAATCAATCAATCAATCAATGCATTTATATAGCGCACTACTCACCCAGAGGGTCTCAAGGTGCTAGGGGAGGGGGGTCCGCTACTGCTCGAACAGCCAGGTCTTGAGTTGCTTCCTGAAGGCGAGGTGGTCCTGGGTCAGGCGGAGGTGGGTCGGGAGGGAGTTCCATGTCTTGGCGGCGAGGTAGGAGAAGGACTGTCCCCCTGTGGTGGCTCTTCGGATGCGGGGGACGGCGGCGAGGGCGTGGCCGGTCGATTGAAGCTGGTGTTTGGGAGCGTAGAAGTTGAGGCGGTTGTTGAGGTATCCTGGGCCTTGGTTGTGTAGGGCTTTGTGTGCGTGGGTGAGGAGACGGAAGGTGATTCTCTTGTTGACCAAGAGCCAGTGTAGGTCTCTCAGGTGTCTGGAGATGTGGTTGCGACGGGGGATGTCCAGGATGAGTCGTGCTGAGACGTTCTGGATCCGCTGGAGTCTCTTCTGGAGTTTGGCGGTGGTTCCGGCGTAGAGGGAGTTGCCGTAGTCCAGACGGCTGGTGACGAGGGCCTGGGTGACCGTCTTCCTGGTCTCGGAGGGGATCCACCGGAAGATCTTACGTAGCATGCGCAAGATGTTGAAGCATGACGAGGAGACGGCGTTGACTTGTCTGGTCATGGAGAGCGAGGAGTCCAGGAAGAAGCCCAGGTTGTGTGCGTGGTCTATTGGTTTGGGTGCGCTGCCTAGGGCGGGTGGCCACCAGGAGTCGTCCCAGGCGGAGGGTGAGGATCCCAGGATGAGGACTTCCGTCTTGTCCAAGTTCAGTTTCAGGTGGCTGTTCTTCATCCATTCGGCTACCTCTTTCATCCCTTCGTGAAGGTTGGCTCTGGCGGTGGCGGGGTCGTTGGTGAGGGAGAGAATCAGCTGGGTGTCGTCAGCGTAGGAGATGATGTTGAGGTTGTGCTGGCGTGCGATGTCTGCGAGAGGGCGCATGTAGACGTTGAAGAGGGTTGGACTGAGCGAGGAGCCTTGAGGGACGCCGCAGATGACTTCGGTGGCTTCAGACCTGAACGGGGGGAGGCGGACTCTCTATGTCCTTCCGGCGAGGAAGGAGGTGATCCACTCCAGTGCCTTCTCCTGGATTCCGATGTTGCTGAGTGGCTGCACTAGTGTACGGTGGCAGACATTGTCGAAGGCCGCGGGGAGGTCTAGGAGGATGAGGGCCGCTGTTTCTCCGCTGTCGAGCAGTGCTCGGATATCATCGGTGGCTGCGATCAGGGCGGTCTCTGTGCTGTGGTTGGCCCGGAAGCCAGACTGCGAGGGGTCGAGGGATCCGTTCGTCTCGAGGAAGGCGGCCAGCTGCTTGTTGACAGTCTTCTCGATGACTTTTGCAGGAAACGGGAGCAGCGAGATGGGGCAGTAGTTCTTGAGGTCGGTGGGGTCGACTGATGGCTTCTTTAGTAGAGCGCTGAGTTCGGCGTGCTTCCAGCTCTCCGGAAAGGGAGCGGTGCTGAAGGAGGTGTTGATGATGTCCCGCAGGTGGGGTGCGATGATAGTGTCGGCCTTGTTGAAGACGTGGTGAGGGCAGGGGTCGGTAGGAGATCCGGAGTGGATGGAGTTCATTGTGCGGACGGTGTCTTCGGTGCTGATCGGGGTCCAGGTGCGGAGGGTGGTGGTGGGGGCGGTGGTTCGGTCGTGGCGTGCGTCGGTTGAGTGCTGAAGCTGTTGTGAATGTCCGCGATCTTGTTGTGGAAGTAGGAGGCGAGGGAGTTGCAAAGGTCTTGCGAAGGGGTGATGTCGTTGTTTCCGGCGTTGGGGTCATTGGAGTTAACTAGTACACCAACACGTACCGCTTCCATATTTCTTCCTCGCCAGAAGGGACCTCCATCCACCTCGACCTCAAATAGTGGTGGTGAAAGTGCAAAACGTACTAAAGTTCGGCAATCCACATCCTCCACTTCATCTGGCATTAGCAGCAGGACCACCACCGCCAGTATTGTCACCTCCTCCAGCCCCCAAAGACATTTCAAGTCCGCAGTTTGGGGCTTCTTTAGTGTTTGCCCAAAAAAGGAAAACCTCGCCATTTGTAGCATTTGTAAGCATGCAGTTAGTCGTGGTAAGTTAGGTACCAACTATCCGCCCGATTCATCAAAGAAAATAGCGTTCGCAAAGGGCCAGATTCTGAGAATCTGGCCGTTTGCGAGAGCGATTTTTGCATTTGGGATTCAGCATCCCAAATGTAAAAATCGCTAATTGCGATCTCGCAATTTTGCGAGGAATTACATTTAAGGAATCTCTATTTGAGATTCCTTAAATGCAATTCATCATCCAATTTAATTTTGCGAATTCGCAATTTCTAGCCGCAATTTACCGCGAGGTCAGACCTCGTGGTAAATTGCGAAAACTCAGAAAAATGCATTTAAATGCATTTTTCTGAGTTGCATGTTACACACACACATGTCCTTTGGACATGTGTGTGTGCAACACCTGTGTAAAATTTCATTTGAGGGGTGCTACAGGGTGTCCTTTGGACACCCCTGGCACCCTTCAAATCGCTATCTTATTTGCGATTAGGAAATTGCTAATCGCAAATAAGGAATACTCCCCATTCATTCCTATGGGCCTTTTGGCCCATAGGAATGATTGGCGAGTTATTCCTTATTTGCGATTAGCAATTTGCTAATCGCAAATAAGGAATATGTAGGAATCGCATATCTTCATACAATTTCTACATGAATCCCGTTTTGCGAGTCCTTAATAGGTCATCTTGAGAGACAGCACGCTGTCCAATGGTTTGCGCACCTAAAGGAGATCAAGGAAGCCGGAATTGCAAGTCAAGAAAACGTTGATGTTTCATCTGATGATGACGAGGAGGAAGAAGACATGTCAAACACTTCACTTACACCCAGTACCCCTGTCAGCAGCACACCCCATGTGAGTTACACTAAGAGTGTGGGAGAGAATGAGACACCAATGCGAAAAAGTTCATCAGCAAGCGTAACTGGGTCAAAGAAATCATCATCATCCCGTAAATGCTTGGTCCAGGGCAACATTAGAACCATGTTGTTTACAGAAGCGCCATATGAACGCAACCACCCACTGGCGCGTCTGTATAACACTAAGCTGGCTAAAATCCTAGCTCTGGACCTTCTCCCTTTTTCTTTTGTAGAAGGGGTTGGTTTTCTAGAATTAGAATTAGTGGCAGCGCTCTGCCCTAAATGGAAGGTTCCTGGCCAGTTCTATTTTGCCAGAGTTGCGGTTCCAGCACTACATGCAGATGTGCTGTAGGTGATTGGGGCAGCTTTGCAGAAGAGTGCTGTTCCCACTATATATCTGACAACAGACATCAGACATGTGGACCAGTGGCGCAGGAGCTGATTACATGTGCATCACTGCACACTGGGTCTCTTTTTCAGGGGTTAAAGCAAAGCTAAACGCAGGTGTTGACCCGGACCAAGTTTTTAAAGCTGCTCGGAAACATGCAACACTAGCCATGTTTGGCTTGGAGAAACGTCACACAGCACAAAAAATTTTGGATAAGTTTAACACAAAGGTCTTTCACTGGCTGTCCCCAAAAAACTGCCAGATTGGTTATGTTTCCACGGATAATGGCGCCAATATAGTTAAGGCCATGGAGCTGGGTGACTATTTCAGAGTGCCGTGTTTGGCGCACTGTATAAACCTGGTTGTTAAAAAATTCTTGAGTGATGAAGACAGTCCAGCGTGTGAGATAGTGCCCATCTGCCGAAGAATGTCTAACCATTTCAGCCATTATTTTAAGGCCCGGAAGCATCTGAGGACCCTGCTACATGAACATCGAATGCCAGTGAAAGGACTCAACCAGGAGGTGGCAACACGTTGGAACTCAACCTTCTACATGCTTGAGCGTCTGTATGAGCAGTATACGGTACTCGATCAGTATTTCTTAACACTGGGTACAGCTCTGAAGGACCTGAGGCTAGATGCGGCGCAATGGGACCTAGTTAAAAGCCTGACAGACATGCTTCGTCCTTTTGAGGTCTTCACGCGTTCAGTCAGCAAGGAGGACTGTAATTTGGGAAAAGCTATCCCATTGTTGCGCATGCTGGAGCACCAACTGAAGGCGGTGTCTTCTATGTTTGAAAAAGATGAAGAAATGAAAGACGCTTTTCAGAACAGCATTACATTTGTGCTACTGTTCTGGATCCACTCTACAAAAAGGCGCTGGCAGGCCAAGCATTCTTTCCTTTTGGTGATCAAGATGTTACAAAGTACAAACGTTGGCTAGCCTTGTCAGCCAAGAGGTTTGAAAGAGAATGGCAGGAAATTGAAGGAAAAGGCAGTACATCAGCATCAGCAGGCCATCCCAAGTCAAAAGAATCCACTTCTGCACCTGTGGCTATGGCACAAGTGACCTCTCAGCCGTTAAAGACACCGGCAACTGGATCATCTGCACCAGACACAACAGTAACATTGGATGCAGAAGAGGATTGGCTAACTCGGCTTGGGTTTGGTTCTCAAAAGGTCACAGCAAAAAGTAAGCCTAGTGGAGGAACCTTGGAGGACCTTGAGTCGATGGTGCAGGACTATCTGAATGACTCAACAGAGGTCTATGTTAATTCTGACCCATTGGCGTATTGGCATGGGAAAAAAGAATTGTGGGCACAGCTCTCCAACCTGGCTATAAACTACTTGTCTTGCCCACTCGCAAGTGTGTCCTCTGAACGTGTTTTCAGTGCTGCTGGTGGCATTGTAACTTCCAAACGGAGCCGCCTCTCGTCCAAAAATGTGGAGAGGTTAACAATGATCAAGATGAATCAGCACCTCATACCACCAGATTACAAAGTACGAGAAACCACGCCTGATGAAGACGAGGTGGACAGCAAAGTAGATGAGGGAATTTCTTCTCTGTTAGGTGACACTGACCTCACCCTGCCTGAATTCGCAGAGTATGATGACGAAGCCTTATTCTTATTCACTGACACCGAGCCCTGAAAATTAGACAATGAATCAATAACTTTCTTTTTCGTCCTTATTCACTTTTATTCCTGTGTGTCTGTCTTTCTTTGTTGTGCACAGTTAATATAATTCAAACTTTAGTCACCTAATCACAAAAACAAGCCCATCAGCAGAACTGTCTTCACTTGTTTGCTTATTGATTTGAAGGTGCCGCAGTCTGCATTCCTCAGGTTCACAAGTTCACAAGAACATGCTCCTCTATCCTCCTCCTTCAGACTCCTATTTTCCTCAAAGCAGACGGCTGGATTACGCCCAATGAAGAAAGACTCTGCACTTGTGGGGGTGTTCTACTTCTTTGCGTGTGGGTGAGTTGACGGCTCTGGGGCCATTGCTGGGAAGCTCTAATACCGGATAAAAGTGGTTTGGACCAAATTGGAGGTGGAATTTTGTGTGTGTTTTTGCTGACTTGCTTGCCTTTGAGGTGCTCTTTGGGGGGGTTCCGGGTGTTTGTGGGTGAGTTTTGGGGTCTGGGAGCACTGCTGGGACAGTCTAATCTTGATTGCATTTGCTTTTCAGGAAATCCGTGGTGGAAAACTGGAGTTATGACCTAGCTGCACAGCGCGTTTGGACCGAAGGCCGAGAAATATTGTAAGTATGAGATTTTCCTTTTTGGCTGTTTGGGGTCTTGTGCTTTTTTGAGGGTGGGTTGGCGGGTCTTGGGGCATTCCTGGGAAGGTCTAATACCGGATAGAAGTGGTTTGGACAAAATCCATAAGGAAAAGCCTTTTGGCACTTTTTGTAACTTAGGGTTCGTTAGGGTTAGCCCTAGCAGCAGGATTGCATGTGTTTCGGGGTGTTCTAGATTTTTGCAACTGAGTTCTGGGGTCTTAGAGCACTCGTGAGAATGTGTAATTTTGGTTGCAAGTCATTTGAAGAAAATCCATGGTGGGAAAGGGGGGATTTGGCATAGTTAAAGAAAGCCTTTGCCACTATTCTTAACTTAGGGCTCGTTAGGGTTAAGAGTATTTCTATTGCATGTGTTTGGGTGGGGGGGGTTTTCGAGTCTTGGAGCGATGCTGGCTATGGATACTTTTGCTTGCTTGCAAGTGGTTTGAATACAATCCACAGTGGGTAAGGGCCGGGTATTTGGGCCTACTTTTACTTTCAAAGTACGTTTTGTCACCAGTTTTCTGCTAGGCCTCGTTTTTTGAGATCTGATTGGGGGTCTTCTACATTTTTGCGACTGGCTTTAGTAAGGGTCTGGGTGGGAGCACTGCTGGGAAGGTCTAATTTTGTTCTAAAACACAGTTTACAGTACACCTAGCTGGAGGGGAAAGATCAGCTAAATTAATTTGCCCATACTTATTTATCCTTCAAAAGGTGACTCAGACAGAGTACGCACTTTCAAAAATATTGTTCTGTCTATTAGGAAAATCAAAGTGTGACTTTTTGCACTACACAGCGTACAAACCTTATATTTATTTATCAGTGGTGTTGTAATATATATCACTTCCTGTTTTTCGTTCAATAATTACAAGGCGGGTTTCAGTCTGTGCAATGGGGAAAAAAGGATGGAGTCAGGCTTCACATTAGCGAGCCGCAATTCAGCATCCGCCAGGCAGGCAGTGGACAGGGTGTCTTCTGGTCACCAACATTGATGGACGAAGCGTCAGCTGGAATGGAGGAGTGCCGCTAATAAGAGGAATTGTTTGCTGCATGCAACTTACTTTCCAAATTCAACAGGACAACTACAACAACATACAGATACAGTATCCATTGTTTTCTTCTATGAGTGTGACTGCATTTCTTGGATCTCTCTCTGCTTCTAAATTGATCCCTACAGCCATTCTATAGGTTTTACTTCGGCTATTTTTTAAACCTAATTTAATGTAAGAAGTGTTTCTCTGAGTGCAGAGATAGGCAAGTCAAAACGCTGCAGCCCTGTACTGTTGCATTCTAGTACTACTTACTTTTCAGTAACAATGCATGCAGTAGTGCATGCACTTCCTTTATGTCACTTACAAGATTTATGGTTAGGTTTGTACCCAAAGATTTCTTTATCTTCAATTATTGTTTGTCCATGCTGTGCTTTTTTTTCTTCTCTCAACAAAACCTACCCAAAAAGAAACCCCCATTCCCATCCATTTTCCAAACCCTAACCCGCTTCCCCCGGGCTGTGTGGTTTTGCTTGATGTGTGACTAAATGACATCAATGATTCCACACACTTGCTGGGGAGGATAAGGTCATAGCAACAGGCTGGTGAAGGAATCCGAGGATTTATTCTAGACTTACTCAGCTTCAGTACTATTTCTTGTAGTAGTAGCCAATGTCAAAGAAATCCAACACAAGTACAAGTTATACTTTCAATACTTTACCATTTGTTAGGCTACGTTGTGGCACTGTTCTAGTGTACTGTCACCTGCTATATTCTCTATCGTACCGTTGTAATGCTACAGAAAGGACAAACCAGGTTTCATTTTCTTTTTTTCCATAGGCATGCAACTGCCACTGTGTCACACCACTAGTACCACCGCAATGAGGAGGACATTTCATCCGCCCAGGATTGCCAACCTTAATCGCCATTTCCGGTGGAGCCAGCCCTGGGCCTAGCCCTACTTTCAAAAACAAATTACAGGTAAGATAAGCGTCTGGTTGGAGGTAGTATAATGGAGTATTAGGAGAGACGAGAGATTGACAGTAGTACTACTAAAGTCCTAGGACTCTTCAGGAAAACAAACTTATTGTTAAACCCCCACCCACCAGACTCAAAAGCAGTAAAAAACAGGTATGGTCAGATAAAGTTTCAAAAAGTATATTTTGTAGCCCTAACAAAATAATCTCACGCAAGACCCTCCCTAACCCCAACGATTGTCCTTCAAAAGTCCCAAAAACAACCCAACTCCCAATTCCCACCCCCCAAAAGTCTCTAAAAAAGGGGCAAGGGACACTACGGCAGGGTGCTATTGACTTTAGCTGCCAGGGCATCATACTCCTTGCGGAGGGTGGCATGGTCAAAGCGGAGGCCCTCCACCAAGTTCTTATAGGTTAGGACCTCCTGCTCCAGGTAGGACACTCTGAGGCATAAGCGGCGCTGGCGTGCCTTCCAACTCCTGTGGGGGGCAGCTGCTGTCTTTGCTGCTCGGCGGTGGCGGTTGGCTTTGGTAGCCCGGCTCCGTACCGCTGGAGCACTGCGCTGGCTGGCAGCCTGTGGGGGCACGGAGGAGGATGCAGCTGTCCCAGTGGATGTTGTTGTTGTACCGGTAGACTGCGTGTCCTCCTCCTCCAGGGCCACCAGCCGCCGATATTCGGCGACAGTGGCATCCAGCCTCTGTTGCCGGGACATTCGAGCCAGCTCCCTCCTTGATGGTCTGTTTGATTTGGAAGGAGCAACTATATGAAGAAAGAAAGACATAGTCTGTAACCAATGCTCCTTAAGGTTAACACAAAATGATTGAGCAGAAAGTTGTGTCAGAGTACAAGTAGCAAATTGAAAGCACAGTACATAACTATTGAGGACAGTATCTATCGAACCTCCCACTTCTTCATCCTTGCTCTAACATTAGTAGGAGTTTAAGGAACAAATTCTACGAGCACTATGGACTTCCATTACAGTCGACTATGACAGTACACCAGTCTTATTCTTCTTCTTCTCTCTTGTTTAGGAAAATTGGTACGTTATCTTATGCAAGCCGGCATAATGCCAGCGCAGTGAACTTGCACCCGAGAAAAACAGACGCACACCATGATGAGTGAGACAGACTTGCGTTACTGTACCGGACCGGTCCAGTACATGCAGGTGGTGAAGCTCTTACTTTTCTATTACGGGTTGCACTGAGAATACTCTGTTAAAAGGGCTACTGCTTAATTAATTTAGCTTTCACCCTACAGTGCAAATGAGTACTAGAAAAGGAAAATGAAGAAGCTAAATAATCTGATTATCTATCACTTCACATGGGATGTATTTGATGACATATGGGATGACTTTAGGTGCTTTGCTTATTATTGAGTGAACAGTGATACACCCACACATGAATGACGTACTACTACTAAACTAAAGTTATTAAGAGAGGTAGGGAGTGTCCACCGTAATAACCGGATATATGCTGCGCTTGCAGTTGCAATACAAACTACTGCTACTATTCATGGTAGTATTTGGACAAAATTACAACTTCTTTTCCTTGCCTTTCCTACACTGGAACGGACGTGCGGGTGCGGTGTTACATGCTCTTCAAAGTAACACTTAGTTCATCCAGTGACCGTCTACTCTCTCTAGATACACTTATGCTGTCTAAGAGTCAGATAGTACCATGATCCAGGCATCCATCCATTCAAAGTATATGCACACATACAGTTTTTGTTTCACCCACCCAGGCTGTTCTCCTTCTACCCATCCTTGCTTCATCATTCACCCAGCCATGCACCATACCATATTCTTTCCTTCCCAGCCACCTCAGGGACCAAGCAAACACATATCATTCTTCTTTGCCAGTCATCATTAAATTTCTCGTCCTTCCACACTTACTTACACCCTTCTTTCGCTTTTCGTTCATCCCATCCATCAAGTTCATCTCAGATCTGATTGGGATTCTTCTCGCCAAAAACTTCACAGCTAAGTCGAAGTACATTTAGAGGAGGCTACTACCTGGTTGATTTATAATACACCCGTGCAGAAAGCACACTCTGCAGTCTTCAATCTCAATAAGTAAGGAATATATAGCTTACCTCTGCCCGCCACCACCGTGTTAACCCTCACAGGCACGTCCGGTACTTGCACCGCCTCCTCCCCAGAGTTGTTCCCCTCGTCAAATACCACCACCTCCGCGCTGGCCCCGCCACCAGATGTTCTACCTACAAAGTACATTTAAGAATGTTAGAATACACCACTCACTACTATATAATATTTGGTCTAGGAGGAATAACGAAATGTGAAAAAAACAGAATACAATGTAATAATTTGTGACTGTCTACTCTAAAGTAAAAATGTCCTTTTTTCCAGGGAAGGCTGTTGTCTTGCTGCACTTTTTGGCACAACTGATGAATGCTTGCTTTTTATTTTTAACACGCACCACTTTTTCTCCTAACAGACAGAAGCTTGACTTCTAAGAACACGAGCAGGATCAAGTTCAAACCAGGTGAGAGCTCGGCTCGACCACAAGAAATGTGTCCAATTGATCGTCAGCACTAAGCACTTTTCCATTTTCAATTAAACGTTTAGTTTTATGACAAACTTGATTTTAATAAATGTGTTTACTTTCAATAAAGCTTTTAAACTTAAATAGACTCTATGGTTTTTGGTCCTCCAGACTAGAGTGGATGAGCTAAAGGTTTTGGAATTTTTGCAAGCATGAGCCCGTGCCTCTGACACTTCTTGACCAAGACTCCGTACTCTTGTCCTGTGTTGGATAATCTAATCATCATTGGGGATCAATCATCGGTGACTTTGGGAGCTAAATGGCTCTGCCACACTATCTAGTCAGTAAGGAGATTGGGGGTTCAACTACAAAGTCTGTTATCACTGAGGTATGTGGAAAGTCTAACAGCACCTATTATAATTGATAAGCTAAGCAATGCATTATTTAGTGTCCGTAGGTCTGTTTGTGCAGATTTGTCCCTGTAACAGTAGTAGAATGGATTGTCCTACTATCCAAACCAAAAGTAAAGTAGTATCTTATTCTTTCTTGGTGGTCATTCACCTTTTTATTGTTGGCAATTGTCAAAGCATAAACATTTAGAACACTTGAAAAGACATTATGGACAATCCCAGAGGACTGCACTCAGTGCATAGAGCAATTGCTGACTAGAATGGGAGTCCAATGGAATTGCCAAATGTGCAATCTTAGTTAGCTACACAGACAGACTAATAAAAACAATCTAGTAATACCACAGGGAGTCATAGTCGAGGCAGGATACGAATTTAGATCCAGTCTACAAGAAGATCAAAGACGATTTAGAAAAAATCGAATGAGGAACACTAGGAAAAAATAGGTACTCTATATTAAAATTAAAACTTACTGGGGCCAGCAAAGGAGCCCTCGCCTGCCCGATCCTGGCCTGCATCCTGAACAGCACCCTCCTCCTCCTCCTGTGTCCTCTTGCCCCTGGGGGGAGCTGATGTACAACATGAAAGAAAGAAAGACCAGAAAACATGGATGATATTTGTCAACCAAATCAAACATTTCAAAAGAACAATAACAAAATATTTTGGCAAAATAGCAAATAGACAACTATTCCACGGGATATATTGACCGATCTCATGTGGTCTACTACGTTATTAGTATTGCTTGATTTGCGGACCGTCGAATTGGAAAGTTCTTATGTAACTCACTAAACAAAGTACTAAAAAGGTTTGCCTAGGATTGGCAGGCAGCAGTCCGCAGCACGCGAAGTGACAGACAAAGTCCATCGTGATTGCAGATCAGCGACAACACTAAAGTTTCCTACTACATTAACCAGTCATTAAAATACTCAAACTATCAATCCACCACCACTATTTCTTCTTATTGCCATGTGTACAAAGGAAGGACTGGACTTGAGTCAGTAGGGGCTGATTTAGAAGCCCCTTGCGGCTCTTTTGCTCCATTGTTGCGTGACTTTTGTGACGCAGCGGCAGAACAAAAGAGGCGCAATGATGCGGCGTATATTAACAACGTGACGCATATGGGAGATGCATCTCATTGTAAAGCTCTGCGGCATCAGGGGGCGTTCCGGCGCAAGGGAGGGCGTTCCTGCGCAGGAACGCATCCTAAAAGTGGCTGAGGGAAATCTACAAGATTTCAATCAGTCACTTTAAGGACAATGATGCGTGACTCAAACCCTGCGCCTGCTTTAAGCAGAGGTATGGCTTGACGCAGCATTGGGGAGATAGGGCACCCCAGAGCATTAATGGAGCTGCGCCATCATTGCGACGCAACTCCAGCAATGCGCCGCCTTTAAGGCACAGATGCGTAACGCTTTGGTGACGTTTTGGGCCCATGGTGCGCCGCATTGTAAATACGGCGCACCATGGGTGGTGGTGGCGTGGCGCACAATTACTGGCGCATCCCTGCTACTTTGCAGGGATGCGCCGGTAATGAAAAATATGAACCTTAGTGTCTAGCATTACGCAGTTCTTTAAACTACACTCATACATAATTTCACAGGCCAATGAAATGAACACAAAATCGAAAACAAATAGGCATAGTAGCAACACTACTGAGAAGGAGAGCAGTGCACCTGAAATGCACAGAAGATGTTGAAATATAATTTACCTACAATGTAATCAGCAGCATTATTGCTCTTGGTAAAAAACAAAAATTTGCAATATAATAACACCCAGAGCAGGAGAAAACAGAGTAGTAAAGAAATAGCTACTACTATTCAACAAGCCCGGGGATCTCAAGGCCAAGCAGGTCGAGCAGATCGCGTTCACGGTCCAGGACATCCGTCCAGCGGTGGGTGGCCTGGTTGTAGGTGCGCCGGACCCGAGAGTGGTGGTACATGGCCCGGCACACCTTTTCCCACCGCTTCCGGCGCTTCCGGATCCCGTACCCGCTACCGATCCTGCTGCCTGCCATGATGGTCCTGGGGAGGCGGCGCTGAACATAAAAAAGTAGTGCGGCCACCTCCTCCGGGCTGAAGATCTCCCGGGGTGCGACTGTCTCCCCCATCAAAAGCCCGCACAGGAGCCGGGCACGGGGTGCGGGACCCTTCCCCTTCTCGGGATGCTTCCCGGCTCCCTTCACCATGGTCTGGGCGGAAAGGAAGGTAAATAATAAAGAAAATAGAATAGGGAAGAGAAGAAAAGAAAAGAGTTTAAAAAAGTAGTTTAAAATTAGCCAAAAGTAGCAGAAAACACAAAAATATAGGGCTAGAAAAATAGAGGGATAGATAATAAGTAAAATAGATAAAAAAAACTTCAAACAAGCAAAGGATGGCAGAGATTTAGAGAGGATAGAAAAAGCATGCCCAGAACCATAGCAATGAATGAGAAACAAGATGGCCGCGCCCGTTCACGACCGCGTGGGTAAGTTCGCGCGAGATTTTCCTCACGATCACACGCGAAATTGTACTAGCGAGCCGCACACTTTGCGAGATTACACATCGTGCCCGGAAACGGAAATACGTCATGCAAACAAGATGGCTGCGCCCGTGAACGATCGCAAGGGTAACTTCGCGCCGTTGCGCTACAAGCGGCTCACTAAAACGCACAAAACCTTGCGAACTAACACGCCGCAAAAAAACAAATCGCATATTCGCACGAATTCGCGGCTTCCGAATTCGATCTCGCGCAAGTTCGCGCCCCGCGAATCCCGCGAAATTGCAGAAAAACGAGTTTTGCAAAACTGAAAGCAATCAGCAGGTGCAAAAGTTCAAACTCATCATTAGTAACCATACCCTGTAGAGCTTCCTGACTGGGGCCCCTCCAGAGTTCAGTTGCTAGTTGCAACAATTGTATGACCCTGCTCTGACCCTCACAGCAGGCTCATAGAATAGCTACAAGTAGGCCACAAAGGTCCTGGAAAAAAAAATTGCACTGCAACATAAAGCAAATTACAGATAAGGAAGCAGGTGCCAGACTGGAATTTTAAAACAGTGACACATTAATAAACCAACCCCAAATTAATTCATGTCAGTTGAAGCAGGGCAGGTGTGCTTGCTTTCCCCCCCATAATCTACAGTGATGATGAACCAGAGGGTGGCATTGATGTACCAGAGGGTGGCATGGGTGAAACAGATGGTGGCAGTGTTGAAACAGAGGGCGCTGTGAACCTGTGATGATGAACCAGACGTAGAAACAACATAGTTGCGACCGTTGCGTGCCGACAAGTAAGTTCGCAATTGCGAACTGGTACAAAACCCTCGCGAACTGGCAGAAACCCTTGCAAACACAAAAAAAACCAAAAAATCTGCAAATTTGCGAGAATTCGCGGATTTTGCGGATTGCGAGTTCGCAAATACGCAAATTCGCGAACGCCAGATTCTCAAAATTCGCCCATGCTTAAGTAGCATGGCCCATTCAGGGGAGATGGGATGGTGATGGACTTTGTGCATTTCCTCATACCGAAGCGTGTCTTCTGCTGCACACCACTTACTTACCTGCAAGACCAAGCCACTAGGGTGGTCCCTCAGGTATGCGCCAGTGCATTGTGATTCTGCATTTGGCCAGCAGGAGGGCCAACACTGCGAAGCACGATTGGACCTTGTAATGTTTCCGTCATTTGAATAGGCCCAATGAGCAGGCTTCCCAGGAAGAGATATCGGAGAGCTCCGTGACCTCATGCAACGTGCTGTGTATAGTGTTCCAGTAATGCTGTAGGGTTGGGCAGGCCCAGAACAAGTGAAGGAAGGTTGCACTAGGGGTTTGGCAGGGAGGGCAGGCAACGTGTGCCTTAGGTTATTGGCGCGAGAGCTGTGCTGGTGGCAGATACGAGCAGTGCAATATATAAGCGTCGTTTTTTTTAAGCGGGAGTTCCAGGACAACTTCTTTGGGAATTCCAGGGCCCGTTCCCATTCTTTTTTGTGTAGTGGCCTCTCAAACTCCTCCTCCCTTTTATGTCGCAACTGGGAAAGTGGGGCATGGGTCACTTCCTGGATGCCTTTATATATCCAGGTGATAAGATGTTGACCGGGCCCCATAGTCAGTATCGTGTGGACCACTGGATGGGTCACAGTCTCCCCTCCGGACAAGTCCCAGAGGCGTCAGCAGTCAAGTATAATTCGTCTATATGTTATGTTATGTTATTAATACTTATAGAGCACGAAATTACCCTAGGGTGTCCTGGCGCTAAGTACTGATTTCCTGGGAAGCATAACATTAGCCAAACAGTAAGAGAAAAGCCATGTCTTAAGGCCCCTGCAAAAAGAAGTTAGATCTGGGGCATTTCTAAGTTGGGGTGCTGAACGAGTTTAGATACAGAGGATCTCAATGTCCTCCCTGGAGTATACCAAAAAATGTCTTCCGCATGAAATCCGGACCAATACCGTTGACCACCTTAAAGACAATAGACAGTGCTTTAAAGCGTGATCTTAATGGAATAGGAAGCCAGTGAAGTTTTTTAAGATCTCCCTTGACCGAGAGTAAACCTTGATGTTCCGGTCAGCACTCTAGCTGCTGCGTTCTGGACCAATTGCAACCTGTTCATATGTTGTTTTTGAACATTAAGATAGAAACTGTTGCAATAGTCGAGACGAGACATTATGAGTGGTGCTGTCACCACAGTCCTGAGATTATCTTTGGTCAGGAAGACCTTTATTTTCTTAATAATTCTGAGGACCATAAAACATGCTGAGGTCACCATGTTAACTTGATCTGCCATGGTGAGTTTATTATCCACAATGATCCCAAGATTCTTGGCTTTCCTAGATGGTTAAGGACACAAACCCAAATCCTCCGGCCACCAATCCGGTGTCTAGACCAAAGGGTTGTTAACAAATTTCAAAACCTCGGTCTTACCCGAGTTTAATTTTAAGCAGTTGGAGGACATCCAGGCTGAAATAGAACCCATACACTCATGGAAACGCTCACCCGCCTTCTTCTCTGCTCCCTCCCGCAGCGACAGCACAATTTGAGTGTCGTCAGCATAGGAGGTGAGCTGGAAGACGAAGGATCTGATGATACCGGCCAAAGGTGCCACATAGATATTAAAAACTGTTGGGCTGAGTGCCGAGCCCTGTGGCACCCTACATGGAAGGGTGAAAGGTTCTGAGATTTTTCCGTCAAGGTCAAGTGTTTGAGACCTATCTGATAGGAATGATCGTAACAATTCCCATGCTGAACCCTTTACTCCTATATCCGATAGCCGGTTGTGTAGGACCTTATAGTGCACTGTATCAAAGGCCGCAGATAGGTCCAATAGGATTAGTATGGCATTTCCTCCTTTATCTACGGCCTCTCTGATTTCCTTCGTAGATTTCAATAAAGCCAGCTCAGTGCTATGAAAAGCTCTGAGCCCATACTGTGATGGGTCTAAGATGTTATTGATCAGCACGAAATCGCTCAGTTGTCTATTCATTCCTTTTTCTAGCAGTTTCGCTGGCAGTGGGAGCCTAGAGATAGGTCTAATGTTATTAGGGTCCTTAGGGTCTAATGACTGTTTCTTCAAAAGTGGCAACACAGAGGCAGTTTTCCATAATTTGGGAAAGATACCAGAAGATAAAGCTGCATTAAGCAGAGGTGTAAGTACAGTTTCTATCAAATCAGGAATTTGCTTAATGATCCACACTGGACAGGGGTCACTGGGTGCACCAGATTTAATTAGATCCAGCAGTTTGATAGTACCTAGTCTTTCCAGAGGGGAGAATGAATCCAATAATCTCGCAGGGACGGACCTGCAGTCACCATCATTCCTGTTAGAGTTATTCTGATTATTATTAACCGAATCCACTAGAGAGGAAAAATAATTTCTACTTTTTCTCTGTAAAAACCCTGCAATCTTGTTGCAGAATACTAGATCTCTGAGGATTTTAGCAGTATTGGGGGTGGATAATTTAATAATGTCCTTAAAGAGTTCCTTTGAATTAGATTCAGCCTTAGATATTTGCAGAGAAAAATACTTCTTTTCTGGTGCTAAAAGCATTTCTTTGTAACCAGAAATACAGCTTTTAAATTCTTCTCTATCGGATTCCATATAATGTTTACGCCATGTCCTTTCAGCATGTTTACAGGGTAGTTTCTTGGTCCTAAGCTCATCTGAAAACCAAGAAGCCGTAGGAGCGGCTCGTCTAGGTATCCATTTTTTGCAAGGAAGTAGCTGATCGCACGCACTAGAAAGCCAGTTGTTATATGAAATCGTGGCCTCCTCCACATCTACCGAAGGATGGTACATAGAACTTTTAAGGACAGATTCAAGGCTCTCCACTTCCAGCTTACCCCATGCTCTGGTAGTGATCTCTTTAGCCTGTGTCAGGCCCCCAGGGTGTGCTAAGTAGTTACTCAGTTCAAATTTAATCGCACGGTGATATGACCATGAAATTGGAAGCACTGAAACACCAACTAATTCTTTACTGTTAGAGGGATTGCCATCCAGGGTGTGACCTTTATCATGAGTAGGGGGTATCACCAATTGTTTGAGACCTCCCAGTCCCATGGTTTGCTCCAACCTGGACGTATCGGGGTCATCAACAATTTCAAGATGGAAATTAAAGTCCCCCAATACCGTGAAGGCTTCTAGGCACCACCCCTCTTCTACCAACGAGCCCAGAGAGTCTAAAAACCCACTTTTAGAACCAGGAGGCTGGTATAGTAGTATACCTTTAAAAGGTTTATACATAGTGGGATAGATGTTAAAAGCTAATGCCTCACACCCTGAATTAGAGACCCCAACAAAATTGGGTCTGAGAGACTTGTGGTAAATAATGGTAAGCCCTCCACCTTTTCTTAATGGTCGGTCGAGCGTGTGGCAGTAAAAATCAGGCAGTGTAGCCTTTACCAAGTCTGGACCTGATGAACTGTCCGTCCATGTCGCGGTAATAAATGCTATCTATAGAGCAGGAACTACCCCGGATGGAGCCCACCCTCCTTCACCAGTTGGTCATAGGGGAGAAGCTGGCCCTCCCCAAAAAGACAGTCTATCTCCAGGAGTGAATGGTCCATCCAGACCTATAGCTCCCGGGCGATGTAATCTTCCTTGATTCATCAGCAGCTGAAGCTTGATCAATTCGACTCGCCTTAGGCTGTTCCTCCAGATAAGGGAGCAAAGCAGCACACCTAGCTCCTTGAAGAAGGAGCAGGGATGGATGACCGGGAGATTGGCAAAATAGTAAAGAAGGCATGGAAGGATGACCATTTTCGCCAATGCAATTTTTCCTATAGGAGCCAGGGTAAGAGTTTTCCAGAAGCTCACCAATAAGCATATGCTTTACAGCGTTCTGCAGTGGTTACCTTCATAGAGATTCTAAGGGGTATGATATAGGTATACTCCCAAATAGCACGGCGCCCGCCCTTGCCAAGTGAGGCTGGAGTCGCCAATTCGCACCTCCCATGGGGGGAGGTCAGGGCTGAGAGGGAAACCGACAATTTTGCCTAGTTGACTTTCAGCCCGGCTGCATCTGTGAAATACGACAGTGTGGCCCAAATGGATCTAAGATCGTCTGCGATGTCCTGCAGATAAAGAAGCAGATTGTCTGTGTTTAAAGATGCACTATGCATCTCTCCCATAAGGGGAATGCCCCATTCTTTTCCCTCCCCTGTAAGCATGCCACCAGAGGCTCCATCGCTAGGACAAAAAGCAGGGGGGAGAGCGGACACCCCTGTCGGTTGCCCCGAATCACAGGGATGGGGGTTAAAATGAGCTGCGCCAGGCAAATACACATAGAGGTGTTTGAGTAAAGCAGTTTGGTGTAGGCTAAGAATTTGAATCCCACTCCCAGGCAACAAAAGACTGTGAATAGTTAGGGCCAAGACAGCGTGTTGAACGCTTTCTCCAAATCTGGGATCAGGCAGACGGCACAGGAGAAGAGGGCCTGCACCCTGTCCTCAAAGTGAAACAGACGGCGGATGCTTTAGGACCTGCTCCTACCCTGCACAAAGTTGTTTTGGTCCAAGTGTATAAGAGCGGGAAGCATCTGAGCATGGCAGTCCGCTAATATTTTCCAAGGATCTTGTATTCCCTTCGTCAAAAGAGCAATTGACCTGTAGGAGGCCAGTAGGGTAGGATCTCTGTCTGCCTTTGGAATCGAGGCCAGAAGGGACTCACGGAGTGACTGGGGGAACTCGCTTTTTTGGAGTGCCATTTCGTACATTTCCGCTAGTCGGGGTGCCAGCTGGTTAGAGAAAGTCTTGTAGTTTTCCAACGGCGGGCCGTCCAGTCCCATGTTTTGTTATGGGCCAGGTCTAGGATCGCCTGCTTCACATCTGCCGATGTCATCTCTGCATCCATGGAGACCTTCATCTCAGCGGGGATCTGGGGTAGCATAAGGGTCACAAGGAGTTTGTTTATAAACTGCAAAGAGTCATGCTGTGGGGCCCTATAGACCTCAGCGTAATAGTCGTAGAAGGTCTGCAAGATGTTAGCCTGGGCATGGACCGCGACACCGGAGGGTGCGACCACTTCAGTTATGGGACGAGCATGAGAGTCTTGGCGAGAAAGCCACACCAGGAGCACTCACAGTTTGTTCTCTTCTCGGTGTACCCTGGCAGCATATACTTTGAAATTGTATCACTTGAGGTCTACTAGCAGCGCTTCATGGGCGGTTTGTGCTTCCGACAGCTGAGTCACAAGTTTCGGATCAGTGTCTGCTGCTTTGCTAAGAGTAGCGAATTTGTGTTCCGCTGCCTGCATGTCTCGCTCAACCGTATATCAGACCCCTACTATCTGGCGAATGCACGTCCCCCTAGTGACTACCTTAAAGGCATCCCATTCCAGCATTCTGATAGACTCCATGTGGGAGGTTTCCAAGAAGTAATGGTGGATTGTTCATTTCAAAATACTGGGTCTTCAAGGCAGTCGCACAGCAGCTGCCAAGTGGGAACAAGATGGGGGGACCCCCTTTGGAGGACCATGAGGTGTGCGTCATGATCTGACAGGACCCGCCCTAAGTATTCCGCGCACTGGACTAGGGAGATTATGGTGGGTGAGCACAAGTAGGGGTTAAGACTCACATAGAGGTTGTGCAGGATAGAGTGAAATGAGTATAGTTTAGCCGTGGGGTGCTGGGTTCTCCAGGAATCTGCAAGTGCACAATATTGCACCCAGGCACAGAAGAGCTCCATCTGTGCATAGGGTGGGAAAGGTGGAATAGGCAGGTGGGACCTATCCACAGAGAGGTCAAGTACACAATTATAATCACACCCTAGTATCCATGGAGAGCCTATGAATTGGCCAAAAACTCCCAATAAGGAGTCCCAGAATTTCCCTGGCTCAGTATTGGGCGTATAGATGCTTCCTATAAGCATTACCTGGCCATCTAATAGCCCTTCAAGTAATGCATATCTCCCCTCAATGTCAACCATGCTGCGGGTTTCCTGATAAGGGGTACCAGGTCGCAGCCATATTAATACCCCCTGCGCAAATGCAGAGTAGGTGATAGCACAGAATGATCCACTCCATCACTTGCGCAGGTGGGTTACTTCTCCCACCGTAAGGTGTGTCTCTTGCAGCTGAGCTATCTGTGCCTTCTGTCGCTTGGGATAAGAGTACACCATGTATCACTTATGAGTTGTATGCATGCCCTGTACATTCAGGGTGAGGCCTCCAAAGTGTAGTGGCACCCACCCTTCATGATGTTGGAGTGGGAAGGGGGATGAAAGTAGGTAAATACCCGGGGAGGGACAGAGTCCCAACTCTGGGGACCTTATGCAACTAGAAGTACGTCCAAACAAAGTATGGTGCAGGTGCTTTAATATAGCAAGTCGGAGCCGGTCATGTGCCCTTTGCACACGTTGTTTATGGCTCATGTGATCTAGTGCAATTAGGAAGATGAGAGTGCCGGGGGTAGGGGAGCGTGAGATCAGTACTGTTTGGATGCAAAGCTTATGGCGCTGTCAATTGTACAAGAGAGATGAGAGACTGCGTGAAGGGCATTTAGATTAGAGTGCCAGCTGTTTGGGGCATCACAATAGGTAGCATTGCTGATTCAGTCATGGATGTGTCCAAGTCTCTGGTGCCGATTCACAGAACTAACTTAAGACAAAATCCTAAACTTACTACTTTTGGTATTCACATAAGGCATTTAGTAGTAGTAAAGTTAGGATTTTGAATTAAGTTTGACTTAAGACAGACTTAAGACAGACTTAACCTCTTCTATGCTCATGACGAGCTCAGCTCGTCATGAGGCACAGTGCAGCTGTACTCATGACGAGTTGAGCTCGTCACGGCCGTTGGAACGTTGCACGCGGGGATAATTACCCCGCTGTGCTGAACGTTCGAAAAACGGGTGTGCAGCTGCACTGTGCCTCATGACGAGCCGAGCTCGTCACAAGCACAGCGGCGCCGCGCGCGGCCCCCTCCCCCACATGGCGAGGGGAAAACACCCCGCAGCAAAGGGGTTAAGACAAAATCCTAACTTTACTACTACTAAATGCCTTCTGTGAATAGCAGAAGTAGTAAGTTTAGGATTTTGTCTCAAGATAGTTCTGTGAATTGGGCCCACTGTGATCATCCTCAGAAGTAAAGATGTGGGGGACCCTCTTATCCCCAGAGGCCATTGACGCAGGGCCCAAGTCTACTGCGGCCTGCAAAGCCCTCCGACGTTCAGCAATAATTTACTCCAAATCCGGGGAGGCAGATGTGAGGACACGGGACAGGGATCCAGAATGGGACACTGCCCCTTTTCATCTTGCAACTCCTGCTCTGTGGTCCATGAGTCTGCTGGATATGACCAGTTTCTGAGAACTTGAGTCCATTTGAGTGTTGGTCAATCCAGACCGAAGCCTCAGCTGGGTCAGTGAAGAAGGAGGTGTCCCCTGCGAATATTATCTTGAGGCTTGCTAGAAACAGCAGTAAGTATTGCATTACTCACTGTCTGATGTTTTGTTTGACTTCCATGAAGGATGAGGTCTGGCATTGCACAGCCCGAGTGTAGTCGGGGAACAGCATAACATGCTTGCTTCTACTCAGAGAGACCAGCTCTGCCTAATGGCACAGAGTATCGCGTCTCAGTCCTTGAAATGCAGGAATTTTGCCAGTAATGGCCGGGGAGAGCTTGGTGGCAGGTGACACACCGGGACACGATGCGCCCTCTCAAGGGAGAAGAAGGGTGTTAGGTCGGAGGTGGGGGCGAAGGACCTAAACCAAGTTCCTAGGTAAGCGATGGGGTCAGTTTTCTCAGCTGCTTCTGGCAGTCCCAATATGCGTATATTACTCCTTCAGGATCGACCCTCCAAGCCATCCGTCCGACTTTCTAGTTGCGCCACGTTAATGTGGAGGTCACACAGGGCCACCTGGTGGTCGTTCATGAGCGGTTAAAGACCTAAAGGAATCTCTCCCCTTCAGTGACCCTACCCGCAAGTTTTCTGTGGTCATCCAGCATAGGGTTAAGGCCCGTGGCCAGAGCCGGAATTTGTCCTCCATGGTGACCCTAGAATGCTCTATAACTGACAGCACTTCATCCACTTTCTCAGACATTGTTAGGGCAGCCATTATGTCTTCCTCCCTGGTGCTGTGGAAGATGGCTTAGTTGAGGCCGATACCTGGGCCCCAGTGAGAGAGAGGAGTCTCCCCATGGGGGGAGTATTTAGGCTGGATGTTAGCTGCAGCTTCTTAGCTGTAATCTCTGCAGCACTATGAGCACCAGTATGCCTCCACTTCCAGGTGCACCAAATGATCAGCTTGTAGGAGGGGTGTCATTCAGGTGGGAAGGGTCCAGGGTATTCTCCTTCAATTCAGGGGTACCACCACCTCGCCTGTCGGTGAGCATCGGGTAGCTGTACATCTCTCCCCCATGCCTCGGTCTATAAAAGTAGGAAAATAGTTATAGTGGTTTAATTTGTTGCTTGTGTTTTAGCACTGATTGATTATCATGTGCGATCAATGAACGCTGTTCAAATTTTGAAAATTAAAAAACTGTTAAAAAGACAACTTGAAGCCCACACCACTTATAATTTGCATGTCTGCTGTTTTGGATATGTGGCCCACTGACCTGGAGAGGGTTGTGCTGACAAAATATCAGGAAATCCACTATATGTTAATCACAAGGTGAGCTGGCACAATGTAGTCCCTGAAGGCAGCTGCCTGAACCTATGCAGCTACTCATTCACAGCAGGCATGCAGTATAATTCTGTCTTCTCGCAGACCCCATCTATGCATTAGTGATTTCATTTCAGAATAGGCGGACAAGTCAATCATTGTCACATTTGACTCCTGAGAGTGCAAAGTGTGTGCAGTGTATGGATGAGGGATATGGGACGGTTGTGACAGGCTTGTCAGACACTCACCCTGCACTGCTAACGTTTTTCACTGCTTCTGCTGTCTCCTGCAGCCCTGCGTACAGTAGCCTTTCGATTCCCCAAGATTTATTTGGCAGATCTGTAAAAGCCCCAGCACCACCTGGAAAGATCAAACAATAAAAATAATGTTGGCCCTTCTATGCATCACAGCCTCGGCCCGGTTCCTTATTTTCTGTGTTGTTTCCTAAATGGATGCATTTTTGTAGGATAAAAGCTATGCGCCTATTATTCACAGTGCATAGACAAAATAATCTTCCTCTAAACTGATTCTCAAAGTAGTTTTGGTGACATCATATGTATGATGTGTCAAGCCAGCAAAAACTGTTAGTCGGTTTATTTTAATAACTGGATTTTTATGTAGTGCTTCATTCCACACCTGTGCCTTTTCTAAGCACAGTAAATCGTGCTTTTTGTGCGATTTTAGACGGACAACGAATAAGTGTCTTTCATAGACTGACAGGCTCCCTCTGAGGCTAGACACATGACGAACCACTTTTAGAGGATGTGAGCAGCTTCTACATGTGTGTGTATTAGTGCTGGGTGAAGGTACGTTGCACTTGCAGAGCTGGATGAATTCGAGAAACTTTAGCCTTGGTGGGGTGGATGAAGTTTCCCTACTTGACTACATACTTTTATTAAGCACTGCCCATCACAGATGTCACAAGTACCTCGTTTATGGTACTTACCTCCATTTTCTAACCTTAGAAGGATGGACTATGGTGTTAACCATGCTACGATTCAATGTCATGACCTCCAGAAAGCTGGCCACTTTCAAGGTTATCCCTCAAACCCAGGGCCGTTTTTTCAAGGTTATGTTTCATCAGCAGTAACAGGTTCAGCGCCAGTCCAGTTGTAACACAGATTCAGGTGGAGTTTCAAGCTTTTGCTCGAATCCAGGTTACACGTTTTACCAAAATTCTTGCAGATTGAACATTTTCCCACCCACTTCATATTTCACCAGGAAACCCCTGGTATAATGTGAATGGGGAGAAGGGCCAAGAATGTAAGGAAAAAATACAGAAATCACTACTTCAAAGCAGACTCAATTCAGGGAGTTGGTGCTTCAAACATCTTGATAGGACCACCAACAGGAAGGGCAACACACTATGATTGGTGGGCAAAATGCACCTCCCCAATAATAGATGCGGTTTACTACACCAAAAATCTAATACTTTACCAAAACATGTTGGTGATAACATGCAGGCAGGGTTCCCAACACAAAGGCATATCTCCGAGGTCATGTTTTTGTTTCTTCAGTTGGCCCTTTTTGGCTAAAGTTCCCTGAACTTTTTGCCCTCCCCCAGACCTTTTTTCTGACATGGTGTTGCCACCTTAAATGCTTTGGGCCCTTTGTCACTGCTGATTAGTGGCAAAGTGCAAGTGCTCCCTGTGTAAAGTGTAATGTTAATTGGTTGTCCATTATTGGTATGTTTGCCTTACTAGTAAAGTCCCTAGTAAAGTGCACTATGTGTACCAGGGCTGGTAATGCAAATGCTACTAGTGGGCCTGCAGCACTAATTGTGCCACTCACACAAGTAGCCCTAAAGAGAGAACTCAGGCCTGCCACTGCAGTGCCTGCACACAGTTTGCTAAACTGCCATGTTGTCCAGGCAAGTGCACCCACTTGCCACGTCTTACCCTTCCCTTTTTATGAACCTCAGATACCCCTATGGTAGGTCCAAGGTACCCCCCGTGGGCAGGGTGCAGTGTATGTGAAAGGTAGGACATGTACTGAGGTTTGTACCATGTCCTGACAGCGAAATACTTTCCATTTACTTTCTCACTGTTGCAAGGCCATCTTGTCCATAGGATAGAGTGGGGAAGGCTGTGTAATATGTTTCCAGCTTATCTTCCCATAGGCTTAAGATGGAGAGGTGAAGTTTAGTGTGCCTGAACTCACAATTTAATAGCACATATTTTTGTGAAGATGGTTTTTGCATTGAGTGTTTAGAAACCACTCTTTTAGAAGTGGCTGTTTATTTGTGTTCTAACATTTCTGTGTGTCTGCCTGGTTGTGGATTGACTGTCTGAATTTGAATGTGATAGGTTCTGTGGAATGTCTTGATCCAGGGGAGGAGGTCAGACCGCACAGGCTGAACTGCATCTGGAGTGTAGGGGTTGAAGAGTAACCCCTGGAGGTGAAGAGGACTGGGCTGCTGCTATAAAATAATGGCTCTATCTCCTGCTGAGTGATTGAGGATCCAGACCCCCACTATCAATGGAAAAAGGTGTCACTGGCCGGGAGACACCCAGAACTGGTTTAGATAGGGGTCAGTGCCCCCCGAATGCAAAGACTTCAAAGACATTTAGGGGTATATCTATGAGAGCTGAAACCCCCTGAACGTTGGAGTGGAACTGATCAAGACTGAAAAGGATTGAAACTACTTCGTGGTCAAGAGGAACCTCTGCTAAGTAAGAATCAGCTGAAGAGACTGAACGAAAGGACTGACCCTTGCTGTGTGTTCTGGGGCTGGCCTGTAGTTTGCTAATTTAACCAAGGAGAGGCTAAGGGACTTTGCTGTGTGCTGTGTCCCGAAGTAACTTGTCCCCAAGGACCCAAGGAGAGCTGGCTCCCTGTTGTGGAAACTTAGGAACATTAAAGTTTCCAATGGTGTCTCAGCGATGCTGAGTGCATGTGCTTTTTGCAGCCTGAGACCCTCATAAGAATTGCCCTGTGATCTTGGGCACCTGGAGTCCAAGTGAGTCTCAGCGACTCTTCGTGCAGCCTGAGACCTTCCTGAGGATTGTC
Source organism: Lissotriton vulgaris (assembly GCF_964263255.1). NCBI lineage: Eukaryota > Metazoa > Chordata > Amphibia > Caudata > Salamandridae > Lissotriton > Lissotriton vulgaris. The sequence goes on from NC_141693.1 coordinate 294,343,611, forward strand.
CTGTGATTGTGTGCACCTGGAATTTGTGAGTCTCAGCAATGCTGTGTGCGTATGCTTTGTGCAGCCTGAGACCTTCTTGAGAATTGTCCTGTGATTGTGTGCACCCAGTGTCCAAGTGAGTCTCAGCGGCGCTGTGTGCGTGTGCTTCGTGCAGCCTGACACCTTCATGAGGATTGTCCTGTGATCGTGTGCACCCGGAGTCCAAGTGAGTCTCAGCGACGCTGTTTGCATGTTCTTCGTGCAGCCTAAGACCTTCGTGAGGATTGCCCTGGGATTGTGTGCACCCAGAGTCCAAGTGAGCCTCAGTGACCCTGTGTGCGTGTGCTTTGTGCAGCCTGAGACCTTTGTGAGGATGGCCCTGTGATCATATTCATCCGGAGCTCAAGGGAATCTCAGCCACGATGCGTGCGTGTGCTCTGTTGCAGCCTGAGACCTTCATGAGAAAGTGCCCTGTGATGGTGCGTCCTGGAGCAGTCCTGTTTTCTGAGTGGATCGACAGCGTGACCAGAGGAGCTGTGAGGATTCACCAAGCCAGAGCCTGCCTTTGCAAAGGAGAGACCTCAAACCATCACATCAGAGGTCCATGTTCCACTGCCCAAGATCAATGAAGTTGCATCCGAGGCCCAAGCCGCGAGGAGAGGAGAGCGAGATCGTACCCCCCAGGTAACGCTCAGAGAGTGTGCGTGAGTCGCACCTGGGGCGGGGTGCAGGCTACGAGAGAAACACTCTCGGCCTTTCCCATCCTTGCAGCACGAGCCTCCGCTCAACTCTGTATCGCGGCTCGTACTTGCCGAGGAGTGGCAGTACCGGGGACGGAGTGTGGAGCTGCACTTTGTTTTACATCATACCCGTGTTTGGGGCATATTTTGGCAGTAGCTGACCGCGAGTCAGTAAGAATGGCATAGAGACCATTCAGAGCACCGTGATCATTGCCAGAGTACATTATTGGTGGCATTACGAACTGCCTGATTGTTGCATTACGCATTGCATTATTGATGCATTATGAACTGCCTGATTGTTGCATTATGCATTGCATTGTTTTTGCATTACGAACTGCCTGATTGTTGTATAATTAACTGCATTATTTTGACATTACGAAGTGCCTGATTCTTGCATTACGAACTGCATAGCATTGCATTAGGACTGCTTTGGATCATTTAGAATTGCTCATTAATACTGCAAGAACCTACAAGGGCTTGCTGGCCTAATAATCGGTAAGGTGAAATATTACAAATGCGCATATGCTGGATTTTTATTGTGTGGTCTCAGCATATATCTTTTTTATAAACATATAATTGTTTTTATCAAACTCGTGTGGAGTCCATATGTGGTGTCATCATTGGGTCGCTGAGAGCGTGGCTGCAAATACTTTACACATTTGACTTGGAGATAAGCCTGGCTGCTCGTGCCAAGCTACCGAGGGGGTGAACAGGGGCTATCTGAGAAGGTGTCCTTCCTTTCCCTAAGGTAGAAGCATGGGTCCCTATTTGGACTAAGGTGCCTACCTAAGCCAACTAGAGACCCCTAGTTCTAACAGTGAAGAGCATACAAATAGGATGCATAGGGCTCTGTTTCAATGTTTTTGTTTACACTTTGCCAGGATTCTTGTAGGATCTGGTCCACCTAGAACCCTACTCAAACAATAAAGGAGCTAAGAGGGAATACGGAAAGGGTCGCCCTCCACTCACAATCAGTAATACACAATGAGACCCAATCCAAATGGCAAGCAAATGTAACAGTGACACATGGGGGGTCAACTACTTCCTACTCCCCACTACTCTCTTATCCACATTATAATGAGATACTGCACTGTGCTATGCCCTTTTTAAAATATCTGTTCTCCAAGACCACACAACAGAGCGAAACGCTCAGAGTGACCCAGAGCGTAATGGTTCACAACAGTCCACACCACACATTGGACCTTACTCTAAATAGAGGAAAAATGTGCGAGAAGCAAGTGACCCCTCACGGAAACACCACCAAGCGGGGTAACTGGTATGCAATTTCCAGACAGGCCCCTGTCTCATCATCGGTGGTCACTCGCTCCTCGGGAAAATGAAGATGAAAGGAAAGAAGACGTGTCCAAAAAAAACAACGTATAAAGTGCTAAAGTGAAGTGCAGAAAACTCTGCTAGTGACAAACACACACAAACGTAATGGTAGAGTGCCTAAAAACACACACAACACACCAATCCCTTATCCACTTTTATTCGTAGGGTGGTGATCGCGTGCTCTTTGTTATTAAAAAGGCTGGTAGCTAGTCATGCATACCAATACCTACAGTGCCGACATGTTTCACTGCTGTATAGCGTAGAGCAGTTTCATCAGGGCTGCACTCAAGTGCTGCCACTTCACTCTTTTTGGACACTCAGCTCCGTAACGTGCTGTCAAAGGAGAACAGGTACGTAATTAAAAACATGTAGACTCAGGCTGGCTAAAGGCTTACTATGAAGGTATGTACAAAGTGGTAGTGTGAGGAATATTTACCCAGGAGCAGCAAAGCTTTGCATACCAGCCACTCCGGTGTCAAATGGGGAACCTAGACACTTCAGACGTAAGTGTGACCCCCTTGATTTGTAATCAAAAATGTTTTATCTGCAGATGGAAAGAACAAATACACAATTGTAGTTTCTCATGTGCTGTTGTGCCCCATAACACCTCAACTCTACTCGAGACTGAGCCTAGAGTGACATATAAGCTCAACGTTAATCGCACAACCTGCTGTCTGGGGTACGTACCCCCAAGTACAAGTACAACAATTGGGCGCTAGTTGTAAATACCATAGTACAGTGCACCACACACATCGACCAAGAGGTCAGCAACCATACAGCCCAAGCGAGCGGAAAATTCCTAGTCACGATCGTGCCCCGCTACGAACTGAGCATGTGAGGCTGCGAGGAGCCGGCGGGCTCAAACATACTGCTTTAAGCCCAAAGTACACAAGACAGACAAAAGCATACTTCCCTGGCTTGTGAGTTAAGATTCCCGTCTCACCATGACAAACTAGGAAGACGCCTTTCCTCAGCCGCATCGGTAGCTCCCACCAGAAGCCCTGAAAAACACAGCGCCGTCGAAGCCACGCCCATCGCGTCACACCACGTGATCGCGTCTACATACGTGGCGGCCATCTTAGCCTAGTCAAAGGGCTACAGTAACTATAGATGTTTACAATGATACGGCCCTGTCCTGGGTATGAGGCGCTATACCAATGCAACTATGCCAAGTTAAAGATACTGGATAGTAGACCAAGGCTTGGACGAAGGGGACATAGTGCTCAAAATTGCCTGCAATTCGCCCCCTATGTAAAACAAGTGTAGTAGGGCCCCAACATTACTCCGGAATGCCACTGAGCAAGAGAATGCTGAAATGGATCTGGACCAGATACATAGTATTGTATACAATTCACCCCCCTATGCATAATGAACTCGTGTAGTGAGAACCAAGGTAATTCCAGTCTATTACAGAGCTAGGGAGTGCTGTGCTACATAAGGACCTAACCCTCAGGAGGCATCTCATATAGCATCTATAGAGTATAGATTGTGGACCCAGTTAAGGCAAAGGGAAAAAACAAAGGAAAAAACAACACTCCACCCTAAAGCCTGGTGAGGTAGTGAACCCAAGTTTTTCCAAAATGCTTGATCCACAGGCATAAAGGGGGGGCCCTTTATAGGATAAGGCAGACAGAATGGAAATATATTTCAGCATGAGACTATGGTTCACAATTTGATCCTGTTCCATTCAATGATTTCGTTGAGCCCAACTCTATCAGTTTTCTCATTGTAGATCCAGCGTGATTCTTTAGCCAACAAGATCTCATCAATGTTCTGGGGGGACCCTGTGATCTTCTCAAGCACTGTCCACTGGAAGGTGTGTTTTTCAGTAGAACAGTGCTGGACAAGCTTAGTTGTTAATTTGCCTGCCCTGATTGTGCTCAGATGTTCCTGTATACGCACTTTGATCTTGCGCGAAGTCAGACCTATATACTGCAATCCACACTGGCACGTCAACCTGTATACCACTTGCGTGGAGTTACAGTTGCTAAACTGGTTTTGAAACCACTCCTTCCCTGATGTGAGACTCATACTTTTGCTTTTCTTGGTGAGTGGACATACCGAACATGTCCCACACGGAAAGTGGCCTTTGGGTACAGTGGAATTATGATCAGTTAATGCCTGAGGGGCCCTCGAATGTACAAGTTTGTCCTTCAAGTTGGTCACCCTCTTAAATGCAAATCAGGGGGGTGGCATGCGGAAATCGCTGTTGGACAGAATGGACCAATGCTTGCGGATGGACTGGCGGATTTTGGTGGCCATAGGATCAAACGTCATGACCACAGGTATGCAGTCGTCCCTCTTCTTGATAACCTTTTCTAGAAGAGCACTCCTAGGGGTGTTGAGCGCTCTCTTTTTGGCTTGTTTTACTACCTTCATAGGATAGTTCCTGTTGGTCAGCTTAGATGTCAGTCCTTCAGATTGTTCCAAGAAGGTACTGGTGTTGGAACAGTTGCGTCTATACCTCAGGAACTGCCCTACGGGCAAGTTGTCCCTCAAAGCTCTAGGGTGGAAGGAATCATACGAGAGCAAGGAATTCCTATCTGTGGGCTTTTGATGTACACAAGTGTTAATGGTGCCCATGCTGTATTCGATATCGAGGTCAAGGTACACTGCTTTGTGTCTGTCATATGTCCAAGTGAACTTAAGGTTATCATCTTGTGCATTCAGCCAGTTAAGGAATTCCAACATGTGTTCCTCCGTTCCTGACCAAATGCAGAGCACGTCATCTATATATCTCTTCCAGAGCCGAATCTGGCTCTGGAAGGGGTTGTTGTTATGATAGATGACGTGCTCCTCGAATTGTCCAACATAGATACACGCTATGCTGGGTGCCATAGTAGCCCCCATAGAGGTGCCAGACACCTGAAGATAAAGCTGGTCTTTATAGCAGAAGTAGTTCTTAGTAAGGGCTAACTCAATACATTGCAGCACGAATGTCTGTGTAGTGTCATAGAACCATTCCTGGTCACCCAGGGCGCGGGCCGCTGCCACCAGCGCCGCGCCCTGGGGAATGCAAGTGTACAGGGATTCGATGTCAATAGTGACAAAGAATTCATTTGCAGGGTCATACTGGATGTCTTCAAGAACATTTAAGATGTCAGTCGTGTCTTTGACAAATGACTTTTGGGTGACCACAGACTCTCTGAGAAAGTAATCCGCGTATTGAGAAAGCGGTTCCAGAATGGATTGAATCCCCGCCACAATAGGGCGCCCCGGAGGTGGACGCGTGGGCTTATGGATTTTTGGGAGGATGTAAAATGACGGAGTTCTAGGGCTGGTATTTACTAGGAACTCCGCCTCTTTAACCGAAATCCACTTCCTTTCTTTAGCGACCCCGACCATGTCGCGGATAGTTTTTGACAATTCTTCCACCGGATCTTTGTTAAGCGGGACATAATTGGTCCTGGCACTCAGGAGGCGTAGTACTTCGGCCTCGTAATCAGTGGTATTGAGAAGGACAATAGCACCGCCCTTGTCCGCCGATTTTATAGTCAGCGTGTGATTGTTTTGGAGGCTTTTGACTGCTTCCCAGTCTTCTTTAGTCATGTTTTTGTGATGAAACTGTCTCTGCGTGTTTTCAATTTTTTCTATGTCCTGTAAGACAAGGGACTCAAAGACCACGATTTCTGGACCAACCCCAGAAGAGGGTGGGCAGAAAGTGGAAGGTTTTCTCAAGTTAGAGTTGTAGGTGATGTTCTCAGCTGGTTGCTTGTCTTTGAAAAACTTTTTCAGTTTAATTTTTCTCATTGTTTCCTGGAACTCAATTCTACACTTAAATGCGTCATGAGTAGGAGTGGGAATGAATCCCAAACCCTTGTTCAGTACTCTTTTCTCACTGTCAGACAGGACATGATCAGAGAGATTCACTACGATGTTGCCACTTACTTCTGGGTCCTGCCTCTGCTGCGGGTCAACCTGGGCGAGAACGTTTGCCATTGTTGGCGTTGCTGGTTAGGCTGATTGGTATGATTCCCTCTGCCTCTTCCGCCTCCTTGACCTCCTCCACGGTTGGTTGTTCTTTGGCCTTGGGCTAAAAAAGACCTAAGGAGTGCCCCCAAGTCCTCACTGCTTTGCTACTCACCTAGAACCCTGGCCATAGGCTTAAAACATTAAAAGTGGTATTAGTTCGTGCCAAGAGGGCATTATTGTGGAAGTTAACAATACATTATCTATATTACAATCAGATCAATGTGTATGCAAGACCTCACATGGGCCAATCCTGGTCCACCCCTTATAGCTGATATTGTTTCATATGCAAGTTATTTCATGATGGCCTTCATCAGGACAACTGAAAAAACAGCTGCTAAGGCTATCTTTAGTATTGGTGTAATAGCTTGCCAATACAATGTCTAACAATAACAGATACATTTAAACTCAACTCCTTATTAGATCCCGGTGAAAAAATTATTCTGGAGTAATTGACTTAATTTTTGGAATTTTGCATTATATCAACTCTGTTAAATTATGCCACATTGAGTAATTACACCGCCATTTATGTGAAAATTATTAAGTTAAGACAACTAAAACGCGAGTGGCTGTAGTTCACAGCAATTGTGTTTTTGCATGATTTTTTGGGACTGAAATGTTTCTCACATCAAAAATTGATGCAAGGACAAATTTTGCCCTGACATATAGTACTAAATGATGGACTTGCATTTCACATAATTACACATAATTTTCCTGAAATTTCACATAATTATGTGAAAGGAAATTACCTACATTTAGCCCACTGCTTCTTCTGATCTTTAAAAGTATCAATTATCTAATAGATATACCCGACAAAATAGAGATTTTAGCATCAATGAGAGTGACAGGTACTTGCATAGAATGGCCTTGCTGTAGGACAAATACTGCAGATCAACAGATTAAGTTCTGTTTTTAATCACATGGGTATTCTCAGAGGACAATAATTGCATCTAAATCAAACAGACTTCGCAATTAGAAAAAAACAATCTATAGACTTGCTGAACTGCTACTGAATAAGGAAGTGATCAATTTCTTCTTTCCCACAGAGAAAATGTAGAATGTCATCCCAGCAAAAGTACTGTAAAGAGAATTCTTGAATTGACTGTCTGATCATTCTATGACCTGTGCTTGCCCTGGTTACTGGATATTTAGTCCCCATTCTCTCTGCTCTCACGGATAGTAGCATGTCAGTGCTCTGGACGCAGTGGGCTCCTTCATCACCTCTTCACATCAGCACACTGTGTTCCGGTCTGATATGTACCAGGCGTTGATTTAGGGTGGACTGTCTCCAGTCACTACTGTGACTGATAGCACATTGCTCTCAGCCATATTTTACTTCTAGGGTACTTAGCGCAGTATAACTTTTGAGGTATAATTTATTATTATCTAGACTCTCGAGTCTTCAACTTTTAATTTGATTCCTATTTTTCTAAAGCCTTTTGTTAGTTACACTCTTTCCTGTCCTCAATTTCAAATCTTATACTATCTTTCCCTTATCTTGTTTTTAATTCTCACACTAATTTCCATACACAAAATGTAAATAATAGAACGTATTATTACAGAATTGTATCAAATTACTGTTCCTTTTTAAGTCAGCATTATCTGCGCCAATATCATATACCTTGACATTCTGCACATTATAGAATAAGACTATCGTAAGTGACATGGGCGGGTGGGGGAATGGTTCTATAACCATATATGAAACAAAGCTGAATGAAAGGAACATTAATCATTGCTGGTGAGTAGATCTAGGTCCTGTGTGATACATTTAGCCCTTTCTTGCTTATTTCTCCATGTGCACTTGCAAGCTGTATTTTTTTACCATGCTCATAATGATAACTATAAAAACAAAACTGCAAGTCCCAGAAAGCAAAGTTATTTGACTTAAAAGTCAACACTTGCTAAATCTGTCAGGTGTTATATGGAGGACACATGTGTTGTGTAGTTCCTGTAGTACCCATGCAGGACTTGCTCTTTTGGATAACATAAACTGTAAGATGGTGGCAGACTATCTCTGAGCACCCCCACCTAGTATGTTAGCCTGTTTGCATATAGGCCAGCTCACAGTACCACTAGTGTCTCCTCTTATCGGGGAGAGATGAGTTTGTGGCAGCCTCAGAACATGACAACCCTGATCCCTCAAGATCGTGGAAACAATGTACTACTTTTTGTTCAGTCACTTGTGCACATTTAGCTTATCTCAGAGATACACAGAATAAACAGTCTGGGAGTATCAATACAAGGTTTATTGAACAGTTGTTATTCTTTGTAGAATATAGGAGCTGTAACAACCATAAGACAGTAGCAGAGTTATATGATTAGAAGTACTGTGAATATAAACAGATAGTACAGTTCTACCATTGTGCAATTAGCATGACTAAATAAAAATGCATGATAAAAGTGTGCGTACTACTACGATGCCTATCTAGATGTACCTAAGTGTATCAAGCATATGAGTAGGTGTGAATCCAAGAATCCCTCTAGGATTTAGTCCAACCCCATTACCTGAAGTGTGGGAAATGTTGCAGCCCTTCTTGGTCTCGATTTGTACATGCCGCAAGTGATATGTCAGACCGCTGTCAGCTGGAGCGACTGCATGCAGGAGCCTCAGCGTCTCTGGTCAGTGTGTCGGCCTGGAAGTCTTGGTTCCCTCTAACTACTGTTAACAAGAGGTGCTGTATTTATACAGAAAAGTATGTAGAGCCCCCTTGTCCCTTGTTCTCGTATTAGCCATTGTTGGGTATGAGGATGACGTGTGTGATGAACCTTGTGCTTAGATATTAGAAGGGGGTGTATAGCCCCTGTCATAGAACACTATTGTTCAGAGAAAAACCCCCCTTCGGCACCCATGCCTAGAACTAGGTAAAAGGTTCAGTCCAAATAAAGCATTTAACCCTTAAAAGGCTTGTTACTGTTTAATGTAGGGTAGGTGATGTAGGTGAAGGGGTATGATGGTAACTGGGCCTATATTAGGTTACCTACATAAAACAAAACATTTGGCAGTGGAAACTGGTCATGACAGCAGTGGTAGTTCAGGTTTTAGCCTTGGAGCAAGCATGAACACAGACACAGTCAAATTATTGAACTGCAAATAGAATAGCATGCCATGATTTAAATCAACCGTCTGATATGACTGGAACTTGAGGCCTGGTGCATGAACACAGTGCACACAGTCAGATTACTGAACCCTAATGTAAACATATCTGAGGCCAGGCATATTATAATATTTACATTTCAATAATCTGATTGTGTTTGGGTATTCTCGTATTCCAGGCCTAAAAATGCAGCTCTTGGCCTAAGCCCATCCATTCCACTTGTTCTCAGCCGTAAGGGATTCAATTTCTGAGTAAATCCTACCTAAAATCACCTGAACTCGTTTCCCGTCGTGCCACTGGGTCACTTCTTACACCAGGCCTAAATGACATGGCCACACAACTCTCAGGTCTGAGCTAAGGGAGAGCGGTGGATATAGAGGGCCAATGCTCATAGCGCTGTGCTTCTAGCAGGTTGATCTCAGACCTACAACAGTCTCACAGTCACAAATTTAAGAGTCACGCTCTAACCCCGGACATCTCCTCAACAGATGAGTAAGCAGTAACATACTCAATGGGAAAACAAGTTGAAAATCGACTTCATAACCCCTTGACTTTCCCTCTCCTAAAGTATCGAGTGTTTTTTTTAGTTTTTAATATGTTTTAATTGTCTGCTTTTACTGCCTTTAGTGGTCGAATAGAGGGGCAGATTTACGGGTTCAGGAGCATCTCTGCAAATCAGCAGGGATGCGCCAGAACAGATGCGACACGCAATTCCCTGCTCCACCACAAATGTGTTGCATTTACAATGCGGGGGAACCGTGGCGCAAGGATAGGGCGATGCGTGTCGCATCCTGTGGCGTAAGGGTGGCACATTGCTGGAGTTGGGTCGCAAGCGCAACACGGCTCCAGCAATGCTCAGGGGCACCCTATGCCTAACATGCTGCATCACTCCTTATGCCTGCTTCAAGCAGGCGCAGGGTATTGACGCAGCACGGACGTAAAAGTGACTGAGTGAACTCTTGTAAATTTCACTGCGTCACTTTTACGAGGCGTTCCTGCGACGGAACGCCCACACTGCGCCAGAACGCCCACATGAAACCTAACGCAAGTTTCATGTGGCGCAGGGCTTTACAACGTGACGCATCTCCCTAGCGGTGTCACGTTGTAAATAAGGTGCAACGTGCTGCACGGTTTCCACGCCGCCGCTGCATCACAGAAGTGATGCAATGTCTGCGTAAATGTGGCACATGGGGCTTGTATATCTGCCCTAAAGTATTTTTACTTGACTTGCGTATATCCATCACCTGCCTGTCAGAAGTACAAGCAGGTGATAACTGCAATTGTTTTTACTCGTTCTGTGGTAGGGACAAGGGCTCGAGCCGCAGTAGTTTATCTGAGGCCTGGTCAGACAAGGCGCCAACCGCGCAGGTGTGGACAGCCCAGGTGCTTTTAAGGCCGTTGTGGCGCGTGTCCCTTGCCACACCAATGGCAAGACAGGCACGCGTGCCAGGGAGCGCATTGTTGGGCATGAGGGGATTGCATCCCCGTTCCACATTAATGGCACGCCAAGGTGCGCATGCCCAGGCATCCCCCTTGCTATGCACGAGGAGATGCTTGTCATGAATGACGCAAGTGACATAACACGTCAAATGTATAAAAAAAAGGTTGAAACATCAATGGACACGTTTTGTAGTTTAATTTTTTTTTTTTTGCTTTCCCACTGGCCACTTACAGTCATATAGTAGACTGTTGAGCGAGGCAAGTGGTCAACCCTTTGATGTTTTTAGGAGCAAACGTGTAACTAATGTCATTTTGGCTACCCCCTGGCAGTTTGGTGAGTTGATGTGCATAAATTACCAGGGCATGAAGGCCCTTTTCAAAACTTTAAAGTCCATCTTTCTGAAACCCTCCTCCGCTGCCCTTACTCGCCCAAGCACAGCTCCAGGGAGCTCACATCACACTCGCTGGAAAGAAAGGTCATTATTTACCAGATGAAAGTGCCTGCCTGCGATGCTAAATTTCCCTGATGAAATAAAAAAACGCAAAAAACGCTACTAGTGATTAAAGGCTAATTAACGCCCCTGGGGTCTCTCAGTACTCATTAAGGTGACAGAGTGGGGCCGCTGTAAAAGCCTGGCGGGCCAGAGGGGTTGTGTAGGAGCTGGCTTGGTGCGTACAATGATTGACCTTTCACAATGTATCGCAGCTCATGTACCTTCTTAAGTTTTAGTGAAAGAGCAGTGTTGCTACCCTCCTGAAGGGGGCGAGCTGTAGGCCACGTATGTGGTTGCTGTGCCTCACCCCCTCAATAACGCGTTCAACAAATGTTATTGATTTGAGGACAACGAATGATCGCTACTTATCAGACACAACATTCGATATGTAATTTATGGAAAGAAGAAAACGAGATTTTCCTCTCATTTAACGGGGGTCTTAAGCTTCCCAGATCAATTAACAGCACGTTTGCGTTCGGCCTGCACGATCAGCATCCACGTCCGTCCGTCCGTACGTCCGTATGTTGTATCGCTCCAGCACTGCATGTATGTACAGGATTTGTATAATTACCTCTTGTAATGTGTTACCATCGCTACCCCATGTGCAGAATATTTGCAAAGCGTCTGTGTGATAAGTAGTTGCATCAATGAATTCATTAAAAGCATAGATGGATACGGCCTGCATATGCATAATATTTGCATAAATGCATGCATGAGAAATGTATTTTAATAGAAACTGCTTATGCACACCATTTTTAAAATTGTATTTTTGCAGTTTTATATTACACAAACTCGACCCGAGGTTCTGGAGCGCTTTAGGACCATAAGTTACATTACACATGGACATAATCATTTTTGAAGGGATTTCCACCTAACAATGCGTTGTTACCGTGTTCATAGCACTGCTTGCGGTGTTTGCATCATCACCTTGGACACGCGGGGCAGATTTACAAGCCACTTGTGCCACTTTTGCGTCATTTTTTCCATGTTAAAAATGACGCAAAAGTGGCGCAATTGGCTTGTAAATCTGCTCCGCGGTATGTTAGTATCTCTGTCCCATGCGCAGAAAATTAAATGTGCCAAATAGTTTCACAGCATATTTGCATGTGTCCTATATTCAAAATATGTGCACCAATGCGTGTATGTATAGTCCATTTGCATCACTGCTGAACAATCAGCTCATTGTATTTCCATAATATAGTAGTTCTACAGAAGATATACATATGGACGAGGAGAGAGGCATTTTGTGCCAATCCCCGACGCGTTAAAATCGTGCGTAGGCCGGGACTGTCCGATCCAGCACTAGCTTCTCCCGATGGGGTGCAGGGCAGGGGGCTGCTTTGGCACGGGGTGGGATGCCATGATGACCCAACTCTCGGCGCTTCTGTTTGCAGCCTTCTGCAGGGCGGAGCTGGTTTGAACATTTTTGCCAAGGCTGGTTTCGGTTTCCATTCCGGCCCTTCCGGCGAGAACATATTCCTGTGAGCAGGCTCCAGCGTGCAGCCCCTGAGGCCCAGAGCAGGACTCGAGGACACGATTTATGCCCTTAATTACAGTACATTTCAGTGTACAGTACACGAACGTGTGAGCCGTTACTGATAAGACTGCCGCTGATTTACGGTCCACCGAGTGTCTCCCCGCCCGGCTATTGCAGCAGCCCGTGCCAGGCAGATAAATCAGACTTCTGGGGTATGTTCATATTTTGTGTCAGTGCTGCGCAGTCTAAAAGCTGAGGGTACTTCCGGTCTATCCCAACTCTCATTAAACAACTAAAATAATACCAGTGGGTTCTCAATGGGCAGTAGAGCTGGAAGCTTTGCTATTGATGGGGAAATGTGGTCACCTGCTTCTCACAAAAGGCTTAGTAAAGGGCCCGTGCTGCCTAAACCTCAGTGTGGGCAGTTTCATGATGAGACATCCATTATAGGCGACAAGAGGGCATCAGGTTGCAGCAATTTTCTTGGATAATGGCGTGGAGCTGTATTCACAATACACGAGGCTGGGATTGGTATTCTAATTAGGTGTGGGCGAAGAATTCAGCTCTGCTGGCGGAGTTCGCTGACCTTTGCCCACTCCATGATCCGTGCGGAGTTCCTAAAAACTCTGAAGTGACGCAGAGAGGAGTTTTTTTACTCAAGCAGCTCACCAACGGTAAGTTGGCGAGCGTTTGAGAGCAAAAATAATGCGCTAGAGCTCCTCCTGGTTGAGATTTCTCATCATGGGCGATCACGGCAGGTCGCAACCGCACACGTTGAGAAATCTGCCATTCCCGTTGAGGAAGCTGCCGCTCTAGTAGAATGTCTACTCGAGCGGCAGAAAGTAGCAGCACCCTCTGGGGCGACGCATAGTGCAGTTTGTGCTGAGTTTACAGTGTGGGACAAACTCCTGGCACTAGAAATCAGTGCGAGCAGTGTGACTTAAAAGACTCTGCCGCTGGCAGAACTCCATGGAGCGCAGCAGAGTTTTTCTGGCACTTTGTGGGGTTCCGCGGAGTAAAACTTAGCGAACTCCGTCCAGGTTTAATTCCAATAGAAATAAATCCAAATGTGTCTATCCTTAAAATACTGCAAGACTGGGAAGGACACAGGGGTGCAGTAAGCTGGTCAGGGTGGGTCTCATGGCAGCCAAGAGGGTCATTGCCCATCACTGGTGGTCCAATAAAGCCCCAAAGATAGCGGAATGATTGAAAGGTATGGACTATTGAGCCCCTGCCAAGGAATTGGTCTATAAAGTAAGATGCTGCCATTGAAAGCATGCACCAGGATTTGGTGTGTATGGTGGGATCATGTAAAAAGAAGAAATACTGATGCCCAGGGATCATAATATAGAGCTGACAGGAACTGTTTAACGTAAAAAGTAGCTTCCTATAAGATCATGATGTGAAAACTGGAATGATGTGTGTAGATAGACTATATGACCTCTAGCTAGGGTGTACGGGTCGTTGTATGATATTAGTTATTCGTTGTCATTTACTTTTATTTAGGAACAATATGCAAATTTCAAGTTTTGATTACATGCCAATAAAAAGATCTTAAAAAAATAATGGCCTTGATGCTATCGGTGGGGACCCCAATGGTAAAACTTCGATTTTGCCTGGTGCTCTGATAATCCTTGCACCAAAACTGTCTTGAATGGCGCTAATAAGCGAGTTTAGGACATTTTTGTAGAGCAGCAGAGGCCTAGGGGTGAAATTAGAGGGACCAGAATCAAGATCCATGTTTGAAAAGTTCAAGACATACAGGAATGAGGTTCCGTTTTAGGAACACAGGAAGGCAAGCTGGATCCCACATCTTTTGCGAGAAAGTTCACCTATGAAGTAAGGTCAATATGCAGTATTTTGTTTTTGGAGAAAACAAGGACTCGTCTATAATGCCATGAATGTATTTGTATTTATTGTGAAGCCAAAGTACTCACATACAGGGGCATATTACCAAGCTTGGCGATATAAGATTATCGCCGCTTTAGCGGCCGTTTTTGGCCGCTAAGCGGCGATAATTGCATCACCCTATTAGCAAGCTGTCGCTAACTGATATTAGTGACAGCTTTGAGGCGATAGCGAGCGGTTTGGGCCCCTTCTTTGCATGTCAGAGAAATGTATTGCTAATGACATGCAAAGTGGGCGTACCCATACTGTTAGGGACTGAAAACAGTCGCTAACATCGATATTGCCTATTAGCAAGCCAGGCGTAGAAATGGAAATATTCGAGGTAAGCGTGAATATCTCCAAAAACTAACGCCTGCTCAGACCAGTTCTTAGCCATTATATCCAATGGGAGGTGGATATAATGGCTAAGACCCTGTTAGCGATAATGCTTGAATATCGCTGTATTCTCAGCGATATTCACGGATTTCGCCGCTATCGCCGGAAATGTTATAGTTTTTGAGATAAACATTGCTAATAGCACGTTATCTCAGCGATAAAATCAGACGATGCTTGGCGATAGAAAAATTGTCGCTAAGCCTATTTAGCGTTAATTATAGCTAGTTGTTGGTAATATGCCCCACAGTTTCTACACCACCGGGATACATTTCACCTCAGTTTCCAAGCATGAGTAACTTATCGTTCAGAGACTACCAAATGTTCTGGGAGTCCTCATCAGTCTGTTTAATATTACATCCCATGGTCATAGTAACTCCTGTAAAAGATGCACAATGCCACTGAACCCCTTGAAAGATGGTGTCCAGGACACAGTTGGGTTTCAAGGCTACTGCCTGGTCTTCGATGGGATGAGCAGTTCAAACCAAGAAGGGCTCGTAAATCCAGCCACACTTTATAGTCTCTGAAATTCTTTTTTTGTGTTCTACGGTACTCATTGCTCTGGAGAGGTAAGGCACCTTTAGATTCAGGTCGCAAACATAGCAAACCAGTACTCTTTCTACTTTGACAAGACTGAAGCTCATAGCTGTTTTTCAACCTTAACACCTGTCATTTTTGCCAATAAATAAGCTTCACCTGTGGATAAAGTATTAATTAACTCCATGTCCCAATTCTTGATGGTATTCATGTTTTTTTCCATCTCTTTTAAGTTGTCTTTTTGTTGAGCCTAAACACTGTTTGCCACATAGGCATGTAATAAGATTCACACAGTAAGAGGTGTTACAATTAATAAAACTCTTGAGCTGAAAGGTCGTGCTTTGATCAAAGATATATAAGATAGTGGCCTTATAGCTAGCATATTCATAACAAATGCAACCATTGCATCTGAAACAATCTATGGGTTTCTCAAGTAACCTGTTGTCAGAGGATTTCCATGTATACCTAATGGTATCACTTGGACTGAGAAGATTCTTGATAGTTTTAGATCTTGTAAAAGGAATTCCTGGGTTATCAGTTAATAATTGGGACAACAAGACAGAATCTTGTGACAAATCTGATGTTGTCACTCTCAGTAGAACGGTTCCAATTGTAACACAAGTGTTCCCCACGTTGGATATAATTTTTATTGGCACATGGATGTCTCGATGAATAGTAGAGGGCCATATTAACAACGTTGGGTTTAAAAAAGATCCTATTATGTAGTTTATCTTCCAAAATAAAAAGTTTCGGATCCAATCACGAGATTCTGCATTTATTAAATCCCAAGGAGAGTGCCACACTCACTGAGTTATTATTATTGAGATACAGATGATAATCTTTAAGCAACACCAACATTGTCATTCCAAATAACAAGAATATCACTAATATATCTGGCCCAAAACATCACATGCCCCGGACCACTGTGTCATTCAAGGCATGTTCCCTCTCATACAAACCCAGAAAAAGAGTGGCATAAGAGGGAGCAAAGCCAATTTATGTTCCTTGCTTCTGATGGTATATCTGGTCATGGTCTAAGAAAAAATGACGCCTTAGTACAAACTTCACCAGTTCAATTATCATATGGACATGTTATCTATACCTCACTGATTGCTGATTTATTTAAAAATGGGTATCTAGTAACCTGTAAACCATCATGATGCTTGATATTAGTGTATAGGCTTTTCACATCTATGTTACTAAATAGTACAGTTATTCCCATGGGATATTATATATTTTGTTAAGCAAATATTTGGAATCTCTCAAATTAGAAGATAGGGCTGTAACCCTAGGAAAGAGAAAATGATCTATATATTCTGATAGCTTCTCTTTGAGCTATCCAATACCTGAAATGATTGGTGTAACAGGATGTGTGATATTCAAAAGCCTAAGTTCTTACTCTTTCAATAACACCACCCCAAGCCATACCTTAAATAGGAAGGATCATTCTTTTTTTTGCTTCAAAATCTAAACAATTTATAAGTTGCTTTCTGGTTTCCTGTTTGTGTGCTATAGAATTCACAAGCACAATGGTCCGACCTTTATCTGATTGACATACAATGATGGTAGTATAATTACTCACGTTTTCTAAAGTAATTCTCTCTTTCGTAGTCATTTGTTTTCAAAATATTATTTTTCAATGGATCAAATTGTTCACATACCAATGTATGAAAAATATCAGCATCATTGCCCCTCTGAAAGATAGGTACAAAGTATGATTAGGTATATAGAGGACTCTTGGGCAATACAGTGTCAAAATAATATCCATATTTCAAGCAACATCCTCAATATCCAGATTTTCTTAATGTTCTAAGCTCATAAGTAAGTGGACGCCTTCCAGATCTTTAATTCTCAATTCTGAGTGGCATTGGTTCTAGGTTTAGAGGAATTCATGATTTTCTATTTACATTTAGGATTCCAGGAACATTTAGAGAGATCTGTCTTGATTTTAAATGTTGTAAATGACTCTGGCCTGAGATCTTGTTTTGACTCCTACATATGTTTTGTTTATTCTTCGTGTCTGTTTCCCCCACTCTGTCTTTGTTGGTACCTGAGCTGCACTGTTTTCACAAGTCACATTTATTTGGGCTTGTCTAAAAATGCACTGGTTCTCTTTTTGTTATTAGTTGTTGACTCTAAATCAGACCCAGCTGAACTATCACTGGAGGTGACTAAGACAACCACACTGTAAGGATTGTGTTTTACTCACTTGTGGTTGTTTCTTGAATGTAATCAAATTTTCTAGCATATGAATACACTCTGCCGGTTTTGTAGTATCTGTCATCCCTAAGAAACCCGTCCCTTTTCTGATTTTTAATCTCCTCCTGGTATGTGTTAAGATCTTCATCTACAATCTCATACGTGTTTGTTTTCTTAGTACCTTCTATCAGTTTTAAGTCTGAAATAATATGTTTAGCTGTTTCAATTTCTGTACAATGATCTACTTTTTTGCTTTCTGCTTGTTCTCATCAGTTTCCTAGAAATTTGTGTGAGTTTCCTCTCTTATTTCTCAGCTGGAATGGTATCAAGGTCCTCAACCACAGGTACAATATTAATTCCTCTCTATTCTTTACATATTCTGACAATATCAAATAATTTCCCTAACAAGATTATACATACCCATAAGACCAAATTACCCAAACAATTGTTTACTACAATTTTCACCATTTTCTTTTTGATTGGCATCTGACATATGCAGTAAACACAAGTAAATTTGGGGTTTTGAGTCAGTTTTACTGGCCCCACAGTCCGTCTACCTGAAACATCAACCAGAATATCCTACTGGTCACAAAATTAAACTATAGAATACAATTTATTCAGGGAGGACATCACCTCAAACAATATACCCAAGTTAAGATACCTCTGACACAAACAGACTAACTGTTTTCTGCGTCAGCGTTGCAGTGGCTGTAATTAGAAAGCGACTTGATCTTCCACTAAAACAATAGAGCTCTGCACTTCAGCTAACTTGGCAGTGGGACTGACCAGGGAGCAATGCAGCCTTCCACCTTTGCATCCGAGCACTTGCACCTTACTTAATTTGGTTGCATTGCGAGACTTTGTAGGGCATACACGTGTATCTATCTGTGTTGTGATATGAGAGCCACCTCTGCCATTTGCTAGCTTTATGTCTAAGCCGTCATATTGTAGATACAAGACACAGGAGTTTTTATCTTGTAAGTCATTGTACCTTTAACAAATGTTACTGGTGTATGTGTAAATGTTTGAACTTGTAGTATGTACAGCGATCTAGATAAGGAGGAACTACTTTTCGCTTTTATATACTTAACAAACCAAGGTTCCTTTCTTCATTGGGCTGGCCTGTTTTGCTACATGCACAAACATGCATTGATAAAGCGAATTAGTTTGACGTTTGTATGGGATGTACCCTCTTGATCTTCAAGCCATACAAACGTTAAGCCATTTGGCTCTCCCAATGTCTTTTTTTCTTCTCAGCTGCCACTATGCAATAGCGCACACATTTGCGGGCAGAAGCCCAGTGTGCCTCTACTTGTGTTGTACTACAGATATGCTCTACACACCGTCATTTTTTGGGTTCTTGACTTTATCAAAACCCAGTCTGAATTCATGAAATGTCGCATGCACAATAAGTGTTCTCTCTACCCGCTCTGGTGATAGCTAAGATAAGCAAAGCATAAACTAGTTTATGAAATAATTTTGATTTCAAGAGCCCATTGACTGCAATGGCAAGTCTTGTGTAAAACAGATTTCTCAAAAGATAAAGCAGAATTATGAAAAGCTCATAGATGTCACAAATAGAAGTCTCAGTGCCTGTAAAAACAAATCAAAACAATTTGCCCCAGTCTGACTCATTTACAAGAAGTAATGCTTCGTCGTTATTTGCTTTTATGTGCAAGCTAATTGGCCTATCCTTAAACTTGAGAAATACAGCTCTGGCCCCACTGTTACAAAAATTAAGATCATGTCATGGGCATGTCCTGTCATGTCCCACTGTTGTGCTCTTTCCTTATTACATGTTTCAGGCCATAATTAAGTTGGCCTTCTCCAGACAGGAAGTCCTCCTAGATTTCTCTGCTGCTCACTTCATTTCAGGGATTTGTTCGCCTGCACGAGAGCTCCTCCTCATTGTAGTAAAGTTCACTCTTATGTAGGAAAGTGGCGCCACCTGCCTGGCGATGATGACGTTTGCAGAGTCATTGTGTGTTTTTGCCGCTCGTGACTAAAGTGAAGTGCTGACTGTGCCTTGTATCGCTACTGGAGTAGCCTGCACTGGGAATTGCTGTTGCTGTTGAACATTACCGCCCCAGAGACCTTGCTCCTTCCGTGGCCGCAGAGGAGAGAGAGGCGCCGGCCCCGGGACTGCGAGGACCAGCATTCTCCACCTACAGCTGGTCCTCTTCCCGCGAGTGCCGCGCCCCCTCCCAGAGCCACGCCTTGCAAAAAGTGAATAACTACTCGCGGCCCCCGCTTCGCGGGTGCCGCTCGTGACTAAAGTGAAGTGCTGACTGTGCCTTGTATCGCTACTGGAGTAGCCTGCACTGGGAATTGCTGTTGCTGTTGAACATTACCGCCCCAGAGACCTTGCTCCTTCCGTGGCCGCAGAGGAGAGAGAGGCGCCGGCCCCGGGACTGCGAGGACCAGCATTCTCCACCTACAGCTGGTCCTCTTCCCGCGAGTGCCGCGCCCCCTCCCAGAGCCACGCCTTGCAAAAAGTGAATAACTACTCGCGGCCCCCGCTTCGCGGGTGCCGCTCGTGACTAAAGTGAAGTGCTGACTGTGCCTTGTATCGCTACTGGAGTAGCCTGCACTGGGAATTGCTGTTGCTGTTGAACATTACCGCCCCAGAGACCTTGCTCCTTCCGTGGCCGCAGAGGAGAGAGAGGCGCCGGCCCCGGGACTGCGAGGACCAGCATTCTCCACCTACAGCTGGTCCTCTTCCCGCGAGTGCCGCGCCCCCTCCCAGAGCCACGCCTTGCAAAAAGTGAATAACTACTCGCGGCCCCCGCTTCGCGGGTGCCGCTCGTGACTAAAGTGAAGTGCTGACTGTGCCTTGTATCGCTACTGGAGTAGCCTGCACTGGGAATTGCTGTTGCTGTTGAACATTACCGCCCCAGAGACCTTGCTCCTTCCGTGGCCGCAGAGGAGAGAGAGGCGCCGGCCCCGGGACTGCGAGGACCAGCATTCTCCACCTACAGCTGGTCCTCTTCCCGCGAGTGCCGCGCCCCCTCCCAGAGCCACGCCTTGCAAAAAGTGAATAACTACTCGCGGCCCCCGCTTCGCGGGTGCCGCTCGTGACTAAAGTGAAGTGCTGACTGTGCCTTGTATCGCTACTGGAGTAGCCTGCACTGGGAATTGCTGTTGCTGTTGAACATTACCGCCCCAGAGACCTTGCTCCTTCCGTGGCCGCAGAGGAGAGAGAGGCGCCGGCCCCGGGACTGCGAGGACCAGCATTCTCCACCTACAGCTGGTCCTCTTCCCGCGAGTGCCGCGCCCCCTCCCAGAGCCACGCCTTGCAAAAAGTGAATAACTACTCGCGGCCCCCGCTTCGCGGGTGCCGCTCGTGACTAAAGTGAAGTGCTGACTGTGCCTTGTATCGCTACTGGAGTAGCCTGCACTGGGAATTGCTGTTGCTGTTGAACATTACCGCCCCAGAGACCTTGCTCCTTCCGTGGCCGCAGAGGAGAGAGAGGCGCCGGCCCCGGGACTGCGAGGACCAGCATTCTCCACCTACAGCTGGTCCTCTTCCCGCGAGTGCCGCGCCCCCTCCCAGTGCCACGCCCTCTCCTCCAGGGAAACTATATTACTCCCATCCATCACGCGCATCGCGGGACGAGCGCGGGTCGGAGCACGGGGCGAAGCCCGGGCTAAGGGCGGGCCGTCTGTGGCCGTCCGGGACGACCGAGGACGGGACGGGCCACCCCATTTACGCCTGGCTACAGAGGTACAACTAAATCTATACTTTGAAACCAATTGATGAATACATCTTAATCTTGACAGAATCTCTTTTATTACACATCTGAAATAAAGATCTCACAATCAGATAAAATCAACTGTGAATAATATATTATTAATTAGACCTCTGATCCCAAACATGAGGGCCATAAAAAAACTTCGCTCACGAACAATTTATCTGAAGCGTATGGGGACTGAAACTGCTGTTAGAAAGACGGCAGCAAATGCATTGAAATCTGGCCAACTCTCAAGTACTCCAGCTATTAATACGTATTTTTCCACTCTTTCGAAGAGAAAAACTGTATCTTCACTTTCAACTGAAAATCAAAACAAACTAGAGCCATCTAAAAATAAGGAGCATTACGATTCTTTACCTCTCTTCGTCCAGAGTACTGACAATCTAGGACGCACAAAATCTGAAAGTAACTTGGCAATTATTTCTTTCATAGGGAAAGATCAAAATATTCACGTGGAAACGGCTCAAATAACTCCTACAAGCCCAAGAAGTAAACAAGAGTATGAGCTACCCTCTGATGTGTTTACGAGTATGAATATGAAGCAAGAACAAGAAAAATCTGAAATATCATTGAGTCAAATACATCCTTTAACTAGCTCACCGGAAAAATCCCCTATCCTATACCCTAACCAGGACAACTTTACTGATCCAATTTTTTCACACTTATCCTTCGAAAAGATTACTTCTCCTCTCTCAAAGGCGCTTTTTACATTGCAAGAAATACTGGAATCAGTGCTCATTCATCTTGGCCATATTCTTGCTAATTCCGATGAAACCTTGGACGTGCAAATAGGAATACTGAAATACCTAGTCGAGGAAAAAAAGAAAAAAACTCAAAATAACTACATATCAAAAAAACCAGATCCACTTGAAACATTAATAGATGAAGATTTTCAAAATAACGTAAATAAAACTTCAAAACAGCGAGAAGTTAGTACACAAACAACCAACATAGCAAAAATTGTGAATAAAACGAAGGAATCAAGAAAGAAGAATAAACCTCCTATTACATATTCACTTAAAAAATTGTTTAAAGAAGAATCGGAATCCATTACTGGAAACACAAACAAGCATTTTCCAATCTTTTCGTACAAAGAGTCTAACAACAAGCAGGATCAGGGTATTATGGAAAACAAAGTAGAGACATCAGGTGTTACTGTTGAACAGAAAAATAGTCAACAAAATCAAACTGAAAAAAGAAATGAGAAGGAAAATGCTAGGGGGAAGAAGAAGAGAAAACCACTAAGGAGAATACAAAGGAAAAAAGGGAATAAATTAAAATTTCAAAAATTCAATCCCAAAATCTTGATGAACTCTTCAGAAATTCAAAAATCTCCGCTGTTAACACATTTGAATCCAAAAGCTGATGAATTCTGTCCAGTGGTAGAATATAGAACAACAGATCAAAACACCAAGGCTACTGAAGAAGCGAGTATTATTACTACGCAACCATGGGAAGGAATTACATCTAAACACTTAATCATTGAGGAACTGTTCCCTGCTGACAAGATGCCATTGAACCGCGGTAGAATATTGAACCTTTTACAAGAAATGCCATCACTGATCTCACTGACAAGTAACGAAATCGATTTAGTTCTCTTTCCTAATAAAGAGAATAAGAAACTAGCACAAGTCTCCTTTTTTTCGCCAGTACTACCTGGAATCATACTCAGGGAGAAGGAAATCCTTCATAAAAATGGTTATGATGTAATTTCCGTAGTGGAACCCATACCTACTAACAATTTAAACAAAGGTACCCTGGGACTAAATAGCCGAAGAAATGAATTCACTAGTACACACTGGGGAGAAACAGTTTCAAATTTCACCAGAAAAGACTCGCTAAAAATACAAGTAAAGGAAGGAGAGAGGTCAGTATGGTCCAGGGAACTAAGACCTACCAATAATGAGAATACGACAAAATCTTGGGCATGGTTACCGGAAACCCTAAATAGTAAAAAAATTGTTAAACCTCAAAAAAATCAAGTTTAGCAAAGGAATGACGATACTGTCCTGGAATTTGGCTGGGAAGATGGACAATAAAATGAAGTATGTAACTGAAACCCTCCCTGACATTATTGGTTTACAGGAAACATGGAATACTAAACCCTTTATTCAAAAAGGATACTATGTTTTTGAAACCCTGGCAAAAAATTCTAGAAGGGGCCATGCTAAAGGCGGTTTAGCAATCTTACTAAAAGAAGATTACTCCTGGTCGCAAGAAGTAATCAATACAAAGATGGATAATTTACAATGTCTAAAAGTATCTCTAAAAACCCAAACTTCATCCACTTTTTTACTACTCTTCAACATCTATGCGCCTCCCAGCACTAACTGCGATCTGTTGTTTGAACGACTAATGGAGACTATCTCCCAGATCATTGAAGAACAATTCAACTTGCCTTATATTATAATGGGAGACATGAATGCAAAAATGTCAAACTGCGAAATAAAGAAATGGGCTCTACTATTAAATGAGGAATCCTTGGAAACATCACTCCCTGTACTCCCAAAAGGAATGAAATCTGATAGGAGAGGTCGCGCATTATTATCATTTCTCCCAAGAATAAACGGGACTATCTTAAATGGTAATATACATGGCGATAAACCAGCATCGTATACAAGGCAGGGTAATGGATCTCCATCTATACTTGACTATTTCATATGTGGGATCGGAGAAAAAGATCGAATGAGTCAACTATCAATCACATTCAATGAGGAAAGTGACCATGCTATCTTATGTCTATCAACTGAATGGATTCTACAAGCTACTTTCCAGTTTCAACCGATATTTCATCAAACAGAACTGGAAGTAAACGCAACTAAAGGCCGAATTTACTGGGGGTCTGAAAACTTGGACCACGTGAGGTTCTTGGTCTCTCAAACTAATCTGTTGACTACTACATATTCAGCCGATCCTATAAAGAACTTTGCCTGCATACTAAATAGGCTGAAACATGCACTACAAAGTAAGTTAGAACAAACAAAATTATGGAAAAGTAAACGAAGTAGTAAACACAAAAATTCTAACAAACCAGTCGTAAAACAAATCAACAGGTTGATACGTGCCCAGTTTTTGAACTTCTCATTCACAAATAAAAAGAAAATTAATAGATTAAAAAATCAAATAAGACGAGAAAAAACTAAACAGAAAAAACTGAAGCAGGACACCAATTGGATTGAAGTCCAAGAAGCAGCCAAACAAAAAAATCAGCGCAAATATTGGGCCCTGATTGCAATAATGACTGGAACCAAGAAAAAGTTAGAATCAACTCCTGTCACAGAAGAAGACTGGGAAATTTACCTCCGAGAGCTTTATAGTCCAAACAAGTTGAGTAATAATGGCGAAACTGAAATACAATGTTTGGGAAAGAATGACATAAAAATTAATAAAACGTCGGCATTATCTGTCTCTAAGATCATAAGATGGGCAAGAAGTACTGGCGCATCGGGACCCGATCAGATACCTATCAAGGCCTACCAAATTGAGTACAAAGAGTGGGGACGGCTACTTTCGCCACTATTCAACTATATAATCGATAGCGGCAAAATGCCAATTTCCTGGAAGGGGAGTATAATCATCCCGATCTACAAAAAAGGGAAAAGAAACATTCCGGGAAACTATAGGCAAATTGCCCTCATGGATGCCGTCGGCAAGATTTTCGCTGCAGAAATATTGGACCAGCTAAAAACTTGGGCATTTTCCCTGGGTTTAATCCCCATGTTTCAGTCTGGATTTCGTCCAAATCATGCAGTGACTGACAACGTAGCCATCCTCCAAACAATTCTGGACAAATATGTATCAGGGAAAAAGCAAACCATCTATGCAGCGTTCATAGACTACTCGACGGCCTTCGATCGAGTAGACAGACCGACCTTGTGGTCAAAACTGAGAAAAATGGGCATACCAGAACAGCTATTGCTCTTAATAGTGAATCTCCACAGTGACACTTGGTGCCGTATTCAAATGGGGAGTGATAAAGGTCTTTCAAGGGTAATGTTCACATCAAATGGCTTAAAACAAGGGTGCCTCTTGGCTCCAATTTTATTTTCTTTGTACCTAAGTGATTTACCAAGTAATCTACAACAATGTTTAAGTACACCGCCAAAGATAGCCAACGAGTATATTTATTCCCTGCTGTATGCGGACGACATTGTCCTGTTCGATCTAACACCATTTGGACTTCAAAATCTTCTAGATACTTTACATCAGTACTCTAAGAAAAATTTCCTAATTCCAAATATTTCCAAGACCAAAGTGGTTGCTTTCTCTAAACAGAAGAAAAGGGTGAGATATGAATGGAAGTTGGGAGGGGAGAAAGTAGAGCAGGTAAAGGAATATACTTATTTGGGCAGAATTTTTTCGCAAAATATGAGTAACAACAGTCAAATTGATCATTTAAAAAGGAAAAGTGACCTACATGCTGGGGCATTGTCCCGTTTATATTCTGCTACTGGACATAGGCACTTCTCGGCACTGATTCAAGTTTATCGAGCGAAGATTCCACCGGTTGTCTCGTATGCTTCGGAATATATTCCTATTTATCAATGGACATATATGAACTTAATTGAAGGTAAAATACTAAAAAACTTACTAAAGTTCTCCACATCTACCCCAGTACAGGTGTTGAGATTGGAATGTAACATCACGAGTGCCTTCGCTACAGCTGTAGCTAGTATCATAAGGTGGGCCTATAATCTTCTTCACTCTAAGGAAGGCACTCTTCGAAGTTTACTAAAAATTGAGACATTTAACATCGGTTCCACCAATCTCACTTTTTCAAATAATATGCAAGAGGCTTTTCAGCTAGCTAAAATTAGTGTAGAATTATTGTCTGCATGGTCTCCAGCCCAACTTAAACTATTTTTAAAAAAACTCACCCCTAAATTGAGTTATGACATTGACCATACACATTGTGTTAGTTTATCTTTGTATAAGACCTACGCAAACTCCCATGAATATAAGCAATACCTACCCTATCTAGACTATACCCTTATACATGGTGCAAGACGCGCAATTATGATGCTGCGTCTAGGAATCCTTCCTGTATTAACTTTTACCTCTACCTGGAGATCAGAAAAGACAAATTTATGTACCTTTTGTCAGGGGGGCAACCAGAATTTGGAACATCTTCTTTTTATATGTCCTAATACAGCAATTGTGAAGGCAAGGTTATCATGTCTTATGCCCATTTACCGATCATGTAGGATCGTAAACTCAAAGGACTTTTTATTAATTTGCAAAAACCCCCCAAATGAATATGTTTGCTATAAAATTTTTAAGTTTTTGAAAATTTCACTGAAAATGTATTAAATGTGATTGTATAATGTACATATCTTATTTTTGTGGTCCTCAATTGAGTACCGTAACAAAATAAACTATTTTGACTTTTGTATAGACAAATACCCCTGCAAAACATTAAATGTTAAATGACTGCATTTTTTCATTTGTCATGGCTGAGATCACAAAAGCAGCTCCTGGGATGTCAACTTAGTATGTTTCACTTTTGCAGGTCTGTTTTGAGGTTGCTCTAGTGCAGGGCCGGTTTTAGCGCTGATGGCGCCCAGTGCGACAATCATTTGTGGCGCCCCCACACACTATGACTCCTCCTCGGATTATCTCTCTACCACCGGGCCAAAGTGCCCCACATCTCTCCAATCATAAGTTATTGATAAACACAGCACCTCCCCCTGAGTTCAGCGCCCCCTCCACAGGTTAGCGCCCAGTGCGGCCGCACCAGTCGCACTGCCCTAAATCCGTCCCTGCTGTAGTGTGACCTCTTTCAGTCTACTGCACACGGTGGAAATCAGTCTAACTCTCTGAGCCAGGCCCGGTTTCAGTAATTTTTATTTGGATGGGCCAAGGGTACGATCGGGTGGGCCAGTGTGGTCCAATGTAGGGCACATTTTTTTCAATTCTGGAGGTAGAAGCACGCCCTACATATATATTATTTAGTCTTCTTCCAAACAGGCATACAGAGCATGTAGATAATTATTAGAGAGTAAGATCTGAAGTCTATACTCACCAGTCCCCATAATTGTCAGCAGGCCTGGCATCAACACAAACGCATTGATACCAAGCAGATTGTAATAGTAGTTAAAGGTTAAGGAGGTCCCTGTTACCACACCCAAGCCTTGATGTCTTCACACTAACAAGACTGGCTACTCACTCCCTTAAGTTTGCTCAACACTTATTTCTTTGCACACTGTGAACTTTGTAACTGTTTATTTTAATGTCGTTCTTTTGCTGTGTACTTTCGTTAATAAAAAAGTTGAAATAGCAGCACATTTGGAAAAAAGCAATACTGTTGACAACTGAGAGAAGTTTTCATGCTGGACAATTTTAAAACTAGTAATTGCAGTCGAAGAGGTAACCTTCTGAGACCCTGGTTACAGAAGGGGCCGTAGATGCTTGTGTAGCCCCTTCTACTAATATTGCTGGTGCACGTGTAGAGCCAGCGCTATCTTCAGAGGACGTTACTTCAATGCATGGAGGCATGGCCTCATGTGCATAAGGCATGGGAAACAAAAGCAAGCATCCAGACTAACAGTTCTGTACCAGTATGAATCGAATGCTCTCCTACAGTTGCCAAACTTACTCTTTAAATAAAAGTTTAAAAACGGCTGGGATGTAGAGCCATAAAGTGCATTTGCTTGTCTCGGTCATATGTTATGCTATATTGTGTTATGTTGATATCTAAAGTGAAATCTCATCTGAGCAGGTGTGAAACTAGCCAAGCTTAGGACCTAATGTGCCTACTTGAAAAGTCAAGTCTTCAAGGCATAGTATTACATTATTACATTATTTTTTAATTTTTAGGTCGAGCGTAGCGAAGGACCTATTGTCAGCGTGTTCGGAGGAATCTGAGACAGTGTTCGGGCACGCGCCTCTGCTGTCTCAGATTCCTCCTCGAGGGCGCGCACAGCGCCGTGCCCATCTCGTGCCTCATATTCCCGTGCGCAAACACACATACACAGCCACTTTCACGCATGCGCACATACACAGCCACACGCATACACATACTGCTTACACACGCACACTGCATACACACACGCACCCCCCTATCACCTCCGCACCTACACACAAACTAGCGCACCTACACACACACAGAGACCCCCCCACACACACCAGCGCACCTACACACATGCACGCACACATACAGAGACCCCCCTCCCCCCGCCGCCGCTATCGCACACATACACACACACACACACAAGCGCACCCCCCTCGGCCCCTACAACTAAGCCCCACTTACCGCCATTCGGGACTTCTGTAGCCGGGGCTCTCCCTCGGGCATGGGAGCCCCGCTCTCAGGCACTCCGTGGGCGCGTGCGCGGGACTTCCGAAGACGGAAGCCCCGCCCAAAGGAACTGGCTTTTTTGCTTGCTCAAGCTGCCCCCATTGGTCTACGGTGTGCTCACTGGAGCCCGATAAGCCTGAAAATCAGCGTCCATGGGACACCGGGTTTCTTAGCCAATGAAAGGGCGACATGCGCGCATACGCCCACTGATACCATGTGGGTTGGCCAATGGGAGCCCACGGAGCATGGCTACCGGTACCTGCGCTGTGATTGTAAATACAGTCCACATGAGCTTGGCCGTGTCTGCAGTTCGCAGTGTGTACAAGCACGGAAAATGTGAATTAAAGCGAGAAGACTTCACAGCTACCCGACTGCTGTCCGGGCCTACACGCACGTCTTCCGCGCGAAACTTATGCCCTTCTCTTAATACGTTGTAGACGTACAGGGCACCATGAATCTAATTCATTCGAAAACAAATTGTAAGTAAGTCGCATAATCTGCGTATTTTCAGAGGCGATTTAGCCAATCTTTCAAATGGGGTTCAGCCATCAGAGTGCGAGTCACGGAGACGTGTGCCTTGAAAGTATGAACTGTGCCTGCGTCCTATTCCAGTAATGTGCAATGGCTGTGAGTCATGTCTGGGGCACCGCTTAGAGAGAATTCCAGCAAAGCATAAACTCTATATGCTCCCCCAATTAATATAATTCTAGTGTGTGACACGAAGCAATGGGAACCCGGAAAAAAAACAACTACGTAAACTAAAGCAGACAGCGTCCAACAATGACGTCATGGTGGAAGAGCTCCCGCGTGAAGAGCTTGTGTTCTGAAAGCAACGAACAGACGTGAAGAAATCTGTGGACAAAGTAAGATGGTTTGGAATGTTTTTAATACATCAGATCTGAGGCCCATGACTTGCGTGTGGTCTGCAGTCACACGTTCAAATTCTGGTAAGGTCATCTCGGACTGTCATCCTTCCGAAGTTATTGTCATAGTACCTCCTGCTCTGGAATGCTTATATACGACAAACTACTCCATTAAGAAGATTTAAGTCGACAAGTTATCAGTGACCTTAAATTGCTATAAAAGGGAATGTT
Organism: Lissotriton vulgaris; assembly: GCF_964263255.1. NCBI lineage: Eukaryota > Metazoa > Chordata > Amphibia > Caudata > Salamandridae > Lissotriton > Lissotriton vulgaris. The sequence goes on from NC_141693.1 coordinate 294,373,296, forward strand.
TTATTTTAAGCGGCGTTGGGCTTCAAGGGTTTACTAATTCGCTTTTCACTCCAACCCCTTCCCGCTGCACCCCGCCCCCACACCTCTACCTCCAAATAATCTCAACATCGACGTTTCTGGCTGCTTTGCTCATGGCTGAAACTTTTTACCTTGTTCTTGACATTACTGCATGGCTTTGGCCCCTGTATCCCTGTCTCCTCACACTGTTTATTCTGACGAATTTGCAGGGGTTAAACATAGTAGTTTCATCTCCTGTTAAAGTGAGGACGCTTCTCTTTCCCACCTAATGATACATGAAGGGAGTTGGACAACCCCAGTGTAAAGTTTGTTGATGATGGAATTCTGTGGTGCTGTCTGAAGCCTGGCACGACTGAGCCGCTCTAAATGGGCACTGTCAACAACAGCTGGGCATGTCACAGAAGGTGGGGCTTAATGGGTTAAATGCAGAATGTTGTCCCATCTCCAGGCTGCGGCAGGGTGTATACATATTGCTAATGTGCAACTAGAGGACATTAGTCTATTAATTATGTTGATTGACGTTGCTCTTGGTACCTTCAGATCCCCTTAAGTTGACTGTCCCTGTTGTAATTGCATTTGTATAGCACCTAAAACATCTTCAAGGTGTCAAGGAGCATCAGCTGAAGATAGAGCTATACACCACGGGGGAGTGTCTGGTTGAATTGCTTTCATGCTTTTTATTCCTGAGTAATAAACACTACACTTGCCAGTGCTGGGGGGCTTTTTTAACACACCCTATTCAAATGTGTAGTATACATGACAAAGACATGCACACCTGCTTTATGAATTGCAGTTTTTAGGTCGCGCCTGCGATTGCAGGGGCGAAAGCCCCTGCTGTCGCAAAGCGATCTATTGCAATCATTTCAGTCCTTTGCCCGTTCAAGGACTAGGCAGAGACAACAGACTGTCACGCGCACGCAGCCGGCCGGAATCGGATCAGGTCACGCGCTCCGATCCCGGCCGGCTGTTCACAACACATGCACACGCAGGCACAGACAGGCACACACACAGGCAGGCACACACGCAGGCACAGGCAGGCACACAGACAGACGCACGCACGCACACACATCCCCCAAAGTACAGGCTTCTGAGCACACGCCGTTTAAAGGGAGCCCCGAGGTAACAAAATAGAGACCCCGGTACAGAAAAACGAGGGCACAGGAGACACGGGTGAGGTAGAATAAGCAAAGCATAATTACAAAGAATTACCGACCTAGATGACAAATTAAAAATATATTCTCCAGAATTATATAAATTAACCTAACCTGTCAAGTGCTGGTAAGGACGCCTCGAGGCGGTCCGATACTCACTGTGCGCTACACTGCGATCTCACCGCCGTTTAGAAAGCGCCTTTTTCTGTGTTCTTAGTCTTTAGAAACGTTGAGAGTCTGTAATCCTTTGACGAGTGACCCCGGAACTCAAAGGGGGCTCTTTCCCCAACTCTTGTACGATCATCCGCTCCCTCATAGTACCCCTCACGCTCATTCAACGGGTATTCACTGCCAGACCACCACCATTATACTTCTCATTTCAATGTATCCTACGATAGTGTGGTTCGGTGCTGCTGGTGCGTAATTACGTTCTTGTCACGTGATCTAGGTGGCGTCTATCCGTTTTTTTTTCCTCAGATGGAAACTGATCGTAAACCACTATGATTGCTAAGCAGCTTCTTGCTATTTTCGAGAGAGGTACATGATGTGTTGGGTGAATGCACTGTCAGTATTAATCAATGCCTGGGGGCGCTCTATACAATCTCTTTACCTTTTCTATGGCGCGAATCCGTCACAGTCGCGGTGATAGTGGGCACACCAGGATTTAACATGGAAACACGAATATTAAGAGTGGCTTCACACTCTGGTACTAGGCACGAGTCATAGGTTAATCTATCTGAAACCCGCACGCCTCATTGACTTAAGGCCCCCGTGTTTGGGTTATCACGCACGAGAGGAGCCCTGAGCCATGCGCATGAAAGTGTCCCCCTGCAATGACGCTCCCTGCGCCGTGTTAATCCTTTCGGGGAAGTCTCTGCCCTGCCTTTATATTTTAATGCCTCTTTTTCTTCCATCACTCCTCAACCAGACGTCTCTCCCCAGTCATTCATTCTTAATCTTCCCCTGCCTCCAGCCTCGTCTCCCATTCTCCCTCCCTCGTTTCTTCGCCTCTCTCAGAAGGGTATGTGCCTTTCTCTCCATCTTTCTACCCCGTCTCGTCTTTAATTTCATGGCACCTCCATTGCCCACATGTTCTTTTCCACCTCTCTTTTTGAACCACTGCCTCTACCGCATGAGCTCTGCGAGTGTTTCTCTCCCCCCACTCTTTTCTCGCTTCTCTCCCCCCTCCCCGTCCAATCTTCACCACCGCTACGACCTACCAGTCTGACGGCGAGAGACCTGCTGTGAGAAACTGGCCTGAGTGATGCAGTGAAACCCGCGTATGCACCGCGAGGGGTCCCGTTTACTGGGAAGCGCTATATTCAACCCTGTATTATGTGCACACATAGCACATTTTAGAAGCCGCTATTTAGAGGCAGTCCGAAGGGGAACTGTATACAGTCCGAAGCATTAAATCTCACCTGGGACCATTGTAGCAAACGTGAAATAAAATTGAAGATAATGTAGCAAACACATTAAAACAAGCATTGAAAATGCAATAGGTCTCGCCTTTGATTAAGTTAAACCCATTTGCTTTGCTAATGGTATCTTATAGCAAAGCAAATGGCTTTAACTTAATCAAAGGCGAGACCTATTGCATTTTCAATGCTTGTTAATTTATCTTATTTTCTTTTTAAACCTATAATTTTAGGTCTGCATAATTTTTAGTTTTTTATGCATGGGAATACAAAACATTTAATGTACATATATATACAAACAAAAAACAAAGTATACAAGTGATTGGGTATGTACAATAAATCATCAACTTCCATACAACTCATTCATGGCCTTCCATTCATACAAAACACACACACTGGTCCCAGTGTCAAAAATACATTTTTTGTTCATCAAATGCAAAGTCCGTTTTTCAGTCTACCTCAGATTGAATTGTAACCTTTTAAAACAAAAGAAAACAAAGCAGTTTTTTAACGTGTTCCCCTAGGGGTTTTTTGGGGAGAACTCTGGGAAATGACCTGGGACCCGGTCGGTCGACGCGTTTCGAGCCCTGTGACTGTCAGGGTTCTCTTCCTGAGTGTCAGTGCTTGTCAGTGTGATGGTGCAAGGTGAGAGCAAGGAGTTGGCAGTAGCTTAGCTACTCTATTGCAAGGCCCCTTGCACCATTCTTGTCTGATTATCTCCTGAGAAATGCCCTTTCTGATGTGGATACGAGCTTTGTATAATGTTAGTCGCTGGTGTGGGGCAGGAGTGTGTTGTGGGAGATTGCGGTGACAGATGCCGAGCGCTAAGTCTACCACGAAGGAAGTTATTTTTGTAGCAAGAGATTTTTGCTTTACAATTCAGTTTAGACCTGTGAGGAGCAAGAGACCGAGCCTTTAGTGATGGGCTGGGTCTAAGCCTCCCTGGGTGGATGATGTTGTAGAGGATGATTTATTGCACTTAAACCTACTTTAATGGGAGAGCCATTCCTCCCTTTGTTTCGTGCACTCAGTAAAGAGTTAGATTGTTGTGGGAGGGTTGTAGGTTGAGTACACAATCGTCATGTGGTTTGTCTCGAGGTAAGTGGCTATGTTATGAATGTCTTTTGGCTCACCCTGTGAGGATACACAAACAGCCTTTGGTCTGAGAAGGCTTAATCCAGTCAGGATAAATCTCTTCTGGAAACTCAAGTTATCCAGAATGCAGCGCGTGGCATGCAGTGACTTGCCAACACTGGCAGCACATTATTTCAGTTGTTACAGTGACTCTTCATGGAATGTTCTGTGTCTGCCTTGTAGCAGTCTTATGAGTAGTATTCAGTTCAAACCCCTTGTGAAGGAGCCACCATTGTTTGAACTAGAGTGGACCTGGGGAGGTCTTGCCTATAGCTGTGTGCAGGGACTGGCTTCCCCTTCCATGGAGCATAAAAACCCCATAATACATGCGTGACCCTAACTGTTGTGTGTGTGCATGTTTTTTTGTGGTTTTTGTCTCTCCCATTCCAGGAATTGCATATTATCTCTTCCAAGACCACAACTTCAAGAACATTGCTATGTATGAGTCTCATCCTGTGGGTGTGATGTACCTTCTTGCTCAGGCCAGGTGCGTAGTTTGTTCAGTAAGTTTGGGGGGGGGGGGCAGCTTCTGATTTCCCAACAATCACACTGGCAATGCTTGTTCTTCTTCTCCTTCCATTCATTCATTTCAGTTTCGTTTTTTCTTCCTTTCATTTTCTTCTCATGAATCTTTTTCCTTCACCGCCTTTCTTTTGCCCCTTTCTCTATCTATTTATCCTCATTTATTTCTTCTATTTTCATATCCTATCTTTCTCTGCTTGCCTTATTTTTCTTTCTTACTCTTGCATTGTTTTCTGCACTCTGCCATCCTTGCCTCTCTGTCTCTTTCTCTCCCCTCTTCTTCTAATTTTCTCTCACATTTTCTATCTCTATTTATTTCTCGCTCTTTCTCACTTTTGCTGTCTTAGAGCAAAGAGGCAAAAACTGATCCTCAGGGACCACAAATGTACACGTTTTGCAGTACAGCGCATGTGCCATCAATGCTGTGTGCTGCTTGTAGCATGAATAGGGTACTCTAGGGGCAGTACCCTACGCCCTCACTCTAACTATCGCCCTCCCTCTATCTATCCATCGCCCTCCCTCTATCTATCTATCTATCTATCTATCTATCTATCTATCTATCTATCTATCTATCTATCTATCTATCTATCTATCTATCTATCTATCTATCTATCTATCTATCTATCTATCTATCTATCTATCTATCTATCTATCGCCCTCACGCTATCACACTCACTTTATCTATCTATCGCATCACCACAGCATCACTCAGCACCACCACAGAATCACTCAGGGGCACCACAACATCACTATGCGCTACCACAGCATCACTCGTCGCCACCACATCACTCCACGCCACCCCAGCATCAATCTGTGCAACCATTCAACAACAACTGGTTCAAATATGTTCTCTCAATATTTCAAGCTTTATTAAAAATGTCACAAAAAGATGTTAATATTTCACTTCTGTTCTTGGATTTTCGTCACAATAAAATACACTGAACATAATCTTCACAAAAGTTATTTACAAAAGTTTAAGCTATTGCCATTATAAATTACAATAACTTTTATTTAAGTAATAATTATTACATTTTTTTTAAAGACATTGTTATTTGTAATATCAATACATCTAAGTCACGTAAATACAACACATATTGCATTACAAATGCTATAGGTGTCACATTTGCGAAAGTTAAAACTATTGGCATTGTAAATGACAAAGTTATTAATGTAGCTATTTTCAAAACCAACACATAAATAAAATAATGGTCATTTACAATACCAATAGCTCAAACTTTCCTAATGCGAGACCTATTGCATTGAAAATGCTTGTTTACACTTGTTACCACTGCCTGGGAATAGGTTGTGCCTCATTAGTATAATTTTAACAATAGCAATAAACAATAACAGGTGACCAATTAAACTTTGCGCTGCCCACGTGTTTACTAAAGTTTGTTCCCTTTGAGCTGGAAACTTTGTCTACTTCTTCAGATGATGGATATGTGGTAAATGTGGAAAATCCATAATTATGCCAAAAAACCCACAGCGGAAAAAGTGCATAGTTCCAGAGGCGCTGGCTATGGCCTGGGAATGTGCAATGTACTGTAACAAGATATCAGATTATGAAATGCTCACATTTATAACCTAGTCGTAGTGGGGAGAATAAGTTAATCCCAGCACAATATCTTACTTGAGATACCACGATTATTTACTTTTCAACAGCATCTGGAAAAGAATAGACATACACACATAGGTCGTGACTCAGAGATAAATTTACACTATTGTGTTAGTTTATTTTTTGGTGGGAATTCAAAATCTATAAGTTTAATTTTACTAACAGTCATTTTATGACTGCTGAGACTCCAAACTCATGGAGACCTTCCCTGTCTTTTTATGTTCATAGTTCTCAGCTACAACTGTGGAGTGTTTGCAGCCATAACATTACTATTAGTAAAATTAAACTTGCACTTTGGGACTACCAAAGAAATAGTAAACTTACAGAAAAGTACACGTTTACCTTTGTGAATCAGGCCCTTATTCTACCAGGCATTGCAATTCCATATTCATTCTTAGATAATAGGCAGACATTTAAGATTCCGTTGTGGCTGCTCATCCAATTATGCCTGCACCGCGGTTGTCTGAATAGTATATGCATGCCCCATCCTAAAGCATATTACTGCATGCATCATACAAAGACTAAAATACATAGACACTCTGTTGGAAGTGGGGGTCCTTATCCCTCACTGCCGTCACCAAATGCTGGAGGCGGGAGTCCCTGTCCCACACCGCTGTCACCAGGTGAGAGATCCAGACCCCTCGTTTCAACTTTAGGCTAAGTAAGGACACCGTCTAAGATAGCCCTGCTCCCCCCTTTAGTAGCTTGGCATGAGCAGTCAGGCATATCTCCAAGGCATAAGTGAACAGTATGTGCAACCACACTCATAGCAACCCAATGATGTCACCACAAATAGACTCCACACAAGTTTTTATAAGACGAGTATAATCTATACTACTATTATAAAGTAAGAACTTTGAACCTTTGAGGCGGGTAAACTCGGGAACAATAGCGCCAATCCACACACCCGATACATCGTTGAAATTGTCAGGGTGTGCAGATGGACTTAGGCTATATAAATAAAAAAAAAAACGTTATTTAAAAAATTTACGAGGAAAAAAAAAAGTAGTCCCATGGAAGGAGCGCCGGCCGCGACGTGCGTGCTGACATCAGTGCTGTGCCTCTGCTGTGCCTTTGCGCCGTATTATTAATGATGTGTTGTTGGTTCCTGCAGAGACCGGGAGCTCCGTTTGAATGTATGCAGTACTCATGGCGCAAGAAGAAATGTGGAGGACACGTTAATGATTTGTAGATCCAGTCCTCTAACCACTCATTGCTCTTACCTGACCCAAAACTACAAGAATGGGAGTAGAGCACATGAGTTTTGCTTCTAGGAAAAGACGTGCTTCGCTGTTTTTTTTCCAAAACTCGGGTAAGGTTCGTAGCTAGGCCTCCCTCTGCACACCTCTTTTCGCGTTTTGGGGGGTCTGAGGAGAGTCTTCCTGTGCAAGTGCTTATAATCATGGTCACTGCACTCATGCTATTTTCGTGTCGTTTGCCACATTTGCCACATTATCCATCAACTGCTGCATAATCTGAAGATTTTAACAAAAAGAATGTTTTGTTTGTAGCTCACACCGATCAACAGTGACTAAAAGTGTGGTTACAAATTGCAGTGCAATGGAAGGCCCCTCACAAAGTTTGACTGGTCACCTTTCTCTTGAATATTGCTATATCAGGGTGTTAAACTTTTATTAATGAAGTAAAACCGACGCGCAGACAGTGTTAAGAATTGTAATAACGAAGTAATACTATCAGAAAATGCGATGCATTATGCTGCATAGTTTGCCTTCTCTTGCCATTAAATGAAGTCAACTCTGAGCCATGATCGTCCCCGCCACAAAGTTCAATTAACCCAGATTATAATTAAGTGGATCTGCCCTGGGCCTAATGAATTAGTACCCCTCAAGCAGCTGTGCGCATGTTTAAATGTATGAACATTTATGTTCCACTTGCTCCCCGGACATTTTGATTTCCAGCAGCAATCGGGGCGAAGACAACATTTTCATGGTCGAAATTCACTGTCCAGGTGTACACTATAGCACTGTGTGATCTTCAAAATGCCCGTCTGGTGCAGCAGAGGTGTTACTGCTCTTTCCTGTCACTTTTCTGTGTGTGGGGGTTATACTGCAAACCACAGACTCTAACATGCAGTCACAGCTGTTGCTCGCCCCCCTGCTGCAACTGAGCAGGAAGGACTAATCTTCTCAGACCACTGAGCAGTGATGGGAGATTAGCCCACAACACAATTACACTGAGAGGAAAGCCAGTGGCGTAGTGTAAAATGATTGCCACCCTACAGAATGTGATATGGTACACCCGAGTCTCCCATATCGATATCAAGATCGTCATTAGTCTTTGGGCTGCATGGGGCCACCCATTGAAGAATTTTGGGCACACTGGTAGTGACAGTCGCTCATTCCCAAAGCATTATTATATATGGCACTGAGTTGAGGGCCCTTGGAGAATCTGCTCAAACCCTTACAGGAGATTGTGGGAGAGAAAATAATGCCAACTTATTTTTATTTACCTATCCATACCACCATTTTGTCATTTTAAAGTGCTGTTATCAATGAGTTTTTCTTTTCATAGATTTGATGGTTCTCAGTTGACTGTCCTTGCAAGGGTGTAAGGTTGTGTTGGCCTTGGTAGGATTCAAACTTATGGCCTGTAGTCTGGAACAGGCATTAGCAGTGATTAATTAACTAATAGAGACAAATTTCCTACTAAATGAGGTAGAAAACAGAGGAAGGGGAAGCAAGATTTCAAAGAATACTGGCGTGGAAATCTATATCTATCTATACTACTATTATAAAGGAAGAACTTTGAACCTTTGAGGCGGGTAAACTCAGGAACCACAGCGCCAATCCACACACCCGATACATTGTTGAAATTGTCAGGGTGTGCAGATGGACATAGGCTATATAAATTTAAAAAATATACGTTGTTTAAAAAATTTACGAGAAAAAAAGTAGTCCCATGGAAGTAGCGCCGGCCGCGACGTGCGTGCTGACATCAGTGCTGTGCCTCTGCACCGTATTATTAATGATGTGTTGTTGGTTCCTGCAGAGACCGGGAGCTCCGTTTGAATGTATGCAGTACTCATGGTACAAAAAGAAATGTGTAGGACACGTCAATGATTTGTAGATCCAGTCATCTAACCACTCATTGCTCTTACCTGACCCAACACTACAAGAATGGGAGTAGAGCACATGAGTTTTGCTTCTAGGAAAAGACGTGCTTCACTGTTCTTTTTCCAAAACTCGGGTAAGGTTCGTAGCTAGGCCTCCCTCTGCACACCTCTTTTCGCATTTTGGGGGGTCTGAGGAGAGTCTTCCTGTGCAAGTGCTTATAATCATGGTCACTGCACTCATGCTATTTTTGTGTCGTTTGCCACATTATCCATCAACTTCTGCATAATCTGAAGATTTTAACAAAAAGAATGTTTTGTTTGTAGCTCACACCGATCAACAGTGACTAAAAGTGTGGTTACAAGTTGCAGTGCAATGGAAGGCCCCTCACAAAGTTTGACTGGTCACCTTTCTCTTGAATATTGCTATATCAGGGTGTTAAACTTTTATTAATGAAGTAAAACCGACGCGCAGACAGTGTTAAGAATTGTAATAACGAAGTAATACTATCACAAAATGCGATGCATTATGCTGCATAGTTTGCCTTTTCTTGCCATCAAATGAAGTCAACTCTGAAGCATGATCGTCCCCGCCACATAGTTCAATTAACCCAGATTATAATTAAGTGGTTCTGCCCTGGGCCTAATGAATTAGTACCCCTCAAGTAGCTGTGCGCATGTTTAAATGTATGAACATTTATGTCCCACTTGCTCCCCGGACATTTTGATTTCCAGCAGCAATCGGGGCGAAGAAAACATTTTCATGGTCGAAATTCACTGTCCAGGTGTACACTATAGCACTGTGTGATCTTCATAATACCCGTCTGTAGCAGCAGAGGTGTTACCGCTCTTTCCTGTCACTTTTTTGTGTTTGGGGGTTATACTGCAAACCACAGACTCTAACATGCAGTCACAGCTGTTGCTCTCATCCCTGCTGCAACTGAGCAGGAAGGACTAATCTTCTCAAACCACTGAGCAGTGATGGGAGATTAGCCCACAACACAATTACACTGAGAGGAAAGCCAGTGGCGTAGTCCAAAATGATTGCCCCCCTACAGAATGTGATATGGTACACCCGAGTCTCCCATATCGATATCGAGATCGTCATTAGTCTTTGGGCTGCATGGGGCCACCCATTGAAGAATTTTGGGCACACTGGTAGTGACAGTCGCTCATTCCCAAAGCATTATTATATATGGCACTGAGTTGAGGGCCCTTGGAGAATCTGCTCAAACCCTTACAGGAGATTGTGGGAGAGAAAATAATGCCAACTTATTTTTATTTACCTATCCATACCACCATTTTGTCATTTTAAAGTGCTGTTATCAATGAGTTCTTCTTTTCATAGATTTGATGGTTCTCAGTTGACTGTCCTCGCAAGGGTGGAAGGTTGTGTTGGCCTTGGTAGGATTCAAACTTATGGCCTGTAGTCTGGAACAGGCATTAGCAGTGATTAATTAACTAATAGAGACAAATACCAAGATTTCAAAGAATACTGGCGTGGAAATCTATACTACTATTATAAAGGAAGAACTTTGAACATTTGAGGTGGGTAAACTCGGGAACCACAGCGCCAATCCACACACCCGATACATCGTTGAAATTGTCAGGGTGTGCAGCTGGACATAGGCTATATAAATTAAAAAAATATACGTTATTTAAAAAATTTGCGAGAAAAAAAAGTAGTCCCATGGAAGTAGCGCCGGCCGCGATGTGCGTGCTGACATCAGGAGCGCGGGGAGGAGCGACGTCCAAGAGCACGAGGAGGAGCGGCAGACATGAGCGCGGGGAGGAGCGGCAGACAGGCAGGGAGGAGCGGTGAGGAGTGGCGGACCGGCTGGGAGGAGTGGAGAGGAACGGCGGACAGGCGGGGAGGAGACAGGAGGAGCGGCGAGGAGCGGCGGACCGGTGAACTCAGGAGCACGGGGAGGTGCGGCGGATGAGGTAAGGCTCAGGGGGACCCACGGACAATGTCGGGGCGGGCGGGGGTCCTGAAGCCAAGGTCGGGACAGTCTGCTACTTTCAGGGACCCACGGACAATGTCGGGGCGGGCGGGGCCCTGAAGCCTGATTGCTCCAGGACAAGGTCGGGACGGGCATATAGTCTTTATATAAGAAGATATACAATATGATCACACAATACAAAACCATCATATAATAATGGGTAGCATTCCTTCCGGTGGGTTGGTAGGTTCTAATCCCAACCACCGCTTCTAACCAACAGTTAAGCTTACTTCTGACCATTTCCAAAAGGTTAGGCAGGTCGTATTGCTAGAACCACACACGTTGCAAAAGAGAAGGAATACTGCAATGGGTAACAATATACTCATGTACTGTACAATAGAGAAACAATGTGATACGTAGCGCCACAGTCATGTACTTTGCAATAGAAGGAATAATGCAATGTGTATCACTACCAGCATGCCCTGTGCAAGAAAGAAACAAAGCAATGCGTCACGCTACAATCATGTACTGTGCAATGAAGAAACAATGCAATGTGCCACGTTAGAATCATGTACTGCAAGGAGAAACAATGCAATGCTCCACATTATAATAATGTACTGTGCAATGGAGAAACAATGCAATGCTCCACGTTACAATCCAGTACTCTGCAAGGGAAAAATAACGCAGTGCATAGCGCACCAAGCATGTAGGTCGTCAGGCATAAATATGGTCAGGCGTCATACGAAAGTTTGATAGTTTGGTTAGCAGCAATAATTCGAGGTGTAATACGACAGTCTAGGTGCTTCATTAACAGTTGCCCCCAACACGGATCAATGATGACACAAAAGTACCACTTGTCACTCCGGCCCCAGTACTGCCCCTCCTTGGGCCAGCACAGGCCTGGATCTGAGCCGAAGCAACAGGCTCACGCAGCATACAGAAGCGATAGGCCGAGAGAGTGGCCCTCCTAGCCCACGCCCCACCACAGGTGGTGATCCACGTTACCTAGGGGGGGGGAGGTGCAACTCCACTCTGATCTCCTCCTTCTGAGACTTGGGCCTTGATCCAGAACTCCGTCCATGGGCACGGTGAGCTCGGGCCGCCGGCTCAGTTCCTCCTTCCTACTGTTTACCTCTGAGGGCCTGATGACCCTCCTTCCGTCGGTCTCAGTGGACACTCAGACCCACCATCAGAACTGTGGAGACTTACTTCAATTTCGGTGCACACACTACCCAGGCACTCCTCACCAGCGCCTCTGGTTGCACCTCGACATGCACTCTGCGCGTCCGAGACTCGCCTCTTCTCTGGTGCACACGATTACCAGGCACTCTTCACCAATACCATCAGCTTGCACCACGGCACGCACCCTGCGCGTCCGAGTCTCACCTCTTCTCCCGGTGCACACGATGACCTGGCCCTCCTTCCGTCGGTCTCAGTGGACACCGAGACCCACCATCAGAACTGTGGAGACTTACTTCAATTTTGGTGCACACACTACCCAGGCACTCCTCACCAGCGCCTCTGGTTGCACCACAACACGCACTCTGTGCGTCCGAGTCTCACCTCTTCTCCAGGTGCACACGATGACCAGGTGCTCCTCACCAGCACCTTGGCTTGCACCACGACACACAGTCTCCTGCGCGTCTGAGACTCAATACTTCTCTTGGTGTACACAACGACAAAGTGCTCTTCACCAACGCTTTGGCTGCACCACGACACGCACTCTGTACGTCTGAGTCTCACCTCTTCTCCCGGTGTACCCAATGACCAGGCGCTCTTCACCAACGCCTTGATTTGCACCACGACACGCACCCTGTGCGTCCAGGACTCAGTTTATTCCTGTTTGCCCACGATCACAAGGCACAACTTCCAAGGGTCTCAGGACACAACACAAAGCAAAGCACAGTCCTGTTCAAGAAGGGGGAAACCACCCACTGCAATGTCCCTTCAGTCTCTTCCTTAGTAAAAGCAACTTCTTCCTTGACAGAGGTTCTTCTTAACCACGAAAGAGGTTAAAGCCTTTGCAGACTCGACCTGTCCTTTTCGCCATTCAAAACTACACCAATTTCTAGGGGTTTCAGTTCTCATAGTTATACCCTTTCATCTCTTTTAAGTTCTTTGTGCTCAGGGGTCCCTAACTCCTCCCATAATCAGTTCTGGGTGTCTCCCTCTCAGTGTCACCTTTTTCCCTTTGATACTGGGGTTCTGGATCCTTAATCATTCATCTGGCGATGGGTCAGTTGGTTTATAGCAGCAACCAAGGCCTTTTCACCTCCCGTAACTTCTTCTACCCCTGCTCTCCAGATGCAGGGCAGCCTGGTGCCATCTCAACCCCTCCCTGGGTCAAGACCTCTCTTAGCTCCTCTCACCTCACAGATCCAGACAGTCAATACAAATTCAGCAGAGACACACAGAAATGCTTAAGCCACTTTCTAAAAGAGTGGTTTCTGAACACACAGTGACCAACCACTTTCATAGAAAGATGTGTTATGACACTGTGAGTTCATACATACTAAACTTCACCTCTCCATTTTAAACTTATAGGAAACTGGGCTAACAAACACAACACCCAGCCTCCCCTATTCTGTCCTATGGGCAGGATGACCTTTCAGCAGCGAAAATGAAATGGAGTGTTTTTCACTGTCAGGACATAACACACACCTTAGTATATGTCCTGCCTTTTACTCACACTGCACCCTGCCCAGGGGTGACCCGGGACCTAGCACTGGGGTACGTGCTGTGTACTCAAAAGGGAAAGTAAGGCCTGTCAAGTGGTTGCACTTGTCAGGACTACATGCTAACTTAGCAAAATGTGCGCAGGCCCTACACTGCAGGCCTGAGTTCCCTTCTCTGCGCACCTTGTGTTACTAGCCCTGGCACACACAGTGCACATGACCAGGGACTTTACTAGTAAGGCAAATATACCAATCATGGACAACCAATTACCATTACACTTTAAACAGGGAACCCTTGCACTTTGACACTGATCAGCAGTGGCAAAGCATCCAAAGCATCTACATTGGCTACTCTATGTCAGGAAAACGGTCTTGGGGGAAAGCAAAAAGTTTAGGGAACTTTAGCCAAAAAGGCCACTTCCTACACACTCTCAGAACCCCCACACAGAAACAGTCATAATTGAGGTACAGGAGGCAGCTTACAGCCCAGAGCCTTGGTGTCACTGCACCTACAGCAGCAATGGCAGGTAAACCCCTGTCCCCACTGACCCAACACATACTGCTAAACTGCAGCTTGCTGCAGACATGAACTAGAGTTGCCACCTACAAATCTTTTTACCGGTATGACCTGTATTTTATTATCTCCAGCACAAAAATAGGGAAAACCACCTAAATCCGGTAATTTGCCCCATGTCAGTACATTGTTAAAACAGTAATTATAAAAACAATACACTGTAAAATAAATGTGTTCTAGAGGTTACTTATAATCAAAGTAAACTCAGCGGAAAAAAATCACAACCTTCCACCGCAGACATTGAGGAAGGACTTAACATGAGCGTTCTCCTTGGCCTCTTCTGTTGTGACTGGGTGGGCCAAAGGTCATGTTTGGGTGGGCCTGGCTTGGCCCGCCCGACCCCCTTATAGAGCTGGGCCTGCCTTAAGCATAAACTGAAGTGCATGAGCAGTCATTGCACTGTGGCCACAAAACCAACACAGAGGATGGAAGATGTCAAATTACTTTTACCTCCTTAAGCCTCACCTAGTTGCTACTTTCAGCTCAAGAACGTTTTGGGTGTTTTTTTGACTGGGGTAATGGGGGAAACACCACAATATTCTTTCAGCACACTTCCAAGCAGACGTCTCTCGCTGTCTCTTCTATTCGCAAAATCTATATAGCAAGCCGGCTTAATTCCTAATTTCATTGACCTTATGCTATTTCCAGAATTGTTTTTATCACTTGCATTTCCCATCATTATTCTGGACAGGAAGTGACACCACTTCCTGCCTTATCTCTACTTCAGTCAACTTCTTCAGTTTGTCCCTTCACCCAGGTGACCCTAACAAAGGCCAGTCACAGTCAAAGGCATTGCCTATTGGGGTCTGTTAGGGCCTTGGGGGACAACAACTGTTCCACAGTGTAGGAAAATCAGTTTTTTTGCATTGTATCTGTCTTTTTGCTGTGCTGCACACTGCTGGTACTTTGACTCTACGCTCTGAGAAACCATTACTGGTTTTGCACTGCATGTGGCTACTTTATGCGTACAAGTTCATTGTATTCTGTTTCTCAGCCGCAGGCACACAACTTGCCAGATCTGAAGACGGGCTGTTTTCCCTTTGCTCAACCTCACAGAGGACTGCATAAGAGCAAAGGAACATAAGAGCAAAGGAACGGGGATAACCGCCTTCACAGTAGCCCAATTAAAGATAAGATAGATTTGTCTTTCAGTGAATCATCAAATGGACTTGCAGGGCTAGGTTTTGAGAAGGGTAAATATATATTTTCATCATGTCCTCCATTGAAGCCTAGGATCAGGAGTTACCAAGCCTGTTTATGTGAGACCTGACTTGGGATTCAATAGGAGAAAAACAATGCAAATGGGATAAAATATGGACAGCACAGTGTAAACATTCGACAAGCTTGAACTCACCATTGAATTATCCAGAATATTTTTGAGAAGGAGAGACTGTCATACACTGTACATGTGGGGAATTACAATAGGGAGTTCCTCTTCTACCTCTGCTAGGTGCTATATCTGTTGGTGTTTCATTGAGAAACTTTTGATTGAATTGAGAGAGGCATGCTGCTGCCGCTTGCCGCTTGCTAGAGAGTCTTGGAAATAGACAGTTTTGAGTTTTTATCCGGATGAATATCCGTTCTTTCCGTCCTACTACCTTTAAACATCAGTTTTTTCACAGTACACTTCCAGGTCCATAAATATTCCAGCCACCAGCAGAGAGTTCCCAAGGCTTTCACACAATCTTCTACCATCTGTAACTTCTACATGGAGCCACTTTGGGCCCAGTTTACAGATAACAGCACTGAGATTCACCAATATGCTGATGATACACAATGCTATCTGAAAGTCTCTGCTTCTTCACAGCAATAGACATTTTGCACCTCAAAAACTACCTGCACCTCAACCAGACCAGGATAAACCAGCGCATAACTGAACCCTTAACTCAACAGAAACAGAATTTGTGTTATTGCCAAGAACAAAAAAACAAAATATAGTACAAACCAGGCTCAATGACATGAATCTTGACTGCTTCAAACACAAACCTTTACCAAATGCTGAGTCACTTTGATTCACCCTGGACACAAATCTCATCCAAAAGAAAGGCATTGCCAAAAAAGATAGTTTAGTACCAGCTCTTCCTTCTAAAGACAGTGAAATTGTTTTATCCAGAAAGCAACTTCAGATGTGCTATCCAGGACCTCATGCTCTCGCATCTGGATGACTATAAATCCTTTCTCCATGGCTTCCCAGACTCCAACTTCCACCCCTTGAGGACACCCTACACACCACAGCATGTCCAATGCAGGGCCCTCATCTTGATGAAACTCCATTGGCTCCCCTTGCTGGCCTACACCATCTTCAAAACCAGCTGCATCATTTACAAAACCTTCATGACTAGCACCCCTGCTTACCTTGTGGGCAAGCTTACCATTGCTGGTGGCTCCCGGTACACCTTCAGCAAGGCCACCTTTTGAGGACCACCCCCACATTGCTCCAATTTAGAAACCAGTTGAAGACACAGCCCTTTAAATAAAGCTACATCACAATGAAGTAAAAATTAAATAACAAGCTACCACGCATGTCACTCGCTGACTTTATGTTTGCCTTTGATTCTGTACACTGCTCCGTTGCCTTATTAACGACACATATATACATACTTGACATTGTGCCTTTAATGTTTCATTGTACAGTATTTTCACATGCATTTCAACTTGCTAAAGTTCTAATGAGCTCCTTTTGATATTGTAATATTTATCCAACTGGAACATTCCAATAAAATTCATTCAGCTGGAGGAAAATCTTAAATAGTGACTGTTGTTTAAATAAGCGTTCTCTTTGAGCTGAGAACTCCAAAAAGATTTACTGTAGCAATAGCCCAACACTGTAACAAACACCAATGTGGTCCACAGGGCACCAGCACATCCTCCAGTTAGTGCGCCTGCAATCACCTTCCTGGTCATTCAAATAATACATTCTAATGACATAAAGCAGTTCCAGACCACACAAGGGAATATACCTGCGAAAAGAGGACAGAGAAGGCACTACAATTACAAGGGAGACTGACTGCAGGCAGATAGCTAAGGTTGTTGCTCACTGATTTATTTTTTATTATCTTATTAGCCTGCCACTTTACGTGTTGTTATTGATTTCTTGAGCCCTACTCCACCCTTTTTCTGCATTCATATTGTGACCCAAATGACAGTCTCCACATTTTGAGCCATAGGATTGAGGGTAGGTCTGACTGGGGTGGCAACTGGAAGAGCAAATCACTTGGACGAGCTAAAGATAATGATTTACAGTTTACATGCGCAAACAAAGTTAGACCAATTTTATTTGGTATAATGATATATTCACATATAATATATTTTTTGTGTCAAAATTAATAACATGTTTCAGAAAAAGCATGAACAGTGTAAAATATTATAATGTGGTTTACAACTGAACGAAACACAATGATAAAATGTGAAATTAAACAACTTTGGCTTCAAGGGAAGAGGAAATCAGGAGGGGTGACTACCCTGCTGCTGATCAGGGCTAGTGTACAGTACGTCAAAGCAACATATTAGTCACCAGGCACTTTGGGGACTATTGGGATTCAGAAGGCTGTACACTGTGGTCGAAAACCAGTTCAGTGGCACCTGTGACCTTCTGAATCAGCCTATTGTTACAAACATTCCAATTGTATATCAGACCTGGTCTATTCGCTGAGTTTACGTCTTCTGGTCTCCCATGAGTGGGTCCATCACCACAAGCAGATTTTCTATGGGGTAGAGAGATATATAGGTAGACTTGGAGTGTTTAAAAAACTTCATTCTTTGTAATAAAATCCTCCCTACATCAATGTAGATCAGTGTATTGTCCTTGGTATGCGTTCCATGGAATTCTCAGTTAATTGGAAAACAGTTTTTGGCTAAACTGAGAATTACAAAGGATGCAGAAAGTTCCTATTCCTTCTTCTGCTCCCCACAGACATTTCACCAGCTAAAAACAAATGAAATTTTCAGGTGCGTAAGGGCAACAGAATGGGCAAATGCTTCATATGTGGTTCAGTATCCTGTAAAATGAATTCTGTTTTAACATGATCCTTTGTAATACTGAGATAATCGAAAAAAAGGGTTGCCTGCTCTATTTTGAACCCCGTAATATTTAGCATTGGATAGAAGTAGGAAAGAGGCTGTATCTTCTGTAGAACATTTCTGTTACGTTGGCACTTTACCTATCTGCATTTATCTCCCGTGTCCCCGTCCCTGCCGCGCGACCTCCATTTGCATGCGAGTGACGTAGGTACCCTTCCCTCTTATTTTGTCCTCTGCATGTTCCCGTCCCTGCCGCGCGACCCTATTAGCATAGATTACGTCAGATGGCTTGTTGCTTATCGGACTGGTTGTCTAGTTGTTGTGACAGTTGAACCGTCATTGAGATTTAGCTGGTGACCGGAGCGCTGCCCGGTGTGTCGTATATACCACAAATAAAGTAACACCTTCAAGCATTTACCGAGTGTTTACTTTACAAATATGGCGACGAGGACGGCACGCCGGAGAACCCACCACGCGAGAAAATTTAAAAAATGAAGTCATCTTGAAACGTGTATGAGTTGAAGAAAAAGAGCAGCCTTCGAGATTACCGGCACATTTTGAAATTTAAGTGAAGTGAAATAATTCCCTTGGACTTATTGCGAAGTGATTTGACCAGTAGATTCTGAATGAAATATGGGCGTTATGTGAATTTTAAAAATACTGAAGAAAAGTAAGACCTAAGTTAAAGAAAACTGGAATCTGCGCAAGTTCATGAGGTGAGCAGTTTAAGCTGAATAAGGTGATTTGAGCGGAGCAGGGAACGATTTTTAATCGCTGTCACCGCAAATTTTGAAGTGAAAAGTGAACCTTGGATGTGATACATAAGAAGTGTGACCAGTGTATAAAAAGTGGACTTGGGTTTATTGTGTGAAAGGATAAGGTGACGTAAGGAACCCTAGTTGCTTAATGCTGGAATCTGCGCAAGACTTATGTGAAGAGCCAAGGTGACTGATTTGAGGAGAAGTGAGCATAACAGTGGACATATGGTCACTGCAACCGCAACTTGAATTTGAAGTACATCAGCGCGCAAACAGCGTTCGAAGTGAAATCCTCCTTAGATCCCCTGAGTGCAACCAATGATAATATCTTAACGCAAGGCGTGTGAAGTGTTATTCTCCTCAGACCCACAGCGGAAACCCAGGAGCAAACGTGATCTTACTGCCGTACAAGTGAATACTAATTCGACTTTGGGCGTTCTTGTAAAATAAATAATTAAAGAATAGAAAGACCCGAAGTAGGTGGACACTTTGTCTGCGAAAGTTAATGAGGTGAGCCCTGGTGACTGGGTGGAGATGTGAGCGGAAGCAGAGAACAAAGCTGAAAATCTCTAAAACCGCGTTTGAAATTGATTTAAGCTGCATGCAAAGCGAGTTAAGTGTGATTCTCTTCGGATCCACAGTGCAAACCCAAGAGGAAACGTGGTATCTTACTGCCGTTTTTGGAAAAAACTAAAGGAAGTAATAAAAGACTAATTAAAAAGTGAACAGCAAGCGGAGGAATAAGCGTGCCAATGATGACAAATATTTGAATATATTTTGAAGTGAAGGAGAACATAAAGAAAGAGCAACTAAATGATTGAGCCATGAGAAGAAACGAGAAATGATAAGGACCGCATCTTGAATTTGAGGTAAATTTGCGCGCTAACAACGTGTGAAGTAAAATTCTCCTCCCATCTCTAGTGTGCAGCCAAAGGTAACATCATAACGCATAGTAAGTGAGATTTTACGCATCGTCAATGTGTGAATTTATGTAATCTTAAGAATTGAGCAGCAGATGACAAGTTAGCTGTGTTTTAGTGGAAATGAGAAGAATTTAGAGCGGCAGAAACCGACGTACATGTAAACAGCCAGAAAGAAAAAAGCCTGACCCTCCTCAGCGCTAAGCGTAGGAACTGGAATACATCAACAAAAAAAAAAGTATAATTATTTTACCTTTAAGCAACGGATTCAGAAACGTGAGGTAAATAAAGCTAGAAGTTTCTGGCGGCGCTCAACGTGTGTTGCACTTCCCTCAGCTCTTTGGCGCCAAGGGGAGAGTGACGCACACCACGTAATAGCGCCACCTTACTGTCGAGTGCCGCAATTGCATCTTTAAGATAGAATTTCTTAAAAAAAAAAAAGGAGTAATTTAAACCGAGTGGAACAGCGGAAAGAGTACTAAGACTGTATCCTTTAAGTTAAACATCTGCAAACAGTAGGAAAATACTGGACTGATAAACAAAAAAAAAAGAATATTTCGCGGTATTAGCATGGAAAAAAACATGATGAATTATTTACTGCCACTTGAGCCATTTATGAAAGGAGATGGTGCTTATTCTGCAGAATGGGAGGAGTGGAAGGAATATTTTAACAATTATAGGAGGAGATGTCGAAATGGTTGTGAACAAAAATGAAAATAAACATAAGTATACCATCAGTATGGGTGGTGTAGATATTGACATTAACGTTGACTCCGGGTCAATTTGTACAGTAGTAAGCAAAAGTATATGGAACAATAAATTGGCTATGATTCTAGGGAATGAATTGGAAGAGGCAGACACGTCCCTGGAAACATACACTGGTGATAAAATTATCTTGTCCGGATGTAGAGAGATGAAATTGTGTTACATGAAGAGGAGTATATGGAGTAAAGTTTATATTTCTGAAGAAGAGTTCTCTGTACTAGGATGGGACGAACAAATGAAATTAGGATTGACACAAAATCCCACTAGCACAAACCCCATGAGTAGGCTGACAATTGACAAGAGAAGACAACGTACCAAGTTGGAGATGTTTAGGGTGAGAACTCTGCCATCTGTGGTCTATGTCGGTGGGACAAGGGCTGTTGAGAGGAATGAGAGGATAAGAGATGAGAATGAGATGAGAGAATGAGAAAGCGTGGCGCTCTGCGGCACAGGCCGAGTACAAACCTATGTCAAGGGAGAAATGTACTGATGACATTGGCCTAGTAGGAGGGGATGGCCAGAGTCTGAATAAATCAAAGAGTAACATGAAAGGAGAGTACTGGGACTGGTTATATAGCGATGTGTCTGATAGGGAAAGTGAAGAGGCACACGATAAGGTTCAATGTTCGCATTTCGAAGTTCCGTTAAGAAGGAACAGGTGGCTTATAGAAGGCAGAAGAGAATATGTGCTCAGTGACACAGAAGACTCAACCACGTTCTTCAGTAGAACATGTTCGAAAGAAATGGAAGATAGACTGGTCTTTGATGAGGCATGTACCGTAGGATCTACAAGTGGCTCTGGTACAGAGTACAACAAGAGAACGGATGTTAGGCCCGACGCTGATCAAGATCATGAGAAGGAAACCAGTCGCAGGAGTAGGTGTAGACGCGACGTAACATGGTTCAGGAAACTTCCAAAGAAAAAGGACCCTAAGGCGGTTGCCACACATCTAGGCGGAGAAGTGGAACAAGTAATTGTGGACTAGAGAACAATAGTGAAACGGATTGATGTAGCTAGTGGCACACTGCGAATTAGAGGAAGAGAATAAGATGACACAAAAAACCATACAATGCCCACGCCAGGAAGGATACGTGGGAAGTGACTCTTTGCATTTTGGAACTGCGCTTGAGCACAAGTTCTGGTTTTTAGTTGACTCAACCGCATCCTTCTGTGTAGTTCATTCATCCACCTGGGGAATGGATTAAACTTGGTTTTGGCCCACAAGGAACAAACTATCCTCGTTAACAGCAACAACTGCGTGTGAATTGGTAAAGGGATTAAAACTGTATGTTGTGTTTGGACTAAACGCAGAATATGACTACGTGGAAATTAACCATTTATCCGTGATGACTTGGCCGCATTATTAACTGACTCTTGTAGTATAAGAACCTCAGGTTACTACTGTTATATGTTTTTCTATTTTTCTCCTTTCCTTTCCTACGGAAGGAGATGTGTTACGTTGGCACTTTACCTATCTGCATTTATCTCCCGGGTCCCCGTCCCTGCCGCGCGACCTCCATTTGCATGCGAGTGACGTAGGTACCCCTCATATTATTGTCCTCTGCATGTTCCCGTCCCTGCCACGCGACCCTATTAGCATAGATTACGTCAGATGGCTTGTTGCTTATCGGACTGGTTGTCTAGTTGTTGTGACAGTTGAACCGTCATTGAGATTTAGCTGGTGACCGGAGCGCTGCCCGGTGTGTCGTATATACCACAAATAAAGTAACACCTTCAAGCATTTACCGAGTGTTTACTTTACAATTTCTTAAACTGAAATATACCCTTGATTAAAACATCTAAAAAAAAATTGGATTTGGAAATCCATACTAATATAATAAAGAGAGAGCCCAAACCTTTGAGGCGGGTAATCCCAGGAACCACAGCACCAATCACAACACCCAATACAGCGTTAGAAAGGGCAGTTGCAGCAGAAGGACATAGGCTATGCAGACGCCCACCATATACATATAAAACATAAAAGAACCGTGCCAGCAAAGTAGTCCCTTGTGGGCGTGTTTGCGTTGTGCTGTGGGCGCATGCTGGGGGCGTGACAAACGCCGGGGGCGTGTGGTACGTCCCGCCCTTCATACCATGTCTCATATCGTGTGCTGGGGGCGTGGGCGTGTGCGGGGTGCGGGATTACGGAAAAAAAGCGAGCGTTGTTCCCAATATTTCATTGTTTTTTCTTCCCAGGTTCTATACATTCCAGCTCCGGGTGTGCTTGCCCCGCGCTTCCCTTTACACCCTAAAAACTAATTCCACCCTGCTCCATTTAAATACCCCTGCACCCCATAATCATAACCCACCCTTACTCCTTACTCCTTAGTCCTTACTCCTTAAAATACCCCAACACCCTTAAACACTAACCCATCTTAACCCTGTACCCCAAAACCCAAACCTATCCCTAAACCCTAAAAATACCCCTGTACCCCAAAACCCAAACCTATCCCTGAACCCTATAAATACCCATGTACCCCAAAACGCAAACCTACCCCTGAACCCTAAAATACCCCTGTACCCCAAAACTCAAACCTAGCCCTGAACCCTTAAAATACCCCTGTACCCCAAACCTAGCCCTGAACTCTTAAAATACCCCTGTACTCCAAAATCCAAACCTACCCCTGAACCCTGAAAAAAACCATATACCCCAAAACCCAAACCTAGCCCTGAACCCTAAAAATGCCCCTGTACCCCAAAGCCCATACCTATCCCTAAACCCTAAAACTACCCCTGTACCCCATAACCCAAAACTATCTGAACCCTTAAAATACCCAAACACCCCAAAACATATATCTCAGTACCCCAAAACATATACCCCAATACCCATACTTACCTTATCCTAACATAAAAAAAAAACATGCTTTTACCATTCATGCATTTACAACGAATTTCGTTGTAAATGTATGCGTGGTAAAAGCATATAAAATGTAATGCCATGCGTTATAATGGCATTGCGGAGTCATGGTACTTTCGTAATGAAAGTATGCGGAGTGATGGTATGCGGAAAGAAAGTTGCGGAATAATGGGTGTTTACCCTCCCCCGGTAAGTACATTGGTGGCACGGGGGCCCACATCTCCAGCAACATACTCATATTTTTTCACCACCCATTTGAAAAATGCACAGGTCTCACTCATTGATGGCCAGCACCGACATACACTTTTAGACACACCTCCCGCCACAAGTTCTAGAATTGCGAACTTTAGGGCTGGGGAGCGACGTTCGAATCTCGGCATCAGCTCAACATCCTGTGATTCCAGGCAAATCTCTTTGGCTCCCCGTGCCTACCACAAATGAATGTTCTTCTGTAATGTAAATTGTGCTCATGCCATGTTGTCGAGTTCGCGCTATATAATATTGCAAGGAAAAGTGAAGTAGGGAAACTCGAGTTCACACTACTGAAAGCGCACTCTTAAGTGCATCAGCAGTGCATTGTGAATCGGAGCATTTCACAGGCCTGTCAAAGATAAGAAATGCTATCAAAACGAAATCCTACAAAACAATATACTACTGGCCGGCAGCAATTCATACCCGGACTACGTCGGGACGGGCTGCTAGTTAAGTATAAATTCTCTAATTTCTTGATATTTTTCATAACTTCCCAAATAACCTGGGGTGAAATATCTGAGGAATTGTTTATTAGAAAAATATAATTTATGAATGATTCAAAACCCTATGTAATAGAGGTAATAGAGGTTATGAATGATTCAAAACCCTATGCAATAGAGGTATCAAACAAATGGGAATTATTAAATCACCATCTTCTGTTTCCTTTAGTGACCAGAAGAAGATCTAAATCTAAAGCAACAGAAACCTGATCAGAAATCAGTATTATGCCAATATAGCAATTTAAAATAGGTAAGTAGGTAAGTAAACAAATAAGTCATGGGTCCTAGATTGGGAAACATATACTAGGTAGGAATAGGTATATTCTCTCAGTCATAGGTCCTGGAAGTCCATACTGGAGCTCAGAAGTTGAACGAACAATAAAGATGTCTTTAAATGTTGTGTTTATATTGTCACGTTTGATGTGCATTCAGAGGAAGGTCAAATGTTAGGCTCTGTCGTCTGAAAAATTGCTACTGGTGTTTACTTTTATTTCTCTGACCGCAAAGTGAGAGGATGATGTAAGGTGACAATATTGCTGTGCTACTGTCAGTGAAAGATGTCTGTTTTTTTCTACCAATACAACATTTAAATACCTGTAAATGAACTATTTACATATTTCAAAATATATCACCAATTAGGAAAGCACAAATGAAACAATGTTTTTGTAATTCTGAATTATGAAGGATACAAAAATTGTATTAGGATAAAAAAACAAATCAAGACACTTTACTTGGTATGCACATATTATATATATGCTCTAAAACCTGATTTCCACACATTGACATTGCTGTGCTATATAGTTTTACCAATGAAATTGCATATCTATGTACATTTAGTCACCATTTCAATGGAAATTGTGGTGTTTGTAAATGACAGTGTGCTACTTCACCAGTGCCTCAAATTGCACCACCGGCTACATACCACACCCATGCCACTCTCCTGATGAACGGGTGTGACCCATTTGCTACTCTTGTTCATTGTATGACGTTTGGATGTTTCACAATCCCTATTACTTCAGTGATATGACATTAAAGGCAGTGCCCCCACTCTGAAAATTGTTCAAGCACCACTGCTCTCAGTGAATGATTACAATCCTCCCCAGCATCCAAATGAGATCTTTGGGGCATATTGACAAGCACAAGCAATAATTATCGCGAAACGCGCTTAGCGCGTTTTTGAATACCGCCGTGTATCGTTTGTTTACATCGCCGTCTTAGCGGTGTATTTACAATGCTTAACTCACAAGCGATGTCAATTCCAACGATACACTAAGATAATCATCATTAGCGTGTGAACTCCGGCAATGATTTCACATGATAATGAAAAGCTTGTGAATATGGGAGTATGGACTTATTCTGTCAATCCACCTCCTATTAAAAAGATAGCTAAGTTAGGATTTTACCTGACGTTAGGATACAGCGATAAACGCGGGTAGCACAGCTTCTTTCATCGCTTGACTCACGTTGTTAATAGGGCGATGTTGCTTTTGACGATGGATTCCATGTGCATGTCATTAGCAATAAATATTGCTGACATGCAAAGTAGAAAGAAAATGCAGCTAGCTCAAGGAAACTCATGCTACAGCTTGTTTGCGAGTCCTTGTTAATAGTGAGTTAAACAAATCGCCGCTTTTCCAATACTATGTGCCGGAAAAGTTGCGTTAGGTCTCTTGATAATATGCCCCTTTGTTCTTTAGAGGTAGTACATTGTTTATGCAGAGCAGAAAGGGAAAAATGTAACCTTAGAATTTTAGTTTATGAAGAGGTTTATTACCAGGTTGCAATCACCACTAAAGATTAAATAATCCTCTGAAATGGACATACATTTATGATGAAATAGCACTCCAGAAAAGTTTTTCTGGTTGAGTAGGGGCATAAATATTAAAAATAGAAAAAGGTATTTTGTTAATAGTTAATTTATACCCATCTCCCCTATGATTTATTTTTGATTCATAATTTGAAGAAAGGTGTCTCTTAATGTCACAGTGAGGTAACCTAAGTAATAGTGTTACCTATCTGTTGCATTTGTATAAATTGTTTATATTTGTACCCTGTAATTCATTTGATCAAGATAAAATCACCTATTTTTCTATATACACCCTCTCAGCTTTTTCTTTTTTATATGACTTCTTTGACAGCATGTGTAAGTTTACTTAATACACTGTAGGAGTAAACTAAATGATACCCACGCTGGGTTAGGCCGAAAATGAAAACACAGCGTAGCTTCATCATTCAAGGAGATGGAAATCTCGGATTACACCTTTAAGCTCAGCAACACTTCAGCCACACGGGAGTCTGGAGCGATTTCAGGATCAATATCAGGATTCATGAGCTACTGGCGGCGGTTGGCGGACCCGGGAGCTTACCCGGCCATCTTGGTTGGGAGAGTAGCTCCTCCCCCCAGGAATAGTAAATTTAACCTCTCCTGGGTCCAACGCCTTCTCTACTGTTGCATCAACTGGAGTGGGAATAGAAAACTTTACTCCTCCTGAGTGCAAGACTTTCCCTACTGCTGCACAGACTGGAGTGGAAATAGTAACTGTAACCCCTCCCGAGTTTAACGCTTTCCCTATTGTTGCAGAGGCACAGAATAGTACATTTTATGCCTCCTGAGTCCACCACTTTTCCTATTGTTGCACCGACTGTAGTAGGAATATTAAATTTTACCCCTCCTGAGTCCATTCTTTCCCTACTGTTGCACTGAATGGAGTGGGAATAGAAAACGTTAGTCCTCCTGAGCCCAATGCTCTCCCTACTGTTACACAGACTGGAGTGAGAATAGTACATTTTACCCCCCTGAGCCCAACGCTTTCCTTACTGTTGCACAAATAGGTGTGGGAATAGTAAATTTAATCCACCCTGAGTCTAACGATTTCCCTAAAGTTGCACAGACTGGAGTGGGAACAATAAATGTAACCCTCAGACTGGATCTGGAATAGTACATTTTACCCCTCCTGAGTCCAACGCGTTCCCTACTGTTGCACCTACTGCAGAGGGAATAGTATATTTTACCCCTCCTGAGTCCAACGCTTTCCCTACTGTTGCACAGACTGGAGTGGGAATAGTACATTTAACCCCTCTTGAGTTTAATGCTTTCAATATTGTTGCACAGACTGGAGTGGGAATAATACATCTTTCCCCTCCTGAGTCCAACGCTTTCCCTACTGTTGCACAGACTGGAGTGGGAATAGTACATTTAACCCTTCTTTAGTATAACGCTTTCCATATTGTTGCACAGACTGGAGTGGGAATAGTACATCTTTCCCCTCCTGAGTCCAATGCTTTCCCTACTGTTGCACAAACTGAAGTGCAAATAGTAAATGTAACCCCTCCTCAGTTTAACGCTTTCCCTATTGTTGCACATGCACAGAATATTACATTTTACGCTTCTTGAGTGCAACGCTTTTCCTACTGTACATTTTACCCCTCCTGAGTCTAACACTTTCCTTCTGTTGCACAGACTGGAGTGGGAATAGTATATTTAACCCCTCATGATTTTAACGCTTTCTGTATTGTTGTACCAACTGAAGTGGGAAAAGTAAATTTGACCCCTCCTGAGTCCAGCGCTTTCCCTACTGTTGCACATATTGGAGTAGGAATAGTAAAAAAAAATGTATATATATATTTTTATTGAATGAAGAAAAACAAGAGGAAATATTACACATATCGGGTGTCATACAGTGAAATACATTGCAACGGTGAGTAGGCGAATAAGCCAATACAGTAAAATCAGTATACAGGAGAGTAGGACGTCAACATGAACAGGTATATAAAAAGAGAGTAACACTACGATTCACAACCCCGTTAAGCTGACGCCAGCAGATTCCTTCCAACTCACGATACAGGATAATTAAGACCAGAGCAGACACCCAGATTATGAGAAAGAGATTGACTCAGGATAAGCAACCTGCCTCTCTTAGAAAGTGAGAAAAGATAAGAAAAAGGCCATAGAACTAAACAGAGACAAAATTTAAAAAAAAAACCTGTTCCCCCCACCCTGCACCCCTGCAATGGCTACGGCCTAACCCCACTAGCAGCATGCCTGTTGCCCCACAACACGCCTAAAAGAAGGTAAAGAGTGGAGGAGGAGAGATCATACAAGTTCCCGCCCCCCCTCCATTCCTGCCAGAAGCAAACCACCCCGTATTATGGTCAAAACGATGTGAAGCAGCAATTACAAAACAACATGGGGGAGTTTGTGAAGAACACCCGACTCCCGCATCATTGTAGGCTACAAGTCCCGTTTCGAATAAAGCCGTGTTATCAAACCCATAGAATCAGACTCCACCCTGGCCACTCCGATTTTTCGTGCGAGCTCTCTCCGCTCGAACCGCCATCTCAACCGGAGAATCAAAACGTTCAAGAAAGTCAAAGTCAGTGAGGTATGATCGAATCCAACGTGTTACTACTTGAAGACCACAAATCAAAAGGAGATACCTGTCCACCAACAGTAAGGTACTAGAACGCAATTGAGTCAATTGGGAGATAAAGAATGATGAATCAATCTGATAGTCACTGATGAAATTATCCAGGAGTATAAAATCAACAGAGTCCTTCTTGGGCGTTATCGGCATCGAGCAAGCTGAGTTATTGATAGTTCCAGGCTCGCTAGCTGTTGTTCGGGAGCCGACAGAAAGCACCATATCAGCTTTCCACTCGGGGTCCTCTATCTCAGGGATGCCCTGCATCGCGGTTGTCACAATGTGTTTCAAAGCTATTGAAGAGTTGTGATCCGGTCCCAGACACATACTCTCGGTTGTTACGTCCATTCTGTGGGTGATGGCGGTGACCTGCGAGTGAAGCGCCCCAATAGTGGCCATTATGGTCTGCAACGACGGCATACATTCCACCCGCTCCATAACCTCTCGCGAAGCGATAGATCAGACCTTTGGCCCCGGAGGTCGACTACTCCAGGGCAACAGGAACAAGAGGGTCCGACGTTAACAAAGGGCACTCTTCATTATCGCGGTCTAGACACCGTCGCCGCAACCGAGGATCCAAGCCCGTCGACCCCGGGAGGTCAGCAGGGTCTTCGGGCAACGGACTCCCCTCCACAGCAAACAGTGCGTCCCACGGCCGTATCCTTAGAATCTACCTGGCCACCGTAACACCATCCAAACCGGTCAGGATATTCTCCACTTCAAGAGACCGGATGCCACCCAAGTCCAGCGGCCGATGCTGTTCAACTCCAACCCGAATGGGTTAGAAATCGAGGCCCCGGCTTCCACGCTGGGTTAGGCCGAGAATGAAAACACGGCGTAGCTCCATCATTTGAGGAGATGGAAATCTCGGGATTACACCTTTAAGCTCAGCAACACTTCAGCCACACGGGAGTCTGGAGCGATTTCAGGATCAATATCAGGATTCATGAGCTACTGGCGGCGGTCAGCGGAGCTGGGAGCTTACCCGGCCATCTTGGTTGCGAGCGTAGCTCCTCCCCCCAGGAATAGTAAATTTAACCTCTCCTGGGTCCAACGCCTTCTCTACTGTTGCATCAACTGGAGTGGGAATAGAAAACTTTACTCCTCCTGAGTGCAAGACTTTCCCTACTGCTGCAAAGACTGGAGTGGAAATAGTAACTGTAACCCCTCCTGAGTTTAACGCTTTCCCTATTGTTGCAGAGGCACAGAATAGTGCATTTTGTGCCTCCTGAGTCCACCACTTTTCCTATTGTTGCACCGACTGGAGTGGGAATAGTAAATTTTACCCCTCCTGAGTCCATTCTTTCCCTACTGTTGCACTGAATGGAGTGGGAATAGAAAATTTTAGTCCTCCTGAGCCCAATGCTCTCCCTACTGTTGCACAGACTGGAGTGAGAATAGTACATTTCACCCCCTGAGCCCAACGCTTTCCCTACTGTTGCACATATTGGTGTGGGAATAGTAAATTTAATCCACCCTGAGTCCAACGCTTTCCCTACTGTTGCACAGACTGGAGTGGTTATAGTAAGTTTTACCCATCCTGAGCTTAATGCTTTGTCTACTGTTGTATAAATTGAAGTGGGAACAGTATATTTATTATTTATATAGTTTTTTTTTTATTAATATAGTTCCAATATATATTAATAATAGGTGTTTGTATATTTAAATATATATATTTGTATATGCAAATAGATGTATTTTATGATATTTTTAGGAAAATGCATTTTTATATATTGTTTACTTTTTACGTATAATTAACATGGACATATTCTAAATTTATTTGTTGTACTTTTACACTTTTTATATGTATGTAACTATGTCTATATCTATCTATCTATCTATCTATCTATCATATATATATATATATATATATATATATATATATATATATATATATATTACAGCTGCTACCTTCTTAGTTATGAAGATATACGGACATCACCAGTAGTACGTTGCAAATTATTTTTATTTCCACCACAAAGCAGCGCGTTTGGAAAGGGGCGACCACTCGGTCCCCCCGAACGTATGGTGGAGTGCCCCGACCCCCCCGGGAAGCCATCTTGGGCGGGAGGCGCGTCTCGGCTGGTATGCCCAAAGCGGCGTAGCCGGGGCGCGCTTTTTCCCGCCCAGGAGTGGGTTGTCCTAGACACTGAAGCCGTCAGCCACGCCCACGGAGGCGGGAGGAGGCGGGTTTACGCCCGCCCGAAGAAGAATAAAAGGAGCGATAAGCTAAGGAAGCATCCTCTTGTTCTTGTGCTCTGAAGCTGCACCTCCCCGCTGCACGTGAGCTCGAGACGGAACGAAGAGCCAATTTTCTGACCCACCCACCAGCCCCTGAGGACAGCAAGTTGTTTTGAAATAAAGTCATTTGACGTGGTAGTTGTTTTTCTTACAGGCTGTTCTGAATAAAGTTTGTGATTCGGTTTGCAATAAAGTGGATAATTCTTTGCAGCATGCTTTATTAATTACTTGCATCAGAGTTGATCAGTAATGTTTTTTAGAGAGTTTATACTTTGAATTGCTTAAGGTATAATTGTCTGTTCCCTCTTTAGTAATTAGTTTTGTCGTATTTATTGTTTGGTCGGGCGGTAAGGTCATGATCGGTGAGCAGTCATTGGAAGATCCCTAGGGGGGGGCGTCACCCATTACGGATGGGAGCGCCCGGGGGGAGGTGGCCATTGGCCCCTCAACGGGGAGGCGGTCCCTTCTAAGGACGGGACGCCTAAAGGAAAGGGAAGGCGGTCAAGGCCCCTCCCTGGATAGGAGGGGCTACGGGCCCCTCCTGGGAATTTACCGGGGCCAGGACATCTGCGACGGCAGATGTGGTAAGTTGTGTGGGGTGGGGAGGGGGGTCTACGCTACCTTCTAGACACCTCACACGAGTCCTCGGACGACCATTAAGAAGGCGTCGAGTTAACAGGGGCCCCCGTCAAGACAAGGGAAATTGGTATGTGCACATGAGGTGCAGTCCTCTGTGCGGCCGCCCCTCACAAGTGAGGGGGGAGTTCTGGTTTAGGGATCTGACACCGGTTACGACCTTGCCGTTGGCCCTTAACGTTAGGATGTTCCAAAAGTTCAGAACTGTTTCCGGATTCCCATTCTTGGGGATTGTGTTGAGAGGGGGTGGCGGGTATCACAGCCATATCAGCTTTACGCCTTGATCACACCTATATATATATTGAGATTGACAAAGGCAGGTTTCCTGCTGAAACGCGTCTCTCTTCTGAGCAGAGTTGTTGAAGGCCCATGACAAGAAAGACTTGCAACAGATTTTATCCACTTCGTGTGCGTGCCCTCTTCTTGTTCTCGCTTGAAGTTGGAGTTGGTGAAATATATATATATGTATATATTACCTACTGGCGGTCGCCAGTAGGTAGTTATAGTTAGGCCTAGTTTCCATAGGAAAACCGCAACATTCTATTTGGAATCACTTTGGTGCCGGTCGACGAATCTTCTCGAAATTCTTCAAGAAAATGGCCTGCTCCGCTCCTTCCCTGAAAGTTTTGGGGTGATTCGTCAAGCGGGGGCTGAGAAAAAAAGGGGGGTCCCAAAACTTGTTTTCCCCATGCAATTTTCCAAAGGACCTTTAAGTGAGGTTACAGCCCGAACTGCTGAACCGAATGACACCAAATTTGTCAAAAAGGTAGAGTTTGGTTTGCAGATTACGCTTTTTGTTAAATGGTGTAAACCGCTCAGTAGTTCCTGAGAAAATCAAAAGTAACATCATAGATATATCTATAGACGAAGTACGGTACGCGTACGGTAAGCGTACCTTAAAACGTACGATTACGAGCATGAGCTACATGCTGATTGGCTGTCAACTGTCAACACTCCAAACCAGGAAGTGTTGGCAGCCATCTTGTGCCTCGGTAGAACCGAGGCATAAGAAAGCAGTGAAAGAACTGCAAAAAACACGCGAAGGGGGCAGTATAGAAACATTCTGACCCCTTAGGCCTGCTCAGGGGGTCCCACATGGATCCTAAGGCCCCAAAAAAATGTTGTTAAAAAAAAATCATGGGATACGCGTATGGTACACGTAAGGGTGAAAAAGAAAAAAACACGAAGTCCGCTTTATTCATAATTAGCCCCCGGGGAGGCCAAATCCCGGGGGCAATTTGTTTTTGATAATGGGGGTCCCAGAGGGGCCCCTGTGCCCCGGGGACTGCAACCCCGGTGCTTCTGTTTATAAAAAAAACCTGTGTGTGGGACTCAAGCCCCCCCACATGCCCCGGGGACCGCCCCCTCCCCGGTGTTCTAATATTAAAAATAGGGGGGTCAGTGATGGACACCCTAGCCCCGGGGACCTCCCCCCGGGGCTTTTGAATGTTGGAAGGGAAGCCGCGCGGCCCCCCTCCTGGAGCCTTTGATGGCCCTGGGGACCACCACCCCCCAGGGCTGGCTCCTGCAGTGTCCTGGGGTGCCTACCCGGGACACTGCTGTTTGCTATGGTAGGGCGGGAGCCTCACGGCTCCCACCCTACCATAGCAAACTGCTTTCCTATAAGAGAGAGCAGTAAACCTGATCTCTCTTTCAAGTAGGAAAGCAGACTGCTTTTCGTCAGAGAGAGCAGCATGTAAGCTGCTCTCTCTGACGAAAAGCAATGCCGGCTTCCGAAGGACGCGGGGAGCCGGCTGGGACCGTGGGGGCATTGGGGCTCCCCCCACGGTCCCCAATGTTGTATTTGGGCACCGTGGGATGGGGTCCCCGGGGGTTTATAAAAATTAGTGACAGAGGCTATTTTTTTTTACGGTAGATTTAGCGTATGCATACCATGCACATACGTACGACATACGGTCCGAAGTTTGTAACTGTACCAAAGCAAGAAAAATATAAATATTTTTTAGATATTTATGAAGTGTATGTGTTTACATGTTGGATGGCTCTAAAAAGAGCCCTTGTGTTTATTGGGAGATTTTAGTACCTACACAAGTAAGTACCGATGCATAGTCTAAAGTTCATGAGGAAGGCTCTGTTCCCTTCATCTGTAAAATGTACACCATCTCTCCTATAGATGCCTTGCATATTGAAACGCAGATTGTTGTTGTAAATGGACCCCATTCTATAGTCTCTGAGAAAAGCAGAAACAGATTTATTCACATGTTTTCTAGCTTTCTCAATTTGTGGACAAAATTGATTGTACCAGTTCCAATTCTGTCTTTGGCATGTATTAGAATAGACAAAGGTAGTTTGGGGGAAAAGTGACATCAGTTCAGTAAAGGTGTCCTTCATAAACATTTCCAGACCTACCCCAGTCAAAGTGCCTAGGTCATTGCCACCACAGTGCACAATTATGAGGTCAGGGTGTTGGAGATGCAAAAAAGGATTTCACCAATGGCATCAATTGGTGCCACTTTAACCCTCTCTGTCCAACCCATTTAATGTCTACATTTGGTAAACCTAGGTCTTTGTGAATTCCTTTCTGTTCTGCGTACTTTTGTCGGAATCCGCCTTACTGCGCCTACCTCGCCAAGAAACTACGTTTCCCATGATTCCCCCTGGATCTTTTCCAGGAAGTACTTTAGTGGGAAGGACACGCTTCCGGTTGCGTGTTATTCTCGATTCCGTCCTTGGCGTGAGAGTGGACTCTCTGCACGCCGTTTCCTGATTCCCCTGACCTGGGGTTCGCCTAGGAGACATTGAATCCAAGGTAGGATTCTTCCAGTGGGTTGAATGTAGGTGTGCGCTGTTCCTAGCTGCGTTTTGACTATTCCCCCGACATCTCTGTTTTTTGACCGGGTTCACGGAATACAGTAGCTGGCTGCTGTGTGTTTCCATGCTATCTCCCTTATTTTGTTTTGAGAAGGAGGGATTTCAGTTTGGATCTATATTTGATGCAAAAGGAGTTGGAGGCAGTTGGTTTACTACGCGGAGCGCGGTGGTGGTCGAAACTACTGGTTACCGTGTTTTTTCTGGCTCATAACTCATCTAAAGATCAAGAACTACATAGCGGAGCGCTTTGGTGAGTTTAACTACTCGCTACTATGTATTGGTTTCGAACATATGTTATTAAGGGAGCAGAGCGCTGCGGTGGACGCAACTACGCGTTACTGTTTAGTTTCTTTGTTTGTGGATTGCTTTGGTTCTTGTCAAGTTGAACCATCGACAGGGCAGTGAGGAGTGGAGTGTTGTGGTTCTTGCTTCCTACACACTTCCGTATCTTCAGCTCATCGTCTGGGATATTGGCTTGGATCTTACGGAAGTTCTTTCTTTATTTAACTTGTTCCTACAGACCCCAAATACATTAAGCCCTCTGTGCTGCCATGTGGTATGCTATAGGTGTTTTTTTTAGCATCAAAGTGTAATTTGTAGAACTTACCTTGTGAAAGCCATACTTACATATTGTTTATGTTTTCTATAGGAGATCAAAATGCAATAGTAGAATGTGAAGAGTGGCTCATTACCGAGGGTCTGGTTCTTTTCTTTAAGCAGGTATACATTGGTGCATGTTAGCGAGAATTCATGAGAGTAGCTTTGTGTGTAAACCTAGTGTTTTATGAAGGTGTCTTTTGTCATTTCAGGTTTCCCTTCCCTGCTGACCCCTTCCTTTCCCTTCCCTTCTTTTTCTTCTCTTATTTTCCCTCACCTAATGACTCGAACACCTTGTCTAAATACATCAGGGTGTTGGTGACATTTGGAGGTGAAACCATTATTGCAGCTGGATCCCGTGGAGGTAAACCTGACAACCTTTGCCTTTAGAAAATATAGCTGTGTCCCACAATCCACACTCTAAGCATCTTGAAGAGACGTCTGGATGCACTCAGATGGTCTCTGTTAATGAAAGGGCAGTTTGAAGAATTCTTTTTTCTAAAATGGTGGAGAAGTGGAGTTTGGAAAAAAGCAAAGAAGTGATTGGTTGTTTGAAAACTTTTTAGATAAAAAACTAGGGTGCAATTTTCTGTTTTTTAAAAGCCTGTTATTTATTGGTTAAGAAAAAGTGATAGAAAAGATCATTACTTAAGATAAGCTGGTATATTGACAAGTCAAGCACACTTGCTGTTTTGATTTGCAACAATGTATGATGAACTTTTTACCAGTGTGCTTAGTTCGGTGTTCCCTGAAGTGTTTCTATGGTAACTGGCAGAATGGGGGAAGGGTTGAAAGTTTTATCAGTTGGAAAGGGTTCAAAAGTTCAAGTAATAGAAAAGTGTGTTTCGTTTTGATTTAATGTGGGAATAAATGTGATTTGCTATTCATTTGTATGTGTGTGTAGATTGAGTGTGTATATTGACGGGAAAAGTTTGCTATTTGCTATAGGACTTCCTGACCCCCTAGGGCTGTTTTGGGGGTTTTACAATGATCCCCAAGGTTAAAATATTTTATTTGTTCTTGCTTAGGTACGCTTACTGGACGACCTACACATTTCGCATCGTACGTCGTACGTACGTGCATGGTACGCGTGCAGTAAATGTACCGTAAAAAAGAAATTGCCTCTATCACTAATTTTTATAATTCCCGGGGACCGCCACCCCTGGGGCTTTAACTATTTGTATGCGGGGGGCTCATGGCCCACTGCATCCCCGGGGACCGCCACCACCCGGGGCTTCTTTTTTTGCGATTAAAAAAAACCCATCTGTGGGTGGCGGCTTAAACCCCCGGGGACCGCCACCTCCCTGGGTCTCTAATATAGAAAATAGGGGGGGTCCGTATCGGACCCCCCAGCCCCGCGGACCATCACCCCCTGGGGCTTTTGAATGTTGGGGGGCCGCCCTCCTGGAGCCTTTGATGGCCCGGGGTCCCCCACTACCCAGGGATTTCTCCTGCAGTGTCTTGGGGTGCCTACCGGCGGGACACTGCTGTTTGCTATGGTAGGGCAGAAGCCTTGCGGCTCCCACCCTACCATAGCAAACTGCTTTCCTATTTGAAAGAGAGAGCAGGAAACCTGCTCTCTCTTTCAAGTACGAAAGCAGAAGAAATGCCCGCTCCCGAAGGACGCAGGGAGCCATCTGGGACCGTGGGGGCATTGGAGCTCCCCCCACGGTCCCCAACATTGTTTTTCAGCCCCGGGAGATGGGGTCCCCGGGGATTATAAAAAATTAGTGATAAAGGCTATTTTTTTACGGTAGATTTAATGTGCTCGTACCATGCACGTACGTACAACGTACTGTGCGAAGTCTGTAAGTCGTCCCGTAAGGGTACCTAAGCAAGAAAAAATCAATTAAAAAATATATTTTACAGATATCCATCAAGTTTATGTGTTTATATGTTTTTTAGTTCTAATGAGACCTTTTCTCTTTATTGGTACTTATAAGTGCATAGTCTAAACTTGTTGAGGAGCAGTGTTTTATAGAGTGCTGAACTTTTGACCTCTGTGGACAGTTGACTTTTGCATGATCTTTTGGGGGTATGGTGGAAAGTTATGTCAGTTGGAAAGGTTTGAAATGTTGAACCAATAGAAATGTGTGTTTGGTTTTGAATTAATGTGTGAAGGAATTTGATTTGCTATAATCGTTTATATATATGTAAATTGAGAGGAAAAATTTGCCATTCTTTGGTTCTGCTACAAGCACTGAAGTGGAGAGATTCTGTATAAAACTATCTGCTGTGTGAGTGGCATTCTTAATCTACCAATCAGTTTGAGAGGTGAGTTGATAGCTTGTAAGGGAATGTATGTGGTGCATTTTATTTTTAGTAAGAGTAATGTGTTTATCTTTCTAAAGTTTGTAGAATCATATTCTGAATTTGTCTGCATTTGGATAACTATTGTGATAAAATCATTTGGTAAGTTAATGTGTTTAGAGAGTCACCTATGTCCAATAAAGTGCAGTACTAAAAAATGTAGAATGTGTGCAGTCACTTTTTTAGTTGTAGAGTAGTTAATAGTGTTGCTTGCTTAGAATTAGACTTGTGTTCTAAATCTACAATTTTGTAGTCAGTATACATACACTGCTGCATACACTCTTGGGCAGATTTACAAGCCCCTTGTGCCTCTTTGTTGTTCTATTGTATCACTTTTTTGATGTAATGTTGGCAAAAATAATGCAGCAAATTGGAAATGTATTTGCAAAATGATTCAGTGTTGTCCAGTGAAATGTAGTAGTTATATACATGGAATGTGTGTAGTCACTTAAACATTTTAGTGTAGTAAATGTGTTTTGGTAAAATGTATGGTCTCATATTTTTTGTCTAGAATCACACTGAGCGTCTTTGTACATTAAGGAATTATACTTGCCCCTTTTCCATATTCTCCCCCCTCTCTCCTAACTGTCTAGCTCTCTCTGCTTATACTGTACCCTGTCTTCTGATATTTTCCCTCTTTCCTTATTCTCACTTCTCTCTCCCCATAGTGCTCCTTGTCCTCATAGTCCCCCCTGTCCTCATATTCCCCCTCTGTCCTCATTGTCTCCTCTGTCTCCTAATACTCCCTCTTCTTTTTATACTCCCTCCTCTGTCCTCGTACTCCTCCCTCTCTCATCATACCTCCCTCTTAACAATTCCCCAGTTAGTATACATACACTGCTGCATACATTCTTGGGCAGATTTACAAGACCCTTGTGCCTCACTGTTGTTGTATTGTGTCACTTTTTGGATGTAATGTTGGCAAAAATAATGCAGCAGATTGGGAATGTATTTGCAAAATGAGTCAGGGTTGTCCACTGAAATTTTATAGTTATATACATGTAATGTGTGCAGTCACTTAAATGTTTTAGTGTAGTAAATGTGTTTTGGTAAAATGTATGGTCTCATATTTTATGCCTAGTATCACACTGAGCGTCTGTGTACATTAAGGGATTATACTTGCCCCTTTTTCCATAATCTCCCCCCTCTCTCCTCACAGTCTACCTCTCTATGCTTATACTGTCCCCTCTCTTCTGATATTCCCCCTCTTTCTTTATTCTCACTTCTTTCTGCTCATAGTGCTCCTTGTCCTCATAGCCCCCCTGTCCTCATATCCCTCCCCTTTCCTCATTGTCTCCTCTGTCTCCTAATACTTCCCCTTCTTTTTATACTCCTCCTCTGTCCTCTTACTCTTCCCTCTCTTATCATACCTGCCTCTTAACAATTCCCCAGTCAGTATACATACACTGCTGCATACACTCTTGGGCAGATTTACAAGCCCCTTGTGCCTTTTAGTTTTTCTATTGTGTCACTTTTTGGATGTAATGTTGGCAAAAATAATGCAGCAGATTAGAAATGTATTTGAAAAATGAGTCCGGTTTGTCCACTGAAATGTAGTAGTTATATACATAGAATATGTGCAGTCCCTTAAACGTTTTAGTGTAGTAAATGTGTTTTGGTAAATTGTATGGTCTCATATGTTATGCCTAGTATCATACTGAGCGTCTGTGTACATTAAGGAAGTATACTTGACCCTTTTTCCATATTCTCCCCCCTCTCTCCTCACAGTCTACCTCTCTCTGCTTATACTGTCCCCTGTCTTCTGATATTTTCCCTTTCCTTATTCTCATTTCTCTCTCCTCATAGTGCTCCTTGTCCTCAGTCCCCTATGTCCTCATATTCCCCGTCTGTCCTCATTGTCTCCTCTGTGTCCTGATACTCCCTCTTCTTTTTATACTCCCTCCTCTGTCTCTTACTCCTCCCTCTTTCATCATACCTCCCTCTTAACAATTCCCTAGTCCGTAAACATACACTGCTGCATACACTCTTGGGCAGATTTACAAGCCCCTTGTGCTTCTTTGTTGTTCTATTGTGTCACTTTTTGGATGTAATGTTGGCAAATATAATGCAGCAGATTGGAAATGTATTTGCAAAATGAGTCAGGGTTGTCCACTGAAATGTGGTAGTTATATACATAGAATGTGTGCAGTCACTTAAACGTTTTAGTGTTGTAAATGTGTTTTGGTAAATTGTATGGTCTCATATGTTATGCCTAGTATCATACTGAGCATCTGTGTACATTAGGTAAGTATACTTGCCCCTTTTTCCATAATCTCCCCCCTCTCTCCTCACAGTCTACCTCTCTCTGCTTATACTGTCCCCTATCTTCTGATATCCCCACTCTTATTTTATTCTCACTTCTCTCTGCTCACATGCTCCTTGTCCTCATAGTCCCCCCGTCCTCATATTCTTCCCCTGTCCTCATTGTCTCCTCTGTCTCCTACTATTTCCCCTTCTTTTTATACTCCATCCTCTGTCCTCTTACTCTTCCCACTCTCATCGCAACTGCCTCCAAACAATTCCCCAGTCAGTAAACATACACTGCTGCATTCACTCTTGGACAGATTTACAAGCCCCTTGTGCTTCTTTGTTGTTGTATTGTGTCACTTTTTGGATGTAATGTTGACATAAATAATGCAGCAGATTGGAAATGTATTTGCAAAATGAGTCAGAGTTATCCACTGAAATGTAATAGTTATATACATAGAATGTGTGCAGTCACTTAAACGTTTTAGTGTAGTAAATGTGTTTTGGTAAATTGTATGGTCTCATATTTTATACCTAGTATCACACTGAGCATCTGTGTACATTAAGGAATTATACTTGCCCCTTTTTCCATAATATCCCCCCTCTCTTTTCACAGTCTACCTCTCTCTGCTTATATTGTACCCTGTCTTCTGATATTTTCCCTCTTTCCTTATTCTCACTTCTCTCTCCTCATAGTGCTCCTTGTCCTCATAGTCCCCTATGTCCTCATATTCCCCGTCTGTCCTCATTGTCTCCTCTGTGTCCTGATACTCCCTCTTCTTTTTATACTCCCCCCTCTGTCTTTTACTCCTCTCTCTTTCATCATACCTCCCTCTTAACAATTCCCTAGTCAGTATACATACACTGCTGCATACACTCTTGGGCAGATTTACAAGCCCCTTTTGCTACTTTGTTGTTCTATTGTGTCACTTTTTGGATGTAATGTTGGCAAAAATAATGCAGCAGATTGGAAATGTATTTGCAAAATGAGTTAGGGTTGTCCACTGAAATGTGGTAGTTATATACATAGATTGTGTGCAGTCACTTAAACGTTTTAGTGTACTAACTGTGTTTTGGTAAAATGTATGGTCTCATATGTTATGCGTAGTATCACACTGAGCGTCTGTGTACATTAAGAAATTATACTTGCCCCTTTTTCCATAATCTCCCCCCTCTCCTCGCAGTCAACCTCTGTCTGCTTATACTGTCCACTCTCTTCTGATATTCCCACTCTTATTTTATTCTCACTTCTCTCTACTCAGAGTGCTCCTTGTCCTCATAGTACCCCTGTCCTCATATTCCTCCCCTGTCCTCATTGTCTCCTCTGTCTCCTAATACTCCCTCTTCTTTTTATACGTACTCCTCTGTCCTCTTACTATTCCCTCTCTCAGCATACTACCTCTTAACAATTCCTCAGTCAGTATACATACACTGCTGCATACACTGTTGGGCAGAGTTACAAGTGCATTGTGCCTTTTTGTTGTTCTATTGTGTCACTTTTTGAATGTAATGTTGGCAAAAATAATGCAGCATATTGGAAATGTATTTGCAAAATGAGTCAGGGTTGTCCACTGAAATGCAGTAGTTATATACACAGAATGTGTGCAGTCACTTAAACGTTTTAGTGTAGTAAATATGTTTTGGTAAAATGTATGGTCTCATATTTTATGCCTAGTATCACACTGAGCATCTGTGTACATTAAGGAATTATACTCGCCTCTTTTTCCATATTTCCCCCCTCTGTGCTCATAGTCTCCTCTCTCCTCATACTGTCCCCTCTCTTGTGATATTCCCCCTCTTATCTTATTCTCACTTCTCTCTCCTCATAGTGCTTGTTGTCTTCATACTTCCCGTGGCCCTCATATTCCCCTCTCTGTCCTGTTAGTCCTCCATTTCTACTCATATTCCCCACTGTCCTCATAGTCCCTCTATTTGTGCTCAAACTCGCCTTTTTTCCATATTCTTCCCTCTCTCTCTTCACACTCCCACTCTCTCTCCTTATACTCTTTCTTCTCTCCTCATACTCCCCTTCTTTCCTGTTATTCCACCCTCCCTCATTTGTCCCCTTTTCCTCATACTGCTTCCTCTCATTATTCTCCCTCCTATTGTTTTATATGTCTCCCTCTTTCCTTATAGACATCCCTTTCTATTTATACACACCTGTGTGTTTTTATACTCCTCTCTAATTCTTCATTCTCACTCTTCTCTCTTCATACTTCTTCCTTGTTTCCTCATACTGTTTGTGTGTCCTCATATGCTGAAGCACTTATAAATTCAGTCAGGCACTCTTCTTACAGAAGTGTAATCTTTTAGTCAGTACTCAAGTATTGATGCAGTGAAGTAGGGCTTAGTAGATGAACTGCTTAATTTTTTTATATTGTTATATATATTTTTTATAACAGATTCTATTTATCAACAGTAAAAGAAATTCATCATGCCTTGAAAAAATGAAAGGAGGAAATAACAGAATAAACCTTATTATTTAAAGAGAAGTCATGCACAAGATTTACCTGAACAACAATGTGTGAATAAACAGAAAAAAGTTCTGGTAAGAGAACGAAGATTTTTTTGAAGAACTTATCAAGTACTAGAAGTAGTGTGCAAAATATCAAAAATACAAATTTGTGTATCTGCAACTAAAAAGAAAAGTAAGAGAAAAGAAAACAACCATGGAAATTCATCTTGTAAAAAAACAGTGTATAGTAAAAGGAGGAAGAATCAATTTCAGGAAATTAGAAAAAGAATGTTTTATAATAGAGTTTTGTCGAATTTGATCAAGGAAGTGAAGAAATGTAAAAATAAACAGCATTTTATAAGAAGAAGAAACGTATAGAAAATGTAGTTGAGAAAGCTTTCGAATTGAAAAAAAGTTTGTTTATTTTAGTAATTAATAGAATTTGATCACTAGATAAGCCAATCCATTTAATGAAGGTCAAAAGTAAGCAGAGAAGAGTAATTAACAGAAGTAATTTTTCAGAGGTTTTTTTGGGTGAATGAATCATAGTTCAAGTTCTGAGCCTTTTTTTAAGAGAGTTATTTTCAGAGTAATGATTTGTTGCATGCAGTTGACACTAGTGGTCGTGCTTATGACATTAGAAATGGTTGCTTTATTGAGAAAGAGAAAATAGGTTCCTAGAAATGCAGAAGAGGTGTTAGCTGATGAAGTTTTAGGGAGACGTCTTAAAGCTCCAGAGTACACTTGGAATTGTAGTAATATTTGAAGTTTACAGCGGGAATTTATTGTTTTTTTATGCAATTTCTTATGTAACTCTACTAAGAAAAGTGTTAAACAAAAGATTAAGATGTTGCAAGGACTAGACCCCTGCAGAGTGAGAGAAAATACTGGTTTGCAAGGTGATTCTCTGGCTTGTCTTTCTAGAAAAGTATGTCGAAGTGTTTTTCAACATTTCAGGATGTTAGCAGTACATCAAACTGAAATGAGGAAATTAGTCAGAAGATTGTATTATGCAAAAAGTCCATTACTAATGTTAAAAAAGTTGAACAGTGCTCTTTTGCGTGGATCAGTATCAGATGTAATGAACGTTTGTGATGAAATTCAGGTTAGTTACTTTGGTCCTGAGGAACGGAGTGCAAAAATTGATACATTAATAGAAGGAAATGTAGAAGAGAATGTACAACATTGTACTACAGTAGATTTTGAGCAAGAAATTACAAAGTTTAAGGTGATTTCACGTGAAAGGCCAAATTATTCTTGTATTTTTGTCGACGAAGTCATCATAAAAATCAGACCAGGACGGTTGATCTGTATTTAAAAAGTGAAAAGGAAAATAATAATGAATGGATGGAATTTGCAACTTATTTGTTGGTAGAGAATTGTTTTGATTTGAGTTCTGATCAGCGTATTTGTAAATATTGTTATAACAAATTAGATGAGAACAAAATGCCTGCTAGAGCTATGCATAATAATCTTAAATTGGTAAATATTCCTTCTGAACTGATGGTTTTAAATACCTATGAGTCTATTCTTATTCAATGTGTGCATCCATTTCAGGCTATTGTTCGTATAGAGCCTAAGACAGGAAAATTGCCTCCTTCAGATTTACAGAGAGGATTAAAGGGAAGAGTTGTATATTTGCCTTTAGATTTAAATAAAAATATTGAAACAATTGGTGTAGAAAATGTAGAAGATGAACCTTTAGTTATTCTTTTTAATGGCGTTCCTACTAAGAGTAAGAAA
Organism: Lissotriton vulgaris; assembly: GCF_964263255.1. Classification (NCBI taxonomy): domain Eukaryota; kingdom Metazoa; phylum Chordata; class Amphibia; order Caudata; family Salamandridae; genus Lissotriton; species Lissotriton vulgaris. The sequence goes on from NC_141693.1 coordinate 294,416,971, forward strand.
ATCTGGCAAGAATTAGTGGATGTTCGGAAAGTGAAAAAAGGCAACGTTGTATTTGGTAAAAAAATAATCAATATTATAAAAATGTGTATGTGAAAGAAGAAGAAATAACTGTAGAAGAAGATAGTGACTCGCCATCTGGACAAATTGAAAAAGTGGATGTGTCCAGAACTGAAGAAATCTACGAACATTACTGCGTTCATCCACTTCATTCTAAAGAAGTGATGGGGAATACTACAGAGTTATTCCAAATGAAAGAAGCAAAGGGAAGTCCCAATAGTGTATGGGAAAAAAGCTTGGAAGCTCGTTGTTTCTCTCAGTTGTTTCCCACAGGAAAAGGAGGACAATATGATGAACGACCTGTGCAGATTCCTGGATCTGAATACCGGACATCAAGATTGTATGCAGAAGATTAAATATTTCGACAATGTATTCCGTATTTGTTTCATCTTTTATTTGAGAGTGATTTGTCTCGACTTTCTTATGCAGTAAACCATATATTGAAAACAGGTGTACATCTGAAGAAATGTTTTGGCAAAGGAATTTATGGATAAAGTACAGCAGAAAGATAATGTTTTGGAATCTCAGCTAATTAATCTCATGGCATGTCAGCGTGGTACTAATGAGTACTGGTACCATTGTCATGGAGAACTAAAATGTATGCTAAGGAACTTAGAAACTCCTACATGGTTCCTTACTCTGAGCTGTGCTGAATATGCTTGGGACGATTTACTTAAATTTCTTTAAAAGGCAAATCCAAATATACTAAATATTGAATACAAGACACCTGGAGAATTGTGCTCTTTGGATCCAGTTAATGTATGCAGGTATTTCAATCATAGATTTGAAGCTATGATGTCTTTTATCACCAATAAAAAAATCCTCCTCTTGGAGAGGTTCTGGATTTCTTTTGGAGAAAGGAGTATCAAGCTTGAGGTGCTCCTCACATACATATGCTAATAAGGATCAAAGAGGCTCCCAAATTTGGAACAGACTCAGATGATACTGTGTTGTCTTTTATTGAAGAATATGCTACATGTGATATACCCAAATGTACACTAGATAAGGACTTAAGACAACAAGTCTTATGATTCCAAAGCCATCATTGTGGGAAATACTGTCGTCGAAAGTACAAATCTAAGGAGAAATTCTACACCAAAAGTCGTTTTGGATTTCCACGTCCTGTAATATCGAAAGGAAGAGTGAACAGTTTTATGTCATCTTTGCAACATACTATCACAAGAAGATCTCCCAAAAACACCTACAACTTAAGAAGAAATGAAGAGTCAAAATACATAAATGACTACAACCCAGTCATTTTGTCCATGTGGAATGCTAACATGGATATACAATATGTTTCGGACAATTCCATTGTTGTTGCTGGATATGTAACATCCTACATAACAAAATCAGAAAAGACGGAATTGAAGGAATGTGGGAAGAGATTTCCCACGAGAAGAGTCTAAGTAAGAAATTATATAGTTACAGTTTGAAGATGTTATCTCGTCGAGAAATTGGAGCATATGAATGCTCGGATCGCTTATCATCTGCAAGTCTATACTCCAAATCTAGAAGAATCATTTGGGTGAGTCTAGGTCTTGCTGCAACACGAAATTGAGTACTTAAATCTGTACAAGAAATTGAACATTTAGCTAAAAATTGAGCCAGAAAGTACAGATATTGTGAAAACTAATATGTTGGATACATATTATCCAAATAGAAGTCGTCATCTTGAGAACATTTGTCTCCATGAAGTGCTGCAAAACTATATTTTTAAACGGAATATTACAGAAAACATCAATAATGGTATATATGCCGTGATTGGTTCTGAAGGATGTTTGGTAAAACAAAGAAAAGGACATTTGATTAATCACCGTAAACTGAGTACGAAACTCCTGACAAAAGGACATTTTACTACTTAGCTCTTTTGCAACTTTTCAAGCCATGGCGTTCAGAATTGGAATTACTTGGAGATTTTGAGAGCTATGAAGATTCCTTCAATGCAAGTAAAGATATCATAGAATGTCCTGTTTTTGCTAATTATGTGAAAATGTTGAACGACGAAATTGAGCAAGAAACAACAATTGCAGCTGAGATTGCTAGAGAGAGTTCTCAAGACAATCAAACTTCTGCTCCGTTGAGTCAGGATCCACTAGGTGAACCAATTGTTCAAAATGAAGCAGCAACTGCTATGGAAGAGGTGGAAACAGCAATGTATCAAGCACAAGAAGATGTAACAAACTTAAGAAACTTGGAAGAACAACTAAATGTTGAGCAGAATCAAATATATGAGCAAGTGAGAGAACAGATTAACCATGGATTACTTCATGAAAAGAAAGAGTGCTCTTGCTCATCATTTCAACCTATCTGAATGTACGTGAGTGGACAAGCTGGAACCGGAAAAAGTTTAATTAAAGTAATTACAGCTTATCTACAGAAAACAACTGAGTCGCATTTGTCTTGTGTTGTCACTGCTCCAACTGGGTTGGCGGCACACAATATTAAAGGAATTACTTTACATCATTTAATAATGCTACCAGTAGAGCATGAAAACAAATTGGAATACCACAAGCTATCTGAAGAAGCTTGTTGGGAAGTTTCAAGAGTGTTGAAGAAAATGAAACTTCCCATTATTGATGAGACAAGCATGGTATCAAACGTAATGCTTGCGTTTGTGCATTTAAGAATGCAGCAAATTCTTAAAACAGAGTATGACGTATTATTTGGAGGAAAGCACGTCATAGTTTTTGGAGATCTACTACAATTTACTCCTGTAAAAGGACAACCAGTGTTTAAAACACTGGCGCATGAAGATACCAGAAAGTCTTTGGAGAGCACTGGAAATGTTAACATTCAGTATTTTTTTTAATATAAGGAATTTATTACAAATATGCGACAGGCAAATGATGCAGATTATGGAAGTATTCTTCAAGATATAAGAATTGGAAAAGTGACAGAATATGGCAAACAAGCTTTACAGAGACGATTACTTTCCAATTTGTTTCCAAATGAAAATATTGTTCCTGAGAAAATATATATGAGAATTGCAGAAAACAAATCTGTAATCTGCTTAATGCCAACACTGCCTGAATGTTCTATGTTCTATATTCAATGAAGAAGTTTTAAAGTTGGAAAATGAAGAAATTAATAAATTGGAAGCTATTGATAAAATAGAACATGAAGGAATCACTATTATTTTGACCAAAAAGTTGAAGAGGAAATTGGATTCTTTAGAGAAATCGAAAAGTAAAACTGCTGGTTTAGAAAAGAATTTATATGCATATGTAAACTGTAGAGTAATTTTACGACAAAATTTGAATGTGGAAAAAGGTTTAGTAAATGGAGCAATGGGTAAAATTGTTGATTTAGTTAATTATGTAAATAGAGATGGTATTAATTTTTCGAAAATCAAATTTGATGAAATTGAAAAAATACAACAATTTAGTTGCGGTTCAGCTCGTTTTTTGCTTGTAAAAGATTTGTATGTTTGCAAAAAACTGTTTCCTATTTCTTTGGCGTGTGCAGTGACCATTCATAAATCTCAAGGTTTAAGTGTAGATAGTGCTTTAGTGAATATTGGAAGTACCGTGTTTAAAGAAGGTATGGCATATATTGCTTAGTCTCGAGTGAGAACTTTATCTGGATTGTACTTGGTTGATTTTGATGAGACAAAAATGAGTGCAGATGTGAATTGCGTGAAAGAGTATAATAGGTTAAGAAGAGAATATGCACCCAATTTAGGTCAATATCCAGTATTTGAAAAGCGTGTGGTAGGTAGAAAAAGAAGATTTGAGAATATCTGTAGTAAAGCTGTAGAGAAAGAAAAAAAAACAAGATGAAGATGTGATTGTAAGTAAAAAGAAAAAGGACACTGTTGAAGAGATTGTTGGTTATCAGTTTGAAAATAGTTCTGGTGTCAACTGCTATGCTAATGTAGTTGTTAATGTTGTTTTTTTTCTTGAAAGTTTACACCAACAAATTGTTGAAAATCAGGAAGAAAGGTTCTGTTCCTTGTTGTATTATGTTTATGAGAAATGTAGTAGTGTTAAAAGTAAAATACAAAGTGTTTCTGATATTCGAAATGTTTTGGACATATGTTCTGGTTGTACTCAATTAATGCAGAATATTCAGCAAGATTGTCAGGAATTTCTAATGAATATGCTTGTTGTATTAGAAGATGAAGGTATAGATATTGAAAACCTTTTTGCACTTTTTTATAAATGGCAACATGACTGTGAAAATTGTTTGTTTACATGTAGCACTAACATAGACAGTGAAAGATTTATATTTCTGTGTTTACCAGACTGCAAATCAGTGTCTTTTAACAATCTAGTTAGAGGAGCAAGTCAAAACATGGAGTGTAGCCAATGTAAATCAGAAATGTCATCAGCATTATCTATACAAAGATATGGACAGTATGTAATTTTAATGCTGCAACGTTGTAGAACTGATGGAAGAAAAGTGGAAACTTTAATTAAACATTTTGTAGCTACTCAACTATCAATATCAGGAAGAACTTTCGTAGCTGTAGCAATTATTTTTCATGATGGACCTTCTACAACATGTGGACACTGTTTATTTAAAATGTCTGAAAAGGTTGGATACATTGTAATGATAGTCAATTGGTTTTTTAACAACGTTTGCCTAAAAAGTTTCCAAATTCTTACCTAATATTTTCAAAGCCAAAATTTTAGGAACAAAATTTGGCCTTTCAGGATTACTGCTGTTAAGGTAGGTTGCTCTGATGTACTTTGTAAGTGAGGGTGAGGAGCTTGAAGGTGATCCTCTTGTTGATGTGAAGCCAGTGTAGATCTCTCAGGTGGTGGGTGATGTGGCTGCGGCAGGGGACAATGATGATCATTTGGGTGGAAGTGTTTTGGACTCGTTGTAGTCGTTGTAGGTGTTTGTCCGAGTTGATATTTAGAGAGTTGATCCTTATACAGTTGGTGACGTCTTTCGGTGGTATATGGCTCCTTGGTGAGGAAGAAGATGAGTTGGGTGTCGTTGTCTTAGTAGATAATGTTCAGGTTGTGATGGCTGGCCACTTGCGAGAGGGTGTCATGTAGGTGTTGAATAGCGTCAAGTTGAGGGATGAGCCCTGGGGGATGTTGCAAATGATGTCGGTGGTGTTGGATCAGAAAGGTGGGAGACGGATGCTGAGGATTAGTATTGAAGAACTTCCAAGCTAAGAAATTTAGATATACTATTTGGCCATGAGGAAAAGTATGCAAAACCATTAAGGACTATTTGTTGTATATTTTGTCAGCATATATTTGTAAATAACTTTATTTGCAGTGTATGAAAATTAATGATAGTGTTTTGTTATTTTAAGATTGTTTGACATATCTCATAGTTACATAAGAAATTGCTGCTAGAAAAAAACATTTAACATATGTTTTATTTCTATTTTTTAGACTGTTATTGAGAATGTTGAATGTTTTTTTTTTCAGGATAATCTTATTGATTGTCTTTTTTTTGCCCGCTGTTATGTGATGAGTACTATTGAACTCACTGGGGCATATTACCAAGCAATAGCGATAATTATCGCTATTGCTTGGTTAGAGACAAAAATTTACCGCAGCGCTGCGGCGATTTTTACCGCAAATAAACCTTGGTATTACCAAGGTTTAACGCAAATGCGGTAAAAATCGCCGCAAAGCATGAATATCGCTGAAAAGTCAGCGATATTCATGCATTAGGGAGCTAATGCTCTTAGCCATGTTATCCACCTCCCATTGGATAACATGGCTAAGAACTGCTCAGGGCAGGTGTTAGCTTTTGGAGATATTCCCGCTTAGCGCGAATATCTCCAAAAGTTGGTAATAGGAGATAGCGATGTTAGCGACTGTTTTCAGTCTCTAACATCTTGGCACGCCCACTTTGCATCTCATTAGTGGTAAATATCACTGATATGCAAAGTGGGGCCCAAGATGGTCGCTATCTCCTACTAGCTGTCCCTAACTGGTGTTAGCGGCAGCTAGGTAATAGGGAGATAATTTTATCTCCGCTTTCTTGGCTTTTAAAGCCAAAATAGCAGAGATAACCCCCTTGATAATATGCCCCACTGTTTCTAGTGAAATTCAGTATATTCTGAGAACAGCAAAAAAGGCAAATGCAATGCTTTACAAATTATTTTGTGTTGTAAAAGATAACATTGTAACTGTATTTTGTTTGTCTTCCACAGATGCTAATTTTATAATATATATATTTTTTATTTTTTATTATGTTTAAGGTAAGTATAAGTAACTGTTAAAAATGGTCGATGGAATGTGCTTCTACAGAGCTGAAGTAACAAAACACGGATGGAGTACATAAGTGTGTAAAGATGGTTATTATCTTTTAAAGACATTTAAAAAAATTAATATATATATACTGAGTGTACCAGTATTCTTTGCAGTTTACTACAACACATCTACTAGTTTGGAACAGGTAAGGTGAATAGACATATTGTACTTTTTTTAGTACTGCAGTTTATTATAACTGCCTGACCTTTTTCCTATAGTGATGAGGAGTGACTGGTTTGAAAATTTAAGAAAATTTAAAAACTGAACATTCATATAAATAATTATATTTATGTAATCTTATGAAGCAGTTGAGAATGGTATTTGTATAATATTTTTTAAAGGGCAAAATAGTTGATAACGCTAGTTTTGTGTTATGTATTAGGAAAAATGATAAAATGAAGTGTTTATGTTTTTGTACAAGGACCAACAACATAAAAAATTCAATATAGAAAAACAACAGAACAATATGGAAGATGATTTCAAAATTAGTAAGAGTCTCACAGAAGAGCTAAACATACCTTTCACGGGCAGCGAGAATGAAGATGAAGACGAAGAAATTAGTGCTGCAGATATCAGCTGTGATTTCCTAGATGAAACCTTGGATGCTGATTTTGTGGAAGCATTGGATGACATCGAGTTTGATCATATAACTTTTGAAATTGATAACCAGGAAACTGAAATACCTGATGAAATTATTTTAGAAGCTCTCTTAAATTATGAGATGTTACAAGAATAAATGTATTATTATATAATATTAATGGTTTGAGTACTATGTATTAAAACATTCACTGTAATAAAAGTGTAGCACTTATATATTCTCTTATACATTTTTTAAATTCTTTGCCCAGTCTGTATACTCTACACTTCCTTCAAACACTCTGTTACTGTTGTTTTAGTATTGTAGTGAGCCATTTAGCAGAATGTCCTTATCTATGCACTGTGCTAAAAATGAAGCTCTTTTAAATTCAGTCAGACACTCTCTTTGCAGAACTGTAATTATCCAATCAGTACCCAACTTACCCAAGTAATCATGGAGCAAAGTAGGCCTTAGGCCATAGACTGCTTTAAACCCATGTAGACTATGCATGCAGTCTTCAATATACCTACAAACTTGTGTTTTATACCCTCAATTCCTTAGTATGTATCCTTAGACTTTCACCAAACACTCTCACACTACTGTTTCAATATTGTAGTGAGCCATTCAGCAGTATTTGTTTATCTATGTACTGTGGTAAAACTGAAGCTGTTATAAATTCAGTCAGGCACTTTCCTTGCACAACTGTAATCATCCACTCAGTACCTAAATACTCATGCTTTAATATAGGCATTAGGCCATAGAGTGCTTCAAACCCCTATAGACTATGCATGCAGTCTTTTATGTACCTGCAAACGTGTGTTTTATACCTTCCATTCCCCAGTCTGTATACTTACACTTTCATGAAACACTCTGTCATTGCTGATTCAGTATTGTACTGAGCTATTCAGCAGAATGTCCTTATCTATGCACTGTGCTACAAATGAAGCTCTTATAAATTCAGTTAGTCACTCTCCTTGTAGAATTGTAATCATCCAGTCAGTACCCAAGTAATTATGGAGCAAAGTAGACCTTAGGCCATGGACTGCTTAAAACCCTTATAGACTACGGTTGCAGTCTTCTATGTACCTGGAAACTTGTTTTATATACCTTCAATTACCCAGTGTGTGTCCTTACACTTTCACACTACTGTTTCAACATTGTAGTGAGTCATTCGCCAGTATTTGCTCATCTATGTACTGTAGTAAAACTGAAGCTGTAATAAATTCAGTCGGCACTTTCCTTGCAGAACTGTAATCATCCACTCACTACCTAGGTATTCATGGATTAAAACAGGCCTTAGGCCATAGACGGCTTCAAATCAAATCCCTATAGACTGTGCATGCAGTCTTCTATGCACCAGCAAACTTGTCTTTTATACCTTCAATTCCCCAGTCTGTATCCTTACACTTCCAGCAAACACTATCATACTACTGTTTCAGTATTATAGTGAGCCATACAGCACTATGTGCTTATCTATACACTGTTCTAGAAGTGAAGCTGCTATACATTCAGCCAGAAAGTCTCCTTGCAGAATTGTAATCATTCAGCCAGTACCCAAGTACTCATGGGGCAAAGTGGGCCTTAGGGCATAGACTGCTTAAAACCCCTATAGACTATGCATGCACTGTTCTATGCACCGGCAAACTTGTGTTCTATACCTTCAATTCCCAAGTCTCTATCCTTCCACTTCCAGCAAACACTCTGTGATTGCTGATTCAGTATTGTACTGAGGTATTCAGCAGAATGTTCTTATCTATGCACTGTGCTAAAAATGAAGCTCTTATAAATTCAGTCACCCACTCTCTTTGCAGAACTGTAATCATGCAGTCACTACCCAAGTAATTATGGAGCAAAGTAGGCCTTAGGCCATGGACTGCTTTAAACCCCTATAGACTATGCTTGCAGTCTTCTATGCACCTGCAAACTTGACTTTTATATCTTCTATTCCCCAGTCTGTATCCTTACACTTTGAGCAAACACTCTCTGATTGCTGATTCAGTATTGTACTGAACCATTCAGCAGAATGTCCTTATCTATGCAGTGTGCTAAAACTGAAGCTCTTATAAATTTAGTTAGTTACTCTGCTTTCAGAACTGTAATCATCCAGTCAGTACCCAACTACTCAATGAGCATAGTAGGCCTTAGGGCATGGACTTCTTTAAACCACTATAGACTATGCTTGCAGTCTTCTATGCACCTGCAAACTTGCCTTTTATACCTTCAATTCCCCAGTCTGTATTGTTACACTTTCACCAAACACTCTTGGAAAGGGGCGACCAATCGGTCCCCCCGAACGTATGGCAGAGTACCACGATCCCCCCGGGAAGCCATTTTTGGGCGGGGGGCGAGTCTCGGCTGGTATGCCCGAAGCGGCGTAGCCGGGGTGCGCCTTTTCCCGCCCTTGAGTGGGTTGGCCTAGACACTAACGCGGTTGGCCACGCCCTTGGGGCAGGCAGGGGCGGGTTTACGCCCGCCCTGAAGACGGATAAAAGGAGAAACAAGACCGGAAGGCATCCTCTTGTTCCTGTGCTCTGAAGCTGCACCTCCTCGCTGCACGTGAGCTCGAGACGGAACGAAGAGCCAATTTTGAGCGTTGTAATCGTTCTTGTTTGTTTTTCAGATACTTTGTTGGAGAATGCCGAGGAAGGCGGGAAAGCGAATGACTACCGACCAGATGCTGCGTGTTCTCATGAAAGAGGTGTCCGACCTAAAGAGGCGAATGGATAAAGACGAGGGAGGGGGCCCGAAACGTCCTTTGGCGGGAGCAGCCCCGGAAGGAAAAGGCAAGAGGCCCAGGAGGGGAGCAGCTGGGGGAGACATCCCGAGTCCCAGTGTCCCGCTCGAAGCACCCACTCCCGTGCCGGAGGAAGGGAATCCGATTCCCGTTGTGGTCACCCCCGTGTCCGGGGAAGATATGCCGCCCGAGCTGGCGGCACAATTAGCAGCGTGGTTGGGAAAAGGTAGCGAGGGCGCCACGGCTGTCGACGCGCAGGTGTTGATGAAGCAACTGCGTGAAACTCGGGAAGCAGCGACGGTATCCACGCCGGCTGCGGCCGCAGAGAAGCCACGAGGGACGGTTTTAGTCGCAGAGGCAGCGTCCGGTGCAGGTAAGCGACCATTGCCGATTGCGAGGGAGGAGTCGGCACCCTCTCGAAGGGAGAAGTTGGGCCAGCACGTCCCTTTAGCTATTAAGGAAAAGATATGGGCAGGGGAGTATGTAAACATCTTCTCGTTGCTTACTGATCATTATGAGATGGAGCATGTTAAGGGTCAGAAGGACCTCATGCATCCGAGTGTTTGGCGCGCAAAGATGGCCGCCTTTAAGGTAAATGAGAACATTGGCAATTGGGGCAAGGCGTGGGGGGTTTTCACATCGATCTTGGGAGAACGAAGGCCCGAATTGCTACCCGAATTGCCGATTTATCAGTCACGAATCATGGGGTACTCTGTATCACACGAGGGTAATCATTGGTTCTGCTATGATAATATTTTCAGAAAAGCAAAAGAACATGATAAAAACTTAACTTGGGATTGTTATGATTCTGTGTCCTGGTCCAAAATGAAGGATACTGGTATGTTGAAATTGCCATTGGTGGGGAGTAACGTGGGCGAATCCTCCCGTCAGTATGCGGGGACGCCCTTTCGCTCGGGTACGGGTACCGACAATCACTCGAGGCCTACCGTCAATGCAGGTAAAAAGGGGGTTTGTTGGAACTTTAACAGGGGCAAATGTACTAGGCCCCAGGGGTCGTGCTAATTTAGACACGAATGTAGTGGGTGTGGGCAATCATCCCATCCTGATTCCACGTGCAGAGCCAAAACGGGTGAGAACGGGGGTAGAGGAGGTGCCAAACAGGTCTAACATAGTCCGAGGGGCGCCTTTACCTACCCCGATTGATACCTTGGCAATGATTCCCTGGCTCAGCGAATACCCGGATCGTGCTTCCGCTGGGGTGGTGCGGAACGGGTTTTCATATGGTTTCCGCATCCCAGTGGGGGACTTTCAGGGTGTGGAAAAATACAAAAATCAGATATCGGTCTTGCAGCATACGCCTGTGGTACAGGAAAAGATCCGGAAGGAGGTTGCTCGAGGTCGAGTCGCCGGTCCGTTTAGTGTACCCCCGGTTGCTAACTTTGTTTGTTCTCCTTTAGGGGTGGTTCCCAAGAAGGACCCGGGTGAGTTTCGGCTGATACATAATTTATCAGCCCCACGTGGTCTTTCCGTGAACGAGGCGATAGACCCGGAAATGTGTTCGGTGCGGTACGCATCCTTCGATGAGGCCGTAGCCATTTTGAATCGCCTGGGGCCCGGTGCGCTGATGGCAAAATCTGATATCGAGTCAGCGTTCCGGTTGCTCCCGGTACATCCAGACGATCAGCGTCTCCTGGGATTCATGTTTCAGGGTCAATATTACATGGATAAGTGTATGCCGATGGGATGCTCGATATCTTGTGCCTATTTCGAGAAATTCAGTAGTTTCCTACAATGGGTCTTCACGAAGAAGACGGGTTTCCAACATGTGATGCATTATCTAGATGATTTTTTGTTCCTGGGGGCAGCCGGGGATCCGGAATGTGGGCAGGCTTTAGCCGCATTCTGTGTTTTGATGAATCAGTTTGGCGTGCCACTGGCACCAGGTAAGACTGTGGGTCCTTCGACTTGCCTCGAGTTTCTGGGGATCGAGTTAGACTCCAGGGAAGGTTGTTTCCGTTTACCAGGTGATAAAGTGTTAAAGTTCAGGGCATCCCTGCAAATGTGTATGAGCGAATCTAAGGTTAAGCTGCATCAATTACAGCAGTTAGTGGGACAATTGAATTTTGCCCTAAGAGTCATACCAATGGCCCGCCCTTTTTCCCGTTCGATCGCTCAAGCCATGGTCGGACTGAAGGAGGGCCATCATCGCACAAGGCTCTCGGCAGAGGTCCGCCAGGACATGCGCATTTGGTTGGCATTTTTGGCGGATTTCAATGGTCGAGTCGTCTGGAACAAACCGGCCGTGTCCTCTGAGGAGCTGGGGCTGTGGACAGACTCGGCAGGGAGCATAGGTTTTGGTGCCATTTTCGGCACCCGATGGTCTGCACAAAAATGGCCGTCATGGTGGCATGACAGTGGACTGACAAGTAACATTGCTTTCCTGGAACTTTTCCCCATTTTGGTGGCCCTAAGAACGTGGCCCGAAGGGTTCAAAGATCACTCTGTGGTATTTTGGTCTGACAATATGACCGTGGTTGAGTGTATCAATAGCCAGGCAGCACGATGCAAATGGATTTTGAGGCTGCTTAAAGAAATCGTATTACTGTGTATGCAATTGAATGTGATATTCAAAGCAAGACATGTCCCGGGGGTAATGAACCAGGCGGCTGATGCCCTTTCTCGTTTTCGTATGCAGGCCTTCTGGGGTTTTCTTCCCACAGCGGACCCGGAGCCGGCACCCTTTCCCGAAGCTCTCTGGTCTCTCGGTGCCCCGAACTTCGTAACCTCGTGGGAGAGAGTTTAGCACCCAGGACGAGGAAGGCATATGAAGGGGCGTTCCGGTCCTATTTAGCCTTTTTGGGGACTGCTAGTGAGGAGCTTTGGGGCCAGGAGGAATGGGTAGTGAACTTTCTGATGTCTTTACATCTGGCAGGGAAATCGGTGGCCACGGCCCAGAGGCATCGGGCTGCCATTTCCTTTGTTGCTAGGGCTCATGGGATCCAGGACCCGACAGCGTCTTTCGTTGTGCAAAAAGCGCTACGTGGGTGGCAACGCCTTGAGGGTCGCAGAGTAGACGAGAGGCGCCCGATAGGTTTGGATAGGTTGGCCCAGTTATTATCCAGACTCCCTACAACATGTTCGTCTCACTTTGAGACAGTGTTATTCCGAGCCGCTTTTACGCTGGCATTTCATGGAGCTATGCGGGTAAGCGAATTAGTGGCGAGGAACAAGCAGGATGTTACGGGAGGGCTGTGCGCAGAGCACGTTCAAATCAGAGGGGAGACAATGACTGTCTCGTTTGTAAAGTCCAAGACCGATCAGAGCGGGATGGGCGACTGCATAATTATACGCAGGATTCCCGGGTCGTCCATGTGCCCAGTGAAGTGTTTAGAGGATTATTTAACACGAAGGGTGGCATCATGGGGGGGGACCTTGTTGAGACACGCGGACGCCACCCCACTGACAAGGTTTCAGTTTCAGCGGGTGCTTGCGATGTCAATTACAGCTGCGGGCTTGAACCCGGGCGAGTTTGGGACCCATTCCTTTCGGATAGGGGCTGCTACAGAGGCTACAGCCAGGGGTCTGAATGTAGAACAAGTTAAACGTGTGGGGCGTTGGTCCTCCAATTGTTATAAAAGGTATGTGCGTCTGCACATGTTGTGAAGCTGTAATGATGTACTCACGCTTCTTGTTTTGTTTGGTTTTCAGTTACGCAAGCCTACGAGGCGGGGCGGACTATGCAGTCGACCCAACACCGGGACAGCGGTCAGACATCACTGGCTGTGAAAAAGGAGGTGTGGGTCGTGGGCCACTCATACGTGAGGCGTGCCGCGGACGTATTCAAGGCAGGTGACATGGGGCACGTGGCTGGGGAATACGGGTACAGTGTGTCCTTCTACGGAAAGGGCGGTCTCTGTATTGACCAGTTTCAATCATTTTTCGAGGGTTTGCTAGGGCGGACGAGGTCACCGCCGTCTGTAGTCATAGTACATCTTGGGGGCAATGATTTGGTCACCACTGGTAGACGACTTCTCCTGGAGGCGATGCTTTCCACTGTAAGTTGGTTAGCGAGGAGAGTTCCAGGGTGCACAATTGCGTGGTCCCATATGATCCCACGAAAAGTGTGGCGGGGGGCTATTTCTGTTTCTGCTTTAAATCACTCGGTGAGAAAAATTAATAACAAAGTGAGTAGGTTGTTCCGGTCCAATGCACTGCATTCTATTTCGCATGGGTGTATTAATGATGACAGTATGTATTTGGGGGACGGTGTTCATTTGTCTCGGGTGGGGAATGAGTTACTCATAGGAGACTTCATAGCTTGGCTAAAGATGTTAAAACATGACCTTTAGATAGGAGTTTGGTGGGGGGTCCGGATAGCCGGTCAACTATCCGGACCTGTGGCGGTAAGGAAATGATCGGTGAGCACTAATTGGAAGATCCCTATGAGTGGGCGTTACCCATTACGGATGGGGGCGCTCGGGGGAGGTGGCCATGGGCCCCTCAACGGGGAGGCGGTCCCTTCTAAGGATGGGTCGCCGAAAGGAAAGGGAAGGCGGTCAAGGCCCCTTCATGGGTAGGAGGGGTTACAGCCCCGTCCTGGTGAATTTCCCGGGGCCAGGACGTCTGCGACGGCAGAGGTGGTAAGTTGTGTGGGGTGTGGGGGGGGGTCTACGCTACCTTCTAGATACCTCACACGAGCCTCGTACGACCTTTAAGTGGCGTCGAGTTTTACTGGGGCCCCCGTCAAGTCAAGGGAAATTGGTAGTTGCACTTGAGGTATGCCTCCGTGCCGCCCCTCACAAGGGAGGGGGATATGTCTGGGTTAGGGATCTTGACACCGGTTACGACCTTGCCGTTGGCCCTTAAACGTTAGGATGTACAATTTCAAAATTTCAAGTAAATGTTTTGTAGGATGTTAGTTCGGCTAGGAGAACCTTTGTATTAGAGGATATGTTAAGGTTAGCCAAACATCGCAATGTGTTAATGAAATTGTACATAATATGAAACTGTTAATTTTAATGTTTTTATTTTGTTTCATATTTTAATAAATACGGCCGGGAAGGGTAACTCCCTTCCCGACTTCCAAAAGTTCAAGAACGGTTTCCGGTTTCCCATCCTTGGGGAGTGTGTTGAGAGGGGGTGGCGGGTATCTCAGCCATATGGAAAGGGGCGACCAATCGGTCCCCCCGAACGTATGGCAGAGTACCACGATCCCCCCGGGAAGCCATTTTTGGGCGGGGGGCGAGTCTCGGCTGGTATGCCCGAAGCGGCGTAGCCGGGGCGCGCCTTTTCCCGCCCTTGAGTGGGTTGGCCTAGACACTAACACGGTTGGCCACGCCCTTGGGGCAGGCAGGGGCGGGTTTACGCCCGCCCTGAAGACGGATAAAAGGAGAAACAAGACCGGAAGGCATCCTCTTGTTCCTGTGCTCTGAAGCTGCACCTCCTCGCTGCACGTGAGCTCGAGACGGAACGAAGAGCCAATTTTGACCCACCCACCAGCCCCTGAAGACAGCGAGTGGTTTTAATAAAGTTTGATGGATAACTGTGATTTTAGTTTACAGGTTGTGGTATTATCGTGAAGATTTTGAGTATGCAATAAAGAATGGTCGATTTGCGTTATGTTTTGGCAAATAAAGTAATTCTGCTTTAGTGTTCATCAGTACGCATGCGTTTGAATAAAGTTGTTGTTGCTACTGTTGGTTAGATGTAGTCATTTAGTAGTTAGTTAGCATTGTCGTATTTATTTTGGTCGGGCGGTAAGGTCATGATCGGTGAGCACTAATTGGAAGATCCCTATGAGTGGGCGTTACCCATTACGGATGGGGGTGCTCGGGGGAGGTGGCCATGGGCCCCTCAACGGGGAGGCGGTCCCTTCTAAGGATGGGTCGCCGAAAGGAAAGGGAAGGCGGTCAAGGCCCCTTCATGGGTAGGAGGGGTTACAGCCCCCTCCTGGTGAATTTCCCGGGGCCAGGACGTCTGCGACGGCAGAGGTGGTAAGTTGTGTGGGGTGTGGGGGGGGGTCTACGCTACCTTCTAGATACCTCACACGAGCCTCGTACGACCTTTAAGTGGCGTCGAGTTTTACTGGGGCCCCCGTCAAGTCAAGGGAAATTGGTAGTTGCACTTGAGGTATGCCTCCGTGCCGCCCCTCACAAGGGAGGGGGATATGTCTGGGTTAGGGATCTTGACACCGGTTACGACCTTGCCGTTGGCCCTTAAACGTTAGGATGTACAATTTCAAAATTTCAAGTAAATGTTTTGTAGGATGTTAGTTCGGCTAGGAGAACCTTTGTATTAGAGGATATGTTAAGGTTAGCCAAACATCAAATGTGTAAATGAAATTGTACATAATATGAAACTGTTAATTTTAATGTTTTTATTTTGTTTCATATTTTAATAAATACGGCCGGGAAGGGTAACTCCCTTCCCGACTTCCAAAAGTTCAAGAACGGTTTCCGGTTTCCCATCCTTGGGGAGTGTGTTGAGAGGGGGTGGCGGGTATCTCAGCCATACACACTACTGTTTCAGTATTGTAGTGAACCATACAGCAGTATGTGCTTATCTACACACTGTTCTAAACGTGAAGCAGTTACACATTCAGCTTGACACTGCTAGCAGAACTCTTATCATCCAGTCAGTACCCAAATATTCATGTATTAAAGTAGGCCTTAGTATATGGACTGCTTCTAACTCCTATTTACTATGCATGTATTCTTCTATACACCCGAAAACTTGTCTCTTAAACCTTTAATTACCCAGTCTCTATCCTTATACTCCCTCCAAACACTTTGCCACTACTGTTTCAATATTGTAGTGAGCCATACAGCAATAAATGCTTATCTATACAATGTACAAAAAGTGAAGCAGTTATACATTCAGCTCTAAACTCTCCTTGGAGAAGTGTAATCATTCTGCCACTACCCACTTAGTCATGCAGCAAAGTAGGCCTAAGGAATGAACTGCTTCAAACACATATAGATAATAAATGCATTTTCTAAACATCTGTAAACTTGGCTTTTAAACTTTCAATTGCCCAGTCTGTATCCTGACACTTCCTCCAAACATTCTGCTACTGCTATTTTAGTATTGTAGTGAGTCATACAGCAGTATGTTCTTATGTATGCACTGTTCTAAAAGTGAAGGTGCTATATATTCAGCCAGACAGTCTCCTTGTAGAACTGTAAGCATTCAGTCGGTTCCCAAGTAGTCATGCACCAAAGTAGGCCTTAATAGGTGTGGGCGGAAAATCCGTTCCGCTCGCGGATTTTGCGGATTTTCGGGAAATCCGCAATCCGCGAGATTTGCGAATTTCCCGCAAAATCCGCAAATCCGCGAGCAGCGGATTTTGCTCGCGCTGCTCGCACTGTTAGCGTGAGTTCGCGCCCCGCGAATAAGTGCGAAATTGCAGAAATACGATCTTGGCAAAACTGAAAGTAACTACTTACCAGGTTCAAAAGTTCAGGCACATCATTAGTAGCCATTTCCTGTAGGGCTTCCTGAGGGGCCCCTCCAGAGTTCAGTTGCCAGTTGAAACTATTATGTGACCCTGCTCTGAACCTCAGAATAGTTACACATATGCCACAAAGGTCCTGAATTACAGCTAAGGGAGACAAGCAGGAGCCAGGCTGGAAGTTAAAATCCATTAATCAGCCCCTAATTCATTATTGTCAGTTGGGGCAGGGCAGGTGTTGTAACTAATTTTGCAACAATGAAAGCACTTAGCAAGTGCAAAAGATCACTAATCAGGGCGCACTAAGGAAGCAGGTGCCAGCTAAAAAAATATTCTGTGACACATTAATCAGCCCCAAATTAATTCAGGTCACTTGAGGCAGGGAAGGTGTGCTTTGCTTTGCCGAAAATAATGTACACTGGACAACCAGAGGGTGTAGTGATGAAACAGAGGGTGGCATGGGTGGGCCAGAGGGTGGCATGAGTAGTCAGAGAGTGGCAGTGGTGACAGAGAGTGGCAGTGATGAAGAAGAGTGTCCCAAACAGGCTGGACACGTAGAAACAACAAGTTCGCAAAACTTGCGACCCGACAGGTAAGTTCGCAAATTGCGAAATTGTAAAAACCCTCGCGAACTGGCAGAAACACGGGCGAACACAAAAAAAAAAAAAATCCGCAAATTCGCGGGAATTCGCGGATTTTGCGGATTGCGAATCCGCAAATCCGCAAAATTCGCGGATTGCCAATCCGCAAAATCCGCTCATGCTTAGGCCTTAAGGCATGGACTGCTCAAATCCCTATAGACTATATATCCACTTTTCTATACACTGGCAAACTTGCCTTTTATACCTTCAATTCCCTACTCTGTATTGTTACACTTTCACCAAACACTCTCACACTACTGTTTCAGTATTGTAGTGAACCATACAGCAGTATGTGCTTATCTATACATTGTTCTAAAAGTGAAGCTGCTATACATTCAGCCAGACAGTCTCCTTGTAGAACTGTAAGCATTCAGTCGGTTCCCAAGTAGTCATGCACCAAAGTAGGCCTTAAGGCATGGACTGCTCAAATCCCTATAGACTATATATCCACTTTTCTATACACCGGCAAACTTGCCTTTTATACCTTCAATTCCCTACTCAGTATTGTTACACTTTCACCAAACACTTTCACACTACTGTTTCAGTATTGTAGTGAACCATACAGCAGTATGTGCTTATCTATACATTGTTCTAAAAGTGAAGCTGCTATACATTCAGCCAGATACTCTCCTTGCAGAATTGTAATCATTCAGCCAGTACCTAAGTACTTATGGTGCAAAGTGGGCCTTAGGGCATGGACTGCTTCAAACCCCTATAGACTATGCATACACTGTTCAATGCACCTGCAAATTTGCCTTTTATATGTTCAATTCCCCAGTCTCTATACTTACACTTACCCCAAACACTCTGTCATTCTTGTTATACTTTTGTAGTGACTCATTGATCAGTGTGTAGTAATCCATACACTACATTAAAACACTAATGGGCAGATGTACAATAAGTGGTACATCCCCAGGGACATGCCAGTTATTGTGCACTGTGACATCACCACCATGGATGCACCGTATTTACAATGTGGTACACTATGGGGCAAAAATGGCACAGGCACAGATATGTGATGTATCTGTGCTGTGAAGGCAGCGCATTTCTTGTCTTGCGTTGCAAGCGCAACACAGCTCCAGCAATGCTCTTGGGGCCCTATGCTCACAATGCTGTGTCAATCTTTACACCTGCTCCAAGCAGGTGTAGGGTTTTGACGCAGAATAAGCCCAAAAGTGACTGAATGAAATCTTATAGATTTCACTCAGTCACTTTTAGGAGGCGTTCCTGCGCCAAAACAACCCCCCCCCGCGCAGGAAAGTATCCTTCTGGAACAGGGCTTTACAATGTAATGCACCTTCCAGATGTGTCACATTGTAAATACCACACACCATGGCACATCTTTTGCACCACCGCTGCGTCGCAAAAGTGATGCAACGGCTGTGTAAAAGAGGCACAAGGGGGTTGTAAATCCGCCCCTAACACATACAAATTCATCCAGGCAGTTTCACCAGCAGTGCAAATTGAAGCCTAGACTTGTAACATATTTATGTGCATATGTTACATTCAAGTGCTTGGAAGTACTACAGTAAACAATACGTAAACAGCTTATAGATTTATGCTGCAGCACTTCCTTATAGTTCTGCACTTTCACATTCACCATACACTACTAATGTATTCATTCATTCATTTATGCACTACACATTCATTCAGACAAAAGTTTTACACACTAACATAGAAATATAGCTCTTTCTTTGACAAATGGAGGTAGTTCTGAGAAGAACATTTTTTTGTCTTTTTAGTTTTGTATTTTTTTTTTAAATAAAAAAATTAAACTGGAACCCAAAAAGTGTCCAACAGGAACAAAAGAATGAAAGAAAAAAATGTATGTCGTGGACAACGATGCTCCCGCTTCCTGCGTTTTGTGAGGTCAATTGACTGTTCCCCATAACACAATAGTTCATTGCAATAAATGCAAAGAATTTTTAGTTCTCCAAAATCGGGTTCAATGTGAGGCTGTGGAATGCTTGCCGATGGTGGTGGGGGTGCAGTCGATGTACTTGGTACAGCAGGTGGTGGGTTCTCCTGCAACCTCCGTGTTGCAGCTCTTGCAAAGTTGTTGGGGTGCAAGTTTTTCACGTGTCGCACCATCCTTGCTGTCCCAAATGAGTATTTTTTTGATGGATCGCCCCTGGAAAGAGTTGCCTGGCATATTTTGCAGGTTAAAGCGGAGAATTAACCTTTTTTTCCCCTTCAGGGAAAAGTAAAAAACTTCCAAATCAGTGCTTCCTTTTTTTTTTCTTCTGAGGTTCTTCAGGAATTAATTCTCCCTCAGAAGAATGGCTGGAATACGACTACATAGGTGTAGCCATGGTGATCTTCAATCTATGTTGGCAGTAAGGGTGGGCGTAAAATCCGTTTCGCGGGCGAATTTGCGGATTTTCCGCGATTTCGCGATCCACGAATCTCGCGAAATCGCGGTAAAATCCGCGAATCAGCGGGGACGAATTTTCTGCCAAGCAAGGGTTACAGCAGCAGGTGCAAAAGTTGAACCTAATTTCTTTGTAACCTTTTACAAAAGGGTTACAAACAAATTAACTTTAACTTGGACACCTGCTGCTAATTGCTTCCTGGCGCCTCGTTATCTACTTGCAACTATTCTCTGACCCTTGAAGCAGGGTCAGAGAATAGTTACAAGTAGGCAACGAGGCACCTGTCCAAGGAATTAAACCTCATCAGGAAGCACTTACAGATATAAAAAACAGGAAGAAGGGAGAGGATGGCAAATACACCCATTTTGAGTTGTCAGGAGGGGTTAAACTAAAAGAGACCTTTACAGCACAATTTTCATATGCATTTTGCTAAAAATAAACAGCTGTATGTTCTGTAGGGGCAACTCAGGAATCTGGCCCTACAGAGATCCGGCCTCTCTTTCTTTCTCTCGTTCTCTCTCACCCTCTCTCTTTCCCTCTCTTTCTCTCTATCTATCTATCTATCTATCTATCTATCTATCTATCTATCTATCTATCTATCTATCTATCTATCTATCTATCTCTCTCTCCCTCTCCCATAAACGACTGCATGGGTAACTTCGCTATGTAAGCGGCTCGTGAAGACGCAACAAGCCCCGCGAACATGCAAAGAACCCCGCGAACACGCAAAAAAGCCAGCGAACACGTAAAAAAACAAAGATCTGCAAATTCGTACAAATTCGCGAATTTTGCGGATCGCAAATTCGCAAATCTGCAAATTCGTGGATCGCGAATTCGCAAAATTCGCCCATGCTTAGTTGGCAGGATTCACAGAAGAGATGCTTCTTCTTAGAAAGTCAAAGTAAGAATGATTAAAATGGGAGGGGTCTTTCAACAGTTGGAATAGGAAGTGTTATAAACCAATCAAATCTCTTCTTTTAGAGTCACATGGCTTTGCGTACGCTTACGGTGCTCTTACGCTGCGAGTACGTAGGTCGTACCGCTGCGATTTGTGTAATTGCTTTTCAAAGTAATATACGCTTATTAAAAGTTTTAAGAATCTATTTTCATGATTATCCCAGATAATGCCTTCCCTTATTATGTACATTAAATACATAAATATATGTTTTTGAACAATTAGAAACTTTCGCGACGTTCGAGTATGGGGCGCCGTACATGACGTCACATGGAAGCGTTGATGCGAAGCATAACATCAAAGCGTATTCGTAACGTGTGAGCCGGTACGCGCGGAGTACAATTACCTGTACGCGTACTGTACGATTATCCCAAAAAAGAAAACAATGGAAAAGGAATTATATAGAATCGAATTTTAATATATTGAAGAAAAAATATTTATTAATAAAAAAATATATTTTTGAATTTAGTTTTGTTATTATTTTACATTAAGAATATGAAATATAACTTAAAAAATAAAAGAAATATAAATATTTATAATAAAAATGTAGGAAATTAGTATAAAAAGAAAGAAATATAATAATGAATACATTTAACAATTAACGTTTACAAAACCTTTAAAATTCACTTAAAAAACCATAGGTTTTACACATATTATAGTTAGGAATTAGCATTTACCAAACCTTGCAAATTCACTGAAAAAACATAGGTTTCACACATGTTATAGTTAGCTGGACATTTCACTCGTACAAAACCATTTAAATTCCCCCGTTATAGTTAGCTCAGCTAACCATAACTTGAGCGCCCGCAATGCACTGCTGATGACGTCACATATTACATCACTCATGACATGGTCAGTGACATCACTCATGACATCAGTGATGACATCTCAAATGACATCACTGATGATATCATCCTTGTGAAAGAGTGGCAGACCTCCTCTCACCCTAATATAACCTTTGATACACACATTCAAAAATAGAAACTAAAATTTTCACACAAAAATGGAGATACCAATACCAGTTAAAACAACCTATTCAGTAATTCCAACATCTACATACACATCCACTCATTCAGCAACAGTTCTATATAGTCACTCATACATGTACTCACTCATCATATGTACTCATACACCTATAAATTCTGTTACACACTGAGCCTCATCCATAGAGTTACTCACACACATACACATGCAAATAAACTATCAAACATCCATTTACTTGCATATACAGCTATACACACACCACTACACTTACTTCTACAGAAACGTACACATACTTACTCTCTTAAACAATCACTTATAGAAGCACATACTTATTTATACAGGAACTCTTCCAATCTCTCACTCTCACATATACTCACTTATATACATCAATACTCACATATACTAGTTTAAACCATATGTAGTGACTCATAAAGATACTATTGAGACAGTCATTCACTCACTAATACTCCCATACACACACTCATCCACCCATACAGTCATGCACACATGCTGTCTTCAAAACACATATAAACAGTGAGTCAGTCATTCATGCATCTGTGCGATAAGTAATACCCCCACCAAACCAAACAGACACTCATTCTGATACTCAAAAAAACCAACTAATAACCCATATCGACACTCATGTAGCTACACACCAACCCATGCAGCCACTTATAGACAAAGTGAGACACTGATACGGATATTTACATATTTAAACATTACTCGTTAATACATGTATTCACTAAGATACACTTTATAAGTCAGTTATGCAATCTTTTTCACAAAAAATACATCCATTTTGACACTTATTTACCCTTTTATTCTTCTGTCCACCTTTAGATATACATATAGTAAAACTATTTATTTTTCAGAAAGACACACATTCACTGGATGATGTCATCAGTGATGTCATTTGAGATGCCATCAGTGATGTCATCAGTGATGTCATTGACCATGTCATGAATGTACAAGAGATTTGTAGAATGAGGTCGAGAGGTGCATAAAAAAAAGGAAACATGCAGAAAGAAGCAACAGAAATGCAGAAAGAGGCAAGAGAGGTGCAGAGGGAAGCAAGAGTGGCTTGCACACCTTTAGTACCAATTTAACACCTACATTTAGCAATAAGTAACAGGTGACCATTGTAGGTTTGCAAAGGGCCTTCCACCACGCTGTAACACTTGCCGCTGCATGTTTGGTAACGTTTGAGCCGTTTGAGCTAGAAACAAGGCTTTTTTTGTTCAAATCTGCAGATTAGGGTGCAGATGATGAATTGTGTATAATGCAGAAAATGTATAATTGTGCGAAAGTTGGTGCAGCCAAACAGTCACATAATTCCAGTGTCCCTGCTCATACTGCTGACTAGGTCCACAAGTGCTCCTCAGTGATTCCATCTTCTTTGTCTCACTGAGCTCATAGTTGAGCTTCTAAGGAAACGAGGAAGACTAAACCTGAGGTTACCACGCCACAAACAGACTACAATACCACATAATTACTCTCCATAACGCATAATCCCACTCTACATAATTCCTATAAACTAAATACCACATACTTTCTATCCACATAATTTCACTGCAAGACATACCACATAATTCCACTACACACAATGTACATCCACTCCACGCCAAAAAACATTAGTAAAAACTTTTGCATTTACAATGCCAATAGCTCTAATTCTTGTAAATCCGAAACCTATTACATTGTAAACACTTCTTTAACTAATAGTTGCATTTGCAGAGAGGTGGAGAAAGGGTGCTAGGCCTCCGACCAGTGCTCAGGTCTGAGGCCACATGAACAAGGCTGCGGATGCAGTTGAAAACGCGTTGTGGTGGAATAAACCCAGTCACAAATCAAGTTGGATGGCGTGTACTTTAATCTGAGAGCACACATACTTGGTGACTTTTGTTTATGGACTCTGCCAGCTTGCTCCGCTGGTGTGTTTGCCACCGTCCATGGGTGCCAGCTTTTCGGAAGGACTGTTGTTTTGAGTATATATATATATATATTACCTACTGACGATAGCCAGTAGGTATATATAGTTAGGATTAGCTACCATAGGAAATACTCAACATTCTATTGGGAATAACGTTGGCGCCGGTTGAGGAATTTGCGTGTAATTTTCCAAAATTTTGGCCAGCTCCACTCCGCTCCTTCCCTGAAAGTTTTGGGGGTATTCGTGAAGTGGGGGCTGAGAAAAAAGGGGGGTCCCAAAACGTGTTTTCCCAATGTTCATTTCCACAGGACGGTCTGACAAGTCTACAGCCCGAACCGCTGAACGGAATACCGCCAAACTTTGCAAAATTGTAGGGACTGGTACGCAGATGTGCCTTTGCTATGTTTGGTGAAAATTGCTCCAGTGGTTTTTATGAAAATTAACTTCAAAAACACATATATATCTGGGCGGAGCCTAACCACACAACTGATCTGATTGGCTGTCAGCACTTCATCCAAGAAGTGTTGGCAGCCATCTTGGGACCAATATACATGATAGCACCTCATTAAAAAGCATTGTAGTAAATAGAGGGTTTTAGGACTTTAGTTACATTATAAATCATTTGTTGATGGTACCATACTCATTTTAGCAATTGCGGTGTGTTCTAAGGTGATTTTACCATGTGAAAAAGCCTTCTGCTGTGATATCATGAATTATGTTTGAAAGAAAACTATTATCTCATGCTTTTCCCACAGTGGTTTGGAAGGGGATCTATAAGCTAAACTGAAAGCATATTTTCTGTAAATTCACATTATCTTTCTCAGTCATGTGAGAATGAAGTCTGACATTCTCAGTAAAACATGTACATCCAACAAGGACAGAGACTGTCATTTGATTCCTTTGTGTTCTACTGCAGCCTCCTAGAGTGCTCTAAAGAACAACTAGAGCGCTAACAGTCCTACTTATTACAAAGGTATGGCACACCTGAAGCCATCTTGATTGGAATAAAGTGGTAACTCTTAAAACAATTAATTTAAAAAGGAACAACATGTTGGGGTATATTTTGCCATAGAAAGTATGATTAGTGCTGCAGAAAGAAAAATTAGGGCACATTTTGAGTGACTTCTCAAATCCTCTTGAATTTCATTAAAAAAATTCTGACATGCAGTCTCCCAAGATGGCCACCAGAGACAAAAGAGACTAAATGTAGCACAAATATCACCCAGATGTAGCCCAAGTATAGCCCAATGACAGAATGTCCCAGAGTGTTCTAAAGAACAACTAGAGCGCTAACAGTCTTACTTATGACAAAAAATGGCACACCAGAAGCCATCTTGATTGGAATGAAGTGGTAAGTCTGAAAACATTTAATTTAAAAAGGAACACAACGAGGGGGTTCATTTTGCCATAGAAAGTATGATTAGTGCTTCAGAAAGAAAAATTAGGGCACATTTTGAGTGACTTCTCAAATCCTCTTCTATTTCATAAAAAAAATTCTGACATGCAGACTGAAACATGCACTTTGAATACCAGCAGCAGACTTCCCTGGTGAGCAGTAGCTTTACTACAGTGATCTAATGAGCAACTAGAGTGCTAACATTAAGAATTTATGGCAAATGTGTGACACATCTGAATGCCTTCTTGATGGAACCAAAGTAAACAAGCATTGAAAATGCAATAGATCTCGCCCTCGTTTAAGTTAAAGACATTCTGTTTCTAATGAGGTGGCTTTTTAGCTTTGCTTTTATTAGTGTTTTTTAAACTTTCATGTAAATAACATGCATATGTATGCATATATGTATATGTATGCATGCATTTATATTTATATAGATATACAGAATATATGTTTATATATGTATGTGTATATATATATATATATATATACACATACATATATATAAATGCATATGCATATATATGCTTAAATATGTGTATATGTGTGTGTGTAGAGAGAGGTAGAGAGGCAGAGGTGTAGAGGTAGAGAGGTAGAGGTAGAGAGGTAGCGCTGGAGAGGTAGAGACTAGTAGAGAGAGAAGTAGAGAGAGGTAGAGAGTAGAGAGTGAGTAATAGAGAGTAGAGAGTGAGTAATAGAGAGTAGTAGAGAGCAGTAGAGAGAGTAGCAGAGAGTGAGTAGTAGAGTGAATAGTAGAGTGAGTAGTAGAGAGTAGTAGAGAGTGAGTAGTAGAGAGTAAGTAGTAGAGTGAGTAGTAGAGAGCAGTAGAGAGTGAGTAGTAGAGAGTAGTAAAGCGTGACTACTACCATCTCCTACAGTAGGGAAGCCTTACTTCATCTCGACTTAAAAACCTGTTCGTATACACATACTCTTTCTTCCGATCCTTCGTCACTACCCTTTAAACCCTGTAGTGTACAAAACAGAGACAACAACTCTCTGCCACCATGTCATTTCCTAGGGTCTTTTCCCCGACACTCCCCGGCCCCCAAGAAAATTATTATTAAAGCTGGACTGATCAATTGTCGCTCACTTGTGAAACACTTTAGATGTAGCTCAATCGTTAGAGGACAACCAGTGGGACCTTCTTTTTCTCACCGAAACCTGGTTAGGAGAAGAATCCAATCCTGCTCTCTGCCTTGCCATCCTGCCAGAATACAGATCTTGTGTGCCAACAGACAGAATACCCACCCCGGCAGAGGTGTGGCCATTATCTATAGATCTATCTGGTCCATCTCTTCCTTCTCCTATTCCCAAATAGAGTGTATCGAGGCACTACCTTTCTGTATCAAATTAGCTGCTAACTGCACATGCTCAGGTTTATTAGTATACCGCCCCCCCAATCTAAAATCACCCATCTCCCGGCCCTTCTTGATTATGCCTTACAAGCCTCCTTCCGAAACGCCAATTTCACCCTCATTGGGGACATCAACCTTCACGTCGACAATGCCGATGACCCCACCATCATTAATTTTCTGTCCACCCTATCAGATGGTGGGCTAAACCAAATAATTTCCGGTCCCACGCATAAGGCAGGACACACCATGGACCTTATTTGCACTAACCTAACAGATATCTCCACAAGCGACCCCATCCCTGTAACCTGGTCTGATCACTATGTGATCCCTTTTATCATCTCCTTCTGCCATCAGGACCGATCGAGACCTTCATCCAACTCAGTGGGCCGCAACTGGAGGATGATTTCCCTTGAGAATTTAGCCCCTCATCTCTCCTCGCCCACCCCTGCGGAGGCTACAGATTTAGACATTAGATTGTCTAACTTCAACCATTGGATCACCTCTGCTCTTGACCTCCTAGCCCCTATCAGACCTATTAAATCCTCACGAGCCACTCCCTCCGCACCGTGGTACTCGGATGAACTCCGCAAATGTAAATCGGCCTGTAAAAAGCTTGAGAGAAGGTGGAGACGATCTTACTCTCCAGACAGTAAACTCAAATATAAAACCGCCCTAAAAGAGAACAGGAAGAAAATCATAGATCACAAAAGATCCCATCTAGAGGAGAAAATCTCCCGGGCACAAGGGTCTTCAAGAGTTATTTTCAATACCGTCTGAACCTTCACTGACCCACTTGCCCTCAAGCGTCGACCCCCGGTGTCCCAGACCCTTTGCGACCGTCTATCTAACTACTTTGAAGACAAGATTGCCACTATTCAAAATTCCTTTCCCAGCAAGATTAATCCTGACAATCTCGAACCATGCACAGTCAGCTCTAACCCCACTCGTGTCTTCTCGAACTTTGAGGTGATTATCCCGGAACACTCGCTGACAGAATTACTAAAGTGGAAATCTGGTTCCCCCTTGGACCCCTGGCTGGCAAAACAGTATACATCTTTAGCCCCCCTGCTCAATCCCATCTTAAATGAAATTTGGAACGACTCCCTCCAGACAGGAATCTATCCCAACTCCTGGAAACACGCCAGATTGGTTCCCATACTCAAAAAAGCGAATGCAGACCCTACCGAACCTGCTAACTACCGACCCACCTCCCTGCTCACTGCACCAGCTAAAGTGCTTGAGAAACTTGTACAACGGCAACTGGCTGGCTTCTTGGAAACCAACGGTGCCTTCCACAACTCACAGCACAGATTTAGGCCCGGATATAGCACTGAGTCCGCCCTCATTGAGATGGCTGACGCCATCAGATGGAAGTTGGACGAGGGATCTAGAGCGGTGTTGGTGTTGCTCGACTTGTCGGCAGCATTCGACACCGTCTGCCACCCCGTCCCCCTTGACCGTCTGCAGGCAAAAGGCATACAAGGCAAGGCCTTGGAATGGTTTGCCTCCTTTCTGTCCAATCGGACACAGGCAGTATTCACACCCCCATTTACCTCGGACTGTCGCCTTCTCAGGTGGGGAGTCCCTCAGGGCTCCTCACTGAGCCCCCTCCTGTTCAATGTTTATTTTTCCCCTTTAGCCGAGATCATCGCTCAATCCGCAATCAAGGCCACCTCTTACACTGATGATATACAGCTACTGTTCTCATAGGACTCCCCATCCCAATCTACCTTTGACCCGTTGAAAAACTGCCTTCGCAACATCGCAAGCTGGATGGATAACAACTTCCTCCGGCTTAACGCCGGCAAAACCGAGGTTATATTTTTCTACCAGCCCACTCCTCTGGACTCCAACTTATGGTGGCCCCTTGAACTAAGTACACCCCCTTCACCTAAAGACTCAGTTAAAAACCTCGGGGTAATCTGGGATACCAATCTCTCTTTCCAAAAACAAATCCAGACGGTATCCGCGGCCTGTTTCTCTAAGATGAGGATGATGAAAAAGTTCATCAATTTCCTCCCCAGCCAGACTAGGAAAACTATTGTGCAGGCTCGGATCACCTCCCATCTGGATTACGCCAATGGATTGTACCTTGGTCTCTCCTTGGGCCTCCAACGGCATCTCCAGACAGTCCAGAATGCTGCTGTTTGTCTGGTCTGTGGCCTCCCCCTTCGTGAACGCATCACTCCCCACCGGCATGGGCTGCACTGGCTCCTGGTTCACAAAAGGGCGGAATTCAAGGAACTTACCCTAGCTCACCAATGTCAAGGGAAAGGGCTCTGCATACTTATCCTCCTGCCTCTGTCCATACAGCAATACCAGACTTCTTCGCTCGAGCTCTAAACATCTCCTTTTCACCCCCAGATTCAAAAAAGTTCGTTCTGGGGGAAAACATTCCAAGTCTGTGCCTCTTCCCATTGGAACAAGCTACCTTTGTCCATCTGGACCATCCAGGAGGAACTCCCCTTCCGGAGAGCTCTAAAGACCTTCCTCTTCTGTTGATATCATCTGAGTCAGACACAGCATCAGCTCGCACAGAAGCGCCGGGACACCCCATTGGGGTATCTGTGAGCTATACAAGATTCCCTAAATAAATAAAAATAAATAGTAGAGAGTAGTAGAGAGTGAGTAGTAGAGAGTGAGTAGGAAATAGTAGTAGAGAGTGAGTAGCAGAGAGAGAGAAAAGTAGAGAGTAGTAGAGAGTGAGTAGTGGAGTGAGTAGTAGAGACTAGTAGAGAGAGAGTAGTAGAGAGTGAGTAGTAGAGAGTGAGTAGTGGAGTGAGTAGTAGAGAGTGAGTAGTGGAGTGAGTAGTAGAGAGTGAGTAGTAGAGAGTAGTAGAGAGAGAGTAGTAGAGAGTGAGTAGTAGGGAGTAGAGAGTGAGAAGTATAGAGTGAGTAGTAGAGAGTAGTAGAGAGTGAGTGGTAAAGAGTGAATACTAGAGAGAGAGTAGTAGAGAGTAGAGAGTAGTAGAGAGTGAGTAGTAGAGAGTAGTAGATAGTGAGTAGTAGATAGTGAGTAGTAGGGAGTGAGTAGTAGAGAGAGAGTAGTAGAGTAGTAGAGAATGAGTAGTAGAGAGTGAGTATTAGAGAGTAGTGGAGTAGGAGAGAGTTAGTAGTAGAGAGTAGTGGAGAATATTCCAAAGTTTGGCACAGCACCACTTGCACAATAAGTCCAATCAAATCATATCACTTAGAGTCCTTATTGAAGCGCTGAATCTTGGTGTATATTCAAATGCTTTTATTTTCCTTAAGTTTATGTACCACACCCAGCCGAAACATTTCGTTCTGTACAACAGAACTTTTTCAGAGCGTTCTTATTTCCTTCAAGTTATGTCGGTATCCTGTTGTCATATAACTAGATATTTCTTCCAAATGATAGACGAGACGTAAGTACATTGTTATTCAAAGTGACTAGGTATCAATTTTACCCACACAATTCGGGCAGACTTGAGTAACTTATAGCATCCTCAAAGTTAGTCTTTCAAAAATTCCAAAGTATAGGACATGATAATCCAAATCCAAATGTTTCTCAAGAAAAGTCATTTTCAATTGTTCGGAATATCGGTGTTTGGGCAGATATGACCAGGGGAATTAGTCCCCCCTCTGCAAACGCGCCAGTGGCCTGCGTTGCAGAGAGGTGTAAAAAGGGGCATAGCCTCATTACACCTCTGTGCAATGCAGCCCCCTGGCGCATACTGGAGGATCCAGGTGGGCTAGTTGGCCCCCAGGGACCCTAGTATGCAAGGGGAATTAGTTCCCCCTCTTCAAACATGCACGGGGGCTGCGTTGCAGAGAGGTGTACAAATAGGGTGTGGCCTCATTACACCTCTCTGCAATGCAGCCCCCTGGCGCATACTGGAGACTCCTGGTGGGCTAGTTGGCCCCCAGGGACCGCCAGTATGCAAGGGGAATTAGTTCCCCCTCTGCAAATGCGGCAGGGGGCTGCGTTGCAGAGAGGTGTAACAAGGGGCATAGCCTCATTACACCTTTGCAATGCAGACCTCTAGCGCATACTGGAGGTTCCAGGTGGGCTAGTTGGCCCCCAGGGGCGCCCAGTATGCAAGGGGAATTAGTTCCCCCTCTACAAACATGCACGGGGCTGCGTTGCAGAGAGGTGTAAAAAGGCTCGTGGCTTCATTACACCTCTCTGCAATGCAGTCCCCTGGCGCATACTGGAGATTCCTGGTGGGCTTTCAGGTCTTATATAGTTAGGAATTAGCATTAAAAAAACCTTTGAAATTCACTGAAAAAAACATAGGTTTCAGGCCTTATATAGTTAGGAATTAGCATTTAAAAAACCTCGCAAATTCACTGAAAAAAACATAGGTTTCAGGCCTTATATAGTTAGGAATTAGCATTTTAAAAACCTTTGAAATTCACTGAAAAAACCATCGTTTTCAGGCCTTATATAGTTAGGAATTAGCATTTAAAAAACCTTTAAAATTCACTCAGAAAACTATACTTTTGAGGGGTGTTATAGTTAGCTGGACATTTCACTCATACAAAACCATTGAAATTGCTCCTATATAGTTAGTTGTACTAACAATATTTCGCGCACCCGCAATCCACTGCTGATGATGTCACATATCACATCATTCATGACAAGGTCAGTGACATCACTGATGACATCTCAAATGACATCACTGATGACATCACTGATAACATCATCCACGTGACAATCACATACACCTTTTCATACACTAGTAAAATCTTTCATCACTCTTTGTAAAATACAGAGTATGATATTTGAATCCATTGTTACAGCAATACAAGTATCTAAAAACCCACTCAGTGATTCATAGATGTATACACACATCTAATCACTTACCTGTAGATTCACTCATACATGCTGTCAATGAACCATAGAACACTATCAAAAATACTTATACACCTAAATCGATTACACACCAGCACACATCCTATTCACATATGAAGTCATCCTACTCACTTATGCAAACAATGGATCATACTTACATATTTACTTAGCTACACACTTATACAAACACAACTTCATCCATTCATTTAGATAGTAAGTCATACTTACGGAATTATAAAATCATTATTACAAGTATAAAGTTATCCATACAGTCACTCACACAATCATTGAGTCTTATGTATACTTATTTATATACAACAACTGACACATACACTGCCTTTTATTTTTCTAGTTTGTTGAACATGTACCATTGAGAAATATATTTGCTCATCACCACACCCAAAAAGATATTCACTCACTCAAACAACTGTTAGAACATGTAGTTTTAACTTCATATATCTAGTGAATCAACTATTCACACATCTTTGGGCAGTCACACCCCCCCCCCACCGAACCACAAACACATTCACTCTCCCATACAAATACTCAGTTAACTAATCAATAACTAATGCAGACTTTCACATAGCTAGTAACCAAATGGAGTACCTGTGTACACAACAACTGACAAAGTGATACAGATATTCAAACAGTTTAGTCACTATCCACTATATTTAGTGAGACACTATAAATTGGTCCAGTAAACATTCAATTACACTGCTACTAAATCCTCCATCCAAATATTTATTTTAATATATCCACTCATTCTTCAATGCAAATTGCTATATATATAATGCATATTTAAATACCGAAGCAAACCACATTCACTGGATGATGTCATCAGTGATGTCATCAGTGATGTCATTTGAGATGTGTCATGGCCGGGTTTTCTGATTAGATGGGATCAGCCCCTAGGGGCCCCTCCAACCCAGCCAGAACGTAACCACATCCCTCCTCAGTACCATCTATCCAGGCACCTGGGTACCTACCTGAGGATGGGGAACTCGCAATATACAAGCTCATATTATCAGAAACACCACTAAATCTATAGGGATACTAAGAATACTCACTGATTACTAAGGATATCCATGCCCTACACCACACTCATTCCTTATAGTCTCGCGGCCACTCAGACCCAGACTAATCTACCCTGGGGCAGATATGACACACAATCTGGCGTGTCTACACACGTGGGTCTGCAGCCCCAGTGCTCTCCCTTTTTTCCAAACGGTTTACAATCCGGCAAACCTCCACGTTGGTCATCCCCCCCAACGCTCTCACTTACACAAGCCACAATCCTGTGGGTATACACACTGACCACAATCAGTGCTCTCATTAACGCCGTATATCAACGACGACCACATTCCTATGAACACCTTCAGTTATATGTTGGGAAGTCTCTCTCTCTCTATTCACTAAGGGCTTGCAACTACAATATTAGGAGTTAGCCAATTAATATAATGTAACTCTTATTCTTGGCATCAAAGGTTCACTCGCTCCCTATTTATGTGATCACCACTTACCTGATTGGGGTTACTCATCCATTCATATAAACAATAACCACCTAGGAGATACATTTACCTGGATTAAACAAGAATACAAGGCACATTTCAGTTTACTAAAAACTGGGGGTTTCTTTATTAGAACAATATAGATACATATTATAATTGACACATCCACATGTAACTGACAAAGACTATAGATAGAACACACCGCTGCAAGGAAAAGGATTAGCAATACAAAAGCCTAGGGAATAAAGATAAGATTAAGATGTAAGTGTGAAGTAAACTAATATGACAGGAGCGCTTTCACCTGATTAGTGTGAAGTCTTGTTCTAGCTGTCATCTGGGCTCCTCTCGCGTCTGTGTCTTGGCTCATCTCAGGCTCTCTCTCTCTCCTGCACTCTTGGATACACCTCTGCGCTGATCACTTTGCACTGGACTTCTCTCCCCCACGGACTCTCTCTCCACATTCCAACTTCTATCTAATAGTTTCGGTCGTTCTGATACTGTTCATTCCACTAGCTTGTTCACTCTGTTTCAAGGTTTCTGTGCCAATGTCCAATTAACTCCAGCTGCTCCCACAGGTTAATCCACGATCTCTCCTCCGTCTCTTCTAAAAGGCATTACTTCAGACTCCAGCTATTCACACCTCCTCCTGATAAGTAACTGCTTCTGACTGCTTTCTTCAGTTCCAGCTCACTGACTGTCTGTTTGTCTTCTCTCTGTTCCAAGCATGTCCTGTCTCTTCTCCTCTTGCAATTCCACTCCTCCAACTCTACCAACACTCTCTGCGTATCCAATTTCAACTCAGCTCTCTCTAGCTTGTACTCTCTCTCTCCTACTCCAACAGCTCCTCACTCTTCTACCACTCCAGCTCGACTCCTCTTCGCTCCGCCAACTCCACTCGACTGCCTGACTCCGCCTCTGCACTTCACTGATATAGAATGCTGTTTCCTCATGGAAAGTTCCAGCCAGCAGCTTCCTCCCACCAATCCCATGCACCAGGCTCCTTGCGCTAGACGCTCCCACAGTGACCAGTCTGCTTGTTTCGTCTAGAGACCTGAGCCCGGGAACAATTCCTGATTAGATTCAGCTCTGGCCGGTTCTCTCCGGTTCGCTTAGGGCGAACAACAGCTTTAACTATAAACTTTACCTTTACTCTAAAAAGCCTCTCAGCTCCATCAAGATGGAGTCCCTCTAGTTCTAGGCCTGTAGGCCTGAAAGGGATGAAATACCCCTTAGCTCTGTCAGAATACCTACATAAACCATACTAATGTGTCTACTATAAGCAAGTATGTCAAAGCCAATAGGCAATAGACATATTAGAGTCAAGAATAAGGGATCTATCATCATATTAAGCAGCTATCCTCTTCTAGGTCTGGAAGAAAGGGCTTAAAAGGGCCAACACAAGCTAAGAATACCTATCCTAGATGTGAGCAAGATTAAAGTCTATATCACTGCTAAATAAAGCCAAAAACCCTGCCATTACATTCCACCCTTAGACTTTATCTTGTGAGCATCTATAAACAATAACATCCATATAAACAAACATCAACACAATCTATCAACAAATCAAAAACCAAAAAACTCTCTAAAAAGAATGACAACTTAAGGAAATTCCACCTGAAACTCAATTGTAGGGAATACAAATCTAACAACCAACTGAGAACAAATCAAAGCACCCTTGACTTGAATGCTGAAACCTATCTAAGATTTGATCTGAAACTAACCAAAGCATCCTCAAACTAAATGTGCCTCAACTTCTAGTGATAACTGGTGAAGTCTAGTGATGTAGGGACTGTTGTGTTGAATGAAAACCGCAAGGGGCCTAAATGGGGCCTACCTACTTCGGACAACTTAAGAACTAAATGTATTTCAACTTCTAATGAGAAAACAACAAAGGGCCTAAATGAGGCCTACCCACTATGGTCAACTTAAGCTAATGATGACTCATGAAATCTATTGGTGGAGGGGCTTGTTTGTGGGATGAAAATAACAATGGACCTAAATGAGGCCTACTGACATTGGTCAACTTAAGGAAAAAAATTTGGTGAAATCTGATAAGTAAACATGACAAACGGTTCTCAAGGTCTGGGCAAACATTAATACATAATCATACTAAAAGACACACCTCCCAGGACAACCTAAAGTCTAGGGTAACCACCCTTTGATCAATCAAGGTGAAAGTGTAATAACAGGAAAATAAAGACAACCCCATTTCTACAAGATAGCTGGTGTATATATAAAAGTACAAAACAGTTAATACCTATTTTCTTCACACTGTGGAACACATGTGTGCACCACCATTCAAAAAAAAAAAATTGTCCTTCATTGGCAAAAACTGTTTTGAAGAAAACAGGAAAACTATAATAGGTGACTGCATCCTAAAAAGCAAAGATAGTACTACAGAAACATCAAAACCATGATGACATGTTTTTTTTTTTTAAAAGTGGGGCCTGTTCATAGTGATTGCAAAGAAAAACATGGGAATAATGCAGGCCAAGGAATTACATAACAAAATCCTTTTGCGGGAAATCTTATCATGATGGATTCTGTCACAAAATAAAAAAAAATTGTTTATGTTTTGTCAAAAATATAAGTCCAATGTCAATTTTGGGACATCAGTGTAGGTCACCACCCGGCATCTTCGGTATCCGGACACTTCCTCCGATGCGGCCATCCACCACCAAACCGGTCTGGTCTGGTCTGGTTCCATCTTCCAAAAATAATAAACTAACATAAAAACATGAAAGTAAAAAACTAAAATAAGAAAGGAAGTGTGGGGGGGGGCCGACCCACACACCAACACCACAACCCAGCAACCCTAGGACAAGAAAACAAGTATGATTAATCTTGCAGGATAAAATTTTCCATTTAAAAAGCACCCCAAGTGCTTTTCATTGTCGGAAAAAAACTTAATTAATTAAAAACATTCTTCTAAAGTCAAGACATAATTAAAATCATATATATATTTTTTTAAATTAGTTTGGGCAAAATCTAATTTTTACGTACACAGCCAGAAGGGCCGAATCGTACCCTAATCCTCTGTGGGACAGCCCCTCCCTTCAGAATACGCAGGAGCCAGGCTACAGTGTGAAGTAATTTGAATCACTGCCAAAGGTTGATCTCACTGCGAGGGGAAGGCACTGCCAAGCACTCGATGCAAGCATCTCTAGTCTCTAATCAGGGAAGCCTACCCAGGCCTACTGTATCTAACTAACTCCAAGGGCCAAGAGTCTGCCAACTACTCTGCAAGGACAAGCATCCCTTATCAGCGGGCAATGAAGCTGTCTGCGCCGACAGCCAGGAGGAGCGAGTTAGCCCCCCTTCACATAAACAAACCGTCCGCGGAGCAAAATTGGCTGTTAGCCAATCATAACAAGACAAGTAGTGTTCGGAGCCTGCAGAGGGAAGGGAAAAAAAAACCCGTCTTCACAAACCAGCTGGTCTGCCAAGGTCGACAAACAAATTCTTTATAAGCCTTTCCCAGGCCTGATTCTTTAACTAACGAAAACAAATTCATATGTGGATGCAAGCAATTTAAAATAATTCTGGTACAGTGTACTGCTACTTAAAAGCTCCACTTTTAAAAAAAAACTTTTGTTTAATTAATTCAACTAGAGGGCAAGGGACATTTGAAACACGGGCATTAATTTAGCATGCAGATCAACACACAGAAAGGGGCAATTTGCTTCTGCACACAATACTATGCATTTCTTATTTGAAAAAACGAATTATCATGAACTGTTGGGTTTAATATTTCTATGCACATATATCTATCAGGCAGCATGTTTACCGTGCAAGGTATTACCTTTCCATCAACAGCTTGTCAAAGTACATAGGCGAGCCTTATAACTAAATGCAAATTAAACTAATGTAAGGGACACACAGATGGTAGTGTGTTATAGTTATCATTTTTAAAAATATATTCTGCTCCACCCTAACTATACACACTAGCATCCAAAAAATAAAAATATATACTGTCAGCTGTTGAAAGAGAAATAATTTAAAACAACATAAAATGCAGACACATTTCACCATTGTATTTTGTTCAACCAGGGGCAACATGTAATTTTGCATTGCAGAGCGCAAACCTTTCAATTAAACCTAATAAAAGGGCCACATTCATATATTATCAAACAGCTATTTATTTTCTAACTGAGTGGGTTAAGTCATATATGCCGGTTCTACTGCATATCAAAACATTCACATTTGAGAAAAAAAAAAAAAAAGGTTCAGCTTGCATTTGGGAAAATAATAATGAGAACACATTTATTTTAAAAGCACACGGTTGCCTTTCACTAATTAAAAGCACATGTTACCATGCACTGTTGGGCAAGATTAATTATTCTCAACCTGTGATCATCGCAAAACACCGGCCAGCACATTCCTTTCTAGATGGAAAACCCTCAAGGAAATAATTAATGAAAATAGCCCCGTAGCGCGCGCACACCAACTGGGCCATCTTCTAATATTTCACTCATTTTAAATCATGCATTCAAAAATAATTCTCCACACGTCTGTGGATACATATTAAGAAGCACATTTAAAAGAACACAGCTCTCTCCGTGCAAACCCTTACCTCAATCCGACTGGTTGATTTATAACTTACCGACCTCTAAGAGTTAGACACATGAAGTCATCCGTTCCAAGGCAAACCCACACAAATTCGTAGACGCATTTCAAAAAGAATGTTAAATGAACAGAGCCCTACGCTCAGCACAAGATGTTACCTTTCCTTCAAGAAGCTGACAAAGCACG
This sequence comes from Lissotriton vulgaris, assembly GCF_964263255.1. Classification (NCBI taxonomy): domain Eukaryota; kingdom Metazoa; phylum Chordata; class Amphibia; order Caudata; family Salamandridae; genus Lissotriton; species Lissotriton vulgaris. The sequence continues at coordinate 294,454,680 of NC_141693.1, forward strand.
TAGGCAGACCCAGGAACCAATAAAAGTCAAAATCAAACCACCAATCATCAAAATATTCACTGACTTTTATAGTCAGTTCAGATAACCATGCAAGTTAAACAGCATGTTTAGAATAAATACTGCCATCACAATTCACGATATTAACCCTTTGGCAGCTCAACCACAATCATTTCCCAATGACTGCAGATACATGGGAAAATCATGAACTCATCTCTCCACGTTTACAGATAACAAGTACACACATCTACAAAACAATTTCTCCAAGCATTTGAAAGAGAACCAGCTCTCTCCTACCTAATGCAACAATAACATGCTCTATCCAAGCCATGACCACATGGCGCTATTCACAAGTAACATATCCAAGGCGCAATTCACAAGGAACACAGCAAGTCAACATGAGAACATGCACCTCACAAGCCACATTAACATGGCGCTATTCACAAGCCATATTCACAAGGAGCTATATGCAAAGAACTCCACAAATTATATAACAATGAACACATTTCACATTGCACAGCATAAGCAGATGCAGCAAGCAAGTTAATGGGCAATTTAAAAGCATTTTTTACACACATTTATACAATCGGACCATCACAAAGATGTAACTGGTTCCCTCATGTAATGCCATCCTTCAACCCTGACAGTTTAAACACCAAGATGAAAACCATTCCTTCCACCCTGAATAAGCCAAATGCCATGATGTAATGCAATCTACTCACGCTGCAACTGTTCAAGCCCATAGGTCACACAGGCTACATAAACTGCCAAACTACGCCAGATGGAACTGGCGCTCAGGGCACTACTTCACAACACATGGGAAACTCTCTAAGCACATGGCCAGGCACACAGGATAAGTAAGCAGTTCGTGACGCCAGATGTCATGGCCGGGTTTTCTGATTAGATGGGATCAGCCCCTAGGGGCCCCTCCAACCCAGCCAGAACGTAACCACATCCCTCCTCAGGACCATCTATCCAGGCACCTGGGTACCTACCTGAGGATGGGGAACTCGCAATATACAAGCTCATATTATCAGAAACACCACTAAATCTATAGGGATACTAGGAATACTCACTGATTACTAAGGATATCCATGCCCTACACCACACTCATACCTTATAGTCTCCGGCCACTCAGACCCAGACTAATCTACCCTGGGGCAGATATGACACACAATCTGGCGTGTCTACACACGTGGATCTGCAGCCCCAGTGCTCTCCCTTTTTTCCAAACGGTTTACAATCCGGCAAACCTCCACGTTGGTCATCCCCCCCAACGCTCTCACTTACACAAGCCACAATCCTGTGGGTATACACACTGACCACAATCAGTGTTCTCATTAACGCCGTATATCAACGACGACCACATTCCTATGAACACCTTCAGTTATATGTTGGGAAGTCTCTCTCTCTCTATTCACTAAGGGCTTGCTACTACAATATTAGGAGTTAGCCAATTAATATAATGTACCTCTTATTCTTGGCATAAAAGGTTCACTCGCTCCCTATTTATGTGATCACCACTTACCTGATTGGGGTTACTCATCCATTCATATAAACAATAACCACCTAGGAGATACATTTACCTGGATTAAACAAGAATACAAGGCACATTTCAGTTTACTAAAAACTGGGGGTTTCTTTATTAGAACAATATAGATACATATTATAATTGACACATCCACATGTAACTGACAAAGACTATAGATAGAACACACCGCTGCAAGGAAAAGGATTAGCAATACAAAAGCCTAGGGAATAAAGATAAGATTAAGATGTAAGTGTGAAGTAAACTAATATGACAGGAGCGCTTTCACCTGATTAGTGTGAAGTCTTGTTCTAGCTGTCATCTGGGCTCCTCTCGCGTCTGTGTCTTGGCTCATCTCAGGCTCTCTCTCTCTCCTGCACTCTTGGATACACCTCTGCGCTGATCACTTTGCACTGGACTTCTCTCCCCCACGGACTCTCTCTCCACATTCCAACTTCAATCTAATAGTTTCGGCCGTTCTGATACTGTTCATTCCACTAGCTTGTTCACTCTGTTTCAAGGTTTCTGTGCCAATGTCCAATTAACTCCAGCTGCTCCCACAGGTTAATCCACGATCTCTCCTCCGTCTCTTCTAAAAGGCATTACTTCAGACTCCAGCTATTCACACCTCCTCCTGATAAGTAACTGCTTCTGACTGCTTCCTTCAGTTCCAGCTCACTGACTGTCTGTTTGTCTTCTCTCTGTTCCAAGCATGTCCTGTCTCTTCTCCTCTTGCAATTCCACTCCTCCAACTCTACCAACACTCTCTGCTTATCCAATTTCAACTCAGCTCTCTCTAGCTTGAACTCTCTCTCTCCTACTCCAACAGCTCCTCACTCTTCTACCACTCCAGCTCGACTCCTCTTCGCTCCGCCAACTCCACTCGACTGCCTGACTCCGCCTCTGCACTTCACTGATATAGAATGCTGTTTCCTCATGGAAAGTTCCAGCCAGCAGCTTCCTCCCACCAATCCCATGCACCAGGCTCCTTGCGCTAGACGCTCCCACAGTGACCAGTCTGCTTGTTTCGTCTAGAGACCTGAGCCCGGGAACAATTCCTGATTAGATTCAGCTCTGGCCGGTTCTCTCCGGTTCGCTTAGGGCGAACAACAGCTTTAACTATAAACTTTACCTTTACTCTAAAAAGCCTCTCAGCTCCATCAAGATGGAGTCCCTCTAGTTCTAGGCCTGTAGGCCTGAAAGGGATGAAATACCCCTTAGCTCTGTCAGAATACCTACATAAACCATACTAATGTGTCTACTATAAGCAAGTATGTCAAAGCCAATAGGCAATAGACAGATTAGAGTCAAGAATAAGGGATCTATCATCATATTAAGCAGCTATCCTCTTCTAGGTCTGGAAGAAAGGGCTTAAAAAGGCCAACACAAGCTAAGAATACCTATCCTAGATGTGAGCAAGATTAAAGTCTATATCACTGCTAAATAGAGCCAAAAACCCTGCCATTACAAGATGTCATCAGTGATGTTACTGACCTTGTCATGAATGATGTAATATGTGACATCATCAGAAGTGGATTGCGGGTGCGCGAAATATAGTTAGTACATCTAACTATATTGGAGCAATTTCAATGGTTTTGTATGAGTGAAATGTCCAGCTAACTATAACTCCCCTAAAACGTATAGTTTTCTGAGTAAATTTAAAAGGTTTTTTAAATGCTAATTCCTAACTATATAAGGCCTGAAACCTATGTTTTTTATATATAATTGTTATATTGGTAAATTAAAAAAACAATTGTAAAATTATAATAACTTAAGATTAATATTTTTTTAATAGTTTTACATTATATATGTTTATATAAACATACACAATTAGATATATATGTGTGTGTTTGTTTAAATTAGTAAATATTTATATATATTTTTAACATTATTGAAACATATTTCATTTACATTATATCAATGGTATATGTTAAAATATTTTCATTTGATTTATTTAAATTATATATATATTAAAACATTATATTTTTGTATATATGTTTTGAAATTAGTGTAAAACAATAGATATTTTTTCGATATTTTTGTACTTACCATTATATGTATATGAAAATGATAATTTTGCAATTTGTATTTTTGACACAATATTTTGGAATTACTGTATTTATTATTTTGATATTGTGTCAGTGAACTGTTTAATTTCCTGAGCAGCATCTGGTACATCTCCAATATTCAGTACCTCCTCAGTGACTATTATCCAACAGAGTCCATTTTTCATACAAGATTTGGAGATGCTTATTTATTTCTTCCTTATAGGTTTAAGATTGCGTATTTATTCCAAAATGTGCTCTATTGAGACGGGGGAAGATTTAACTGGAGAAGGTGGATCTTTTCTTTTTTTACTCTTTTCTTTCTTTCTTTCTTTTTAGTTTAAAATAGAGCAAACTTGACCCGAAGGTATCAGACTACAGGCTTAAAGCAGCTAAACCAGAGGGTGCTCAATGTAAAAAAACGTAAAACAAACAGACAAGAACTGCAATACCATCTATTGATCAACAAGCTCAAAAGCAACAAGGAATTAGTCATCCACAACTCGGACAAAGGGGGAAATTTGGGGGCATGTTATCAAGCACGGCGTTAAAATTAATGGGCTTGATAATATGTTGTTGAGAATTCCCATAGAAGCCCATGTTCACATGGGAACATGGGCTTCTATGGGAATTCACAAGGACATATTATCAAGCCCATTATCGCCACTTTAGCTGCAGTTTTCTGCCGCTAAAGCAGCAATAATGTTAACTCCGTTTGTTGATAATATGCCCCTTGGTTCTTTGGAATAAGGTGAACTATATCGATGAGGCAATGACACAACTCAAGGATAGAGAATGCTACCATAAAAGTGATAAAGTATCCCTCAAAATCCTGTATAACAACTATTACATGAAACTAGTTGCATGGAAAAACGCAGGGTTGATCACGCCTCTAGAATACAAAGGTCTACGAAATGACAATCCTGTGACACCTATTTTATATTTTATGCCAAAGATCCACAAGGACCCTAAGAAACACCCAGGCAGCCCCATAATTTCGTCCCTAAATAGTCTTCTTGAAAGAACCTCTCAATACATAGACTATTTCTTACAGGATTTGGTTCAGCAACTTCCCTCTTATATTAGAGTCACAGATGACTTTTTAACCAAAATACAAAATGTTGAATGGAATGATGACCTATTGCAAATTACACTAGATGTAACTTCACTATACACGTCCATAAACCACCAGGACGATCTTAGAGCGCTACAGCATTTCTTTTTTTGACAACAAATTTTATTGAGTTTCCATCCAAAGGGGGGATCCCCCTGCAAATCACATGGAAATAAGGCAATTAACATACATATGTCATCGGGGGTATCCTCCGGGAAAATATAAAATGCCCACCCCAACAACCCCTCCCCACCCCCCACCCCCCATCCCTGCCCACTGCTCCATGAGTAGGGGTGGAACCTCATGTGATGGTAAGACTGCCTGTGCATTTGTGAGTCGAGTGTTGGTGAGACTCCGAAAGGGCTATACCCCGATACTTGGCCCATGCAGCACAGATTTTCCCGTGCTTCTGCGGGCAACCCCTGGCCTGAAAGACCGCTACTTCAGCCATCATGCATCTATCTAGCGCGGACTTCCAGGCTACCACTCCCGGGGGAGAAGAGGATTTCCACTGCTGAGCTATGTCGCTCTTAGCAAGGATGAGCCCCAGGAAAAGAAGGTGCCTCTTATAGATATTCCCACCAATATTGTCAGTACTGTGGAGGAGAATCAGGTGCAGATCGTGAGGGAGGTCCCATCCCAGTACCCGCCCCAGGCAAGACAGAGCCCTCGACCAAAAATGGCGCAACACTGAGCAGCCCCAGACAGTATGCAGAAAAGATCCGCCATCAGACTGGCATCGGAGGCATGCGGGGGAAGAAATAACTCCCATCTTCCAAAGGCGAAGGCGGGTATAGTACACCCGATGTATGTACTTAAACTGTATCAGTCTGTACCTAGTTGACACAGCGGAGCCCCTAGGACTGGCAAGGGCCTCGGTCCAGTCGTCGTCAGTAAGGGTCGGTATGTCAGCTTTCCAGGCCGCCCTCTTCCCATGCAGGCCAGTCTTAGTGTGTGTGTTCAACGTCTGATAAATCTGACGGATCTTGTGAGCCCCCAAGTCACCCAGCAGTAGTCTACCCTCCATGGGTTGAAACTCCGGCAAAGTTGTACGGTCTTTAATCAAGGGAGTAAGAGCATGCCGAAGTTGGAGATACTTGTGGAATTGGGATTTGTGTAGGTCAAACTCCTCCTGCAGCCCCTGGAAGGATTTAAGGGTAGGACCGCGCATCACGTCTCCCAGCGTCGAGATCCCAATCATATCCCACCGACGGAACCCAGGTAGCGCCGCGACAGATCCGAGAAGTGTGCCGCGCCAGAGGGGCGTCTCGCGCGTCAGCATGCCCCACAAACCCATGGACTTCGAAACATTTCTCCATATCTGAATCACCGTACGACAGGCCGGGAGGAGGGTGTCTATGGCAGATGTACTATACAGGATATCCAACAGTGGATAGACCTCGAAAAAGATCCTCTCCACTGCATAAGCCGGGTCATCCTGTGGATTAGACCACCATTCATTGATGACCAACAATTGGGATGCCCAATAATAAGATTGCACATCTGCGGCTGCAATACCTCCACAGTATGTAGATTGGACACAGGTGGCCAGGGCTACCAGGACCGCCCCACCATCCCACAGGAAGCTGTTCAGGAGAGCATTAACTTGGCGGAACCAGGACGGAGGAATGGCATATGGGTAATTTTGCAATCTGTACAAGAGGCGCAGCAAGGAAACCATTTTAAAAATGTCGTAAAGAGATAAGGGAAGATGAGACCACACAGCTGTCTCCTCCCGTAGCAGAGGGGCCATATTAAGCGACCACGCAGAGGCGGGATCTCTAGTGATATAAACGCCTAGGTATTTGAACCCTTCCGCAGCCACAACAAGCTGCGAGGCCCAGTCCTGATGCCCCTGCTCTACACATATCGGGAAAAGCGTTGATTTAGATGGGTTGGCTCGGAGCCCCGATGTCTCGCCGAACACCCGGAGCATTTCCAGCACTCTAGGACCTGTGACCTCGGGGTCAGAGAAGAAAAATAGCGCGTCGTCCGCATAGAGTGCGATTTTATCAGTGTAATCTGGGGACCAAACCAGACCCTTGCACATCGCATCCAGTCGCACCGAAGCAGGTAACGGATCGATTGCCAAAGCAAAAAGGAGCGCGGACAGAGGGCATCCTTGCCTTGTCCCTCTCCGAATATCAAAGGGATCCGAGCGATATCCGGCCACCCGTACCGAGGCCGTCAGGCCTGTGTATAGGAGTTTAACATATGCTCGAAATCTAGGACCTCGATTCACTGCTTCCAAAAGTTTGAAAAGGTATGACCAGCCTAGAGAATCAAACGCTTTGTCTATATCAGCAGCAGGACCGCTGCAGGACATCCCAGGCGGTGGGCCTCCACCACGGCATTATGCGCACAGCGTAGTATTGTGCCTGGTGGATCGACAAGGCATGAAGTCTGACTGGTCCGGGTTAACAAGATCTAGGATACACGTACAGAGGCGATCTGCCAACACCTTCCCTAACAGATTTGGCTCAAAGTTTAACAGGGAGATGGGGCAATACGAGCCCGGGTCTTCAGGTGGTCGACCTGGCTTGAGGAAGACAACAATTTCGGCATGCTGCAAATCAGGAGGCAGGATTCCTTGCTCGAGTGCCTGGTGCATGGCCCCGACGGTCCCCATGAGAGGGTGTAAGAAGTCATCGGGGAACTCATTCGGGCCGGGGGCACGACCCGGGTGAATGTTAGTGAGGGCGACCTGCATGTCGTCTAAAGAGATGGGTGTGTCTAGAGCGTCTCGCGCTACAGCATTTCTTAGCACTAAGATCAGATGAGAGCCCACAACACAGCAAAATGCTTTGCAATATGGTAGAGTTTTGTTTATGCAACAATATTTTCCTATTCCAAAACACCCTGTACCAACAACAACGAGGTGTGGTGATGTGGGCCAGCTTCTCCCCCAGCTATGCCTGTCTGCACATGGGCTGGTAGAAGGAGCTGGTCCTGCACAAACAACATGCCACATTTATCAGAAACAACATTAGACTGTTCCTGAGATATATAGATGATCTATTCTTAATCTGGTGGGGAACCAAATCAGAAGCTGAAATGTTTATAGAAATGCTCAACATCAATAATTTGAATTTGCACTTTACAGCTTCTATCAACTCACAGTCTGTCAATTTCTTAGATGTCGAGGTACTAATCAGGAATGGTAAGATGGAAACTAGACTGCATAGAAAATCAGCTGGCAACTCAGTGTTGCATGCACGGAGCTCTCACCCTCATCGCTTAATACAAAATATACCTTTTGGAGGGATGCTTCGGCTGAAGCTTATATGCAGTCGAGAAGATGACCTAAGGGCTGCCCAAATTGCCAGCAAATACAGGTTTTTGCAAGAGGGTTCTCAAATAAATGCATTGACAAATCCATTAAAAATAGCAACATGGTTGAAAGAGTAATTGCGCTAAACAAACCTCCGAAGTTGAAAGAAAACAGGGCAGAGGAAGATGACACTTTCAGATTCATCCTGAGTTACAGCATCCAGGAAAAAGCAATAAAAAACATAATCAGGAAAAACTGGCCCCTGGTCTTAGGTTATCCAATAGTGGGCCCCCTGCTCCCCAATTGAGCCACCATTACCTGCTGCCAGGCACCTTCTATGAAGGATGCCCTGGTTCAAAACGATCCAGGTAGACAAAACACACAGGCATATTGCTTTCCAAAAGAATGGGATTTTTCAGATGTAAGATGTGTATGGCATCTCAATTTGGTGTAAATAAAACATCTTCTAAGACACCATTTAGTGACCAAGAAAAACAAATAAAAAAAGCCTTAACATGCAAATCAGACTATGTAGTATATGTGCTGGAATGCCCCTGTGGCCTCTGCTATGCTGGAAGCACTGTGCTGCAGGCATAAAAGGGTGCTCCGAGGGTGATAAGAACTATCAAGAACCAAGATCCAGCCTACCCGGTGGCCTGTCACTTTGGCGAGGTAAACAACGCAGACCCCAAGGGATTAAAATATTACCTGGTAAACACCATCCCACCCAACAAAAGAGGAGGCAACTGGGAGAACGCCCTCAGATGTTTGGAGACACGTTATATTTTAAATTTCGATTCCAAACAACCACGTGGCCTGAATGCCATGGAGGAATTATACACGTGTCTTTAAATAGGCAACTGGGATAACAAAGACTTAAGTAGGTGGCAGCTACTTAAGACCAATACCAACATGAATTTATTGAAGTAAAGGATAGACCGCCAGGCCACCCCTAATAACTTTAATTATCAACACCACTAAAAAGAAGGTTTTAATATATTTACACTTGAGGTTAATTTTTAGTACTTAACACTTTTTTGATTACTTTGCACCATGCACTTTGGTTTATCATAGCCAGACAACAGGGTTGTTTTCACCAACAGTACTGTATTCGCACAAGCACTTTAGGTCAGCAATTAATATATGGGTATTTAAACCATGAAAAATTCATCAGTTGGGCCAAACCAAAGGACATATCAAATTTTACACACTGGATGTTTTATTTGAGTCTTTTATTGCTTTTAATACAGTAAAATGAAATCCGTTTGGGGTTTTAAGGATTTTTAAGGTTTTATGGTATTAACTGTTGTATATTTATTGAGATTCATTTAATGTATCAATTTGGGGTATGTACACCCGAATGTATGTTATATCCGTGAACCGACTAATCCCGGACGACATCATTACTCTGTTGTCTATATCTATGAATGCACATGTCAGTTTAAGAAAAAAGATGAAAAAAACACGTATTGATAAAAAAATTGTACATAAACTAACCTGTCACCGTGAAGCGCGTCATGTGAGCAAGTCCCTCAGGGGATTAAACGCATCATGGCTGTTGGTGAAGAGAGCAAATAAACTTGGATTTTGCACCAAATCGTGGTCCGTGCTCCGGTGATTTCGAAAGATTGTTGGAGTGTTCTTTGATAGACTATATATATATATATATATATATATATATATATATATATATATATATATAAAATTGGTATATTGGTAAATTAAAAAACTATTATATAATTATGATTATAATAACCTAAGATTAATATATTTTAATAGTTTTACTTTATATATGTTTATATAAACATACACAATTAGATATATATGTGTGTGTTTGTTAAAATTAGTAAATATTTATATATCTTCTTAATATTATTGAAACATATTTCATTTACATTGTAATGGTATATGTTAAAATATTTACATTTTATGTATTTAAATCATATATATATTAACAAACTATTTTTTTGTATGTATATTATGAAATTAGTGTAAAACAATATTTTTTTCCCATATTTTTGTACTTACCATTATATGTATAGGAAAATGATATTTATTCCAAATTGTACTCTATTGAGACAAAGGAAGATTTAAGTAGAGAAGGTGGATCTTTTCTTTTTTTTACTCTTATCTTTATTTCTTTATTTTTAGTGTAATATAGCACAAACCTGACCCGAAGGTATCAGATTACTTATCATGAGCACCTGTTGCATTACAGATGGGTAACAAAAAAAGAGAGGTTGTACGTGTCTCTAAAGCCACAGAGACGGAGCAAGATTACCAAACCAATTTTGGATGGATAGGAAAGCCCTCACACACCGACCTGGTCAGTGTCATGCTTCATCATAGGGCCCCACCTCGGAGGCCGAGTGCCTCCTCGGTGTGCTACGACGCCAGGAGACTGCGGAGCTGGGTGTGTGATAGGGCGTGCAGTGAGGAATATCAAATAAAAAGTGTCTAAAGGGTATCTTGAAAAAATATTTATTAATAGATCCCTACGACACAGTTAAAAATAGTTTTATGTGTCTGAATTTACAGCCAAAGGTAATGAATTGGTTTAATTCAGATTGTTAATCAGTCAACATGTTTCAGCCTTGTAAGTGGTTTAAGTTTACCTAGGCATTCATCAGAACTAGCGTAACCCCGGCGGTATGGACTCTCTAATCGTCCACCCTGACCTGAGGACGTGAAAGTGAAAATCAAAAGTTGGTGAAAAAGTGCAAAAAGATAAACGAAGGGGAGGGCGAATAGCCCGAACCCAACATTCCTGATTTAGGATGTTATCTGCACTTAAAATATGGTGCTACCTGCACCATGGGTCTCGGGAGGGGGGTGGAAGTGTTAGAGCCCAGAAACTAAAATTCTTTATAAATGATGACTCAATCCACTATCACACTTACCAAACAATACCAGGCCCATAAACATAGTGAATGAGGTGAATGGATCATATGTTATTTAAGACTTTATGCAATAAACTATCTACAATAAACAAGACCAGCTTGTCATTTTGAAAAGTTTATTTTTAGAATTCATAATTGGAAATCTTTAATAACTCACTTTAATAAAATCAAGCATTTAGTTTTATTAATTCAAATCACATTAATCATTGGCACAATGTAAGCTGTCAGAATTAATCAAAATGATGAATTAAGAAATCATTAGCTTTTTTTCTCTAAGTTAATTTTCAAACCTGAAAGGGAAACAAATAATAAACAGTTGCATGCTTACTCTCTCCCAAGGCAATCCGACAGCGCTTCGCCCCTCTGGAAAAGAACATGCCAAACCCCACAAGAGAGCCAATTTTATATCATTCTTCGCTCCCAAAACTAACTAAATGTTATTATTCTGAAAAGTTCAGCACTGTGATTGGTTTATGGCCATCAGGCCACCTCAGCTACCAGTCCAGAGAATATGCGCGTCACCATGCCATTGTCCATCTAAAGTGACAACGACTTCCGAGGCATTTGCAACAAAAAGTTGCCAATCCACTTCCACCAGAGCTCGGCAGATTCAAGCTTGTCACTTCCTCGGCCTTGAATAGGAACATCCAGAGCAGTCCATGAAATAAACTCCATTTAAAAAGTCTTTCTTTAATAAAAGGTCTGAGCCAGAGAAGCAAGTTCATTAACCTCTTGCAAAGTTTTTTTCTTCTTTCAACGTGCAGCTTGGCTCAGCTTCTGCTGCTCAGTTCAGGCCGACCAACTTTACTTCCAAAGCAAGAACTAGGCCTCAGCTCACTCTTGAGCTATTATTTAAACAAACACAAAAAGAGTGATTAATTCAAGTAAAGCAAACCCTTGTGTACCACCCAGTCCCTTATTAATTATTAATTAACCCACTAATAAAAACATTTAGCAAAAGCAAACATTTAAAGCAGCACATAAAATAACCACCACTCTTCATGTAGTCCAGCTTTATGATTCTGAAAGAATAAAAAGATAATTAAATGATACACAGACAGACAAACACAACATAGGACATACATATAAGCACATATAAAAGCACATGCCATGAATGACCAGCTGCATGTTAATGGTGACAAAGACAATAGGACAGACATAATAAACAGGACAATATTAATAATGTGTTACAAAAACAGACTTGCAAATGCACAAAAGCACATATAATTAGTTTCCCGCGTGTTCATGTGTGGTGCAAACTTAATCTAGGTTGGATTAGTGAAATAAATCATGCAACAGTGCATTAATTAATCAGTTAATGTTATAGGGAATTGAATCCACAAGCCAGAATAAAATATTTTCTGCAGCCTGCTTTATCAACTCCCTCATCTGGTGATATTAAAATCACCAAACAATACACCAAAAAATTTTTACAAAATTTTACCCATTTTAGAGACAACACACAGTGAATTCTCTCAATATTAGTTTCCCTAAACCCCTGTTTCAGCTGTCTGATTATCTTTATCAAACTGAACTCTTCGCATTTCTTCTAATTCATATTCCTTTTCCTGTTCTTTTCTGAGTTTATAAATTCTTTTCTTTTCATTCTGACGCTTCCTCCTCTTGTGAATCAAACAACTAATTTTTAGCAGCATTATCATTATTACAATGACAATTACTGGATAGAGCACTTTGCCAATGATGGACCTGCCAAGTTCTGAAAACCAATCTTTAATAGCCTCCATTCTTTTCCCAATCTTTTCAGTAAAGGTTTCTTCCTCCATGGGTTCAATTTCTTCATGGAAATGTGTGATATTTTTAACAAGTAACTCTATATCCAGACTCTTGTCAGGAATATAAGTACAGCAATGTTGGACATGCAAGACCCCACAGACTCCACCCTCTTTTGCGAGCAGAATGTCTAATGCAAGACGATTTTGGATAACCATACTTCTAGTTGCAACAAGTTCTGTGCTAACCAATTGGAAACCACTCGCAGTATCAGTTGACAACCTATCCACAATTGTGGACACTTTTCTAATTTTAATAGAGTTCATCGTTATCCCCACCATAGGAATAACAGCACCAAAAATGTCTCCCAGAATTTCTGAGAAACTTTCTCTTTTGTATCTATTTTGATTCAAGTGTTCACCAAATTCAAAAATACCTTTTTCATTTCTGTCAACATGAAATATTTTTGGAAAGACCAGGCCAATATAACATGTCCCATACCAGTGGTCTGGGAGACTAAAATAAGCCTTATTGCCACAAATAAAATAAATTCCAGGGAAAATTGGATCCTTTCCACCTTTGAATCCCCAACCCCCTTCAATACGATAAGTATCTTCACATTGACTAGCACCTACAAAAAAATTATCATATAAAGTATTATCTCTCCTAATACAAAATTTACCACTAACTGGTTCATCAATATGTATTGCTGCATTAGTATTAACACCATTTAATTTGGCATCTTCTAACTGCCAATATTTAGACTTAGCATGTTTTAGTTTTTCATTTCTTTTGTAAACAGCCCTTCTCTCCTCAACCATGTTAAGGAAAGTCTTTTCTTCAGCTCTCATTTTGCATGTTAAATTATTTCTATAGGCATATTCATAGTTTAATTCATTACTAACTAAAAAGAATTCCCTCATCTGCTTCGCAGATCTTACTTTGTTTAAGCTATTTACAATTTTGAGATTTGCAAAAACCTCATCAAAGTCTGAGTAATAATACTCCAGACGACCAGTTTGATAGAACAGGCTAGCAATCACACTACAGGTAATGCCATAAGTGAGAGGTAACATATTATATGTCACTCCCTCAGAAACAGAAGTGGGTAATTTTACACACACATAGCAATCTTTGACATTCATTACTTTGACATATTCAGATAAAAGCCTTGAAAATGAATTGGTTGAAAAATCACCAATTGATCTATCTTGATGAGACAGTGGATCATGATTAATAACTCTACTGGACCTGCCAGCATGCTTCTCATGAATAGACTCTGCTTTACTAGTAATATTAGTCTTAGATTTTTGCTTATTAACATCAAAAGGATAGACCACAGCTAAAATTAGCCAAAGTAGAATTAATAATATCACACAAATTGAGGTCATCTTACAACACCTTTTAAAAATCGAACACCTAGAAGTATCTGTTGTAGGCATTTCCAAAAACAAAAATTTTAAATTTTAAAATAAAAATGTAAGTAACAATTATATCCCCCCTTTTAAAATATTTTTTTTTTTGAAAGATTTTAACCCTAAACAGTTTTTCTTCGACCTTGTGTCACAAAATATGTCTTTTTTTTTTTTTTATAGCTAAACAGAATTTCTTCGACCTTATGTCACCTAACAAATTTTCTTCAGCCTTATGCCAGGAAACAAAGTTACCTAATACATAATTTTTTCAGCCTTGTGCCAGGAAACAAAAAAGTTATCTAATACATATTTTCTTCAGCCTTGTGCTAGGAAATAAATCCTCAACTAATTTCTAACAATTTTAATCCCTGTCACTTTCTAAAAATTCTTGACCACTGCTTTCCACCTCAACAATAGGTGGGATGATTATATAGGTCCATTCTGGAGACCTATATTTTTGATTTGGCCTAATTATTCTTTTTGTCTTGCGAGTGATGACTTCTATTTTTTTGTTTTCACCTTCACTGTTCCATTTGGCTTTTTAATACCCATAATTGGTGAATTGCATGGACTGCTTTCAATTTCTTTTAACACTCCTTGACTTATGCATTTTTCAATCACAGGAATAACACCTTCAATTGTCTCTGCCTTCATTTTATATTGAGGAACATTTGGAAAATCAACGCCCTGTTTAACAGTGATTTTTACTGGATCAATATTTTTCATGAGACCCATATCATTACCTGTTAGGTCCCAAATTGCTGGATTGACTGGCTCTTTGAGCTTTTCTGGCAAATCATTTTTATCAAATACAGGAAATATTGGTGGTGTTTTCTCTTCTTCCACCATCATCATGGTCCATTTATAAAGACCATCTTCTTCTGCTGTTTGCATTTCAATGCCTTCTGGTGAGCAATATATTCTGCAATTCATTTTACATAATATATCACGACCCAACAAATTCACAGGACTGCTGTCACAAACTAGAAATCTGTGTTTATCTTTGTAATTGCCTATCTCCACTTTTACTGGATCTGTCAGACTGGTTTTAATTTGTTGATTAGCTACACCTACAACTTGAATGGTTTCACCCGAGAGAGGAAGGTTTTCTATTTCTGCTGATCTAACAGTAGAACGGGTAGCACCTGTGTCCACAAGGAAAGTGATATCTTTATCATTTACCTTTCCATTAACAAATGGACCAGACTGATCTACCTCAAGAGTGGGTCCAAGCACACACTCTTCCTCCTCTCTCAGGCACCGTCATGAGTAATCTTCTGATGAATCACTCCGCTCTTTGTCATTTAACCAAAATTGAGAAGCATTTGCCATGTTGACTTTTGACACATCTTTAACCAAATTATTTCCACAGAAACCTGTTTCAGGAGAAAATCTCTGTGTGTTAGCACAACCAGGAAATGGTGCTTGAGGTAACTGATTCTGTTGAATTTGATTCTGCTGTACCTGATTTTGTTGTTGAAACTGGCTTTGCTGTGTCTGGTTGACTATCTGTCGCTGTAACTGTCGCTGCTGATTTATCTCATGCAGTTGCCGCTGTAGCTGTTGTTGTTGCTGCGGACTTAATTCACACTGCACCTGTGGATTCAATGAATTATTTTTAAAATTTCTGGGCGGGTTCTTACACTCTCGCTTCCAGTGTCCAATTTCGCCGCAATTAAAACATGGGAGCTTTTGTTTTAACTCTTCAATATTTACATTAAATTTTGGCTTTGAATTATTAAAATTACCCTTAAACTTTCCCTGTTGCATAGAACCTAACTGCTGTTGTTGTTGCTCAGCTACCTTCACCTGTGCCCACATTGCTTTCTCCTTGAGACTCTTCTGCTTTGCATCTATTTCGTCACTACAATATTTTGCTTTTCTCAAGATGTCATCAAGTGATAATGATTGCCAACAAACAATTCCACTTCTAATCATGTCACCAATTTCAGGTCTCAGGCCATATACAAATTTGTATATGAAGTGGCTCATGTCTTGCTTACTTAATTTTTCATAGGCACTGTACTGTTTAAAAACTAACAGTAACCTCTCATAAAATGAATGAACTGATTCTTTTGGTTCCTGATTTGTTCTGTCTATTTTAACCCAGTCCACTTCCTTTGGGGGAATTTTCTCTTTCAGCCAATAAATTACTTTCTTATAAAGATCCATGACATCTTTTGATGGGGCACCTGTAATTTTATCTCGGGCAGGTTCTTCTTTTGGCCAATCTATAGAGATCTTGCATTCTGTCCAAAGATCTGATGGAACAACAATGTCAAAGAATCCATCCAGATCAATCCACAGAACCTTTGACACCCTTATGAATCTGTCTACCTGACGGTACCACTCCACTGGTTTCTCCCTTAAACGTGGAAAATCATTGGTAAACAGGAGTATATCCTGTCTGGACCAAGGAACATGCACATACCCACCTCCTGCTATTTCTCTCATTGGAAATTCAGAAATGTCATCATTTCTTAGTCTTTTATCTTGTTCTTTCTTTGACCATTTCATTCTCCATTTACCTAACTCACCTAATTTTCTGAGAAAACGTATTAATTCTCTTATGTAAGTTATTCTTCCAGGAGCGTTTAAATTATCAATGTCCCTCTCAGAGAAATCTACCCTGTAATGTTTCTGTAAATGTTTTTGTTTGCTTAAATCAATTTCTAACTCAGCAGCCATTTCTTCCAGTTGTTCATACCTGTTTTTAGTTTTCCACTGAATGCTCTTGCATATGAATAATAATTCATCATCTTGATACAATTTCAAATTATCAGTACCAATTGTGCCAATGATCAATTCCTCCAGATCAGCTTTTAATTTAGCTACATCAAGCTTTTTATAATCAGGGACTTCAGGAGACATTCCATTTTGAGATAATTCTGTTCTGTTTAAACTTTTTTCTGACAAACCTGAGTCTGAATCTGCCACAGTTGGTGACTGTGAACTTGATAAACTTCCATGTAGTGTTAAATTTGGCATCATAGATTTTTCTCTATGAATCTCTGAAAGTTCTGAATAAAACTTTTCAGCAACCTTTTGAATTTCAGCATTTAATGGAACTGTTAAGGCTGTTTGTCTATTTTCTCCTTGGTCAAAAACTGGTACCACAGGACCAATAGTTACTGGTACTGTAACTGCTTCCATACCTTTTGTCAGCTGTTCAATTAAATCATGCTTTGCTTTATTATAATTAGAAATTTCTTGCTCAGCTGGTAATTTTTCCTGATTTCTTACAGAATTATTTTCTTGATAGGCTACTCTGCCTCTGTTAGGTGTACTACAATTATTTACTGAGCCTACCCTTCCAGGTAATTTTAAAAATCTAGGAGAACCTTCCTCAACTTCTCTAGGTGGTGCGCTTGTAGATGTTTCAGTAGAAACTCTCGGGGTAGAGTGAGAACCTGCTTGATAAGGTGGCGGTTTAGGTTTAGTGGCATAAATATCTTCTAAAACTGCGTCATCTAATTCCTCATCAATTCCTCTTCCAGCTGTTTTTTGTTCTAAATCTCCATTAATCATTATTCTTATGGGATACAGACCATCATACATGTCTGCTTTTCTCCAGCGTCTCACTTTATCTTCATGTGTTTCTTTATTTACAACATATTTTGAATATTTAGGTGCTGTACACTTGCTTTCACGTTCAAGTTCCATCATCTCAACTTCCCACTCAACTAGGGCTTCAAATTGTGTAGGTCTTGGCTTTGGTACACGATCCATCATCTTTCCTCTTAAATTTTGTAAAACTTTCATATTAAATGACCCATCTTCTGGCCAGGCTAGTACACCATCCTTTTTGGTATACTGCATCCAGTTATCAAACCAAATTACTGTATGATAACCATATTCACCTTCCATGTAGGCTGCAGGTGTTTTATACTTATGAAGTAATTTACCACCACGTGTCTCAATTTTCTTATCAGGTTTAAAATAATTTTACACCTTTTGAAACCATGTAGGCTTTTTTTTTATGATCATCCCAATAACTCATATTTGTATTTTAATTCCAAACCTATAAATTTATAATTTTATTTGCAATTTAAAACAACTATTTTTATCTAATTTGTATTAATTAAATAATTAATATCCTTATTTTAATCACCTTTGGTACTAGTATCCTAATTAAGGTCTTTATTCCTGTAATTGGTGTATTTTAGCCAATCACCATGTGGCTACACAGCATTCAGCCAATGAAAAAATGCCTACAGTCCCTCAACCAATCCGGTCGCGGCCTCTCTATGACACTGTAGTGTCAACAACTAATCAGCACAAAGCTTGACTCCATGTGACTGCACACGTCACTACCAACTTTCCCCTATCCCTCGTGATGCACCTCGTCCCAACGGAGCCCCACCAAGCCTCCTCCCAGCCTCAGCTCCTCCAAGAAACCCTAACACATACCAATGAGCAAGAGCGTGCCACCACAGCACAGTGCTCGCTCCTAAAACAAAAACCTGCGCACTTCCTTACACACGCTCCTCAGAGCTGTCAATTTTAATTTACTCGCGCTCACACAGCGCGATAGCAAAGCAAGACCTCGCTTGGCTTCAATCACGAAGCCTCGAAGCCTCGCCCAATGAGAGCGCGGCTCTCCTGTGACACGACGCGCCGGTAACCAATGAGAGCGCGGCTCTCCTGTGACGCGACGCTCCAGCGCACAGCTTCAATGACACGACGCGTTGAAAGCGGGGCAAGAACTACAAGCGGACTTTGATTAAAACTTGGACAACAGCTGACGCGCTGCCAAGTGAAGTAAAGCTTCTCCTAATGAGAGCACAACGCGCGCCTACACAACACACGGAGCTTCGCCGGCTCCTGTGGGCTCGACCACCTCGCCCAATCACAGCGCGGGAGCTTGCCGGTTCCTCTGTGGGGGCTCGCCGGCCTCGCCCAATCAGAGCGCGGCCTTGGTATGACGCGACGGCGCGTCTCCCATTCACAGCGCGGATTCACTCGCAGACTTCCCCCCTCCTTCACAAAACACCGAGAACGCTCGGTATATTTATGAAAAGGAAAGAAAACAAATCACTAGAGGGAAACGAGCAAAATATTAGATAGGCTCGAGGCAAGCGCATATAGTTAGGCGGGTTGTCAAGAAACTAAAAGAAGAGAACGAACGCGCAATAATAACCAAGATAAGGTTAAATCTACACCATTTAAGAAATTATGAATAATATAAAATACTTATAACAGTATTTTAAACAAAGATCGTATTTCAACCAATAGGAGCGCTTGCTCAGTCAGTGCAGAGACATTAACCAATCAGAGCGCGGCAGGCTCTGACGTATGCAGCAGGCTGCAGCTGCAGGCTCTCTCCCACACGCTTTCACTCCTAAAACAGCCCCTCCCTTACAATTTTCGATCGGGGCACTTTTAAATGGATTTAAACAGTGCACAATATTTCTAAATGTATTTAAGTGGCACAAATCACTATATAACCCCCTAAAACAGCGTTTTCCTTACTCTAAGGCTCAAAAAAACGTTTCCAATCAATTTATAAAAACGTAATTAATAACAACATTTAAAACAACCCATTTGTCTGCTTCTCTAACAAAGAGATAGTTTTACACATTCATACAAGTATTCTCAGAGTGGAATAGACGACGCTATTCTCACAGAATAGTTTCTATTGCTAATAGAGTAATTCTTACCCTACCCTTCAGTTTTACAAGCCTTTCACACACTTTCAAACAAAGAAAACCCTGTTCATACACACACGAATTCTTGGCAGGACTTGAACCAACCACAGAAAACGTCAGGCGTTGATAAGAATAGACGACACTATTTTTACCCTTCACTCGAGTTTGAATAACTCCTACTACTCTTTTCACAGAAAGCTTTAAAACAGGCTCACCAGGTCCCTCTGCTTAATGCTACAATTTCATAGGCAATCCTCACTAAACATTTAACCATGCAATCTAAGATCCCTAAACTTGTGTTGTACGCCCACAACACGTGATATATGCTATACCACAATTTTGAAACAGACAAATGCACTGTGTAACTCTTCTAGCTACACTACCTTGCCGGCCGGCATTTAACCAGGAATCTCTCACACTGCTGAAAAAATTCCTTAAGACTACATATAACAACCTAACAAAATCAAAAACTTAACATATGTTAAACATCAATCCTATGTCTATACCAACATATATGTAACATGCATGTCAAAAACAACATATAAACCGTCTGAAGCTACCAAATTGTTAGAGCCCAGAAACTAAAATTCTTTATAAATGATGACTCAATCCACTATCACACTTTCCAAACAATACCAGGCCCATAAACATAGTGAATGAGGTGAATGGATCATATGTTATTTAAGACTTTATGCAATAAACTATCTACAATAAACAAGACCAGCTTGTCATTTTGAAAAGTTTATTTTTAGAATTCATAATTGGAAATCTTTAATAACTCACTTTAATAAAATCAAGCATTTAGTTTTATTAATTCAAATCACATTAATCATTGGCACAATGTAAGCTGTCAGAATTAATCAAAATGATGAATTGAGAAATCATTAGCTTTTTTCTCTAAGTTAATTTTCAAACCTGAAAGGGAAACAAATAATAAACAGTTGCATGCTTACTCTCTCCCAAGGCAATCCGACAGCGCTTCGCCCCTCTGGAAAAGAACATGCCAAACCCCACAAGAGAGCCAATTATATATCATTTTTCGCTCCCAAAACTAACTAAATGTTATTATTCTGAAAAGTTCAGCACTGTGATTGGTTTATGGCCATCAGGCCACCTCAGCTACCAGTCCAGAGAATATGCGCGTCACCATGCCATTGTCCATCTAAAGTGACAACGACTTCCGAGGCATTTGCAACAAAAAGTTGCCAATCCACTTCCACCAGAGCTCGGCAGATTCACGCTTGTCACTTCCTCGGCCTTGAATAGGAACATCCAGAGCAGTCCATGAAATAAACTCCATTTAAAAAGTCTTTCTTTAATAAAAGGTCTGAGCCAGAGAAGCAAGTTCATTAACCTCTTGCAAAGTTTTTTTCTTCTTTCAACGTGCAGCTTGGCTCAGCTTCTGCTCAGTTCAGGCCGACCAACTTTACTTCCAAAGCAAGAACTAGGCCTCAGCTCACTCTTGAGCTATTATTTAAACAAACACAAAAAGAGTGATTAATTCAAGTAAAGCAAACCCTTGTGTACCACCCAGTCCCTTATTAATTAACCCACTAATAAAAACATTTAGCAAAAGCAAACATTTAAAGCAGCACATAAAATAACCACCACTCTTCATGTAGTCCAGCTTTATGATTCTGAAAGAATAAAAAGATAATTAAATGATACACAGACAGACAAACACAACATAGGACATACATATAAGCACATATAAAAGCACATGCCATGAATGATCAGCTGCATGTTAATGGTGACAAAGACAATAGGACAGACATAATAAACAGAACAATATTAATAATGTGTTACAAAAACAGACTTGCAAATGCACAAAAGCACATATAATTAGTTTCCCGCGTGTTCATGTGTGGTGCAAACTTAATCTAGGTTGGATTAGTAAAATAAATCATGCAACAGTGCATTAATTAATCAGTTAATGTTATAGGGAATTGAATCCACAAGCCAGAATAAAATATTTTCTGCAGCCTGCTTTATCAGAAGCGTACCTGGCACATCGCCCTCAACGCTCGCCACCCGTTTCAGCACCTAGCTTCTCCTCTGAACCGGACCCCGACGATCTATCCATCCAAAATTGGTTTGGTAATCTTGCTCTGTCTCTGTGGCTTTACAGACACCTACAACCTCTCTTTTTTTGTTATGTATCTAAAAACCGGGGACCAAGAGAGTGTCCTTTAATCTCCCTGTCTCTCCCCTTGTTTCTATGCATTACAGATGGGCACATTCATTTTGTTAGGCAGGGGGAGATTAAGTGATTTGCACAGAATCACAGGATACAGGACCCTGAGAATCCCTGCCGAGACTCAAACACGTTCCCCAGCTACTAGGTCAAGTGTTCTAGCCGTTAGGCCACATACTCTTCTTTGAAGAGAAAGCATATGCAGATGCAGTGCAGATCTATTTTTTTACCTAAAATTCGAAGGTCCCGGTGCTGAAGAATTGGTTGCTGAGGGTAAGGCTACCTGAGTAGTCTGTTGATGAACAAATGCAGATTCCTCCATGATATTCAACTTTAAGGGGTTGGGGTCAGTGGCGTAGCTAGCCTTATGGCCACCCGTGGTGGTCCCTGCTTTTGCCACCCTGCAGCAACCCCATCCATTAAAGAGCGTTGGGGGGGCTGGCGCCGGCTAAAATGTAGAGGGGGGCTGCCGCCACCGAGACGGCAGGTAGGAGCGGGAGGAGGACGCCGACGCCCAAAACTAGTGCTGCCCGGGTTGGACCGCCCCCCCAGCTAGGCAACTGGTTGGGGTCAGAGAATATAGATTTCCTAGGCAGCTATGCTGTAGGAGGAAAAACGAGTTTCAAATTCCTTATTTTCCCCATAGAAGAACAGCTGAATGCAGTCTAATGGTATTTAACATGCCTAAAATTTAAAGTTTCAAAACAGAGCAATGAATATGTTTACGTTTGAAGAATTTATAGTCAACTTGGCGGTCCAACCTGGGCTTCTCTAACCAGCAATTAAAAGCAAATTAGAAGAGCCAGGTCTTTAGCCTCTGCTTGAAAATGGTCTCAATATGCTCAAACAATTTGATAAAAGAATGCCAGAGTAATCCTGTCAAAGGAATCTGATTTTAAAAGGCTCACACAGAGCGGTCACCACCAGTCATAAAAATGTAATTTAGGTAAATAGTGTACATACATCTTTATTACAGTAATGCAGTAAAAGCCATTAGCAGGGGGGACGCAGTAAATATTCCTCCAGAGCTTGTCTGATAAAATTGAAGCAAAATGTCAGGCCTGACTTCTCCCATAAGCAAACATGCTTTCATGGCAAACATATGTGCAGCAGGGATGAAGCATGGTTTAAAAAAACAGCCTGGAAGGATAAGGAAAGCTTTAGAAACAAGCGGCCTTACTTGGAAGAGGCCATAAGTGTAATGCAGCACCAGGAGGCCGACATGCCTCTCCGAGCCACAGAACAGAGTCAACTGATGGCCATCTTCCATCAGTCAAACAGCGCCCGCTAGGCCTGGGCGGAGTTTGCAGAGTTTAGGTGTAGTGACCTGAAAACTCCTCCTCGCTACGCGGAGTTCCGCAAGAGGCAGAGTGAATTATGTCATTTTAATTTTTAGTGCCAGCGTTTTTTTCGATCTGTAAAATTAGCACGAACGGTACCACATGCAGCGCAAGAGGGCACTGCTTTTTTCTGCCGCTCGAATAGATATTTTACTCAGGTGGCAGCTTCCTCAACACCAGCGGAACGTTTTTAAACGCGCGAGGTGCAGCAACAAGCCGCGACCGCCCGAGTTGAGAAATCTCACAGGCAGGTGGTCTGGAGTAAGATTTGCATAAGTGCAGTGGTGCCACATATGTGCGGCGAATGCATGCATATCGTACAAAATAACACAAGAAGCCTACTCCCTACAGTAAAATACAACTCTTCCAGGCCAGAACTGAAGTGCTGCGTTGCTGCTCAGGCACGCGCCTGCCTTCAGACAATCATATTTCATTCCTGCTCTTGTCCACGCAGGGGATCACTCCTTGTATTTCCCAAGTTGGCAGTCATGCTCTCCGCTTGCTTCTTTTCATGTTATTTCGGAACTGTCTTTCATGTTTTTCTTGTCGCTTCTGCTGACAGCAGCTGTTCACTAAAAATACAAATATCTAATTAAAATCTCCAGCGGAGGGCTGCTCGGATACGCTGCCAGAGCGTGACTGATTGCATTTTTTTACGTTTAATTGGTGAAATGAGTAACTGCTGGCGATACTAGTTCCTTGACCCTTAACACCCTTCTTTCTGTCTTGAGACTTTATTTTCGCTCTCGTCCACGTGCGTAATAGAATCTACGCGCTTCTGTATGGCTCCTTTAGGAAGTATTGCTTTGCATTGTTTTGAAGAATGTATGTAGCACTGTATAGTTCGGATGAGGCCTCGAGGCGCTCCGTAGTGCCTCAGGTTACATGGCATCCTTTCTAATTGGGTGGTCGGAAGAATGTTAGGTGAGGTACCTCGCCTCCTATAAGGAAGGTGTTGTGTGAGGTGCATACAGTTCAAACATGTGATTCAAACATGATGAACCTTGTGCATGAGCATGAGGTGCCGTGGACATATATGCAGCCTTCCTCTTCTTCAGTAATACAGCTGTTTTGCAAAGTATATACAAACATATTTACAAGTTTTCTTTTCTTGCGTCCAGAACTTTAAACACTAACCATGGGTAAAGGTGTGTCAACATTTATTGTGTATGTTTATTTTATTTATTTATTTGAGTTTTATATAGCGCTGGCTAGACCCGGAGGTATACAGGAGCTTTACATAAGGTTCCACAGAATTACAAAATTACATCAGTTACTAGAAAAATATTTCAAGAGCGTAGAAGATGAAATAAATGGAGCTTAGAAGGTTAAAGGGGTGGGGTAAAAGAGAAGGAGGGAGATAGGATGGAGAGATGAAGGAGAGTCTGCCCACAGTCCGGCTGGTTAGGTGACAGCTGAGGGGGAAGTCCACAGACCATCTCCTCTATAGCTATCAGGTAGCTCCACCGGGCATCAGCCAAACTGCTAGGTTTCAACGGGAAAACAATTACAGAGCAAAGAGGAGGGATAAATGGATCGTAAAGGAGAAAGTGGGTGGAGTAAAGGGGTAGGAGGGAGAATACGACGAGAATACGATGGAGAGATGAAGTAAGGTCTACCCAAAGTCCGGCTGGGTAGGTGATGGGCGAAGGGGTTGTCCACAGCCCATCTCCTCTTTAGCTATCAAGTAGCTCCACCGGGCATCAGCCAAAAAACTAGGGGGCATATTAGAAACATTTTGCGATAAATATTGCAAAGCACGCTTAGCATCAATGTATTTACCGCAGGCTATCGCTGGTTTTAATCACGGAGATATCACGTTTTTAGCAACGCGTATCTCCAAGGCGATAAAAAATCCAGCAATAGCAGCAAAATGACTGTTCATCGCTGGAAATCCAGCGATGAAATTACTGCGACAGTGAAATCTTTGGTAATAAGCCAAGGTGGCCTCAGCCTGACAATCCACCTCCCGTTGAAAAGGTGGCTAAGTCAGGTTTCAATCAGGTGTTAGGAACTAGCGATAATAGCGGTGAGCGCGAATTTTTTCATCGGCACGTGGGCATTGATAATAGGGAGAAGTTGTGTTTGCGACTATATCCATTTACTTTAAGTGAGGAACGCCTACTTTGCATGTCATTAGCGATAAATATTGCTGATATGCAAAGCGGCAAAAAAATGGGCTCTTTTGCCAGTAAACTGTCAATAACAGCTGTTAGCGACAGCTTGCTAATAGGGCGATAAATATATCGCTGCTTTAGCGGGAAAAAGTGCTGCTAATGCAGCAATATATTCCCTTGATAATATGCCCCTAGGTCTCCATGGTCAGGGGCCTCCCTTAAGGTGATTCAAAAGGGTATTTTAAAAGAGTCAATTAGAAAGGACCGACTTTTCAACAATGAATGCAGACATTCCATGAGCTGGCTGTTCAGGAATATTGTCTGTTTTGGCATAAACAATCAGAACATCGACATCCCGCCAATCAGTAATCCAGAATTTGTTACCATTCAAAACATAATAATCAGCTTTTTTTTCTGCCTTCAATCTCATGGAAACAACGTCTGAGCCAGCATTGGCTTTGCTCATTGCAAGAGCACCAACATGTTCTCCATTGATCAGCTTGGGCAAGTATTTTTCTTTCTTTGCTTCATTGCCATTTTGGACTAACTGGTTGACACAAAGGTTTGAGTGAACGCCATAGCTGAGGGCAATAGTATGTATTTTTGTTTTCTTGTTCTTGGATGCTTGGTGTATTGGTGTCATTTACAGCTCTGTTTTGAGGGTTCTGTACTCATAACTGTTGTTGATGCACAAAGAGAGACACATTCCTCCCTTTTTAGTGCATCACTTGTACCATTTAGCTGACCGCATCCATCGCAGTGGCTCATTCACTAGCACACGCAAAGGGAATCCCTCATGGCGGTTACGTCATTTCCTATTGAGCATTAATTAATTTTCACCCAAAGCAATGGATCGTAGAAGTGATGTTGCGTGATTTCAATCTGTAGCCTGGACAAAGTTAAGTAACTTTTTCGAATCCTCTTTACTGTCTACTGATACAAATATCAACATATCAATCAATAAATCAGGATTTATAAAGCTCGGTAATCACCCGATAGGGAATCCAGGCGCTTGCAGGCCCAGTAAACTTATTCAAACAGCCAGGTCTTGCGGGCCATTCGGAATTCTGGAAGTGGGGTGATGGTATGGACAGTGGTATCTTAAGGATTTTGGGGGCCCTGGACCAAACGTATTTTGGGGGCCCCTGCTCAGAATAGCTTAGAATTTATGATCTAATTTCAGATCTTTAATGCACTCTTTGGCAAGGTCACTGACAATGCACAGGCACACTCATTTTTTTATTTTTTTTATTTTTAAATTATATTTTTATTGCAGAGTTATAAACCACAGGATAAAATTAAACAGCCAGTGCACTTGTGGGCTCCCCCCGTCCAATGACAGTTCACAGTTGTACACAGCCATTCAGCCCGCATCCCGGAGGCCGGGCGGCATATCAAATCGCTCGAGAGGAACACAGCACAGTGTACGTCCCATTGGGACCCTGGCGGAAGGTCGTTTTACGTATCTGCTTTTACCCCCCCACCCGCAACAACATTCCCGTCAGCCATCTCCGTGGAAATCAATGCAATTGCCCCTGTCGGGGCCCGCTCTAGGCTATTCGGGCCTTCATGCCAGGCCGTCCCACCCAACCAGTCCACCCGCCACTCAATACCCCCTGTCCCAGTATTTCCAAGGCCTCAACCAGCAACCCTCCAATGGCTTCCGGCCCTCCCCGAACCCCCCTACAACTAACCCCCCCAAAGCCCCCCCCCCCTGGCAACTGCTAAGGTGTGTGCTTCGCCCTATTGAACTGGATGGTTCCACTACAGTGCGTAATTGCATACTTCTGTGTTCGCCCCGCGGCGTCCAGCGGCTTAGTCCTCGCCGTCCTCATCCTCAACCAAAGCATCACGCAGAGCCTGTACCACTAACTCCCATGCACGCGCCGCATCCAGAGCCTTCTCATTCCCCAACTTCACTGCTTGCTTCATCCGGAGCACGCTCTCGCAGTCAGACCATCGCAGCAACTCATTCTTCCATCTACGCAATGAGGGACCTCCCCTGGCCTTCCAGTGCCACGATATTTCCCTTTGAGCCAATATCAGACCCAGATCTATGAATTTACTTGTCACCTTGGTGTGCTTAGTATGCGGGAACCAGAGCAATAGACACGCCGCCATGTCGAATTCTACCTCCCTGTCAGTCACTTCATTCAGGAGTTCCCCTACCTCCGCCCAATAGGTTCCCAGTTGTGGACATCCCCAAAACAAGTGGTCCATATCCGCCCCGAGGGACGAACACCGGGGGAAACAGGCATCCGGCACCCGAAAGTGCCGCTGTAGTTTCTCTGGAGTTAAATAGGCCCTATGGAGCACATAGAAATGGACCTGCTGAAAGCGCGCGTTCCTGGTGCCCTTCCACGTGCGTCGCAGGATATGGCCCCATGCCGTATCCGGTATGGGCCGGCCAACGCTCCCTTCCCATTTAGCTTTGAGCCCCTGGAGTGGTTCCAGCCCTTTGTTCAGCATCCTATTATGGAGGCACGTCACAGCTTTGAATGTACCAGCCGCCATCACCACATATTGGCACGCCATAGTCGTCGCGGGTTCCAGGAGCCCCTCTTTCCAGTGCTTTTGCATGGCAGCCACTACAGCCGCGTGTAGGAGGAAGCCCCCCTCAGGCAGTCCGAACTGGTCCCGGAGCACGTCGAACGGCGCCAACGCCCCATCTATGTACAAGTCACCCACCACCTGCAACCCCGCTTCCTCCCATTCCAACAACGGGGACCAATTTCCTCCGTGCGGCAAAGCCGTCAACATCCCGATCGGGATCTCCGGAGCATAAGGCCGCGGTGCCCTCGCCCTCCGAAGGCTCCTCTGCCAGCACAGCCGGAGCGTCCGCTCCTCCATGGTGAGGGCCCGTAACTCGAGCCGTTGCTGCATGATGATGTATGACAGCACGTGGCGCTGTATCCCCCGACCCCGGTCTTCCTCCGGCCCCCGGAACACCCTGGCTACGTTCTGCGTAAGGACCTGCAACTGCGCCGCTAAATAATACAGCTCAAGGTCGGGCACGGCCATGCCCCCCTCCAACTTGGGGCGAAGTAGCGTGCTCAGGGCTATTCTGCGACGGCCGTGCCCCCACAGAAAGCCAGTAATCATTGACCGCAGTTCCCTAAACACCCCCTGGGGAATCCAGACAGGTAGCGTTCGGAAATAATAAAGGAAGCGGGGGAGCGCCACCATTTTCAACAATGCTATCCTGCCCAGGACTGTCAGCGGGAGGGTCGACCAGAAAGACAAGCTACCCCGCAGTGACCGGACACAACGGCCAATGTTACCCTCCAAAAGGTCAGCAGCCGAGTGGTAAATGCGGACACCCAAGTAGGTGATGCAAGAGGGTTCCCATGCCACACCCAAGTCGCTGCTAGGGGCTGGCGATCCCGCTCTCAGCGGAAACACGCAGGTCTTTGCCCAGTTGACCTTAAGGCCCGACAGCCGGCCGAACTCGGACAGCAGCTCCATCGCTCCAACCAGTGCCCCCGAGGTGTCAGCTAGGTACAGAAGCAGGTCATCCGCATAGAGCGATACATAATGCCATTGCCCATCACTCGCTATTCCCGCGTATCGGTCGCCCGACCTCGCATGGACCGCCAAGGGTTCCATCGCCAGGGCAAACAACAGAGGGGAGAGAGAGCATCCCTGTCGTGTTCCCCTGCCCACCGGGTACGCGGTAGATACCAGGCCGCCCAATCGAACTCTCGCCGTCGCCGAGTTATACAAGACTCTCGTCCACCTTCGAAACCCGTCGCCCATGCCAAACCGCTCCAGCACTCCATCCAAGAAAGGCCATTCCAAACTATCGAAGGCCTTCTCGATATCCACGGACAGAACCGCTGGCGCTCCCTCCCCATCCAAGATGGCGTCCATTATTCCCACCAGGCGGAGGATATTCGTCGCCGTGCTCCTCGTGGGTATAAACCCGGCCTGATCCCTGTGCACCAGGCCCGTCATGTGCGGGGCCAGTCTAGAGGCTAGGATGCGACTCAGGATCTTATAGTCCACCGTCAGCATGGACAGCGGGCGATAAGACCTCACGTCCGCGGCATCCCGGCCAGGCTTGAGAAGTGGTACTATCAAGGCCTCCCGCATGGAGCCAGGCAATGCCCCCTTCTCGAAGGCCTCCGTATACACCACCAGCAGCCTGGGCGCCAGAGCGTCCACGTAGTGCTGATAGAACTCGATCGGCAGTCCGTCCACCCCGGGCGTCTTGTTACGGGCCATATGTTTGATAGCCACTCGAATTTCCGTAAGTGTGATCGGGCTACCCAGGTCCTTCGCGTCGTCCTCATCCAGGACCGGAAGCGGCCTCTCCCCCAGGTACTCCACGATGTCCTGAACCCCCACTCCCAACTGACTCCGGTACAAGTCCTCATAATATCCCCTGAAGCGGTCCAAAACAGCTGCCTGGGAGTACACCATCTCTCCCTGCGCATTAGTAATGCTGAGGATCGGGCAACCCCTAAGTTCCGGGCTAGCTAGTCTGGCTAAGAGGGTACCCACCTTGTCCCTTTCTGCGTGTGCCCTGATAATGTACTGCCTATAGTCATAACATCTCAAGCGTTCCGTCTCCGCAGCTACCACTTCCTTCGCCTCCAATAACTGGGCCCGTAGACCTGGCCTAGTTGGCCTGCGGCGCTCCAAGTCCCTCAAAGTTTCCTCCGCTTTCATTAAGTCATTCAGCACAGTCGTTCGAGCGTTCGAGAACCTGCCCAAGCACACCCCTCTCACCACCACTTTCATTGCATCCCATTCAGTAGACCTACTCGTCGCCGTTCCTTCATTCACACCGAAATAACTATCAATGCCCTGCCGGACCGCATCGTCGAACACAGAATCCTCTAGCGTCTCCGGCCGAAGCCGCCATGTTGGTATTACTGAGCGCTCCCTCTGCCACTGAATATGCACCAACAGGGGGTTATGATCGGATATAGTCCTAGCAAGGTACTCAGCGTGGGTAATCAATGGGGCTAGGGAGCTCCCGCAAAGCACCGAATCGATCCTGACATGTAAATCATGGAGAGCGGAATAAAAGGAGTAATCCCTGGTTCCCCTGTGCCTCTCCCTCCAGACATCCAGCAACCCCCATCGTTCTTGCCAGTCCTTCCTGTGCGCGGCCAGCCTGCGCA
Organism: Lissotriton vulgaris; assembly: GCF_964263255.1. Taxonomy (NCBI): domain Eukaryota; kingdom Metazoa; phylum Chordata; class Amphibia; order Caudata; family Salamandridae; genus Lissotriton; species Lissotriton vulgaris. The sequence goes on from NC_141693.1 coordinate 294,485,109, forward strand.
CAGGAGAGTCTACTAGGGGGGGATGGGACCTATCCAGAGCCACATCCGTAATCGAGTTGAAGTCCCCCCCTAGCACTATCGGACCCGCCAGGAAAGAGGCCAAGGACCCCGAGAGGCTATCAAAGTATCGGCCTTGGTCAGTGTTCGGTGCGTAAACACAACAGAAAACCACATCCCGTCCATACAATCTCCCCTCCACCGCTACAAACCTGCCATCCGGATCTATTACCTGATTCAGCACTTGAAAGGGTATCCCCGCCCTCACCCAGATCAAGACCCCCCTGGCATACGCTGAGTAAGTGGTGCCAAAAACCTGGCCCCGCCATCTTTTCTGCAAGGCAGCGCACTCTTTTTTGGTGAGATGAGTCTCCTGGAGCATAGCTATCTGAACCCCCCTTCGTACCAGGTATGCATGTACTTTGTGACGTTTCACCATAGTCCGCAGCCCCCGGACATTCCACGTTAGGCATTTCAAATTAGGTAATGTCCCCATTCCAATTCCGTACAGTCCGAATCAAACAACAACGGTCCATGACCCCCCCCTGCAGTTGTCCCCCCCCCAAACAATCCCAAAACTGAAACATTCCCCAAACCCCACTCCCCAGGACAGAGCACACGAACCCAATGGCCGCCCCCATCCAAACCTTGATCCAACTTCTCGCACACTTACCCTGTGGTCTCCACCACAGTCGACCTTAAGGGCCTAGGGGGGGTGAGTCGCCGCCGACCCCAGCTAGCGGAGCCCGCGTCCCGCCCTTCATCCCCTCCGAAACACTCAGCTCCCCCACCCGGCAACCCGCCCTCCAGCAACAGGATATCACCCTACCATGAAGTCCCGTACTAGCCCCAAGTCTATCTCAGCCGCAGAAAATGTCGTCCGAAGTCTGTGGGGTCACTTTCGGCCCCTTCTGGCTCTCCGCCTCCGAAAGTTCCTCTCCTGTTCTGCTGCCTTCTCCACCCGAGTCCGTTTCGGCCCGTTCACTGTTCTGTTGCGACCCTGTAATGGCCGCCGTCGCCGCGAGTGCATCCCTCTTCTCCGCCGCCATTTGAGCCTCCCGTTTCTCCCGCTGGCGCCTGTTGCGGGACCTGATGCGTTGTGACTGCCGCACCCGGGGCTGCTTGGGCTGGTCTCGCCGACTTTGGTGCGTCCTGTCCGTCCCCGCTCTGTACGACTCAAGCCATTGCCAGACTTCGTCCGGAGTCTGGAAAAAGTGTGTGGTGCCATCCATGATAATCCGCAGCTTGGCCGGGTAGAGCAAGGAGTATTGGATGCCTTCCTCCCTGAGCTCCTTCTTCACAGCAAGGAACGATGCCCTGTCCTTCTGGACCGCCTGCGTATAATCCGGAAAGATCGTTACCTTGCTGTTCTCCATCTCATAAGGGCCCGACATCCTGGCCCGCTGGATGAGGAGGTCTCGGTCCTTATAGTGGAGGAGCCGCACCACCATTGGTCGGGGGGGGCGGCCAAGCCCCGGCGGGCGAGCGGGCACCCGGTGAGCTCGCTCCAGAGTGAAAAATGGAGTAAGCCCCTCCGGCGCCACCACAGTGCGGAACCAGTTCTCCATGTAGGCCACCGCATCCTCCCCCTCAATCCGTTCCGGCAGGCCTACGACCCGCACGTTGTTCCACCTATTGCGGCCTTCGGCATCCTCCGCCCTCCGCTCTAAAGTGTCCAGTCGGGCCAAGATGTCCGTGATCCTGTGCTCCGCGGTCACCACCGATGGCTTCAGGTCCAGCAACAGTTGGTCATGATCCTTGACCCGGTCCGCCAACTTCGCGTGATCCGCGCGTAGCAGCCCCAGGCCCGTGGCCACTTGGGCAATGTCATTGTGCAATGCCTCCTTAGTGGAGGTGATCGCCTCAAGGATGGCATCCAAGCGCCGGTTCAGCCGCTGTTCCTGGTCAAGCTCCGGGGAGGGACTCTCACTCAGCCGGGTCGATGTCGCTGAGTCCCCCTCACGGCTCCCGGGCATCGGCCCTCCGATCGCCGCCATATCAGGGCACTGCGTCACAAGTCCGGCCACCCGTACTACGGGACACCCGTGGGTCCGTGCCGGCCACCGGGCACCGGGCAGTGCTATGTCCCCGCCAATGGTCTCAGGAGCAATGACCAGGCGGACGAGCTCCGTTCCGTCACCCCCACCGGGCCTGTGGGGGGAGGATGAGTCTTAGGGCGGAGGCCGACGAGAACCCCTGATCTCCTGGGTGAATCGGGCAACGTCCCCCGGTCTCAGGGCATCGCGCCACCAGTCCCAGTGCGTCGGGCAGTCGGGTGCAGGGTCCCTCGCTGCTTGGCGACAGCCGGACTCAGGGCTGAAGTTCGGGACCGTCCGACCTCCCCGCCGCCATTTTCTTCACACCCCGGACTACACCTCGGCCGCCTCTTCCTCGATCTCCTCGGGGCCAGCAGTCCCCCAGCGACTCTCCGAGTACGTCCAGCTGTCCCCATACACTTCAGAGGGCAGGAACGTCGTCTCCGGGTCGCCTAGGGTCCCGAAAAACAGGAGAATTAGCGGGATTCCGCGCGGAGCTGCGAGCTCACGCCGCCATCCCGATCGGCGTCCAAGCCACGCCCCCACAGGCACACTCATCAACATTTTAAATGTGTTTACATCTAATATTCAGGGACTGTAACATGCAATATTGATGCAAATAATCTCTGTGACACCATCCTATTTCTCATATGTTAGGTCTTATTTTGATCTAAAAGAATCTTTTTTTATGGATGTTGTATTAAACCTTAACACAAGATTTCTCTGCAAAATGTTTGTAATAGACTCACACAACACCCACAATAAAAAGAAAGTAAAGGAAAACATTATTTATAACAATCTGTTTTGAAATTATTCAAGGTCACAAGGGCAAGACTTTCTGCAGAACATAGCTGGCTCTATCTAGGGACATCCCTGAAAGGCAGGGGCGCTGGGCCAAATCCCACTTTGTCCATGCCTTAAAATGTCTCTGGGTCCGGAGGTGCGTGGGGAGGCTGTTCCAGGTCTTTGCTGCGATGTGGGAGAAGGAGCGTCCTCCACTGCTGCTTTGGTAGATGGGGGGGTATGGCCATTTGTAAGGGAGGTGGATCGTAGTCTTCTCAATGGAATTATCCCCCAGAAAACATATATGCACATTTCTCAGGCACACCACAATGCAACTGCCAAACACCTAGTTTGAGGGATGCACAAATCCGGGGCCTTGTCTAAATCACACAGCTCAAAACAATTCAGTTTTTTCAACCTATAGTATATAGATGCACAAACTTCAGGCAATTCTGTCTGCCTCCACTGGTTTAAAATCCACAGCCCCAATTTTTTTACTTTTAAAAAGGCAGAATTTCAGTGGTATTCTCTGCAACACAATCATTCCTTTGATAGGGCAGTGAGATATTCAGGGAATCATGAATTCTTATACCATCTAGCACTGCCAGGAAAATGTCATAACCATGGTAGTAATAGCATTAATTTAAATACAATGACCAGCACCTGACAGAAGCACCAAGCTACCCTGCTAAGGAAAACAGGCTCCTTAATTGGGGAGCCTCTGCATGGTGCCTGCCTTCTAGAATGACAGGAGGACTTTGCTGACAGGCGCTGCACACAGGCTTCTACTGAAGTTGCTTTTAAGAGCACTCTCAGGAGTCCGGCAATGTATTTACCTTAAAGCAATTATTATTTAGGAAAATATATTGCTCGGTCCTTCAAAGTGTTCCTAAAAGCAATCGTGCTGGGCTTGCTTTTTCAGCCTGTGGAGAGTGGAGCATCCCTGAATACCAGGTGGTAAAAAAGTGGGTGAATTTTGAAATTTTTCACACATACCAATTCAATATTGGGCAGAGAGATGCATGTAGGAGGTCTATGGGTCAGTTATTCTGACCCGACTGACATGTAATATACTAGGTCAGTGGGTGCTACAGTCACCATTGGGTAAATGCTAAGGAGCAAAAGATAAGGGAAAAAAAGGGTAAAAAAACATGTGCAGTGAACTCGGGTCACAGTTTGGACACCAAATGATATGACTGATCACTTGGTCTGTTTGATGGTTATCCACTATGAGAAGATCTGGATTTTGTCGACCAGTTTTTGATCTAGCTCCATTCTCTGTGGTTTGAGTTCACTGCAAATGTTTTTTCCCTTTTTTTTCCCCTTATCTTTTGCTCCTTAGCATTTACCCAATGGTGACCGTAGCACCCACTGACCTAGTATATTACATGTCAGTCGGGTCAGAATAACTGACCTCTAGACCTCATATGTTCTTAGTGTTGTTCATATTGTGTAGCTGGGGAAGTGAACTAGTAGTAGGTCTCTAAACTTGGTTTCCCTATGACCCTCCTTCCTCGGTTTGTGTTTTAACAGAGAGATGCATGGACATAGTGACATTACCTTACAGGCACAGTGCATGAAAGGTATAGCGTATAACACGCCTCTTCAAAAACACACACAACAAATAACACTGCATCCACATATCATGCCATAAATCAAACAAAGACAAACCTAACTAGCCACAAGTATACCTGCAATATGAAAACAGATAGAAATGAAGACAGAAGTCACCAGACAGTCATTCACCATCTTGAACTGCACACAACAAACAGTGAGGGTCAGCAACAGCATCACGCGTGACATAGATGGTCCCATGCTCCAACAGTTGCTTTCAAAGCTAGGAAGCACAACTGCAATCCTAAATACTCCCATTCCCAGATATTACATGTTGAACTCTTCAATAGGAAGCACAAACTTGCTTGAAATCTAATAAAATGCAGTTGAAATCATTCTAATTGTAAAACACTGCACTTTCAACATGAGAAAACCAAGGAATTCATCTAGAGTTTGTTAGAGCAGGAGCACCTTTATAATTTAGTGGATATCCCCCTCCACCAAACTCACAATCCCTCTGCCTCAAATAGATTCTGGGGATCCAGTAATCAGGATCCCAGCACCACCGGATGGCCGGACCACAGTGGTTGTAGTCCCCCAATTCTCAATAATCCAAACCCACCCTAAACCCCAAATCATTTTCATTCCTAGGACTGCAAGGAATATCAAAATGTCCTTGAAATGCAGGGAAAAAATTCATGCTTATTTTGGATATTTTTCTTTTGTGTTTTAGTAACAAACTTCTGCTTTGGGGGTTTGGTGCTGACTAGCAAAAGCGAATACAGAGGGCACAAAGAAATTGGTGGCCTTCTCTACATTCAACAGTGAAAAAAGTCAATTCACTGTCATGCAGAAGCACGTTTATCATAGGATCCTCACCAGGCAGGCCGAGGTCTTTGATATGTGAGAGGTCCACTGAATGGGTGGGGGAAGTGAAGCTGAGGCCACAGTCTCCACCAGCCATAGGAATTCGAGGGTCATCTGCTTAACAATAAATGAACGTCCAGATGTCATTATTGTTATAACTTTTCTAGTCTAGAGATTCCACTTTTTAAGTTACATGTGCTAAACCATCAAAGGTGAGTTTGTTTTTTAGTTTATGCTATTTTCCCCTGCAAAGAGATAATCACGTCTACTCAATTATAGTCATAGTATTTAATCTGTGAAGGATGTTCTGTTTTATTCTGAATAATTCTATTCAGTTATGAGAAACATTTAATTGACAGCTGGTAACTGTGTGTCTTCATTATTTGAATAACACAATTTTGCAGAGTATGAATAAGTAATAAGGCATCAGACCATTCTTTTGTAAATTGTTTATTCTAAGACATCCAAGGACTAAAGAATGTTATAAAAGCTGAGCACATGGTGTTAAGGGAGGGAGGAAGCTTCACACCAGGTAACAATGAGGCAGATCATGCAGAATCGCATCACCTGCTTTAACTGAAGGTTACTCAGAAAGGTATTCAGCCTTCATTTGCTTAGCTTATCAGTTCAGCTTGCCTTGCACGATGAGCATAGAAGGTTATTACGTTGAACATCAGTGCAATTGTTCAAGCAGGTATGCGGATGTGAACATCAATGAAACTCAAATTAGGCATTTACTTCTCTTCCATGCTAACATTAATTTAGTTAAAATTGAAGTAGAACAATGAGGGTATGAACACTATAAATTCATGCAACAAATATGCCAAAGATTTTCTTATTATTTATGCTTTTAGCAAATGTTTCGGCTGTCGTTCAATTTGTCTTTATTGTAGTTACAATTCATAGTGCGTGCACTAGAATAGGATTTTGATTTTAAAACAAGATTTTTTAAATGTACCCTTCAGTTCTTGGTGTTCTTGGGTGTGCTATTATTTTACAAAAGGTGAATACATTCCTTAATATTCCACAAACTATCACTGTGATGTCCCATGGGATTGATCTTTCCTTAACCACCTCTCACTCAGATATTGCTAAGTGGGTTGTGGCGTGGCTGCACTCATTTGATTTTGCATCTCGAGTTGGCACATTGACTGAGTTTTTAGTGTCAGAGGGTCTAGTAAAATTCACTGTTTTATAGAGTAATCTAGAACATGTATAATTTGCCGCCAGACGTGGCACACTTTAGTAATTTTGGATGCAACACTGAAGATACCATGTATTACAGTTAGCATTGATTTCCATTGCAGTTTTGGGTTCCTCCTGCAAATTATACAGGTACTTTCTATTGTTGGAGGTTTGCCAGGCACTTGACTTGTAAATAGTTATTCCCCATTTTGATTTATGTTGTTTGAATCTCACGTTTATTTAATCTGTTTGTTGAAAATGACACGAGTTCCTGTTCCTATATGATAAACTTCAGGACATCAGTCACACAACATCTCCTTGTGAGTGGTGTTCCTAACAACGGAGGTGGGATGGCATTTGTTGTAAATGGACATGCTGCATACCCCTTTGAAATTCTTTATTCATGGGCGAGTTTGATGCTGTAGATCCCAAACCTGGGAACTATCATACATGCAGGGCTGTACCAAAGCCACCAAATTATGAACCCTACTGCAATTTAGAAGCACTGCTAGGGAATGAATTCAGAACACCAAGTATGGGTTAATGGTCAGCCACCACATGGCATGCATAACATCAGAATGATTCCCTTAATTAATGAGGGTGCCACTTGGCCTGTATTACATGGGGTGGATGTGGTGTGAACAAACAGGCAGTCAAGGCAGTGGCAAAACAAGTATAATCAATTGACAGTAAAAACTATAAGTAAGGAAAAGTTTTTAAAAAGGCAATCAAAACTTTAATGTAGATAGTTAAAAATCATATACATACATGACATAATCATAATCATACGATATGGACATAAGGCTTAAAAAACATACATTTCATTATTTTATAAACATACATATGAAATCAGTATTATTAAATTTATAAAAATCACACTGTAGCGCGTGCAACTCGACGCGCGTTTCGGCGTAAAGACGCCTTCTTCAGGAGCCACACAAAAGTGATGAAATCTTAAATACATATTATAAATAATCAACACAATTTAATAAACCTTCTTGTTTCATCATGTAAAAAGGATATAGACACATCAAACACAGTTCTCTATTGAATCCTAAACCTCAGTATTCACTGCCAAGAGAAAAAGTAGTATCATGTTGCCAACACAATTTGTTATATTAATGAACAAGATTGTAGAGTACTCAAACAACAAAGGGGGGGGGGATACAATATACAGTGAAACATACAGTCAGGATGGTACTAGGGACAGTTCCCTTTACATGTATATATTCATTCTATTTATGCATTCTTATGCTCATATATACTCACTATTTTCTGTAAAATGGCCCAAGCTGTATAAACTGAGGCAGCGATAAATCTCTTGAATAATCGATAGGTATAGAGGTCATCAAACCGAATATGTTTCTAAAGTATACAAATCATCAAATAGTCAATTGCAGTGTAGTTTCTGGGCTGATAGAGCAAAAGGTAAGGAAATAACAAGTGAACATCACATGATGACATAGGCATGTGGGACTAAAGCTCCAGCCATACTGAACAAATGATAAAGGATGACCAAGATCCAGTCAGAATCGTGTCACAACAAGAGGATGTACCAATCCTACCTACAGATAATAGCGTCCCTAATGTCCTTCTATAATGCGATAAAGGTATATCAGAAGGCAACCAGCGTAAGGTCAATAGTGATTAACCATTGACTGTGTTAAATTACATGAAAAATTAATCAAGCACTGATGTATCATGATATACGGGAAAGTGCTCAAACAAAACCTCCGTAATTCATGTTAGCCAACATAACAGTAGGTTATATCCGATGGTTATTGAGTTAGGAGCTCATTTGACAAGACATGCAAATGTAATAAATACATGGCACAATCGCACATGTGTCTGTCAGAAGGAAAAAACCAAACACTAAAGAGGTTAATTAGCTATATTCCATACGCACCTTATAAGTGTATCTTTAGGGCGTTGTAGGGATGCTTTAAATCTGATAATCCTCACGCAACAATTGAGTAAAAAACGATAACATCTAAAAGGCAAAATATAAGAGATGGAAAATCCGGAAGAATATATGTAATATCGGAGTCATGCGACAAGGACAATTTAGAAAAAAATAAAAAGGAGAAAATAAATCCCTAATCGCGATTACGCAATTCTGGGTAGATACAGTTAACATGGTAACTACCTTGTTGTTTGTTTGGTCTCGCAGGAAAGAACGGTAAACCGCCGTATAGCGGGGATTTCCTTTCAAAGACTCCGTATGACAAACAGCAACTAAAAAGTCAAAATACGTGTATACAATATCAAAAAAAGGGGAATCTATTCTTGTGGCATTAAGTTATTCTTGCCACAAATAATCTACACATAACGGGGATGTACCAAAGGCGGCACTTACCTCTAGAGATCGAGAAAAAGCAGGATAATACATTTAAAAGTCAAACGTGGCGGCGTGAGCGTCCGTCCTGCGCTCGGTTTCCCAAAAAATTATCGCCATGCCCTCGAAATGCGCCATTATAAGTACTGCGCTAAAGATGGTGAAATGAATCCACCTGAAATTAATCACAAGATAGAAGGCGGACTGTGGAGTGGAATAGAAAGGACTTCCTATTCACACAAAAGACGGACTTCCTAAAGGGTCTGCGATAGACACAAAAGGTGGACTCATTCATCTGATCCGCAAAAATAATACGATGAACATAGAAGGTAAACTAATTTAAAAAAATAAATAAATAAATAAATAAAAACAAATGACTATGTAAAGCGACGGCCCTCGTATAAATAGTTAAGTATATGCAGAGGGAACGCGGGAGGGGCGGGGGCCGGGGGTAGAGAAGAAAAAGTCAAATGTGTAATGAAACACCGATTCCTACTACTAAAGATAGAGGAAGGGCTACACGGTAGCCAGACAATATCAATGGGCTCCCAATCTCTACAATAAGCGAGAAAAGATTTATTTGCAAAGGGCAAAGAAAAACAACAATGAAACCTGGTAAATGAGAAGAAACCGAAACAAAACCAATATGGTGCAAGGATGCATAATAATAAAGGCTAAAAGGAGACTAAAGAATAAAGATTAGAAAAGGTATAAAAGATAATGAAGAAAAAAATATAATGAAAGAAGTAATGTTGGATAATACATATATAGTTAAATGGAAATGAGATAATAGAACTAGAGAGCAGAGGAAAGATACGTAAAGCAAGAAAACTTGCAATAAAGGTGGGACATTACAATGGTTCCAGTCCTCATTATTAGGTGGTTAGTCATGCAGACAATATCAAGAGACTAGAAAGACTCGGGTCAGATGATTGCACTTTCCCAGGGAATTTTGCTATTCAGCCCGTTTTTAAAGGTTCCAAAACTAAAAATCCAAAAGACCTCTCTTTTCTTACGGACTTTACAGCCACCTCTACTATCTGGAAGTCTGATTTTTTCAATGATGCACCATCTGAAGTCATCTGGGGCATGATGCTTCTCCAAGAAATGTTTAACTAGAGGGGCTATGGCTTTCTTAGTACATATTGCTGAGCGATGCTCAGTTAGTCTTGTTTGGATTAGCCTAGATGTTTCGCCAACATATCCCAAGTTACACAGGCACAAGATAAAGTAAATACAGTTCGAAGTCTTACAATTCCACATGTCATGTGCCTCCATGCGATGTCCATTATGCTCAAGTGTTTGGCCTCCCAGAATCGTACTGCAAGACTTACAGGGTGAACATTTAACAGTACCCTTAACTGGGAAATTGCCGATCAACGATCTTTGCACAAATTCAGATTGAATACTTTTACAGGTAAAACGGGAATGTACTATCAAATCTTTCAGGTTTTTGTTTCTTTTATGTGCAAATAATGGCTTGGCTAGTTTTTCATTTGACGTGGGATTAGAATTCAAAATATGCCAGTTGGCATTGATGATCTGCTTAACCCTATTATCAAGAGTAGAGTGCTTGGTGATGCAGAGTAGTTGGTTACTCTCTTTAGGCATTTTAGTTCTCAAAAGATGGTCACGGTCATAGAATCTAACTCTTTTAATAGAGTCTCTTACTAGTCTGTGCGGATAGCCACGGTTTAAAATTTTTTGTCTCATTATCATGGCTTGTCGATCAAAATCTGCCAGATTAGAACAATTCCTTCTAACCCTTAGGAATAGGGAAAACGGGATACTCTGGCGTTGACACCGAGGATAAAAGCTGTTAAAGTGAAGTAATGTGTTACGCGCTGATGGTTTCACATAAAGGTCAACAATAATCTTATTGTCCTGATGTTTAATTAATAAATCCAGGAACTCCACACTATTCTTATCGAAATGTGCTGTGAATTTAAGATTACTATCTGTCAGGTGTATCCATTTCAAAAACTCCTCTAAGGTCTCAATCCCACTGGTCCAGATAAAAAAGATGTTGTCACTATATCTGGACCAGTGTGATATAGACTCAAAAAATGGGGCAATTTAATTGTAAATGAATTTTGCCTCAAAAGCCGCCCTATAGATATTGGCAATGGACGGTGCTACAGAGGCCCCCATGCTGACTCCTCTCACTTGTCGGAAGAGAGCATCTCCGAACTCAAATATATTTTCCATCAGGACTATATTTAGGAGCTTGAGGATAAATGCTTTAGGGCACGGAATCGCATAGGTATCAATGAACCAACTTGTCGCACTCACAACTTCTAGTTGTGGAATATTGCTGTAAAGCGCTTCAATGTCCATAGTGACTAAAGTATCCCTACTATGGTTAAATGGAAGGTTCTCTATTTTCTGTATCATAGATCCTGTGTCCTTAATGTAGGATGTAATCTTTGATATGTTTGGGCGTAGATGAAAATCAATGAATTTTGAAAGCGGTTCGGTGTTAGTGCCGATTGTAGATACAATTGGCCTTCATGGGGGGTCTGTCTGATCCTTATGGATTTTAGGCAATCCATAGATATAAGCTGTTTTACCTTGGTTGGTATTAAGGTAATCAAAGTCTTTCTGATTAATGTCACAATTTGAGAGGGCTTGTTCAGTAAGGAGTTTTATCTTTTTATTTACCTGATTATGGGGATTAGACTTAATCCTAGAGTAAGTCTTATCATCAGTGAGCATAGTCATCATTTTTTGTTTGTATTTCTCTGAATCTATTAGAACAATACCTCCACCCTTATCGCAACTTTTGATGATTAGGTTGTCATTAGTTCTCAAAGTTTTTAAGGCTTCAGATTCCTCTTTATTCAAATTGTAAATGGGCTTCGGTATATATCGTAATGCTCTTTCTAATTTTTGTAAGACTACGAGCTCGAAAGCCGCCACCTCTGGACCAAGTTGGTCCAGAGAGGGGCAAAAAGTGGAGGGTAGAGCTAGTTGTCTAGGATTAAGCGGGACTTTGTTCTGATCCATATCTGAGGAGAAAAACCTTTTGAGTCTAATCCTTCGAAAAAATGAAATTATATCTTGCTGTAGTTCAAACACATTCACATGGGCGTGTGGAACATATGTCAAACCTTTTGAGAGGAGAGACTCACAGACAGGATCTAATTCTCTAGATGACAGATTGAATATAGGGATTACATCCCTTGTCTCCAGTATTGGCGACTGCGTGTATCTCGCACAAACTGGGGTTCCTGTGGTTGTTGTTGTTGATGCTGATGGTGCATCTGTTGAAAATTCCCTCTGTTCTGAGTCTGGAAATGCACTCTTGGACAGCCCCGGAGTGGCCCCCTGTTGGATAAAAAAGGCAGTTTAGAGCGGGCTCCATTATATTGATTGTAATTGTCGTCCTGTTCATAAAAGGCATTAGCACCTTCATTTTCGGAGTCTGAAGAGTCTGTGAAATTATTGACTCTTTGTGGTGCTGATCTGGTGTCGTCTACATAATGATTCTGTTTATAAAAATCCTGCCTTAAATATGGATAGGTGTTTTCAAGAGTACAAAAACGTTTGCCCTTAGCTAATTTATCATTTTTTCTCTTGTTTAAATAAGTACTAAAGAAGTCTAGTTCCTTATTGGCTTCTTCTATTTTTCTTATAGCTTCATCCACTGATCCCATTAGCCTAATTTTTTCTTCTAAATCTTCAACTTCTTTCTTAATATCTGCTGCCAACTCTTTTGCAGTTGCAATAATTAGAATCATTAAATCCTGGGAGCATCTATTGGCTATGTGGCTCCATTTTTCAAGGAATGGCCTATGGTGTAGAAACAAACCAGGTATATTTTGGACTCTTAAGCCCATTGGGATTATGCCAGATTTCAAGTATGCCAGCATAAACTCTCCATGAGCCTCCATGTGTCTCAGTTTTTTCTTTAGTTCCAGCAAATTGCGACATTCGTCGTTATGCTGACTATTAAAATTACTGTTACTGCCTGATGTAGGGTTGGTTTCTACTAATAACGGGAATTCATCGTCTGTGACGACATCTTTTTTATCTGGACCAGTGGGATTGAGACCTTAGAGGAGTTTTTGAAATGGATACACCTGACAGATAGTAATCTTAAATTCACAGCACATTTCGATAAGAATAGTGTGGAGTTCCTGGATTTATTAATTAAACATCAGGACAATAAGATTACTGTTGACCTTTATGTGAAACCATCAGCGCGTAACACATTACTTCACTTTAACAGCTTTCATCCTCGGTGTCAACGCCAGAGTATCCAGTTTTCCCAATTCCTAAGAGTTAAAAGGAATTGTTCTAATCTGGCAGATTTTGATCGACAAGCCATGATAATGAGACAAAAAATTTTAAACCGTGGCTATCCGCACAGACTAGTAAGAGACTCTTTTAAAAGAGCTAGATTCTATGACCGTGACCATCTTTTGAGAACTAAAATGCCTAAAGGGAGTAACCAACTAGTCTGCATCACCAAGCACTCTACTCTTGATAATAGTGTTAAGCAGATCATCAATGCCAACTGGCATATTTTGAATTCTAATCCCACGTCAAATGAAAAACTAGCCAAGCCATTATTTGCAAATAAAAGAAACAAAAACCTGAAAGATTTGATAGTACATTCCCGTTTTACCTGTAAAAGTACTCAATCTGAATTTGTGCAAAGATCGTTGATCGGCAACTTCCCAGTTAAGGGTACTGTTAAATGTTCATCCTGTAAGTCTTGCAGTACGATTCTGGGAGGCCAAACTTTTGAGCATAATGGACATCGCATGGAGGCACATGACATGTGGAATTGTAAGACTTCGAACTGTATTTACTTTATCTTGTGCCTGTGTAACTTGGGCTATGTTGGCGAAACATCTAGGCCAATCCAAACAAGACTAACTCAGCATCGCTCAGCAATACGTACTAAGAAAGCCATAGCCCCTCTAGTCAAACATTTCTCGGAGAAGCATCATGCCCCGGATTACTTCAGATGGCGCATCATTGAAAAATTCAGACTTCCAGATAGTAGAGGTGGCTGTAAAGTCCGTAAGAAAAGAGAGGTCTTTTGGATTTTTAGTTTGGGAACCTTTAAAAACGGGCTAAATAGCGAAATTCCCTGGGAAAATGCGATCATCTGACCCGAGTCTTTCTAGTCTCTTGATATTGTCTGCATGACTAACCACCTAATAATGAGGAATGTCCCACCTTTATTGCAAGTTTTCTTGCTTTACGTATCTTTCCTCTGCTCTCTAGTTCTATTATCTCATTTCCATTTAACTATATATGTATTATCCGACATTATTTCTTTCATTATATTTTTTTCTTCATTATCTTTTATACCTTTTCTAATCTTTATTCTTTAGTCTCCTTTTAGCCTTTATTATTATGCATCCTTGCACCATATTGGTTTTGTTTTGATTCCTTCTCATTTGCCAGGTTTCATTGTTGTTTTTCTTTGCCCTTTGCAAATGAATCTTTTCTCGCGTATTGTAGAGATTGGGAGCCCATTGATATTGTCTGGCTACCGTGTAGCCCTTCCTCTATCTTTAGTAGTAGGAATCGGTGTTTCATTACACATTTTACTTTTTCTTCTCTCCCTCCGGCCCCCGCCCCTCCCGCGGCCCCTCTGCATATACTTAACTATTTATACGAGGGCCGTCGCTTTGCATAGTCATTTGTTTTTCTTATTATTATTATTTTTTTTATTAGTTTACCTTCTATGTTCATCGTATTATTTTTGCGGATCAGATGAATGAGTCCACCTTTTGTGTCTATCGCAGACCCTTTAGGAAGTCCGTCTTTTGTGTGAATAGGAAGTCCTTTCTATTCCACTCCACAGTCCGCCTTCTATCTTGTGATTAATTTCAGGTGGATTCATTTCACCATCTTTAGCGCAGTACTTATAATGGCGCATTTCGAGGGCATGGCGATAATTTTTGGGGAAACCGAGCGCAGGACGGACGCTCATGCCGCCACGTTTGACTTTTAAAGGCATTATCCTGCTTTTTCTCGATCTCTAGAGGTAAGTGCCGCCTTTGGTACATCCCCGTTATGTGTAGATTATTTGCGGCAAGAATAACTTAATGCCACAAGAATAGATTCCCCTTTTTTGATATTATATACGTATTTTGACTTTTTAGTTGCTGTTTGTCATACGGAGTCTTTGAAAGGAAATCCCCGCTATACTGCAGTTTACCGTTCTTTCCTGCGAGACCAAACAAACAACAAGGTAGTTACCATGTTAACTGTATCTACCCAGAATTGCGTAATCGCGATTAGGGATTTATTTTCTCCTTTTTATTTTTTTCTTAATTGTCCTTGTCCCATGACTCCGATATTACATATATTCTTCCGGATTTTCCATCTCTTATATTTTGCCTTTTAGATTTTATCGTTTTTTACTTAATCGTTGCGTGAGGATTATCAGCTTTAAAGCATCCCTACAACGCCCTAAAGATACACTTATAAGGTGCGTATTGAATATAGCTAATTAACCTCTTTAGTGTTTGGTTTTTTCCTTCTGACAGACACATGTGCGATTGTGCCATGTATTTATTACATTTGTATGTCTTGTCAAATGAGCTCCTAATTCAATAACCATCGGATATAACCTACTGGTATGCTGGCGAACATGAATTGCGGACGTTTTGTTTGAGCACTTTCCCGTATATCATGATACATCAGTGCTTGATTAATTTTTCATGTAATTTAACACGGTCAATGGTTAATCACTATTGACTTTATGCTGGTTGCCTTCTGATATACCTATATCGCATTATAGAAGGACATTAGGGCCGCTATTATCTGTAGGTAGGATTGGTACATCCTCTTGTTGTGACACGATTCTGACTGGATCTTGGTCATCCTTTATCATTTGTTCAGTATGGCTGGAGCTTTAGGTCCCACATGCCTATGTCATCATGTGATATGTTCACTTGTTATTTCCTTACCTTTTGCTCTATAAGCCCAGAAACTACACTGCAATTGACTCTTTGATGATTTGTATATTTTAGGAACATATTCGGTTAGATGACCTCTATACCCATCGATTATTCAAGAGATTTATCGCTGCCTCAGTTTATACAGCTTGGGCCATTTTACAGAGAATAGTGAGTATATATGAGCATAAGAATGTATAAATAGAATGAATATATACATGTAAAGGGAACTGTCTCTAGTACCATCCTGACTGTATGTTTCACTGTATATTGTATTCCCCCCCTTTAGTGTTTGAGTACGGTACAATCTTGTTCATTAATATATCAAATTGTGTTGGCAACATGATACTACTTTTTCTCTTGGCAGTAAATACTGAGGTTTAGGATTCAATGGAGAACTGTGTTTGATGTGTCTATATCCTTTTTACATGATGAAACAAGAAGGTTTATTAAATTGTGCTGATTATTTTTAAAATGTATTTCAGATTTCATTACTTTTGTGTGGCTCTTGAAGAAGGCGTCTTTACGCCGAAACGCGCGTCGAGTTGCACTCGCCACAGTGTGATTTTTATAAATTTAATATTACTGATTTCATATGTATGTTTATAAAATAATGAAATGTATGTTATTTAAGCCTTATGTCCATATTGTATGATTATGATTATGTCATGTATGTATATGATTTTTAACTGTCTACATTAAAGTTTTGATTACCTTTTTTAAAAACTTTTCCTTACTTATAGTTTTTACTGTCAATTGATTATACTTATTTTGCCACTGCCGTGACTGCCTAGGGTGTTTGTTCACACTTTATTGTCCCTGCTCTAGGAGCTCACTGATATCAGTGTCTAGGGGGTCCTTGTTTCTCGCAAATTACATGGGGTGGATAGCATTTAATTGAGCATGACAACATCAAAAAGCCAGATCGGAATCAGTATCCTGATAAGCATGTTTCCTGTCTGTGGAGACAGTAAAAACTAAAGGCAGAAACAGGTGGACAGACTGAGTATCACAGAAATAATTAATATATCAAGCAGAAATGCGCAAGCGCGCGCATGCACAGTTTTCCCAGAGACGGCGATGAAGAGGATGAGGGCAGCATGGGGACGCCACAGCCAAGGTAGGGGGTTTGTCTTTACTGTAAAGTCTTTTTATTTAAGTTTTAATCAATTGTTAATAGGGGGTGGGAGGAGGGGGCTGACCAACTCCACTCCGCCGTGGATTGTTCAGAGATTTGCCTACTCTGCGTTCTCCGCGGAATGCAGAGTAGGCAAATCTCCGCACACTCTGCAGGCGGAGCGGAGGTCTCGGATCGGGGTTAGCTGTGCATCAAAGCCTGGCAGACAGCGAATGATTCCTAGTTTTTGTTGCCTGCCTACCTGGGTCATAAACGTGCGTGATGCGTGCAGCTATTGTACCCCCGAGAAAAATAAATTTGCCCATGGTGAGTGCCCTACTAGGAATGTCAAAACAAAGACTGTCGGCTGAGTAAAGTGACTTTTTTTTTAATCACTATTGTGTGCAACAGTTGCGAGCACACTTAAAAAATGCAGTGTTATTACTTCTAAAGTCATCAGCAATACTGACTTATTTAAGAAGAGAACCGTTATAGAGCATTTACTTTGCATTAGTGTAATTGGAATGAAAAGTAAATACTATGTAATGGTTGCTCTGTAAACAAAATAGCACTGTTTATTTACAAAGTAATACCGATTAAAACATTTACCTTTCTTTGTTTTTCTACAATGGTGAAGTAATTTCTCTGTAGCTGTACTGCTTATATTGATGTACCGAAAAAACTAAATAACCTATGGAGCTTTACCTACCAATAGCTCCCAATACCTATTATCAATAATCAGTCAGTTGGCAATGAAGAAGGTTCAATCATTTATTAACAAAGACTCTGACAGAGGAGCCTCTCCCGACCTCACCCCTCGAGGCTCGCAGAGAAGACTGCTGGCACATACTCAATAGCTTGCATATATACTATTACATTCTCAAACTGTTACCCAAGAAAGGAAAAATACAAGTTGGTACAGGTGGTTTCATAGGAAAGACCATATATGGCACACAAAGCAGAATCAGAATAGCTCTGTTCATTATAGCAAGGTAAAAGAAGTTGACTCCCTTCTGCCTACCTTCCGGGTGGGCTCACATGGCGCCTCCAGGAATGTACTTATCAGGCTCGCACCCACTTGCAACCTTGACGATCCTAACAAGGGAAGAAGCAACCCTTCCTCAGCTGCCTGTCTATAACTCAAACGCAGGGATCCTGCTTACTAAACAGAAAGTTACGAGCTAAGGCCACAAAACGGCGTCAGTTCGGCTCTGCTAACTATTCTAACATGAAACATCCATGAAGATATGTGTGCTATTATACAAAACTAACCAATCGATATATTTCTCATCTAAATAAATTGAATATATAGATACATCATGCTAACAATTATAATTATATGTGCCTAGGCCCGCAGCAAGGGGGAAATTCGGACTTCTGTCCTTCAACCCACCCTTTTAGTGTGATGTACCTAACTAATCAGAGCTAATCTTTCAAATGTCTTCATCAATTGCCATGAGCTCATGGATCTCATGCTGGATCATCTGATTTTTAACAGCTGTGGGAGTGGGGATTAATGCAGAACAGAGTCTAGTAACACATTAGGAGCAACATGCTGGGACACATTGCATGCAGAAACAGCAGATGAATACAACACCCGCTGCTCCAGCCAACATCATTAATAATTTCCAACCCCAGGTTGAGAGTAATCCCTAAAACCAACTAGAAAAGGACCAGGACCCATTTTCGGTATGTATTTCAGAGGCCAATCGATGTAACCTCTAAATTGCTAAATGAACGGAAGGGGCGGAGTCTGGAATATATACACAACAGGAGCTGCCGATCACGCGGCATGCTCCTACTCGATTGGCTAAGATGACATCTAAAACCATACGATTTTGAAGCAAGACAAGTCTCGTAGCCTGAATCTCTTCTGTTAAGTTTGTCAAAATATCTGTAGTGATATTAATAACTCGCTCAACCACCTGAGATAATCGTCGTACCTCCTTACTTGTGAAAATCGGGCCCCATATTGGAAACATTCCTTTAGTAATATCATAAAACTGTATACGATTACGAGGCAAATCGGAATCATATAACTGGTGATTTTATGATAATTGGTAGGAGCTATATAGACTGGAGGGTACAAGAAAGATAAATAACATCGACCTGCCCATCCACGTGGTAACCAAGTGTAAGCATTTTCTCTGCATATAAAATATACATTCGGAGGGGTTAGCAATGGAGGACTACTGAAAAAATCTTCAATCTGTAAGTATAATTGCAAGTACTTTCTCCAACTTGCACATGCCCCATCCCTTGTACACAAAAGGCAGATGTACTGTTCAAAATAGGTATTGGTACAATTCGGTCACTAGTCACATTTCTTGCCATAAACTGCTGAAAATAGTGTGTATGATTGAATGCTATCAAATCTAAAAGTTCATTCTTTAACTATGTGACATTTTGATGAGTAGTATATAAATTCCTACAAGCATTCGGGTCTAATGACACTGTAAACCACCAAGTGTTGATCCAACGGCTGTCCAATGCGGGGGTCACAGGAGTGGCGTTGCAGTGGATTAGGTCATTTCTGTGTGGTTGTACCTATCAGGTCTGGGAAGGCAGCGAGAAGTCTACATCTATCCCCCTCCAGTGCGGTGTGCCACAGGGCTCTTCGTTGAGCCCTACGCTGTTTAACGTTTATATGGCCCTCGTGGAGGATGTGGTTGCCCCTTTTGGGATAAAAATTGTCAGCTATGCTGACGATACCCAGCTGGTGGTTGCATTATCCCAACTGGTAAAGAACCCAGACTCGCTGCGCCTATGCCCTGACCAATGTACACACTTGGATGTGTGAATCGTCGCTCAAATTAAACGGTTCTAAGACCGAGATAATGCTATTAGGGCACAAGACTCCCTCTCTTCCCTCAACCATTTGGCCCAGCTGCCTGGGTGAGCTCCCCACCCCCAAGCAGGAGATCAAGAGTTTGGGAGTATGGTTGGAGCAAGATCTTTCTTTTAAGACCCAGGCTAAGAAAACGGCGGGGATCTGTTTTGGGCTTCTTCGCTCAGCCCGTAAAGTCTTGCCTCTCCTCCCCTTGCCATCGAGGAGGTTACTCATCCAGGGGCTAATAATTTCTAGGCTCGATTACTGCAATGCCATATTCCTTGGCGCCCCGGAAGCCACGCTCAGCAAGCTGCAGCAGGTGCAAAATGCTGCGGCCAGGATGCTGACTAACGCGCCAAGGAGACAATCAGCTAAGCCCGCCTTGAAAACATTGCATTGGCTCCCGGTGCGAGAGAGGGTTAAGTTTAAAGCTCTCTGCACTGCCCATAAGATCCTCCAGGGGAAAGGACCCCCCTCTCTAAGGAAGTTAGTGGTGCCCTATAAAGCGAACAGAGCTCTTCGCTCTGATCAGAAACTTCTGCTTCAGGTCCCCAGAGTTTATAAGGCCCGTACTGGTGGCAGAAGATTTTCGGTGCATACAGCCACCCTCTGGAATGCGCTCCCACTGAAAATGCGTCTTGAGACATGCACTCTTCGTTTTCGCAAGCTTCTGAAAACACATCTCTTCCCGTCTTAAGATGTTGGATTTGGCTTTGCAGCGGGTTGGCGGATACCTTGACAAGCGCTGGGATCCCCAAGGGTAACCTTTCGCTATATAAGACTCATAATAAATAAAATAAATAAAATAAATAAATGAACCTTCACCGTTATTTCCCGTAGGATCGAATCCTTGATGTGTCTCAATAGAGGCTAGAATCATATCATAATCTCGCTCCGTATATTGCTTAGGGTTTTCGACATAGTGCATGTACATAGACGATAAGATCTGAAACCATGCTTCACAACTACCTAAATATGATAGGGGTAATGAAAGAAACAAGTCATGCTTATGCATAACCGATGGCAAAAGACCACAAACCCAACAGTCTGTAACATTAGTTGTACTATGTGTCTGATGAAGCCTTTCGACAAATACATTCTTAGCATAGGTCTGGCGATGTTGTTCCTTATGAGGTGCTAATGTGAAAAATAAATGTTCTGGGGGTGCAGTCGTAGTTTTCAACATTGTATGCATCGTATGTTGATACTCTAAGTATACAAATACACTCATCAATATTACTGCAATGACTTTTACAAAAGCAAATTTCACACGCATGGTCCAAGCTGAAAACATGGATACATAAAAAGGCAAATAACGAGGAGCAAATGGGCGTTCTTCTTCAGGTATAATACGACCAAAGGGATACATTTCTAACTAAAAGTCCAAAACTAAACTGGGGCAATGCAGTCCGACCTGCCAGAGGGTTCTGTCCCTGTGTCCGTTTAGAGCCTCACAGGCAGACTCCTATCGTTCATCTCAAAGCAATCGATTTATTCACGCTGAAATCCTTGAAAAGCAACATACAACCTGGGCCGTTCTGTTCGCAAGTCTTTCTTTCTGAACGGAGCAATAACAGAGTTCCAGCTCTCAATGGGTTCAGTCCAGTGTCTCGCTCAGAACCCTCAGATAAGGATTCTAGCAAACCCTAATACTCAAGTCTTTCCTTATCTCCTACCATTACCATCTGGGGTACCGTGCTGTTTTCTCGGCCGCAGGTTGTATCGAACATGGCCAGGCGTTTCCAGCAAACAACACAGGAGAAGTTGGTTCCACGACATCAGAATTACCACTAGCTTGGTGATTGGTAGCAACAACAGAATTAGGGGCAATTACAGATTCCACTGGTGTTACCCCATATGATTCCGTCACTCCTCCTTCTAGCCCTTGCTCAATTTCGAGGGCGTCAGAAAAAGGAACAAAATGGGTGGCTCGTTCACCTTCCTGTGTCAAAATTCCATCTGGGTGCTGCCGATCATAAGGAAGCGGGAGAGGCAG
This sequence comes from Lissotriton vulgaris, assembly GCF_964263255.1. Classification (NCBI taxonomy): domain Eukaryota; kingdom Metazoa; phylum Chordata; class Amphibia; order Caudata; family Salamandridae; genus Lissotriton; species Lissotriton vulgaris. The sequence continues at coordinate 294,506,732 of NC_141693.1, forward strand.
ATGTTTAACATGGGAGACATGTATCCAATGTCGCTTCCCATCCACTTTCACCGCCGTCCGGGTAGCCAAAAGGACTTGGTGTGGATTAGACCACCTTGGTGCCAGGCTGGTGTCTCGCTGATACTTCTTGACCAATACCCACTGGCCGGGTTCCAAACGGTGTCCGAGACCCTCTGGCAGGGACTGCAACACTGCTGCTACCTGCTGGTGAATGGAACGAAGATCTTTAGTCAAGGCATATAGATAATCTATCAACATAGGATATTCAATCTCTCTAAAAGATCTAGGTCTTGGCACGCCCCATACATTTGCTGGTCGCCCAAACACCACCTCATATAGAGACAATCCCGAGCGGGAATGAGGAGTAACTCCTAATGACATTAAGGCCAATAGGAGAGTATCGGGCCACTTGAGTCTTGTACTTTCCTGTATTTTTGCAATTTTAAGTTTCAGTACTCCATTATATTTCTCCACCAGCCCTGCTGACTGAGGGTTCCGGGCTGCATGAAACTTCTGTTTAACCTGTAATCCGTTGCACACATATCTGACTAGATCTGCATTAAAATGTCCACCGTTATCTGTCCAGATCAATCGGGGCAAACCAAAGCGGGGAAAAAACTCTTGAGGAGGGCCTTTGCCGTGGCTAGGGCAGTGTTTTCTGTAGTCGGGTAGGCCTCAACCCATTTGCTGAAAGCGCATACCACTACCAAGACATATTTTAGCATATTTTAGATTATTGACGCGTTCCATATGGATATAATCCATTTGGATCACTTCAAAAGGCAGGGTCGGAGGTGCAAAATTACCACTAAGGACAGTTTCCCTCCCTCCAGGGTTGTGTTGCAAACAGATCATACAATATCGGACTAAATGAACAGCTGTTTTCTGAATATTTGGATTGTTCCAGACAGGATCTAAAAGTGCACAAATACCTTTTGCTCCAATGTGGGCTGGGCCATGAGCCATGGTTACAATAGCCTGAACTAAGGCATTCGGTAATAGCCATCTTTGCTTATCTGTCAAATCAACCCAACAGTTATTCTCATCCAACCTTCCCACTTCCTGTTCCCAGTGAGCCAATTCAACAGAAGTAGCTTCTTTTTGTATCTCCTGAACACTTTTCATGGTATTATTAAACAAATCAGATTCTTCCACCCATCTAGCAGAGGTGGTTACAAACATAGAAGTCATTTTAGACTGAGCTGTTTCTTTAGCGATCTGATCAGCAAAAGCATTTCCTTCCCCCACATCATCTACCACTGCCTTATGAGCACTACACTTTATTATTGCCACCTTTTCTGGTAATGTCAGAGCTGCTAAAAATCGTAAAATTAAGGGGCCATGCTGTATTCTCTGACCATGTGAGGTGAGGAAACCCCTTTCCTTTCACAGCCGCCTGGAACTATGGGCTACGCCAAAGGCGTATTGGCTGTCTGTATAAATATTGACCTTCAGTCCTTCAGTCCTTCGCTCCATTCACAAGCTCGTAATAATGCCACTAGTTCAGCGGCTTGTGCTGATTGATAGGGTACTCGAGAGGTTCCAACTACTGTTTTTAAAGTAGTGATTGCATAAGTAGCTGTCGTTGTGCCATCTGCTAACTTGAAACAGGAGCCCTCCACATACAATTCCCCTTGGGGGTCAGATAAAGGAATGTCTGTGAGGCCAATCCGACCCTTCGTCTCTTCTTCGGTCCGAAATATACAATCATGTACATAATTTACATAGTAACTTCGTCCGAAGGGAGGGGTAGTAACGTGGCAGGGTTCAGAGTGGCACATCGTTTAATCGTAATATGCGGGGCAAACAAAGTCAATTCATATCCAGTAAGGCGCGCACTTGTGAGATGCTGTGTCTTTGGCTTATTTAATAATGCGTCCACAGCATGCAGCACCATTACTGTGAGGTCAGAATTTAGAACTAGCCCTTCCGACTGTCGGAACGCCACCGCAACAGCTGCAGCGGCTCTCAGGCAGCTGGGAAGCGCTCTGGCAACATTATCCAATACTACAGAAAAATAAGCACAAGGTCTCTGCTTACCACCAAATCCTTGGGTCAACACTGAAAGCGAGCAACCGTCTACCTCGTGTACATAGAGCACAAAAGGTTTTCGGTAATCAGGAGTACCCAAGACGGGTGCAGAAGAAAGCGCAGATTTTAAAGAATCAAAAGATTGTTGACATTCATCAGTCCAAGGAAGAGGTTCATGCACATCTTTAGTGGTTAAATACAACAAAGGTTTACCAAGAGGGGAAAAAATAGGAATCCATTGGCGACAGTAGGAAGTAATGCCAAGAAAAGCACAAACATCACGCTGAGTACAAGGTACAGACATGTTAGAAATGGTAGTAACACGCTCAGGAGTTAAGCGCCTCCCCTCTTTCGACAGTAGATGACCAAGATAAGTCACCTCCTGTCGACAATATTGACATTTCGAGTGGGACACCTTATTACCTTTGGCCGCTAAATGATGCAACAATTTAACAGTGGCGTCTTTACAGCACTCCTCAGTATCTGAGGCCACTAGCAAATCATCCACATATTGAAGGAGGACATTTCCAGAGGGTAAAGTCAAATCATCTAGAACAGCTTTAAGAGCCTGGCTATAATAACTTGGACTTTCAGTATAGCCTTGGGGGGCGCGACAAAATCTGAAGCTGCGACAAGATAACGAGAATCCAAAAATCTGTTGGCTATTAGGATGGATCGGAATGCTAAAGAAAGCATTCTTCAGATCAATAACTGAGAAATACTTTGCCTTCGGGGGAATCATAGTGAGAATAATAGTGATGTCTGACACCAATGGATATTGAGGTATTACAATCTTATTAACCTCACGCAAGTCAATTACAAAACGATATTTATCAATATCCTCTGATGCTCCATCAATAGGGGCCTTTTTCAAAATCGGAAGAATAGGGCTATTACAGACATTGGCCGCAGTTTCTTCCACTATACCCTTATCGACCAAATCTTGTATTATGGACAGTAAGGCATGTTCGCCTGCCGGCGAAATCTTATATTGTGGTATACGTGGCAACTTCGCACCTTATTTTAGAGTTATATGGACAGGGGGAATGTCCAACAAACTGACATCCGCATCTCCAGTTGCCCATAGTGAAGAAGGGACAGCTGCTAGCTCGGGCGGAAGAGGTTCATTTTTAGCGAAGCACTGCTTACAATTTTTACTAGGAGAATGTATAGTTAAATAGACACCATCAGGGGAACAGTAGATTTTTGAATTTAATTTCTTCAACATATCCAAGCCCAATAATACACATTTTTAACACCATTTTGAAACGATTGAATGAGTATGAGGAAATTGCTCGCCAAACCGCGAGCTTGCGTAATTGATCTCCACGATTAGACATTTCTTTTTTTTTTTTTTAAATTTTTGAAACCTTTCTTGTGCATGTAATAGAAGAACAAATACGGGCCTACAACCATCCGGCCGGCCACAATACTTTTGAGCACAGGTGCTAGCAATACAGTCCCCCAACGGCATCAGGTGACATAGCAACAATTAAAACAGTTACACTGGAAAAAACATGTCGCCAGGGAGGAGGAGCAGTAAAGGTTAAATTTTAAAGTTTTTCGGTTAAATAAAAGTCAAGGAAGGATAGGTGCAAAGACGATCTGAGTCCGTACAGTAATTTCCCCACATGAGTAGGCAGCAGGAATAATAGCAACAGTTGCGTGAAGCACCCCATCAGAGTGGCAATACAATAGAAGAACAACTTGGACCACAGGAACCATGCTCGTACCACTCCCAGCGCCACCCACTCCCAGCCATCCCCTATCACAGACCCAGAAAGGAAAACAGTACAAGAAAGCGCAGAAAAGTGAGAAAAAGGCCCATAGAAACTAAATAAGGAAAATAAAATCTACCCCCCCACCCTACACCAATGCGGAGGCTACGGCCTACCCCCCCCGACAATGTGCCTGTCGCCCCTTAAAGAACCCGAAATGTAGTGCAAGTAAAAGAACAGAAAGAAGGAAAGAGAAGAAAAATAATAAAATATAACTCTGAAATATAGAGAGTGAGATTAGGCCACCCTAGTCTACAACTCTCAGAAACTACAAGTGAAGCGGGAGGAGGAGCCATTCTAAACGTTCCCAGCCCTCCAGTCAAAAACACTATCCCCACCCAGTCTGTGACCACTGAGAAACAAATATTAATACGAAAGCAGTCGGGGAAAGACATTATATCGTGCGTGACTTAAGCAAGCGTGTAAAATTCCTAATCCCGGTCCAACCAGCCAAGCAACCGACAGCATAAAAAGAACCTAGCCCTGTCCCGACCTCGGACAGATCCCAAAGTGAGGCGCATGAAGAAGGCCCGCCCCCACCAAGACAAAGAACCAATATGGCTGCATAACGGAGGAGAGTAAACCAGTGACGCAAAATGGCCAACGAGCATCATCAGTAAATCATTCGTCCTTTCCCAACCAAGTTCCATAGGCCATCGGGGACAAGGAGAGGTCCTGCACATATCGGAATAGTATTCCAATCCGGGTCCCCCCCAACTGATCAGGCATAAGGTCTGGGACCATCAATCACAACTTTTGTCCCCGGAACACCAACCCGCCAAATCAATCACCCCATAAGGCAGGGACAAGGAAAATCAAACACAGTAATTGCAGCTTGAAGTGGATAGGAGACCAGTCCGCATGATAGCAGCGGCGACCTGTAGTGGGGGATAATTGCAATCGATACATGACCAATGTGTCAAAAAGCAGTTCAGTCCGGGATCGTAGCCAGGCAATCGATCAGAACCACCAAAGGCAGACCTCAGCCCTCCCCCGTACGTCGGATTCCCTCCAGGAAAGGCAGCAGCTGTGAGTGTACTCCATGCAGAACAAAGGAGAAAGATGGCCACACTCGATGAAGACGAAGCAGAGGAAGAGGAGGGGAGTGTCCCCACTCACCAGCCAGATCAACATCCACTTTGACGAAATCTCCTTTTGTCCCAGGATGGCACCCACTCCGATGTCGTAGAAACAGCAATGTCAGCATTTGTACAGGCAAAGTCTCGGGTGTCGGAGTGGAGGGAGATTGTGCAACTATAGCCTCGTCCATTAGGAAACACTCAACATTGTAGCCAGGGACAGAGCAGCCCTCTGTATCCTCACGTTGCAACACTGTGTCCCCTCCGGGAGCAGTGAGAGGCAGTAGGGAATCAGCCAGCCGTAGTCGCTTTATATCAGAAGCAACTTCTTCGATCTTCCATTCCAGACCTCGGGCGTTCCTCCGCCATGTCGCCCTTAGTTCTGCTAGGGCTGAAAGGATGTCGCCACAAGTCAGGGCACCCCGCAATACTGGCCGGTCAGCACTGCTCGGCGGCGTCTCCAGAGCAGCCTCGGGCGCTAGGACGGGCAGGGCTGCAGATGTTGAGGGCAGGGGAGCCACCACGCTTCCGATCCGATATGTAGGCGCCATTACCGCCCATACGGTCAGCCCGCCGTAGAGGGAGGGGGGCGACCACAGCAACAAACGAAACAGCAGGTAGGGCCACTAATGGTAGCGCGGCTCCCAGTCTGGGGGGGTGGGGGGCTGCACAGAGTGAGAGCCCCCTCGCTTGCTGTTGGTGCGGGCGTGCGCGGCGGCAAAGACGCTCAAAATGGAGTCCACTCCAGTTGCCTGCCTCGGGACAAAGAAAGCGTCGCTGTCCCCGCTCCAGTCCTTCAAACAACCGCTCCGTTATGAAATGGGGTCCCGGCACAATGAAGAAGGGCGAGTCAGCCCAGCTCCGCAAATGTCAGCACCCAAAGGGATCGGGTCTGCCCCAGCGAGTCTCACCGACTGACTCCAGCGGCGTCCGGCGGCGATCATCTGGTCAGTTTTCAGGGGCTACGTCGGAGGTCGGCAAACGCCGCGAGTCCGCCGCGGATCCAGCCGGGAGAGACATCAGGTGAACGCCGTTTTCTCCAGCGCGGCTGTGGCCTCGGTTAAACAGGGTACAGCCGAGGGTAGATAGCAGGATTTTTGTCTAAAAGCAGACGGGCTGCGGAGCCGGGAACTCACGCGTCCGTTCCGTCCGCCATCTTGGCTCCTCCCCCCACGATTAGACATTTCTGACTAGTTACACACACTGTTAATACATACTGCACATTGGCTAATGTGTGGTTCTGACCTGGGGCTCCAGGCCATGACCTTATGTAATTATGTAAATATCCTTGTTTCCCATGTTTAATTCACAGGATGTGGCATGTAATTTTGTAAATATATTTTTCTTCCTTTTTGTGGAATTGTGTAAATATTGTGCACTTGTGTATGTACATAGAAATAATCTTATTGTCACTTTAACCTTTTTTACATTATTTCATGACACACCATGGTGATTCCGAGATTTTCTACTAACTGCGGTGTTATGAGGGACATCAACCCGATAATATGCTATGCAAGTGAACATCCATTTTTCCCCACATGTGCCATTCCCCGCGTCTGTGTCCGATCAGTGCCTCTGTGGTTGATTCACCACGTACGGAAGCGTGCGCGTCACCCAGGCGCCTTGATCCTACAAGTAGATTGACGCAGTGCTCCAGTCCACAACTGATGCCGACTGAGATGGCTGGCGGTTTCGTCGATTGGCCCTCGATCTAAGGTAATTCATTCTCGAGCCAGAGACGAGGGTTATTCATTCCTCAAGACCCGCTTCTGTCCCGTAAGGAGCATGCTGCCGTTCTGACTGTGTACATTCCCCGTGGCAGGCTCCCGCCACCACTCCCCTTGGCGATATGGCATTTATGCCTTTTTTCAGAAATTTCGCGGCATGAGATGGCTAGCTTTTTCAACCTAGTGCACCCCCTAGTCCCCGCTGAAGGCGCCTCAGCAATCATGCTTCTACGTCTTCTTTTCTGGTATGCCCTTGAGGTTGAGCTCCCTTTTAAACCGGGCCCTTCGAGCCTTGGCCCCCACTTAGACGCCCTTGAATGTACACCCCGCTTATTACATCCATCACCAGCTTGTGTCCTTACTGTTCGATCGACCGGGCATTCTACAATTGTAATTGTTCTTCACATTTTCAGGAAGGGAACCAGTCCTTGTTTAGGAATAGAAGGGTGAAGATGCTCACCTGTTAATACGTTTCTGGCGACATTGGGCCCTGAAACGTTCCTCCTTGGATACAGTACACCTGGGAAGCCAGGCTTGGCTCCAGCCAAGGTCAGTTTACTCAATTACTGGACCTTTGTTCACCACACACAATAGCACTTTTTAATACAGTATTCTCCGACATAGGTTGTGACATACAGTCCTGAAGAAGACTTGCAGCTAAGGTCCGAATCCCTGACAGCACAGTCGAGTCGAAACGTCGACGCTCTATTAACCAAGACCTGTACCTAGATTGTTTTTGTCATATTTTTGGCAACTGCATTGGGTGCACAATTGAAATTTACAGATTACTTGTAAATTTAAGATGGAAAGGCCTGTAATCACTGGTCTTTATTACCAGTATGTGTAAAATATTGAATTTATCCCCTTCATTCTTTTATTCATACTTTCACCTTCCACTACCACTACCCTCCCTTTTCTTTTCCGGCGCAACCTTTTTTCTTTGAAAAGTAATTTATTTTTGATTTATGCAAAATAAATATCTGTCAATTTATTACAGTATTTGGCATCTTATATTTTTGTGGTCTACGAATTCCTGTGCATGCATATACGCATAGGATTTTTCCTCTTGTTTTGGTTCTGAATAACCAGGTTGTAGTGCTCTCACAAAACCCGCATTTATGAATTTACAAATCTTTGTTTATTAATTTTTGGTCACGGGCCATTGTTTTCATTCCCCCTATAGTAAAGGGAATCGGCTTGGATATGGGGCTTACCACCGAAACACCTGAAGATTCGACTGAAAGGTTATTTTGCCCGGACAGAGCAGCCCCTGGGACCAATGAGCGAGCAATAGAACTATTCATTGTGCCCATGTCAATAAAAAAATCTTCAGAAGTCCCCATCAATTGCCCCTTCACATAGGGTCCTTGCTGATCGACGGGTACAGACATTTGGCCCCCTCTCTGTCCTAGGCTGTCCTATGCGTAGGAATACCCATCCGGTTCCCTAAACTCACAATCCTCATTATAATACTGTCTACCTTGAGAATTGTCAAAACAATTTCTTTCTGTGCTTCCACGTGCCACCTCTTCCCTGCACATATAACTCTGATCGGTACCACCACGGCCACGTCCTCTTCCTCTCACAGCCCATTCTGCGCCATCAATAATGGACACTGAGCTCGCCAATGTACTTCCTGTTTACAATATGCGCACTGATTTATTCTTAGAGCAGGGACCGGACCTCCGCCTCTTCCAGTCCCCACCCCCCTTGGAGTGGGCCCTCTACCACCTCTTCTTCCACCTCGTACTCGGACGACTTGCTGTAATAGTACTCAAGTTTAAAGATCTTTTGCTTTCATTTCCATTTTATCTTTACTCTCGTTTTCCCTATGTTCATAATACTGAGCCATGCTCAGAATCACGGAAGGGGTAGAAGTAGTGCATGTACTTTCGGCATCTTGCAATAAAGCAGAGACCTCTGGTAATAAATTGGTCACAAAGCGATTCACAAATAATCGAATCCCACCTTCCGTTGCAAGGTCCTGCCCACTAAAATCTATAAATGTGCCTTCAAACCGTGTAAAGAAATCCAACACACTTTCATCCTTCTTTTGTTTACATGCGGTTAATTTATCCCAATCTACCTTACGAGGTGGAATCAATTAATGCATATATGCAATAATTTTAGCCGGGAGTGTCGTTATTTCATTCTTCGGCTTATCACCTGGTTTGCGATCCTTGTCCCAGTCTTTCAATTGATCCCATGTTCCCCCTAGCTCAGCCACATGATCTGTATCATGTACTTGACGCCACACATCCACTGGAACTAACAGTCCAAAAAACAACTCAATGTCAGCTAAGGTCATCACTGCAGAAGCAGCCGCTTCAGTTAGCTCCTTATAGTAGGCCGTAGGATTCTTTCGGGGATCAGGAAGTTGCGATTTCAGTGAAAGGACCTCACTCCTTTTCCATGGAGTGTGAACCCATTGTTCCTGAAATCGAGCCTCCACTCTATCTCTAGTTACTACATTCTGATCGTTTCGAATCTCTGGTATCTCAGGATGATAAATGGGATGTACCTCTCTCATTGGATGCTGGGAGTCCCAATTGGGACATTTCAGAAATACCCTACCTCAGTATTTTACCACAATTTCTACATTCTTATATACTTCTTCGGGGCTTAGCTCGAATTTATGAACTCTGTCTGAAATATCATATAATATCTGAGGAGATAGCCCATCCCAAAAACACTGTTCCCATACATTAATAAGTTAACAAGACATTTGATACAAAGCATGCTGCTGCATGACCGGTTCAAAATCCCTCATAGTACTCCAGATATCAGCCACTGTATATAGATTGTTTTGAATCCATTTAACTGCCTATTCAGCTATCAGTTCTTTCTCATCATGCCCTGCTGATGCCCTCATAAATAGCCTTCGACTACTTAAGTCCCCGAAATCCCTGGAAGGGGTCAATTCCGCTGATACAGGTGTCGTGCCAGCAGATTGAGAGGTCCATACAGGACTAGAAACACACGAGGAACCCCTATAGGAGGCTGTATATCAGGGATCAATGTAGCTGTCTCCCTTACTGAGGTAGAAGGGACTTTAGGAGTCCCTAAAAGGACAGAAGAAACGGCTGTAGCAGGAATCTGGGCCGGCGGAGCAGAAGCCAAATCTAAAGGAACAGCAGGATGCACACGCTGAGGGGCATACCGAGGAGGGGGTCGAACATCCAATAATTCTTCTATTTCATCTTCTGCTTCAGTCCGAATGACATAACTTTTATCTGTCTGTAGTCTAAATTGCCGATTCATACAGTCAATATTTTGCTCAGTCTGAGTTTTATCCTAAGCAATGGCTTTCTGGGTAATAGTTTGTCCTGCTTTATTTTTTTGTAATTTCTCCGATGCGTCTACGTTTTGCTTCTTTCTGCCACATATTTAGTGTATCAAACATTGCCTGTCTACTTCGTTTAGAGAACAATCGATCTTGTAAATACTGGATCTTTTTCTCATCAAAAGACCTCGTCAGTGGACATGGTAATTCCACATTGTCCTTCGTGTATTTGTGCCACAATGTGTTAAACAGAAGCGGAGTAATTCCGTGCTTACAATACATATCATGACTAGGGCTTCCCTCAGGAGGAGCTGGCTGACTTTCATCCAATCGTGTACCTTTTCGGCAAACACATCCAAAACATAATTTACTAAAGCATGGCATTGTTCTTAATTTCTACTCACAATTTCTGAACCACTCACAACAACTCTCTCTCATACATGGCCATGTTCATACAGAATTCTTCATTTGTTCACAAGGAACACATTCACAAACGACATAAAAACATAAACGAGAAAACGAAAACAAAAATAAAAAACCCGATTCAAAATGACATGTCGTTCCAAACAAAGAGCAGAGGCCGTCGACTCCTGCTCATGGAGAACTTAATGAATTCCAATTCTTTTTGACAAAAACCAAGATCAGATAGTCACATCCATCGACTACCTAGAGATAGCCACACAGGATTTCAACCACAGACCGACCTACGGACCATCTGACAGCCTTCCTGGTTCGCCTCCTGAACTATTCTGGCTCAGCCCGCTTTCTTAGCGTTGCTCCAGATCTGTCCGAGGGTTACCCAAGTACAACTGCTGGCGTTTTCAAGAGCAGTCCGGCTGGGTGTATACTATCACAAGTCACACCAAGGCGTCTGGTCTATATCTCTATTGTTGTGAGCAAATACACCCATGCACCTCCAAAAAAGTCTCTTTAATCCTTTTGCTTATTTAGCAATACATCTGGAATTCGTATCCTTGGTCAAACAAATCAGTTTCATCACACCAGACGTTGTACTGGATTCAAGTCTTTATTTTTCCAAACTTAATCGTCCACAGCCGATGCACGTTTCGTCCCCTATGGGCTTTTTCAAGGCTTTGTATATTGTCGAAAAGACTTTCAATTCCGATAAGTACTTGTAAATTTTGAGGATACAATTCGTATATGTTCAAGCAATCTTAAAAACAACCATGAATGATGATGCAGGCTACTATTTATTCTTCCAATTGTCAGTATTTTTCTTAGTTGAGGTTATAGTTGTGGAGCCATATTAAGTTCCACAATCTTCACACGTGTATCGGTTCACCGTGTACGCCGTCCCTGCAACCCGGCGGCATCGCAAAATAAGCAAAAGGATTAAAGAGACTTTTTTGGAGGTGCACGGGTGTATTTGCTCACAGTGTAAGGACTTCCATTCCAAAATCTTTGGGAAGGTGGTCGAAGGTTGATGCCCGAGGTGGATGTGCATCCAACGCCAAGTAGCACTCCATATTGAACTGTGTGGATATTGTAATCTGTTTTTGTGACTATTGAAAACCAAGGTTGATGTGCGAATCTAAATAGCAAATCCACCAATTTTTTGTCCGTACTATATCTCTATTGTTCACCAAACAAATCCAGATAGGAGCATCCACCCGTGCAGTCTCAATACTGCCCCATTAGACCTCCACACAAGTTCTCCGTGGCTTACCAACCACCAAATCCAAAGATCCAAAATCAAAAACACAAAAAGAACACCCCCTTCCGAGGTGTATCCAACACAAGACAAAACAAATCACTCACCTGGTGCACTCAGGTTTGATTGCAAATTCTCCACTGCCAACTCCTGACGACCAATACGGTCAGCTCCTGGGTTACGCCTGTAGGACTCCGGCATAGGGCCACTAGCAGCTGAGGCTCTTCTGATCGCGAGAGCGGAGCAACTCCAGAACTCCGGTCAGTCCACCCATCGACCAAAGATCTCCCTCTTATTGTCCCTTTCTTTCCCGATTACGGGGGACGACCCCAACGAGTCCCGGCGGAGTCGCCAACTGATGTACCAAAAAAACTAAATAACCTATGGAGCTATACCTACCAATAGCTCCCAATACCTATTATCAATAATCAGTCAGTTGGCCGTGAAGAAGGTTCAATCATTTATTAACAAGGACTCTGACAGAAGAGCCTCTCCCGACCTCACCCCTCGAGGCTTGCAGAGAAGACTGCTGGCACATACTCAATAGCTTGCATATATACTGTTACATTCTCAAACCGTTACCCAAGAAAGGAAAAATACAAGTTGGTACAGGTGGTTTCATAGGAAAGACCATATATGGCACACAAAGCAGCATCAGAATAGCTCTGTTCATTATAGCAAGGTCAAAGAAGTTGACTCCCTTCTGCCTACCGGCCTTGTGGGCTCGCGTGGCGCCTCCAGGAATGTACTTATCAGGCTCGCACCCAGAGGCGGATCCTCCATGGGGGCGTTTGGGCGCCGCCCCACTGCTTTCTCTCCGTGCGAGAAGGCAGAAACAAATAGTAGAGAACTACCATTTGTTTCTGCCCTCTCGCACGGAGAGAAAGATGAAGTTCCTGGTTGCGAGAGTGGAAGGGGTTACCACTCTCCCTGCTCTCTGTATGCTGCAGCATGCAGAGAAATCACGTGGGGTTGGGGCTGCCGGCCGAACCTATCCCAGTGCTGTGCTGTGGTGGAGGGGAGGGAGGCTGCCTGCAGCCTTCCTCCGTGACGACGCGCACCATGGGAAAGTCAAGGACAGGAACAGGATGGCGAGTCTGGAGTCGGAACTTGAAGGCGGGAAGGTATAGGTAAGTAAGTTTATTGACTTTTATATTTATTTTATTTACTTCGTGGCATGTGCGGGGGGAGAAGCCAAGACACTGCCACCTTGTGAGAAACAGAAATGCCACAGGTCAGGATGATGGTGTGCAGTAACGAAAGTTGTACTGAAAGGCTTCAAGAAATGTGAATGTGAAAAATACGAGGGCTGAGAAAATACGGCTTTATTACATCACGCATTCCAGGATAAGCTATCTTTTGTTATCTAAGAAGGTGCCTGCTATCGCGCTGTGCAGTTCAGTTCAAGTCCACTGTTCTGTAACCCCAGCTCCCAATAATGTCCAGTTTTACTCTGAGCGGGCTGCAGCCAGTTTCTCTGCGCGAGCGAGCGCTGTTAGCAGGATTGATAATGCCCCTGTGTGTGCCCAGCCAGCTCAAGCAATCCTGACAATTTTACAGTGTGTGTACAGATGGGCTTAAGCAGGGAATTTGTGAGGGTCTGAGGAATATTATTACACGTGACATTCCTGTGGGGATTAGTCTCGTAGGCCAATGCCACTCTGTCAAGAAGGTGCAAACCGCGCGCTTTCTTGCTGTCCGCTGCTTTCCAGTCAGACACACACCCAGGTGAAGCGCTCGGTCGTACATTCTGATGAGTTGAGGACTCGTGAATACCAGTGCACCTATGTTTAACTGGCGTGAAATGTAAACTGGTAAAAATATTGCTGAGCAAAACCTGAATCCCTGCAGGGTCAGTCAGCTCATCCTTTCAAAATATATGAAATGGTGTGAAAGGGTAGTCATTTTTTTACTAACACTCATGGCGAATCAGTGTGCACAAGTGACTGCCAACAGCTAAAATAAAGTACATCCTGAAAGATTAAGGGGAATTCCTGCCAACCGCCACTTAAAACTACCTTGAGGTGATGTGTGCTTGCTTCTCTCACACGCACTATACTTCATTTATTGCTCTTACTCCCTACCACTTTCAAATTCCACCAGCCGCCACTGCTCGCACCCACTTGCAACCTTGACGATCCTAACGAGGGAAGAAGCAATCCTTCCTCAGCTGCCTGTCTATAACTCAAATGCAGGGATCTTGCTTACTAAACAGAAAGTTACGTTTTCCAAACCGAGAGTCGAGCTAAGGCCACAAAATGGCGTCAGTTCGGCTCTGCTAACTATTCTAGCATGAAACATACATGAAGATATGTGTGCTATTATACAAAACTAACCAATCAATATATTTCTCATCTAAATAAATTGAATATATAGATACATCATGGTAACAATTATATTTATATGTGCTTAGACCCGCAGCAAGGGGGAAATTCGGACTTCTGTCCTTCAATATACAGGGAGCCAGAAAATTAATGGGTAACGGCCATCAAGGTTCCAGTTTGATGAAAGTATTAAGAACTTTTAAAAAAGTGTATTTGTTTAATATTTTTATGTTTTTCACTTCAGTACATTACATTATTTTACTGCATTGAGTAACATTCATCAAAAGTGGCAGTTTCAGAACTATTTGTGAACCCTCCACTCTAACAACGATACCACAAGTGAGCAAAGACATTAGTCAGTTGGCATGTGCCCACTACGTGCAGCCTGCTTTTATATCTGTAATGAATGAAAGTTGGTGCAAAGCGCACTCTTGTTAAGATGTTAAATCTAATTTCCTGATATGTGTGCAATGTTGGAACTATGCCTACTGTGCATATATGAAACAATTAATAAGTGGCCTAGCCCCTAACTGGGCGACTAGGACTCCAACATGCAACAACTATGACGAAAATGTTATAGGATACATTCAAATTTAATGCAACTTTATCAATGTGTCAATTACACAATATATTTGTACTCTGAACATGAATACAATCAAGAATGATAATATGAACATACAACAAATTTATAAAGCAAACTTAATATTTCTTGTAAATACACAATGAGATCAATTCTAACATTTTAAGATTCCAACCCTATGCATTTCAAGACATTGTCTCTTCGTCAGGGGTATGTCTGGAAAAACAAAAAAGAATCACGATGTAACAAAATCATTTGATGCATAAGAGGAATGTTAGTACTAATAATGCACTTTCAACACTTAAGGACTCCACATTTGTGACCCAAAACCATCACCATTGTGCAATAACCGGAAATCAAACTTACGCGGAATCTCTGATGAAAACTGAAATGTCACCTGAAACCAAGATCCGAAAAACATATTATAAGTCACTATTTCACCTAAAAGACTCTAACCAACTTTCAGTATGTAATAGTCAACCTCTAATACCTTAAAATCCGTGGTCCATTGCTGGCTATTACTAGATGTATCGCCGCTAGTATCTTTATGGATGTGAAATATAACTTCTTTCAGTAAGTTGTGTCCTTGGATCAGTGCATGCTGCAATGGAAAGTAACGATGTTGTAACATTTACTAAATCAAAATTACCATTTTATTTGGACATATTAACTATGAAATGTCACTAAAATAAAGTGTTGCAAAAATTCAGCAAAAAACGAAATAGTCTGTCGCAAAATTCCCATTTTTGTGATGCAAAAGTTCCCAATCCATGCCGCAATTTTCTAGGGGATCTGCCTTGTTACACATTTTTAGGTCTTGCCTAAGGTAGCAAATGGAAGTTCTTTTGTTGTATATACAATGGGAAGTGGGATTGTTGCCTTTCTTGAGTCCTTTCACTACTCATTTTATTAGGTGCTACTTTCTTCTTTAGGTCTAAGCACTCTACTAGAGAGAGTCTTTTCATCAGGCGCCCTCATGTATTTCTCCCCCTTCCGCTTTGCGTTGTTGCTTGCCCCCTTCTGCCCGCTGTTTGTGTTGTAGCTTGCCCCCTCCCATCTTCCTCCTGCTGTCCATGTTGTTGCTTGCTTCTTCCTACTCTCCGTGCTATTACGTGCCCCACTTACTGCTGCCCATGTTGTTGCTTGCAGCCAACTGTGGTCCATGTTATTTCTTGCTAGATCCCTCTTTTCTTTCGCTGTCCATATTGCCTTCTTCACCTACCATAACACAAAAAAGTGATATGATACTGCCAATGCTTGCTGCATCAAAGTACTTATTTTAAAAACACTTTTAGCCATGCACCCTCAGCCCATTTTGTCCAAAAATAAAAGAGAGGAGTTTTCTTTCACCCTTTTTAGAGATAGCATGCTCGCTCACATAGTGACTTCTGTTAAAACTGAGTTGTGCACACAGTTCAGAAAAGTGTGAACAAAGACACTGTATTGCTGCACACCAAAGAAAAATCTGAGAGAACATTGATGGTGACTCTAACTCAAGAATACATACAGGTTGAGATGTTAGATGGACATGTAAGCCCTCAGGCAGGATTCATAATGTAGAAATCCAAGTTGTACAGACTGTACATAATAAAACTATAATGTCTTATAGAGCATGACTGGTTTTCAGTTTATGTAAGGGATTCAACTTGAGGGCAGGCGGTGATGATGCAGGCATTTTCCTTCTTAGTACCTGAAGAACTCAGGCAAAAATAAGCAGACACGTGGGCTCTAAAGCAAGTTCCTGCTTTATATAGAAACCAAGTAGGGTGGGACAAGGTATCTGATACACAAGTAATTCCCTTAGGAGTGAGCCCCCAGGTGCAGGCTCAGATACCCTTTGAACCCATAAGCTAAGCGAGATATAAAGTCTGTTTTAGATCAGCTATAATATCAAGGTTTGATAGGGCCTTGTAGATCTACAATGAGCACTACTGGTTATACAGTAAGAAAGCATGATGGTCCATACAGAAATAGACTTGAATTATAGAAATTTAACTTCACATACACGCAAACAAGCAGTATAAAATGCTCATAGTATTGGGCTAATGGCAAATCTAGTGATTATGAAATATAAAACAACTTTCTACTTAGCCAATAGTTGGCTTCTTCAGCCAAAATATAGCACCTGATTCTCAGTATGCACTTTTTATTTTATGGTTTTCAGTATGAATATACAAGATTGCCCGTAGGGTATAAGAATAGCCCTGGGCATTTGCTGCAAGAATCATGGAGACCTTACAAGAAGATCCTGATATGCCACCATATATTAATGATGTATACATTACAAATGGATAGTGACTCTTTTGACCCTACATGTGTATAGAATCAACTTTAAAAAAATATATATATATTTGTATGTGATTTTACTTTGATACAAGTTATCCAGTGAGAGTAAAGCCTTGACACCTGTCTTCCTACAGAGGCATACTTCTTCACAGCCTCCAAATATATTGAAGAAGTCACAAGCTCTGACGGTGTTTTTGAACTTCTGTAGATTTTATGTGCCACACTAGGCTGAGCGAGTGAAGTCCTCGAATGATTCAATTACTTGCACATTTTCTGAAAAACATTGTATGAAACCCACACAACTATCTTACATGGACTACAAGAAGGCATGCTAAAGAGTAAAGCTCTGATTATGAGGTGGTCGGTATACTCTGACCCTTGCGTATACACCCGTTTACACATGGGTGGGAATTACGAGTTGGTAGGTATTTAATACATCCGATAGTTATCAGATGTTTTAAATACTTCAGCTGCCGTTCAAAGTCGACAGGCCAAACCTGCCAAAATTTAACGTGGGAATATCATACTGTACTTCCCACACCATGTGGATTTTGGTTAGCTAACCATCAAAATATGCATGTTATTCCATATTAACTCATTCCAGGTGTTATTTATTGCACCCAATCAATAATGTACCCCATTGTATCATTATTAAGGGTGGGCAGACATCTCCGATCCGCCCACGGAATGTGCAGAGATTTGCCCTTGCGCAAAGAAGGCGGAAATTTGAGGCAAATCCCGCACATTCGTGGGCGGAGCGGAAGTTGGCCGCCCGCCCACCTCCCGCCCGCCTTAATAAATTATAATTAAAAGCCTAAAATTAAATTTTAATAAAACTTACCTTCCTTGCCCATCGCGGCTTCATCTGGAAACTGCTCATGTGTGTGTATTAGGGAAAAGTTCCAGCAAGGGATTTTTTATGGAAAAGATTATTTTAAAAAACAATATGATATAGTCTATATTATTTAAGACTATTGGACCGAAACAATCAGCCACTGTTGTGACAATTAATTTTGACTTAAGACCTTGCACAAGGCTACCACTCTAGCCTAGATAATTTCACCGACTATACTGGTAGGTCTATTCAACAAATGAAGTTAGAGAAAGAGAAAGAAGAAGCAACACAATGAATTATTTGTAAGAAACTTGTTATTTATCTATTCAAATCAGATTCAAATTATAGAAGGGTACATGTTTGAAAAAGAATGCACAAAACTCTTAGGTATAGGGAAACAGTAAAATCAATCCATAAATACATAAGAGAAAGTCTAGTCTGTAAATGAACAAGCAAAAAACTCCTTTTAGAAATAAACAGAAAGTTTGATGTAGATGTAGACATAGACTTTTGATGTCGACGTTTCGGTCTCACACGTTAGATCCAGAGACCATCATCAGGACGATAAACTTTTAAATGCAGTATGAATGACCCCTAAAAAGTAATTAAATCATCGAATTAATAACATATACTTGTTCAGGTGTTGCTAGTATCCTTTCAATCTATTTACATTACAAAAACGTATGTACAACATGTAGCTTCACAGACTGGTCAGTGTGGTGACAGAGACTCCTGGCTTACATAATACAATTTAAGATAAAATCTAAAATTCTATTTTGAAAATGAACAATCAAAGAACTTACTCATAAAACAAATGGAGAAAGCACAGAGGAGAGCAGAAAAGAAATCTTACTCATTTATTCTAATGCATACTGACTGTTTTAATATTGGTGCATGTAGGGGGATAGTTTTTACCTTGGGGATTCCACAGATTATCCTTTGGTTTATGATCCACGTGTTAATCCAAATATGCAAGTCGATTTTTGGTTAAAGGTCCAACTGTATTGAAATAAATAATGTGTTTTTGTGACACTCAACCTTTCATGATGTTGCATATCATTAAGATTATTTTTTAATTTCATAACTAACTCAACATTGAGCATTTCATGAAGTGCCTAATAGAATATTAACCCAAGTTGTATAGAGGGTCACATAAGGAGTTCATCACACACAAAGATTGTGTGTGTAGCACAGGTTAGCATCAACTTTTTTTAACATGCTGACGTCAAAAATGCGATAGGAGGGCAAGTATTTTAAAAGCCATTCCAGAAGGTGTCCTATTCAAAACGCTGTTACATTGCGTTTGACTAGACAGATTAATTGTAGATCTAGAAAGAAGATTAACAGTATTTGGTTTTAAGACCGAGATCAATAGTATGTTTTAAATGGTCCCAATCAAAATATTCATACAGATCGATTATGCCGCTGTCGCAAATTTCGGTCACATATTTACTTTAACCATAGCTGTTGAGTGTTTAGTCACATGTTACATTTTATGAAAAGCGAGTCTAAAGCAACCCGGTCACGCTCACATCTCTAACATGGCACAGCTTAGTTACGCGTGTAGCTCGCGATTCACTTACTTGTGAAAGTAACGCTCCGGCTCGTCGGGATTCGGGTCAAAGGCGAACATCGTCTTGAGCCAATGGTAGCGTTTTTATGCTAAATTCACGTCCCGCCTATCAAATTACGTTACGTCGAGCGTATAGGTCGCCTATCTTTGTATGGGACTGAGTGTATACAGAGCGACGGTCATTTTAAAAGGTCCAACAATGTGATGTATCGTCATTTAAGTACATATACATCGTGTTATTATCGGCATCAGCGTCAAAAGATGTTGTAGTTGATTATTGTGTTAAATTTAAAAAACGGGGGGTATTTTAGCGATGTCAAATTGTTGCTAAAAATACGATCTATAAATATGTGTTATCATGATGGTAAATGATGAAAGTCTTCATTTGAAAACACTACTTGCAAAAGTACATACATACTCCAGATGACAAACACGTCGTCTATATACCTGAGCCAACATGAAATGTTGGCCAGGTAAGGATTCAATGGATGGTGAATAAATCTTTTTTTCATGTTGGCTCAGGTATATAGACGACGTGTTTGTCATCTGGAGAGGGAATAAAGATCTCCTGATTAGTTTTCACCGATGGTTAAACGAAAGAAACTCCAACTTGACGTTCACCCTTGACAGTAACAACCAACAGATGAATTTTCTGGACATCACGATCAAAGTCAATGATGATAACACGTTGTATACAACACTCTATACAAAACCCACGTCCAGAAATACCCTCCTTAAGTACAACAGCCACCACCCCAAGGCTTTGCGGGATGGCTTACCGTTTGGCCAATTTCTCCGACTACGGAGAAATTGTACCAAAAAAACTGACTACTTTAAGGAAGCAAAGATACTTAAATCTAAACTATCAGTAAGAGGTTATCCAAATAAACTTTTGAAACAATCACTGAAGAGGGCCTGGTATAATAACCGCGATGTATTGCTTACTAACCAGTCACGTCAAGAGAAAAATCCACTTGTATGTGTTACAACCTTCGGTACGATTAGCAATCAATTGAAAAAAGTAATACTGAAGCTATGGCCATTGCTTTCAGATTGACCTGAATTCAAAGAGAAGCCCCTTTTTTCATTCAAGCGTGGCCGCAACCTACGAGATAGGTTGGTACCTGCTTATGAAAATGAAAACCAACATCTTATAGAGAACATGAGACAACTGACCCCTCTGACAGGCCATTTCAAATGCAATAAATGCACGGCCTGTGATACTACAGAGAATAGAAAATCATTTGTCATCAATGGCAAAACAACCACCATCAAGCATTTCTCCAACTGTCGAACACAAAATGTGGTATATTGTATACAATGCTCATGTGCCTTGGTATACATAGGCAAAACCACTCAAATGGCCAAACAAAGAATCTTACAGCACCAGTCCAGGATCAGGTGTAAAACAGAAAATGCACCACTGGTGGAAAATTATCTCCGCCAAAACCACAGTGCAAAAGACATGAAATGGTGGGTTATAGATGTTATTAAACCAACTATCAGACAACCAAATGTCGATAAATTACTCACATTAAGAGAAAATCAATGGATGGAACTTGCCAACAGCGTAAAAAATGGGTTAAACTCCTCAACTGAATGGCGCACTTTGGCCTGTATAACTTGAGATCATTACAACATTTAGGTCAGGTTCAGTCCAAGAATGTGCGCGCATCTTTTTTGCGACAGATGACTCTGTGAATTTATGCTATGCAAATTCTGAATACCAATATCATGATGTTTATATAGCGTAGATTTTCATGCTTCTCTAAACCTTAAGACTGTACGCGCACTTTATGGCGACAGGGTGTTTAAAAATCGTACATAATGGGCTGCACCAGCATTGAATTATAATACTGCAAGTGTATCATAAAACTGTTTGTATACACAAATGTCACACTTTACATATATTGTCAATGTCATCAATGTATGTACTTTTGCAAGTAGTGTTTTCAAATGAAGACTTTCATCATTTACCATCATGATAACACATATTTATAGATCGTATTTTTAGCAACAATTTGACATCGCTAAAATACCCCCCGTTTTTTTAATTTAACACAATAATCAACTACAACATCTTTTGACGCTGATGCCGATAATAACACGATGTATATGTCACTTAAATGACGATACATCACATTGTTGGACCTTTTAAAATGGCCGCCGCTCTGTATACACTCAGTCCCATACAAAGATAGGCGACCTATACGCTCGACGTAACGTAATTTGATAGGCGGGACGTGAATTTAGCATAAAAACGCTACCATTGGCTCAAGACGATGTTCGCCTTTGACCCGATTCCCGACGAGCGGGAGCGTTACTTTCACAAGTAAGTGAATCGCGAGCTACACGCGTAACTAAGCTGTGCCACGTTAGAGATGTGAGCGTGACTGGGTTGCTTTAGACTCGCTTTTCATAAAATGTAACATGTGACTAAACACTCAACAGCTATGGTTAAAGTAAATATGTGAACGAAATTTGCGACAGCGGCATAATCGATCTGTATGAATATTTTGATTGGGACCATTTAAAAGATACTATTGATCTCGGACTTAAAACCAAATACTGTTAATCTTCTTTCCAATCTACAATTAATCTGTCTAGTCAAACGCAATGTAACAGCGTTTTGAATAGGACACCTTCTGGAATGGCTTTTAAAATACTTGCCCTCCTATCGCATTTTTGACGTCAGCATGTTAAAAAAAGTTGATGCTAACCTGTGCTACACACACAATCTTTGTGTGTGATGAACTCCTTATGTGACCCTCTATACAACTTGGGTTAATATTCTATTAAGCACTTCATGAAATGCTCAATGTTGAGTTAGTTATGAAATTAAAAAATAATCTTAATGATATGCAACATCATGAAAGGTTGAGTGTCACAAAAACACATTATTTATTTCAATACAGTTGGACCTTTAACCAAAAATCGACTTGCATATTTGGATTAACACGTGGATCATAAACCAAAGGATAATCTGTGGAATCCCCAAGGTAAAAACTATCCCCCTACATGCACCAATATTAAAACAGTCAGTATGCATTAGAATAAATGAGTAAGATTTCTTTTCTGCTCTCCATAGGATACAAGTGACTCTGTACTTCCAAAAATATCCTCTGTGCTTTCTCCATTTGTTTTATGAGTAAGTTCTTTGATTGTTCATTTTCAAAATAGAATTTTAGATTTTATCTTAAATTGTATTATGTAAGCCAGCAGTCTCTGTCACCACACTGACCAGTCTGTGAAGCTACATGTTGTACATACGTTTTTGTAATGTAAATAGATTGAAAGGATACTAGCAACACCTGAACAAGTATATGTTATTAATTCGATGATTTAATTACTTTTTAGGGGTCATTCATACTGCATTTAAAAGTTTATCGTCCTGATGATGGTCTCTGGATCTAACTTTTGAGACCGAAACGTCGACACCAAAAGTCTATGTCTACATCTACATCAAACTTTCTGTTTATTTCTAAAAGGAGTTTTTTGCTTGTTTATTTACAGACTAGACTTTCTCTTATGTATTGATGGATTGATTTTACTGTTTCCCTATACCTAAGAGTTTTGTGCATTCTTTTTCAAACATGTACCCTTCTATAATTTGAATCTGATTTGAATAGATAAATAACAAGTTTCTTACAAATAATGCATTGTGTTGCTTCTTCTTTCTCTTTCTCTAACTTCCTTTGTTGAATAGACCTACCAGTATAGTCGGTGAAATTATCTAGGCTAGTGTGGTAGCCTTGTGCAAGGTCTTAAGTCAAAATTAATTGTCACAACAGTGGCTGATTGTTTCGGTCCAATAGTCTTAAATAATATAGACTATATCATATTGTTTTTTAAAATAATCTTTTCCATAAAAAATCCCTTGCTGGAACTTTTCCCTAAACACATTGTCTGCCCGATCCCGCAAGGGTTTATTGGGTTACCCACTCCTTTAAATCACTTATATAGCGCAGACAAACTCTGCTGTGGGCCACTCCAAAGTGGTTGAACAGGTAATTGCCTGTAATCATTTTTCTTGATGTCTGAGATTGAAACTCTCTCATATACGGAAGAATATGTTCAAAAAATAGCAGCAGGCCCATCTCCCTTGGGTAATAAGAATCCGGCTACCCAATTACCATATGAAACAGATTTGATTCAGCTAGAGAGATGAAGAAGAAACTGGTGAGAACCGAGCTTCATGCCAAATTTCTCACCGACTGCCTTAACGCGAACATCATTCCAACAGGGCTGCAGATTAAAAACATTCCCATCATCTTCATAGATGACAATGATTTCAAAATAAACTTTAGCTTTGCTGCCAACAAATGCTCAAGGACATGGATGGTCCTAAGCATTGAGACTGCATCTAAACAGATAATTCTTCTACTGAAGGAAATTGAAATTATTGAGAACAAGATCAATTCTGACAGCAACATTACTAATGCCAAGTCACTTCTAGATAAGGTGGCACAAACCATCAAAGAGTTTGAAAGTTTTAATGCTCAAAAAAAGACTGATAAACTACATAAAGACATCCGCAGCTATAACAAGGATAAAACATATCCCTACCTGCAAAAAGACTTTTATGAACCTCAGAACAACTATAGAGGTCCACAACACTTCCAACAAAAACGTGTAACCTTCTCTGAAACAGGGTCTGAGACTGACTCAGAACAAGGTGGACAATCTAGATCCAATTTTGATCAGCAGCCATCCACCTCCCGACAGGTGCCTTTTTTAGGACAGGACAGGAGAAGAACAGGTCGACCCCGGAACAACAGAGGGGGAAGGAGGGGATGGTACCGAAATCAGTACACCCCGGGCCATCGCCAAACACGAAACCAATATTACGAATGGTAGGAAACAACAACTCTATCCCTATCTTCAACATCTCCAATCATATTCTAAGTGACCCTGAAATTGAAGTTCTTTCAGCTGGTCTTTCCTTTGTGCCCACTAACAGGAATAGTCTCTTTCAAACTAAGTTAGAGCTATACAAATTATTTAGAACAATCAGGCTCAAAAACTTTTTCTCCGATAAAACACCAAAAGGAGAAAGAAACTTCACAGGCCTACACCCTCCATCAACCTTCTTCCCACTTAACAACATGGTATCTAAGGAAATAATGACATTTGAGCAAGCAGTTCTGATTGAAACAGAAAAACTTTTCAAACAAATGCCCTTTGCCAGGAACAACTTGAGCAAGGACGAACTCATAGCTTTGAAAAATCTTGAGTCACTACCAGGAACCCTGATTAAACCAGCAGACAAGGGTAACCAGCAGACAAGGGTGGAGGCATTGTCCTTTGGGACAAAGTTGCTTACAAAAATGAAGTTTTGAAACAACTCTCTGTTAAGGACAACTATAAACGACTCTCTATCAACCCAACATCTAGACTAGAGAAAGAAATTTCATATCTCTGTAAAACAGGCTTAGACGGAGGCTGGTTGTGCGACAAAGAAGTACTATTCTTAACAAACAAAACACCCACAGTAACAGCACTGTATATTCTTCCCAAGATACACATAAACACCACGCAACCACCAGGGAGACCAATAGTGTCAGGGTGCAATTCCATACTAAAACCCCTTGCCCAATATGCAGACCATTTCATTCGGCCTTTTGCAGTAGGATCTGAAACCTACATAAAGGACACAACATCTGTCATCAATAAGCTAGAAAATCATTCTTTCAATCCAGATGAGGAATATTTAGTCACAATGGATATAGAAAGCCTCTATACGAATATTCCACAATCTGAGGCTTTGGCTATATTAAAAGATCTGTTGGAAAACCGTAGTAGACCACATGAGGTACCAACTGACTTTATACTAGAATGCATCAGAATTCCTCTCTGTGAGATCTTTTTTCTATTTGAAAGAAACTACTATCAACAACTTAAAGGGGTAGCGATGGGGGCAATTTTTGCCCCAGACATTGCCAATATCTTTGTTGCAGACTTTGAGAAAAGATTTATTCACCATCCATTGAATCCTTACCTGGCCAACATTTCATGTTGGCTCAGGTATATAGACGACGTGTTTGTCATCTGGAGAGGGAATAAAGATCTCCTGATTAGTTTTCACCGATGGTTAAACGAAAGAAACTCCAACTTGACGTTCACCCTTGACAGTAACAACCAACAGATGAATTTTCTGGACATCACGATCAAAGTCAATGATGATAACACGTTGTATACAACACTCTATACAAAACCCACGTCCAGAAATACCCTCCTTAAGTACAACAGCCACCACCCCAAGGCTTTGCGGGATGGCTTACCGTTTGGCCAATTTCTCCGACTACGGAGAAATTGTACCAAAATAACTGACTACTTTAAGGAAGCAAAGATACTAAAATCTAAACTATCAGTAAGAGGTTATCCAAATAAACTTTTGAAACAATCACTGAAGAGGGCCTGGTATAATAACCGCGATGTATTGCTTACTAACCAGTCACGTCAAGAGAAAAATCCACTTGTATGTGTTACAACCTTCGGTACGATTAGCAATCAATTGAAAAAAGTAATACTGAAGCTATGGCCATTGCTTTCAGATTTACCTGAATTCAAAGAGAAGCCCCTTTTTTCATTCAAGCGTGGCCGCAACCTACAAGATAGGTCGGTACATGCTTATGAAAATGAAAACCAACATCTTATAGAGAACATGAGACAACTGACCCCTCTAACAGGCCATTTCAAATGCAATAAATGCACGGCCTGTGATACTACAGAGAATAGAAAATCATTTGTCATCAATGGCAAAACAACCACCATCAAGCATTTCTCCAACTGTCGAACACAAAATGTGGTATATTGTATACAATGCCCATGTGCCTTGGTATACATAGGCAAAACCACTCAAATGGCCAAACAAAGAATCTTACAGCACCAGTCCAGGATCAGGTGTAAAACAGAAAATGCACCACTGGTGGAAAATTATCTCCGCCAAAACCACAGTGCAAAAGACATGAAATGGTGGGTTATAGATGTTATTAAACCAACTATCAGACAACCAAATGTCGATAGATTACTCACATTAAGAGAAAATCAATGGATGGAACTTGCCAACAGCGTAAAAAATGGGTTAAACTCCTCAACTGAATGGCACACTTTGGCCTGTTTAACTTGAGATCATTACAACATTTAGGTCAGGTTCAGTCCAAGAATGTGCGCGCATCTTTTTTGCGACAGATGACTCTGTGAATTTATGCTATACAAATTCTGAATACCAATATCATGATGTTTATATAGCGTAGATTTTCATGCTTCTCTAAACCTTAAGACTGTACGCGCACTTTATGGCGACAGGGTGTTTAAAAATCGTACATAATGGGCTGCACCAGCATTGAATTATAATACTGCAAGTGTATCATAAAACTGTTTGTATACACAAATGTCACACTTTACATATATTGTCAATGTCATCAATGTATGTACTTTTGCAAGTAGTGTTTTCAAATGAAGACTTTCATCATTTACCATCATGATAACACATATTTATAGATCGTATTTTTAGCAACAATTTGACATCGCTAAAATATCCCCCGTTTTTTTAATTTAACACAATAATCAACAACATCTTTTGACGCTGATGCCGATAATAACACGATGTATATGTCACTTAAATGACGATACATCACATTGTTGGACCTTTTAAAATGGCCGCTGCTCTGTATACACTCAGTCCCATACAAAGATAGGCGACCTATACGCTCGACGTAACGTAATTTGATAGGCGGGACGTGAATTTAGCATAAAAACGCTACCATTGGCTCAAGACGATGTTCGCCTTTGACCCGATTCCCGACGAGCCGGTGCGTTACTTTCACAAGTAAGTGAATCGCGAGCTACACGCGTAACTAAGCTGTGCCACGTTAGAGATGTGAGCGTGACCGGGTTGCTTTAGACTCGCTTTTCATAAAATGTAACATGTGACTAAACACTCAACAGCTATGGTTAAAGTAAATATGTGACCGAAATTTGCGACAGCGGCATAATCGATCTGTATGAATATTTTGATTGGGACCATTTAAAAGATACTATTGATCTCGGTCTTAAAACCAAATACTGTTAATCTTCTTTCTAGATCTACAATTAATCTGTCTAGTCAAACGCAATGTAACAGCGTTTTGAATAGGACACCTTCTGGAATGGCTTTTAAAATACTTGCCCTCCTATCGCATTTTTGACGTCAGCATGTTAAAAAAAGTTGATGCTAACCTGTGCTACACACACAATCTTTGTGTGTGATGAACTCCTTATGTGACCCTCTATACAACTTGGGTTAATATTCTATTAAGCACTTCATGAAATGCTCAATGTTGAGTTAGTTATGAAATTAAAAAATAATCTTAATGATATGCAACATCATGAAAGGTTGAGTGTCACAAAAACACATTATTTATTTCAATACAGTTGGACCTTTAACCAAAAATCGACTTGCATATTTGGATTAACACGTGGATCATAAACCAAAGGATAATCTGTGGAATCCCCAAGGTAAAAACTATCCCCCTACATGCACCAATATTAAAACAGTCAGTATGCATTAGAATAAATGAGTAAGATTTCTTTTCTGCTCTCCATAGGATACAAGTGACTCTGTACTTCCAAAAATATCCTCTGTGCTTTCTCCATTTGTTTTATGAGTAAGTTCTTTGATTGTTCATTTTCAAAATAGAATTTTAGATTTTATCTTAAATTGTATTATGTAAGTCAGCAGTCTCTGTCACCACACTGACCAGTCTGTGAAGCTACATGTTGTACATACGTTTTTGTAATGTAAATAGATTGAAAGGATACTAGCAACACCTGAACAAGTATATGTTATTAATTCGATGATTTAATTACTTTTTAGGGGTCATTCATACTGCATTTAAAAGTTTATCGTCCTGATGATGGTCTCTGGATCTAACGTGTGAGACCGAAACGTCGACACCAAAAGTCTATGTCTACATCTACATCAAACTTTCTGTTTATTTCTAAAAGGAGTTTTTTGCTTGTTCATTTACAGACTAGACTTTCTCTTATGTATTGATGGATTGATTTTACTGTTTCCCTATACCTAAGAGTTTTGTGCATTCTTTTTCAAACATGTACCCTTCTATAATTTGAATCTGATTTGAATAGATAAATAACAAGTTTCTTACAAATAATTCATTGTGTTGCTTCTTCTTTCTCTTTCTCTAACTTCCTTTGTTGAATAGACCTACCAGTATAGTCGGTGAAATTATCTAGGCTAGTGTGGTAGCCTTGTGCAAGGTCTTAAGTCAAAATTAATTGTCACAACAGTGGCTGATTGTTTCGGTCCAATAGTCTTAAATAATATAGACTATATCATATTGTTTTTTAAAATAATCTTTTCCATAAAAAATCCCTTGCTGGAACTTTTCCCTAAACACATTGTCTGCCCGATCCCGCAAGGGTTTATTGGGTTACCCACTCCTTTAAATCACTTATATAGCGCAGACAAACTCTGCTGTGGGCCACTCCAAAGTGGTTGAACAGGTGATTGCCTGTAATCATTTTTCTTGATGTCTGAGATTGAAACTCTCTCATATACGGAAGAATATGTTCAAAAAATAGCAGCAGGCCCATCTCTCTTGGGTAATAAGAATCCGGCTACCCAATTACCATATGAAACAGATTTGATTCAGCTAGAGAGATTGAAGAAGAAACTGGTGAGAACCGAGCTTCATGCCAAATTTCTCACCAACTGCCTTAACGCGAACATCATTCCAACAGGGCTGCAGATTAAAAACATTCCCATCATCTTCATAGATGACAATGATTTCAAAATAAACTTTAGCTTTGCTGCCAACAAATGCTCAAGGACATGGATGGTCCTAAGCATTGAGACTGCATCTAAACAGATAATTCTTCTACTGAAGGAAATTGAAATTATTGAGAACAAGATCAATTCTGACAGCAACATTACTAATGCCAAGTCACTTCTAGATAAGGTGGCACAAACCATCAAAGAGTTTGAAAGTTTTAATGCTCAAAAAAAGACTGATAAACTACATAAAGACATCCGCAGCTATAACAAGGATATAACATATCCCTACCTGCAAAAAGACTTTTATGAACCTCAGAACAACTATAGAGGTCCACAACACTTCCAACAAAAACGTGTAACCTTCTCTGAAACAGGGTCTGAGACTGACTCAGAACAAGGTGGACAATCTAGATCCAAATTTGATCAGCAGCCATCCACCTCCCGACAGGTGCCTTTTTTAGGACAGGACAGGAGAAGAACAGGTCGACCCCGGAACAACAGAGGGGGAAGGAGGGGATGGTACCGAAATCAGTACACCCCGGGCCATCGCCAAACACGAAACCAATATTACGAATGGTAGGAAACAACAACTCTATCCCTATCTTCAACATCTCCAATCATATTCTAAGTGACCCTGAAATTGAAGTTCTTTCAGCTGGTCTTTCCTTTGTGCCCACTAACAGGAATAGTCTCTTTCAAACTAAGTTAGAGCTATACAAATTCTTTAGAACAATCAGGCTCAAAAACTTTTTCTCCGATAAAACACCAAAAGGAGAAAGAAACTTCACAGGCCTACACCCTCCATCAACCTTCTTCCCACTTAACAACATGGTATCTAAGGAAATAATGACATTTGAGCAAGCAGTTCTGATTGAAACAGAAAAACTTTTCAAACAAATGCCCTTTGCCAGGAACAACTTGAGCAAGGACGAACTCATAGCTTTGAAAAATCTTGAGTCACTACCAGGAACCCTGATTAAACCAGCAGACAAGGGTGGAGGCATTGTCCTTTGGAACAAAGTTGCTTACAAAAATGAAGTTTTGAAACAACTCTCTGTTAAGGACAACTATAAACGACTCTCTATCAACCCAACATCTAGACTAGAGAAAGAAATTTCATATCTCTGTCAAACTGGCTTAGACGGAGGCTGGTTGTGCGACAAAGAAGTACTATTCTTAACAAACAAAACACCCACAG
Source organism: Lissotriton vulgaris (assembly GCF_964263255.1). Lineage (NCBI taxonomy): Eukaryota > Metazoa > Chordata > Amphibia > Caudata > Salamandridae > Lissotriton > Lissotriton vulgaris. The sequence goes on from NC_141693.1 coordinate 294,536,876, forward strand.
TACCAGCACTGTATATTCTTCCCAAGATACACAAAAACACCACGCAACCACCAGGGAGACCAATAGTGTCAGGGTGCAATTCCATACTAAAACCCCTTGCCCAATATGCAGACCATTTCATTCGGCCTTTTGCAGTAGGATCTGAAACCTACATAAAGGACACAACATCTGTCATCAATAAGCTAGAAAATCATTCTTTCAATCCAGATGAGGAATATTTAGTCATAATGGATATAGAAAGCCTCTATACGAATATTCCACAATCTGAGGCTTTGGCTATATTAAAAGATCTGTTGGAAAACCGTAGTAGACCACATGAGGTACCAACTGACTTTATACTAGAATGCATCAGAATTCCTCTATGTGAGATCTTTTTTCTATTTGAAAGAAACTACTATCAACAACTTAAAGGGGTAGCGATGGGGGCAATTTTTGCCCCAGACATTGCCAATATCTTTGTTGCAGACTTCGAGAAAAGATTTATTCACCATCCATTGAATCCTTACCTGGCCAACATTTCATGTTGGCTCAGGTATATAGACGACGTGTTTGTCATCTGGAGAGGGAATAAAGATCTCCTGATTAGTTTTCACCGATGGTTAAACGAAAGAAACTCCAACTTGACGTTCACCCTTGACAGTAACAACCAACAGATGAATTTTCTGGACATCACGATCAAAGTCAATGATGATAACACGTTGTATACAACACTCTATACAAAACCCACGTCCAGAAATACCCTCCTTAAGTACAACAGCCACCACCCCAAGGCTTTGCGGGATGGCTTACCGTTTGGCCAATTTCTCCGACTACGGAGAAATTGTACCAAAATAACTGACTACTTTAAGGAAGCAAAGATACTAAAATCTAAACTATCAGTAAGAGGTTATCCAAATAAACTTTTGAAACAATCACTGAAGAGGGCCTGGTATAATAACCGCGATGTATTGCTTACTAACCAGTCACGTCAAGAGAAAAATCCACTTGTATGTGTTACAACCTTCGGTACGATTAGCAATCAATTGAAAAAAGTAATACTGAAGCTATGGCCATTGCTTTCAGATTTACCTGAATTCAAAGAGAAGCCCCTTTTTTCATTCAAGCGTGGCCGCAACCTACGAGATAGGTTGGTACATGCTTATGAAAATGAAAACCAACATCTTATAGAGAACATGAGACAACTGACCCCTCTGACAGGCCATTTCAAATGCAATAAATGCACGGCCTGTGATACTACAGAGAATAGAAAATCATTTGTCATCAATGGCAAAACAACCACCATCAAGCATTTCTCCAACTGTCGAACACAAAATGTGGTATATTGTATACAATGCCCATGTGCCTTGGTATACATAGGCAAAACCACTCAAATGGCCAAACAAAGAATCTTACAGCACCAGTCCAGGATCAGGTGTAAAACAGAAAATGCACCACTGGTGGAACATTATCTCCGCCAAAACCACAGTGCAAAAGACATGAAATGGTGGGTTATAGATGTTATTAAACCAACTATCAGACAACCAAATGTCGATAGATTACTCACATTAAGAGAAAATCAATGGATGGAACTTGCCAACAGCGTAAAAAATGGGTTAAACTCCTCAACTGAATGGCACACTTTGGCCTGTATAACTTGAGATCATTACAACATTTAGGTCAGGTTCAGTCCAAGAATGTGCGCGCATCTTTTTTGCGACAGATGACTCTGTGAATTTATGCTGTACAAATTCTGAATACCAATATCATGATTTTTATATAGCGTAGATTTTCATGCTTCTCTAAACCTTAAGACTGTACGCGCACTTTATGGCGACAGGGTGTTTTAAAATCGTACATAATGGGCTGCACCAGCATTGAATTATAATACTGCAAGTGTATCATAAAACTGTTTGTATACACAAATGTCACACTTTACATATATTGTCAATGTCATCAATGTATGTACTTTTGCAAGTAGTGTTTTCAAATGAAGACTTTCATCATTTACCATCATGATAACACATATTTATAGATCGTATTTTTAGCAACAATTTGACATCGCTAAAATACCCCCCGTTTTTTGAATTTAACACAATAATCAACTACAACATCTTTTGACGCTGATGCCGATAATAACACGATGTATATGTCACTTAAATGACGATACATCACATTGTTGGACCTTTTAAAATGGCCGCCGCTCTGTATACACTCAGTCCCATACAAAGATAGGCGACCTATACGCTCGACGTAACGTAATTTGATAGGCGGGACGTGAATTTAGCATAAAAACGCTACCATTGGCTCAAGACGATGTTCGCCTTTGACCCGATTCCCGACGAGCCGGAGCGTTACTTTCACAAGTAAGTGAATCGCGAGCTACACGCGTAACTAAGCTGTGCCACGTTAGAGATGTGAGCGTGACCGGGTTGCTTTAGACTCGCTTTTCATAAAATGTAACATGTGACTAAACACTCAACAGCTATGGTTAAAGTAAATATGTGACCGAAATTTGCGACAGCGGCATAATCGATCTGTATGAATATTTTGATTGGGACCATTTAAAACATACTATTGATCTCGGTCTTAAAACCAAATACTGTTAATCTTCTTTCTAGATCTACAATTAATCTGTCTAGTCAAACGCAATGTAACAGCGTTTTGAATAGGACACCTTCTGGAATGGCTTTTAAAATACTTGCCCTCCTATCGCATTTTTGACGTCAGCATGTTAAAAAAAGTTGATGCTAACCTGTGCTACACACACAATCTTTGTGTGTGATGAACTCCTTATGTGACCCTCTATACAACTTGGGTTAATATTCTATTAAGCACTTCATGAAATGCTCAATGTTGAGTTAGTTATGAAATTAAAAAATAATCTTAATGATATGCAACATCATGAAAGGTTGAGTGTCACAAAAACACATTATTTATTTCAATACAGTTGGACCTTTAACCAAAAATCGACTTGCATATTTGGATTAACACGTGGATCATAAACCAAAGGATAATCTGCGGAATCCCCAAGGTAAAAACTATCCCCCTACATGCACCAATATTAAAACAGTTAGTATGCATTAGAATAAATGAGTAAGATTTCTTTTCTGCTCTCCATAGGATACAAGTGACTCTGTACTTCCAAAAATATCCTCTGTGCTTTCTCCATTTGTTTTATGAGTAAGTTCTTTGATTGTTCATTTTCAAAATAGAATTTTAGATTTTATCTTAAATTGTATTATGTAAGCCAGCAGTCTGTCACCACACTAACCAGTCTGTGAAGCTACATGTTGTACATACGTTTTTGTAATGTAAATAGATTGAAAGGATACTAGCAACACCTGAACAAGTATATGTTATTAATTCGATGATTTAATTACTTTTTAGGGGTCATTCATACTGCATTTAAAAGTTTATCGTCCTGATGATGGTCTCTGGATCTAACGTGTGAGACCGAAACGTCGACACCAAAAGTCTATGTCTACATCTACATCAAACTTTCTGTTTATTTCTAAAAGGAGTTTTTTGCTTGTTCATTTACAGACTAGACTTTCTCTTATGTATTGATGGATTGATTTTACTGTTTCCCTATACCTAAGAGTTTTGTGCATTCTTTTTCAAACATGTACCCTTCTATAATTTGAATCTGATTTGAATAGATAAATAACAAGTTTCTTACAAATAATTCATTGTGTTGCTTCTTCCTTCTCTTTCTCTAACTTCATTTCTTGAATAGACCTACCAGTATAGTCGGTGAAATTATCTAGGCTAGTGTGGTAGCCTTGTGCAAGGTCTTAAGTCAAAATTAATTGTCACAACAGTGGCTGATTGTTTCGGTCCAATAGTCTTAAATAATATAGACTATATCATATTGTTTTTTAAAATAATCTTTTCCATACAAAATCCCTTGCTGGAACTTTTCCCTAAACACATTGTCTTCCCGATCCCGCAAGGGTTTATTGGGTTACCCACTCCTTTAAATCACTTATATAGCGCAGACAAACTCTGCTGTGGGCCACTCCAAAGTGGTTGAACAGGTGATTGCCTGTAATCATTTTTCTTGATGTTTGAGATTGAAACTCTCTCATATACGGAAGAATATGTTCAAAAAATAGCAGCAGGCCCATCTCTCTTGGGTAATAAGAATCCGGCTACCCAATTACCATATGAAACAGATTTGATTCAGCTAGAGAGATTGAAGAAGAAACTGGTGAGAACCGAGCTTCATGCCAAATTTCTCACCGACTGCCTTAACGCGAACATCATTCCAACAGGGCTGCAGATTAAAAACATTCCCATCATCTTCATAGATGACAATGATTTCAAAATAAACTTTAGCTTTGCTGCCAACAAATGCTCAAGGACATGGATGGTCCTAAGCATTGAGACTGCATCTAAACAGATAATTCTTCTACTGAAGGAAATTGAAATTATTGAGAACAAGATCAATTCTGACAGCAACATTACTAATGCCAAGTCACTTCTAGATAAGGTGGCACAAACCATCAAAGAGTTTGAAAGTTTTAATGCTCAAAAAAAGACTGATAAACTACATAAAGACATCCGCAGCTATAACAAGGATAAAACATATCCCTACCTGCAAAAAGACTTTTATGAACCTCAGAACAACTATAGAGGTCCACAACACTTCCAACAAAAACGTGTAACCTTCTCTGAAACAGGGTCTGAGACTGACTCAGAACAAGGTGGACAATCTAGATCCAATTTTGATCAGCAGCCATCCACCTCCCGACAGGTGCCTTTTTTAGGACAGGACAGGAGAAGAACAGGTCGACCCCGGAACAACAGAGGGGGAAGGAGGGGATGGTACCGAAATCAGTACACCCCGGGCCATCGCCAAACACGAAACCAATATTACGAATGGTAGGAAACAACAACTCTATCCCTATCTTCAACATCTCCAATCATATTCTAAGTGACCCTGAAATTGAAGTTCTTTCAGCTGGTCTTTCCTTTGTTCCCACTAACAGGAATAGTCTATTTCAAACTAAGTTAGAGCTATACAAATTCTTTAGAACAATCAGGCTCAAAAACTTTTTCTCCGATAAAACACCAAAAGGAGAAAGAAACTTCACAGGCCTACACCCTCCATCAACCTTCTTCCCACTTAACAACATGGTATCTAAGGAAATAATAACATTTGAGCAAGCAGTTCTGATTGAAACAGAAAAACTTTTCAAACAAATGCCCTTTGCCAGGAACAACTTGAGCAAGGACGAACTCATAGCTTTGAAAAATCTTGAGTCACTACCAGGAACCCTGATTAAACCAGCAGACAAGGGTGGAGGCATTGTCCTTTGGGACAAAGTTGCTTACAAAAATGAAGTTTTGAAACAACTCTCTGTTAAGGACAACTATAAACGACTCTCTATCAACTCAACATCTAGACTAGAGAAAGAAATTTCATATCTCTGTCAAACTGGCTTAGACGGAGGCTGGTTGTGCGACAAAGAAGTACTATTCTTAACAAACAAAACACCTACAGTACCAGCACTGTATATTCTTCCCAAGATACACAAAAACACCACGCAACCACCAGGGAGACCAATAGTGTCAGGGTGCAATTCCATACTAAAACCCCTTGCCCAATATGCAGACCATTTCATTCGGCCTTTTGCAGTAGGATCTGAAACCTACATAAAGGACACAACATCTGTCATCAATAAGCTAGAAAATCATTCTTTCAATCCAGATGAGGAATATTTAGTCACAATGGATATAGAAAGCCTCTATACGAATATTCCACAATCTGAGGCTTTGGCTATATTAAAAGATCTGTTGGAAAACCGTAGTAGACCACATGAGGTACCAAGTGACTTTATACTAGAATGCATCAGAATTCCTCTCTGTGAGAACTTTTTTCTATTTGAAAGAAACTACTATCAACAACTTAAAGGGGTAGCGATGGGGGCAATTTTTGCCCCATACATTGCCAATATCTTTGTTGCAGACTTCGAGAAAAGATTTATTCACCATCCATTGAATCCTTACCTGGCCAACATTTCATGTTGGCTCAGGTATATAGACGACGTGTTTGTCATCTGGAGAGGGAATAAAGATCTCCTGATTAGTTTTCACCGATGGTTAAACGAAAGAAACTCCAACTTGACGTTCACCCTTGACAGTAACAACCAACAGATGAATTTTCTGGACATCACGATCAAAGTCAATGATGATAACACGTTGTATACAACACTCTATACAAAACCCACGTCCAGAAATACCCTCCTTAAGTACAACAGCCACCACCCCAAGGCTTTGCGGGATGGCTTACCGTTTGGCCAATTTCTCCGACTACGGAGAAATTGTACCAAAATAACTGACTACTTTAAGGAAGCAAAGATACTTAAATCTAAACTATCAGTAAGAGGTTATCCAAATAAACTTTTGAAACAATCACTGAAGAGGGCCTGGTATAATAACCGCGATGTATTTCTTACTAACCAGTCACGTCAAGAGAAAAATCCACTTGTATGTGTTACAACCTTCGGTACGATTAGCAATCAATTGAAAAAAGTAATACTGAAGCTATGGCCATTGCTTTCAGATTTACCTGAATTCAAAGAGAAGCCCCTTTTTTCATTCAAGCGTGGCCGCAACCTACGAGATAGGTTGGTACATGCTTATGAAAATGAAAACCAAAATATCATAGAGAACATGAGACAACTGACCCCTCTGACAGGCCATTTCAAATGCAATAAATGCACGGCCTGTGATACTACAGAGAATAGAAAATCATTTGTCATCAATGGCAAAACAACCACCATCAAGCATTTCTCCAACTGTCGAACACAAAATGTGGTATATTGTATACAATGCCCATGTGCCTTGGTATACATAGGCAAAACCACTCAAATGGCCAAACAAAGAATCTTACAGCACCAGTCCAGGATCAGGTGTAAAACAGAAAATGCACCACTGGTGGAACATTATCTCCGCCAAAACCACAGTGCAAAAGACATGAAATGGTGGGTTATAGATGTTATTAAACCAACTATCAGACAACCAAATGTCGATAGATTACTCACATTAAGAGAAAATCAATGGATGGAACTTGCCAACAGCGTAAAAAATGGGTTAAACTCCTCAACTGAATGGCACACTTTGGCCTGTATAACTTGAGATCATTACAACATTTAGGTCAGGTTCAGTCCAAGAATGTGCGCGCATCTTTTTTGCGACAGATGACTCTGTGAATTTATGCTATGCAAATTCTGAATACCAATATCATGATGTTTATATAGCGTAGATTTTCATGCTTCTCTAAACCTTAAGACTGTAAGCGCACTTTATGGCGACAGGGTGTTTAAAAATCGTACATAATGGGCTGCACCAGCATTGAATTATAATACTGCAAGTGTATCATAAAACTGTTTGTATACACAAATGTCACACTTTACATATATTGTCAATGTCATCAATGTATGTACTTTTGCAAGTAGTGTTTTCAAATGAAGACTTTCATCATTTACCATCATGATAACACATATTTATAGATCGTATTTTTAGCAACAATTTGACATCGCTAAAATACCCCCCGTTTTTTTGAATTTAACACAATAATCAACTACAACATCTTTTGACGCTGATGCCGATAATAACACGATGTATATGTCACTTAAATGACGATACATCACATTGTTGGACCTTTTAAAATGGCCGCCGCTCTGTATACACTCAGTCCCATACAAAGATAGGCGACCTATACGCTCGACGTAACGTAATTTGATAGGCGGGATGTGAATTTAGCATAAAAACGCTACCATTGGCTCAAGACGATGTTCGCCTTTGACCCGATTCCCGACGAGCCGGAGCGTTACTTTCACAAGTAAGTGAATCGCGAGCTACACGCGTAACTAAGCTGTGCCACGTTAGAGATGTGAGCGTGACCGGGTTGCTTTAGACTCGCTTTTCATAAAATGTAACATGTGACTAAACACTCAACAGCTATGGTTAAAGTAAATATGTGACCGAAATTTGCGACAGCGGCATAATCGATCTGTATGAATATTTTGATTGGGACCATTTAAAACATACTATTGATCTCGGTCTTAAAACCAAATACTGTTAATCTTCTTTCTAGATCTACAATTAATCTGTCTAGTCAAACGCAATGTAACAGCGTTTTGAATAGGACACCTTCTGGAATGGCTTTTAAAATACTTGCCCTCCTATCGCATTTTTGACGTCAGCATGTTAAAAAAAGTTAATGCTAACTTGTGCTACACACACAATCTTTGTGTGTGATGAACTCCTTATGTGACCCTCTATGCAACTTGGGTTAATATTCTATTAAGCACTTCATGAAATGCTCAATGTTGAGTTAGTTATGAAAGTAAAAAATAATCTTAATGATTTGCAACATCATGAAAGGTTGAGTGTCACAAAAACACATTATTTATTTCAATACAGTTGGACCTTTAACCAAAAATCGACTTGCATATTTGGATTAACACGTGGATCATAAACCAAAGGATAATCTGTGGAATCCCCAAGGTAAAAACTATCCCCCTACATGCACCAATATTAAAACAGTCAGTATGCATTAGAATAAATGAGTAAGATTTCTTTTCTGCTCTCCATAGGATACAAGTGACTCTGTACTTCCAAAAATATCCTCTGTGCTTTCTCCATTTGTTTTATGAGTAAGTTCTTTGATTGTTCATTTTCAAAATAGAATTTTAGATTTTATCTTAAATTGTATTATGTAAGCCAGCAGTCTCTGTCACCACACTGACCAGTCTGTGAAGCTACATGTTGTACATACGTTTTTGTAATGTAAATAGATTGAAAGGATACTAGCAACACCTGAACAAGTATATGTTATTAATTTGATGATTTAATTACTTTTTAGGGGTCATTCATACTGCATTTAAAAGTTTATCGTCCTGATGATGGTCTCTGGATCTAACGTGTGAGACCGAAACGTCGACACCAAAAGTCTATGTCTACATCTACATCAAACTTTCTGTTTATTTCTAAAAGGAGTTTTTTGCTTGTAAATTTACAGACTAGACTTTCTCTTATGTATTGATGGATTGATTTTACTGTTTCCCTATACCTAAGAGTTTTGTGCATTCTTTTTCAAACATGTACCCTTCTATAATTTGAATCTGATTTGAATAGATAAATAACAAGTTTCTTACAAATAATTCATTGTGTTGCTTCTTCTTTCTCTTTCTCTAACTTCATTTGTTGAATAGACCTACCAGTATAGTCGGTGAAATTATCTAAGCTGGTGTGGTAGCCTTGTGCAAGGTCTTAAGTCAAAATTAATTGTCACAACAGTGGCTGATTGTTTCGGTCCAATAGTCTTAAATAATATAGACTATAGCATATCGTTTTTTAAAATAATCTTTTCCATAAAAAATCCCTTGCTGGAACTTTTCCCTAAACACATTGTCTGCCCGATCCCGCAAGGGTTTATTGGGTTACCCACTCCTTTAAATCACATGTGTGTGTATGGCTGTGTGGATGATTGGATTTGTCAGTGGTATATAGGTTAACAACTTGGTATGTGAAAGACAGCATAGATGAGTGATGGGGTGAGTGAGTGAATGTGAGTATCTGTATGGGTGAGTGTGTTCTTGTGTCAGTCGCTGTATAGGTGAGTGAGTACATGTTCGTATCTTAATGAGTAAGTAAGTGGGTATGTGTGTGTAACTATATGGGTGAGTAAGTGGCTGTGTGATTGACTCTATGGGTGAGTGAGTAGGTGTGTGAGTAGCTCTAAGGGTGACTGACTCAGAATGTGAATGGCTGTATGGGTGTATAAGTGGATATCTGGATACGTAGTGTGGAAGGGAGACTCCCTCCTACAAATGAGTGCGCTGTTTTTCAATGAAACTCATTGGTTTCTTCTCCACTTTTTCAAAGTTTCATACTCAATTTATTCCATATATAACAGGTCAGTAATCCATGCTAGTTCTGCATTTGATTTGTAGTTTTATTTCACAATTTCATGCAGGATAATGTGCCAATCATCAATACATCTTATATTCCCAATGCATTTCGGGTCCTATATATCGGACCCTTCATCAGGGGACTAAGGAATGAAAGGAAATAGGACCAATTAATTCACTGTCCATAGTATACACAATCAATATAACGATATACATACTCCACATTGACACTAACTCAATTGCGATACTCCAGCCTAAAATCAGTATATAACTTCTCAGTTCTACTATGTAAATGCAATACATTTTCACTTTCCTTATAACGGACTTGTTGGTATATCGCTATTTTATGAAAACACATGAACTGAAGGTACGCTATCTCTTCACTATGCAAAACATCAAAAACATTCGCTCGTTTTTCAATTCAACTTACATTCGACCGTCCGGTCTGTTGCACAAGGTGTACTGGCGTCTCAGTGTTCACAATGTTACGCGCCAAAAGTCAAGAGCTAGCTATCGAGTAAAGTTCCGCACACGTGATCGGAAAGCCTTCCAATCACGGCCGAGTATTACTCCGGTCATGTGACTGGGTCCGTTCTGGCTTCACGGAAGTGCAAATGGGTGAAACAACATTTTGCTTATGTGTATTGCGGGTGATATGTGATCTATACAATGGGAGAGAATAGCTACATACTGCTGAACCAAGACAATAAGAATATATTAACGAAATAAACAGTAATAAACGAAATGTAATAAGTTGAATCTTAAAGTTCAAATAACACTTCAAGGATTACGGATACAGTTCAAGCCCCTAGTTGCAACTTTTATAAAAAACACGAATGTTCAATTCTATCATTAAGCCCAATAGGGTGGGCCGAATTGAGTTTTTTGATCCAATAGTATTCACATCTAAGTCTTTGCTTAGAAGGGTCCAGGTCGCTGCGTGGGAAGATTCTCTCTAAGACCATATATCTAAGTTGGGAAATTTGATGTCGTGCTTCAAGCCAGTGGCATGCAATGGTAGATTTAGAGTTCATGAGTCTGATGTTGCTCTTGTGCTCAGTTATACGTGTTTTTACTTTTCTTTCAGTCTGTCCTACATAGGTTTTGCCACATGGGCATTTAATGGCATACACGCAGTTCATCGTATCACATGTACTGTTATGTTTCAATTCAATTAGATGCCCTTTAGTGGGGTGGGTAAATTGGTTTCCAGTGATCACATTTCCACAGTGGATGCAGTTTTGGCATTTTTGCATGCCTCTAAAGGTCATGGTGAGTTTCTTAGGAGTATTCAACATTTCTTTTATGTTTTTCGATCTTTGAAATGCAAAAGTTATTCTTTCGTTGTATAGGTCTTTTAAATCAGGCTCTTGCAAGATGAGTCTCCAATGTCTATTCACAATTTTTTGAATTTTAGGTGCATCTGTAGAGAATTTTAGTACACAAACAGTTTTAGTCTCTTGAATTTTAGTTGTTTCCTTTAACATGCTGGTTCGAGATTGATTTGCCACTCTATCAAATGATGTTTTAAGTACATCATTAGGATATCCTCTTGCTTGATATTTCTTTATTTGTTCTTGCAAAATTTTTGACAACTCTTCTTCATTTGAGGTTATTCTTTTCATTCTTATGAATTGGGAAGTAGGTAAGTGCTTTTTCAATGCCATAGGATGAAAACTTTGAAACAGTAAGGATGATTTTTTGTCTGTTTTCTTAATGTGTACATTAGTCTCAATGTTGTTGTTAGTAATGGTCACTTTCACATCAAGGAATGCGATGCTTTGTTCATCTATGGTATGGGTGAATTTTATTCGTTCATTGCACGCATTGAGTGCAATGATGTTATTTTCCAGGTCTTCTTTTGTACCTTTCCATATTATAAATAGATCATCAATGTACCTTTTGTACATAATCAAATGGTCTGTCCATTGTGGATTTTTCAGAATATGGTCAGTTTCAAATTTGTTCATAAAGATATTTGCGTATGAGGGCGCCCCCCCAAAACCCATAGAAGTTCCGCTACTTTGATTGTAGTATTTGCCATCCCATTCGAAATAACTACAAAACAATGCGAATTGCATGAGTTGTATAATTAGTAGTTTCTGTTCTTCTTGAAGGTCACTGTTTATAAGACTCCATTCTAATGCCTCTATACCCTCATTGTGGGGGATAGAGGTATAGAGGGCGGTTACATCAATGGTACAAAGTAGGTATGTTTCATCCATCTTAAGTACAACATTTTTCAACAAGTTCAAAAAAGCTGTTGTGTCTTTAATGTATGTGGCTGAGTTTTGTGCAATCGGTTGCAAGAACCTGTCAATGAATTTCCCTATGGGCTCAGAGATTGACCCACACGCAGAGACGATGGGCCTAAATGGCGGATTTTTCAGATTTTTATGTATTTTTGGTGTCATATATAACTTAGGTCGTCTGGGGTATTTCATCTCAAAAAACTGTTTGGTTTTTTCATTAATCCACTTCATCTCATGGGCGTGATTGACCCATGCATTGGGAATATAAGATGTATTGATGATTGGCACATTATCCTGCATGAAATTGTGAAATAAAACTACAAATCAAATGCAGAACTAGCATGGATTACTGACCTGTTATATATGGAATAAATTGAGTATGAAACTTTGAAAAAGTGGAGAAGAAACCAATGAGTTTCATTGAAAAATAGCGCACTCATTTGTAGGAGGGAGTCTCCCTTCCACACTACGTATCCAGTTATTGCAAGACAAGGGTAGGACGCCTTGTGACATGAGTTGCGCTAACTAAAGAACTCCAACAATATATGTTTACAAAACTTTATCAATACTGAGTGCACCAGGATAACAATCTTTCAGTGTATAAGTGGATATGTCAGTGGCTGTATTAGTGAGTGAGTTGCTGTATGAGTGGCTGAATGTGGGCGAGTGAGTGGATTTGTGTGTAGATCTATGAATCAGTGAGTGGGTGTGTAAGTACTGGTATGGGTCCGTGAATGGGTTTGTGAATGGTTGTGTGGGAGTGAGTTTATGAAAGGTTCTATGGGGGTGTGAGTAGGTATGTTAGTAATGTGGATGATACAATCAGTGATGTCATTTGAGATGTCATCAGTGATGTCACTGACCATGTTATGAGTGATGTAATATGTGAGGTCAGAAACATTCTGCAAGCTAATCTGCATATAGAGCGATGCGCTGAAATGGCGTTGATAAATGCAGCTTGCCCCAATGCTTTGCTGTTTTGTGAATATACCACGACGCCATTTCAGCGCATCGCTCTATATGCAGATTAGCTTGCAGAATGTTTTACGGCCTACTAAGGACATTAATAATGCTTTTATGTATGCCAACACATTAACCTTACCAAAGGATATACTTACGCTCTCAGCTTGGACTCAATGTCCCATCAGCCACCATAATAACATCGCACTGAGCAAACGCCCATCATGGCAAAATGGAAATAAATGACGCCTGAAAGACTATGAGCATTTGATGTTTGTTTATAATAGCAGCCCTGAGGAAGAGGAATTTATCCTTGAAATGCGTCGGCGGCATATTCACAAAACAGCAAAGCATTGGGGCAAGATGCATTTGAATGCTGAATGGCCAGAGTGATGTTGTGTGCCTACTCAAAGCTTTCGGGCACTTTGGTTACAAAATATTGACACGGCTGCCCTGCCGTGGAGTGGAGCACCATTTGTAAAAGAGGCTGAGGAGTTGAACTTATCGACGCAATTTCAGCGCATCGCTGTATATGCAGATTAGCTTGCAGAATGTTTTGCAACCTACTAAGGACATTAAGAATTCTTTTATGCATGCAAACACATTAACATTACCAAAGGATATACTCACGCTATCAGCTTGGACTCAATGTCCCATCAGGCACCATAATAACATCGCACTGATCAAATGCCCATCATGACAAAATGGAAATAAATGACGCCTGAAAGACTGTGAGCATTTGATGTTTGTGTTTGTAATAGCAGCCCTGAGGAAGAGGAATTTATCCTTGAAACGCGTGGGTGGCATATTCACAAAACAGCAAAGCATTGGGGCAAACTGCATTTGAATGCTGAATGACCAGAGTGATGTTGTGTGCCTACTCAAAGCTTTCGGGCACTTTGGTTACAAAATATATAATTATATATATTCACATTTAAGGGCCATCGTGGACACAGATCACAATTATCCGGTCGCAAGGCATTTTAACCTAGTACACCACACCACAACAACTTAAATGATCTATCGTACTATGTAATTGACGCAGTTCCAAAATCAAAAAAAGGAGGTAATAGAGAGAGAAAATTACGTCAGCTTGAGTCGCAGTACATCTTGACTCTAGACACCAAGATGCCCAATGGAATGAATACAGGTGAAGACTTGCACAACTACTTATAATACACTTCATAGTTAGTTTGTTGGTTTATTTATGATTGGATTTTACATGGACTCATATTGTATTTTAACATGTTTTACGTAGGGCAGTCTTTTTAAGTGGTGGTTTTAGCAATACTTGTATTCCGGTATTTTTAAGTCACAGTCCTTATCTTACTTTTACAGTCTTTTAGCCTTTTGGTTTTTAGCTGTTATTGTAGGAGATGGACGTTTTAGCTTTTTATCTGGTTTAATGAAGGTAGTGCGGTTCTTCCCCACTTTTAGAGATTTAGGAGGTATTTATTTGTATATATATATTTTGCACACACCTTTATACCTGTTTTTAGCCTTACTAGACCAATGGGTCCATTTCATCAAATGTTTACATATGTACATCCTTTTAATTGGTGTCCATATATCAAGATCATATCCATGAAGGACAACCAAATTTAACCTCATTACTGTCATTAATGAAATGCCTAAGTTATATAGAGACTCTGATACTCTGTAATTAGACCCTCCAGGATATAGCGGCATGGATTAGCAAATTTAGCGGCACAAATATAGAAATTTAGCTGTACAAATATGGAAATGTTGCTGCATTTTTGCGGCAATTTATTTTACTCCTAATCATTCATTTTGAGCATTAAAGTAATGGAAACTGTTTTAGCAGAGTATTTCACTTTGAAATAGGCCCTGATGTGAAGTCATTTCTTGAGATATCCCTCACAGTACCCCCAGCATTTTAGTGGATTGACGCCCATGCTCTAGTTGGCCATGTTACCTCCTCACCTTCCATGTCCAATGTGTCTGTATTTAAAATATATTGATGCATTGAGACAACCCATGCTTTCATATATTAAAGCAACTTCTGAATTAGAAAGGTTTATTCTGTCCTACACGGAGAGATGGGCAGCTAAACTTAGGGTCGCCTTACTGGATGTGGCCGAAATGGGATTACTGAAATGACAAAAAAAAACCTGAATCTTGTTTTTATTTAAACAACAATCAACTGCCTTTTGACTCGAGTTGGCGGATTTTCCACCCCTCATTCTTGCAGACCTACTACCTCTGACAAGGCAGCTGTTGGAAATTCACCTTATGAAGGATTAACCAGCAGTGCACATGAGGTTTGTCCAACAAAGTTGCAGCATCCACCATGGGAAGAAATACTTTGGTGGGTTTCGGCCTTAATGTTTTATCACCAAAGTGGCTCCTCCCATGGGGGGTGCAGATCCTCTGTTGAGTAATATCCAACGCTGAGGAGATTCCTCTAGTAACATAGCATAAGTATTTGTAAAGCAAACTTTCACCCAAGGGCATCCTGACGCTAAATAATAGATGCTTATTGTTACCCAACTCTGTGGTTTAATTTTATTGACCTCAGAAAGATGAAAGGCTGAGTGAACCCACCGGGATTTGAACCTGTGACCATGAGGACCCGGCTTAATCATGGCCACTGGGAAGGTGACGCGAAGTGGAAATACAAGTATGCACCACATATCAGCCTGGATTTGGCACAGATTTGGGGCGCCATGACTACCTTTCCATGAAGGCCCACCACTTACCCCCTGCCTCATCCTCCCCAAACTGACTCACACATAGCTGCCAAGATTTTGGATTGCAATGTGTGACATTTTCATAATTCCAGTGAAATTATGAGTGATATTTCAACGACTACGAGTGTCACTTTCTTAGTTGCAAAATCAAGCAACGAAATCAAGCAATGAAAATTAACTCTTTAATGTTGCTGGAGAGTCTATTGCTTAGTATTTACATTTAAGTAACATTGCTTGCAGGTATAAGTTTCTCTATGGATCTTGGATAGTGTGGCTCACTGGTTAGAGGCGGCAGACCCGAGAGCAGAGGACGGCCCGGGACCAGGGTTCGATTCCCTGCGCGGCAGGTTTTTGGACCAGGGTCAGTGGACTCGATAATTCTCTCGCCACGGTGCCCACTCTGATCAGCGATCACACTCGGCAACTCTGGGCATTAGCTTGCCTCATCTTCACTAACGGCCCCACCAGACCGCCGGGGATGCCTGGTCTCACCCTGGAGATACCCATTAAGGGACCATCTCTCACGGAAGCCAGGAAGGGTTTCGCAGCAGTCGAAGCGCCTTGGGACCCTCCGGGTAAGTAGTGCGCTATATAAATGCCTATACATACAAAGTATACGGCCTGATTATAACACGCCCATTAAATTGTGATCACCCTTCAAACACCTGTTTGCCCAGAGACCGAGATTGTAAGTGTTGTGATGCCTATCACACTCAGTAATTACCCTTTGTTCGATTTCAGCAAAGCAACCCTGCAGGAATTTAGCCAGAGGAAAAGGCATGGTATGCACAGGACAGGCACATTTTTGTGCATTAAGGAATACAATTAACATGCTATTGCCCCACAAAATCAAAATTGCCAACAAGTATCAAGTAGATAAATAATTGAAATAAAGATTCAGCCAGCCTGTCAGGCCTCTTTAAGCCATTTTATTCTCAGTTTGAAACTATTCAAAAACAGTCTAACAGAGTCTGCATTTCTCATGAATTAAGAGCACTGAACCTTGGGTTACTGCTCTTCTTCTCCCCACCTCTCGCCCTCTAGCTTTGCCTCTACCCCTTTTATTCCTCCTCCCAGGCGTCCCTCCTCTTCCTCTCACTTTCATCCTTCTATACACCGTTCACTCTTTCTCAAGTCCTCTAAGTTCTCTTCTACTCTCATCTTTACCTTCTGGCTCCCGTTCCCTCTGCGTCTTTCGCTCCCTCCCTCCCTATCTTTCACTTATTCCTTCCCGCCTCTCTCGCGAATTCACTTCCCGCACTTCTCATCTCTTCTATCTTTTTCTCCGTTTATATTCCATCTCCCCACCTCTCCCCCTCTTCTCTTCCCCCCTCTTTGCCCTTCTCTCCCACTTCAGCTCTCAAGCTCTCCCTCCCCCCTCTCTACCTCCGCTCGGGGAACCTTTTACTCATTCTCCTCGCATCTCTATTCTCCTGTCCCACCACGCTCTACATCTTGTACTCTTTCTCCCTTCTTCTCATATCTCTTCTGCTCCTCTTTTCCCCATCTCAACCTCTTTCTGCCCCCCTCAAGGCCTCTCCCTTCCCTCCCCTTTTTAGCCTTGACCTCCTTTCGCACACCTAATTCTTCTATCCCATCTCTTTTTTGCCATCTCTATCTTCCTTCCCACCCTCTCCAATTCACACCTTCTATTTCTTTCCAACCTTCCCCTTTCTAGCTCCTTCACTCTTCCTTCACATCTCACCCTTTTCTCCCCTTCTTGTCTCTTCACCTTTCCCCTCCTCCAAACTCTCTTCCCTGGCCTCTACATCCTCCTGCCCTCCCCGTTTGCTTACTTTCATTCTTCCTCCTTCTTCCTCTCTACCCCCTCCAATCCTTGTTCTCACGTCTCATTCGCAGCTCCTTCAACTCTTACTTTTCAGTACCGCTACTCCATGCTGCACATCTATCCGTCACTCACAGTGTTTTCTTCATTTAAATGCCCGCAGTTGCCTCTGGTTCCTGGGTATTGTCAGTTGTCTGTCACATCAGCCACCCCTCCTTCACCTGCTCCCCCACAGGATGCTCAGGCTGTCTGAAATCTCTCTTTTCCGGCATCAACCAGAGAGTCACCTAGGAGTGAAGCTGCCCCCTGTTCCCCACGAGGGCGACATGCAGGAGTAGACACGTGGGGGCTGACATTCCAGCAGGTTGGGCAAGTTCTGCTAAAAAGAGACCTCCCCCCAGCTCCTGAAAAATTAGAAAGACATATCTGCTACCGAAGCATGCACTTCTCAGCCACTAGAGCAGAGCTGACAGCTGTACTGTCAACATAGACTTAAAAGGGGCCTCCTTCCATTAGCTGACCAACCGTCCGAATTTCGCTGGCTGTTTTGTAAAAATTGCGGCATTTTTACAAAACTGCAGATTTCGCGATTTTTTTGCAAATCGCAAAATCCTGGAGGGTCTGTGTAATGTTGCCTTAATTTGCATCTTTTTGCACATCTTGCACTTGATGCACTTTTTTGCATATTTTGTAAATTTTTACTATCTGGTAGATTGGAGCTAATCACTTTTGCTAGCACAGAACCCCATAATCCAGCGGTTCCTCTGCCTCGAGTTCTCAACCATGACCATCTAAATGTGTGACTGGTGTCAAGATATTATCTTTGTAGCAACCACTAGTAATTATAAATCAACATCATGAATTTTACTGACATCAATTCAATTAGATTCATCTATTGGTTTTTTTCTATTCATGTACTCTGGCACTATGTCATCATGTACCGCCCGACTGGTGCTTCCCATAATAATTTTTTAACATATAGTCTGTGTCACGTTTTTTGCACAACACAAGCACATGTACTTTTTTAGCCATTAGTCCTACATCACTGACATCAGGATTTAAATTAACTTGCTTATTCATATATTGCAAGCGTTTTTGAAAACATTTCACTCCTCTAGCGCAAATTGTTTGAAGCCACTAGGCCTTGTTTTCTTGTTGCACTTTATTGTAGTTAATGTATCTGCTGCCAGTTTTGTTGCTGAGGAGACCACTCATGACTGCTATGTATACTATTATATATATTCAGACCAAACGAGCAATTGTAATTATATGTGTTCATACAGCAAGATGTTCTCTATGTCTATTGTTGATGTATGATGGGCTAATTGTTTTCTATGCACTATTTCAGACACGCCTCTATGTTGGCACGTCATGTGATCAATACCGGGGTGATCCGGTCGAAACGCGTCATGCTGAGGAGGTCGTGGTGAGAGTAAACAGCACCTAAAATTTTCACGAGCTAACCTGTGGTCTGTACCTGTTTTTTCTTCGAGCTTTGAGGGGATATGGATGATTGCTACAGGACTTGGTTATATATTATATATATATATATATATATATATATATATATATATATATATATATATATATATAAAACCAAAAATGCCCAGAAGCTTGATGCCACACAGCACTGCAGGTGAGTAACAACTCTATTTAAACCAAGCAGGCAGCTTAACATCCCTTTGAAGTCCATGGCCTGACATGTTTCGATGCCGCTGTTTGCATCTCCTCAGAGGCCGTGTCAGCGGAGGTGATTAGTGGCTACCACATCTCCCCTGTGTATTTCCGTAATATGGGGCTTTCAGTGCTCCTCCTTTGGTGGAAGTTCATTTTTAAGTGCACGCTGGGATTTGAGGTCTCATTTTTCCAATTAACACCCTCTAGAAGGTTACCTCCGCTGCAGCTAATTATGGACAATTTTTCTCTGCCCTCCATTGAGCCTTGGATGAGACTCTGCCGGCTTCATTAAAGGTTCCCTGCAGCTTCAGGAAGAGGAAACTTCCTCTCTCCTAATGCCCATTGGTTGCGGGCAGTGCGAACCCTCTGCGGCCTGGAACATGTAACCAAAATCGCCCAGAAGCTTGAGGCCGCACAGCACTGCAGACAAGAGTATTTTTAGAGGTTAAGGTGTGTTCTGACCGACTTTTTCGGCCCTCCTTTGAGGTAACATGATTGGAGGTGACTCCAGTCTATTATCATTCTAGTGCAAGGATTAGATCCATAGACAGGGCCTATTCACAAGGCATAGTAATATAGTTCCGTACCCTTTTCCTTAGATCAGGGCTTATAAACTTATGTTAGGGGATAGATTCATTAGTATTAGTGATTATCCGTCCTTTTGCAAGAGTGTTAGTATACCTTCTATGGAGTTATGCTTATTTCGGGCCTTGTAGGCCTCAAACGGGAGAGACTCCATCTTCCTTTCTGCCCCAGCAGCTTGAGATGCTTTTAGGTCAAATGTAATGTTTTAGTTACGAGGTGTTGTTCGCTTGGAGAGAACCGGCTCAGGCTGGCCCTTATCGAAAGACTGTATTTTTCTCCACTCCGAAGACACAACAACAGGCCGGCCGGCTGGG
This sequence comes from Lissotriton vulgaris, assembly GCF_964263255.1. Classification (NCBI taxonomy): domain Eukaryota; kingdom Metazoa; phylum Chordata; class Amphibia; order Caudata; family Salamandridae; genus Lissotriton; species Lissotriton vulgaris. The sequence goes on from NC_141693.1 coordinate 294,557,063, forward strand.
AACGTGTCCTTGGTACGGGGAGGTACAAGAATTTGGTGGGCGGCAGGTTACTGGCCGTAACTTTCCATGAAGGAATGAGCTTCCATATTAGTGAAAGCATTAAGCAGTTAGTCAGTCAGTCCGTAGGCGGCAGCTAGCCATTAGCATCAATGCCATTAATTATTTCCAGGCAGACAGTCGCCATTTTGAAGTCCGAGAAAGACCAAGAAGCTGATACTCTCTTAGAAAGATTGAAGTTATTTTAGCTGGAGCAGCTGGCGAGCTTTGACCTTTAAGATCAGAGCATTCCGAGTGAAGCAGTTAGTCAAGAGAACGAATACCAGAGTGGCTGAAACTGAGTTATAAGATCGAAGCCGAGAAGTGAAGATGGTCCGTGATTGAGAGGAGAGAGGAGTAGTGCAGAACAGCCAGAGAGAAAGCAGCTAATGAGAGGAAGGTTCCAGTGACTTGGAGGGAAGCAGGGAAGACAGAGCATAGCGGTGCAGACGTGTTCCGTGACTGCAGAAGTGTGACCTTAAGACGAGCCAAGGCACAGACGAGAAGGGAACCTAGATGCCTGCTGAATCCAGACTTCACATTAATCAGGTGACGTCGACCTTTTTCCCCCTAGTGTGCACATTCTAACCTTTCATTTTCCTTTGCAGGCTATATGTTATAGTATGGTATTATGTTGTTATGATTATTGTAATAAAGTACCCCAGTTCTTAGTGAACCAGCATGTGCCTTTTATTCTTGTGTAATCAGGGTAACCTGTTCTTCTAGTCAGACATTGTTTTCGTGAACGGACGTGATTCCCGGTCAGGTAAGGAGTGACTGAGCAATGAGGGAGAGAGGGGCCCCTGAAGTGAAGAATAGGTTGTACATCATCTAATTCGGTAAACCGTTGTGTGATCTATAATATTGTAGTATCATATCCCTGGTAGATAATGAAAGATTCCTTTTAAGGGTATTCATAGGAAAGTGATCGTCGTTGGTAAGCGGCGTTATACCCGCAGGATTGCGGCTTGGGATGTAAGTAAGAGAACACCAGGGAGGAAACTGGTGCATATACCCGCAGGATTGCGGCTTGGGATGTAAGTAAGAGAACACCAGGGAGGAAACTGGTACATATACCCGCAGGATTGCGGCTTGGGATGTAAGTAAGAAAACACCAGGGAGGAAACTGGTGCATATACCCGCAGGATTGCGGCTTGCTATATCCACAGGATCGTGGCTTGGGAGGGCACTGATTGTGGTCAGTGTGTAATGGTAGCTAATCAGAACTGCCCTAGGGTAGATTAGTCTGGGCCCAAGCTGCAGCGAGACTAACTGGTGTGAGTGTGATATTGTAGAAAACGTATGCATGTACATTGCTAATTCCCCCATCCTTGGGTATGAGACATAGATACCTGTTGTAAATAGGTCCTGAGGAGGGAGGTGATTACGTTCCGGCTGGGTTGGTGGTGCTCTGAGGCGCTGATTCTATCTGGTCTGAGAATCCAGTCATTATAAGGTGAGTGTGGGTTTTTGGGTGCCAAGGCTATTTTTAGGGTTTAAGGTAGGTAAGGGTATTTGGGTGACAATGTTTTTTCTGGTTTAGGGTGGGTTAGGGTATTTGGGTGCTGAGGATATTTTTAGGGTTTAGGGTGGATAGTGGTATTTTGGTGGCAAGGGTATTTTTAGAGATTAGGGTGGATGAGGGTATTTGGGTGGTTATGATATTTTTTAGGGTTTAGGGTGGGTAAGGGCATTTGAGTGGAAAGTTTTTTTTAAGGGTTTTGAGTGAGTAGGGTTTAGGGGTTGGGGTCAATAAGGTTAATATATATTTTGAAGAAAAATGAGACCAGGAGCCCTTGAGGGATGGGGCCCCAAAGCCAGACGAGCACCTAGCGAAAATATCCAAATTAATCCACAAAGTACACACTTACCCAGCAGAGCGGCTAGTTTTTGAATTTGTTTGTGTATATATATGTATATGTGATAAAGAGAATTTTGCAGCAGTAAAGAGTAATACAAAATATTGATGTCAGCCACCAAGTTGCTAGGCAATGGGCCGGGGAACACAATCAGAATCCTGATTTGTAGTCATTTTTTGGAATTGACAGGATCATGAAAACAGGATGAGGATGAGACAGGGAAAAGAGACTCAGACTTTCGGAATCTAAGTACATAATTCTGCTTGGTAGCAAGTCTCCGGTAGGCCTCAATGAGGATGAGGAACTGCATGTGCACATCAGCTAATGTGGTAGTATGGTGTATTCTGCTCCAGACCTGTTTGGTGACTGTATTTCAGCTTTGTTTTACTTGTCTTATAGTCTCTATTTCTGAGTTTCTGAGTTCTTTGAGAATTCTGCACGCATAGTGTGGCCTGAGCTTTATCGGAATGTGGCTGTGAGAAATGACGGCCTTGGGACTGCTCTCCTTTTCCCCGATCTCCCATGTCAGATAGCATTTTACACTTTTTAACTTTATGACACTGTTAGCACCTTGTACTTTTCCAGTAGCAGCAATTTTTCTTAATGTGCTGTTATGGATGCTACTTGTTCTGTGTGCAAGATTTTTTGCTGTTTTTCACGATGGGTGTGAGCAAATATGCAGTTTGTGTGAGTGTTAATAATATTATTTTTTCCTACAAGAGTGGATAGGAGACTTGGCGATGTGGTGTACTACACATCCACTTGGTTTCAATTTTGTTTTAAAACATATTTGAGAAATGCACTTGTGAAACATTCCTTTACTGCCGTTTCATAATTATGTTATTTTACTTTTTTCATGCACATCCCCTTGTGGAATATTCATAATATGCACTTGTGAAAGATGTCAGTATTGCTATATCAAGATTATGTTATTTACTTTGTCTACACATAATCTTTTTTAATCACTTTGCTTATTATAAAAATGCAAGCAGGACATTTATTGGTTGTACCGTGAGCCACTTGGCAGTAACATGTGCATTAAGGTTTACTCGTAATAATATTGAAATGGTGCAGGAATGTGCACAAACCAATATAGATATTTCATATGTAACTGGGTTTTGGATATGCTTTGGTTATTTTTTTTGCAATGTGTTAGAAATGGGATCCCCGGCTGGCCAGGGCTTTCGCCAAAGTCAGTCAGAGACCACCATTCCTAAGTCAGGGCAAGGGAGTTACACACCAAGATAACCCCTGCTCACCCTCTAGGTAGCATGACACGAGCAGTAAGGCTTACCTCGGAGGCAATGTAAGTTAAGTATCTGCGCTCGAACCCACCAGCAACAACATCCCAGACCCCCCACAAAAGGAACTCCACACAAGGTATATGTAAAAATAGCCTTTGTATTGCAAAACACATTAGACAGAAACACACACTTTACAATGTGCCAACAGGCACGGGTAGAATTTACAGGGGATTATGTACAGGACAGGGCCACATGGACCACTGTCAGGATTATGCACTTTTAGAACTAGGATACTTGTTAAAATTAGCACTTAGAATATAAAATCACTGTAGCACCAAATAGCAAATAGAACACACAACCAGTAACTACTGGTCAGAGGTAAGTACCACCTACGCAACCCTAACCACCTTAAGAGAATGTCACTCAGGGAACCAGAACCTCACTAGCAACACCTGCACTAGGAAGAAGAACCACCTAAGTATTACCATACAATTAGGGGTATAAGCAAGAACACGTTACACATGATGCATCACAACATTCAGAGGTGTAGGGAAGGAAAACACATGATGCATAACCATACATTCAGCGGTGTAAGGAAAGCGACGTTGTACATGATGCATAAAAACACATTCAGAGGTACCAGAACACAGGAAAACACATGATGCATAAACATACATTCAGCGGTGTAAGAACAAGGCACATGACGCATCCGAAACACATTCAGAGGTGCAGCAAAGAACAATTCGCAGAAATCACATTAGCACAGAACTTACTTCAAAGTCCAGGTTGCGCCACTGCGCCAAAACCTAAACGTAGCAGCTGCCCACTACTTGCTGGGCAGCTGAGGACAGGGACAGAACGGGGCCTAAACGCTGCAGCTGGCACTAAGTGCTGCACAGCTGGGGAAGGCTAGGGTAGGGATGAAGGAGTGCGCCTCACTCTTAAAGTCCAGAGTACATAAACCTAAACGGTGCAGCTGCCCACTACTTGCAGGGCAGCTGGGAAGGCAAAACTGCTACAGGGGCCCTCACTGGCCCTTAGAAGCCAAACTGCGCAAAACTGAGCCATCTGGCTCTAGAACCACCTGTACACCTTGGAGCCTTCTAGGCTCTGGGGAACAATAATGTGCGTTTTGGAGCCGTCCAGGCTCTAGACAATAATGGGGGCGTGGGAGCCTCGTGGGCTTTAAACAGGCATGCTGCCAACACTGCGGGAGCGGCCCGCTGCCATCTGGGGCCGCTTTACCAATAAAAATGCCCCTGGAATCGTTGGAGCCTTCTAGGCTCTAGGAGCAATGAGGGGGGCCAACAACAGCGGTGGGGGCCCGGGGGCCGGCACCGATCATGTGCCCCGACATCACCCCCTTGCACAACAAAGCCTGGTCCCCTCTGGGCCAGAGTCACTATGGCGGCCGCTTCAGAGCAGCCCACTTCTATGCGGGGCTGCTCGAGAGCGGGACACGGGGAGGGTGCCTCGCTCAACTTCCCCCCCAGCCGGCTTTTACTCACCGGCTCTGAGGCGGTCTGCTGCTCTCTTCCTTTGGTGGCGGTAGCACATGGTGGGGCTCTCTCTCCTCATGGGAGCCCCGCCTTCAGAAGGCGCCCGCTTCGCTGTTCACCTCGTCCCCCATCTCGGGACCGGGACTCGATGTGGAGCCTTCGTGGCTCCTGGGACAGCAGTTCCCTCTTCCGGCCAGGCAGCCAATCGCGGCACAACAGCGGGCGGGACTTTCTTCGCAAACAGGAAGTCCCGCCCAACGCCAGGCGCCCGGCCGCCTGACTTCATTTTTGCGGCACGATGGCCGCGGCGGTGACTTGAAGAGGGCACAGATGAGGGGTAGGCTTCCTCGAATTAGATAATAAAAGTAAATATGCGGCGTGGGCAGCCGCGGAAGATAACTAAAGCGCTCCGAGCGCTAGGGCTTTCAGAAAAGTAAAAGGACAGCGCTCCTCATGCGCTATAGCAAGATAAAGCGCTTCCAGGCGATTAAGAGCACACACAAAGGTGCGTGTAAAAATACAGCGCTCCCAGCGCTAGAGGAAACAAAGTAAAGCGCTATTAAGTGCTGGGGGCAAAATCAAGCGTTCCCAGGCGCTAGAGCACAAGTAAAGGTCCACAAGTCCAACAAAGTCCTTCAGGAGTCATGGGGCTGGGCAGGGCCCAGGGAGGCAATCCTTCCCCTGGGCCCAAGCAGCAGCACGCCCCTGGCAGGATTCAAGTTGGCAAACAAGAACATTTCACAAGAGGTCACAGCCTCCTTTTATACAGAGAACTCCACTGTCTAAAGGTGCAGGGTGGGGGAAGAACCAGTCGCAGCTGGTCTGGGAGCACCCTTGATGTGCTCAGCCCCTCACTCTATTCACTGGCAGGGCTAGGGACATTGGATGAACCACAGGGGGCGGAGCCAGCATTGTGTGGGGAAAGCCCAGCCCTATTCAGGACCCAGGTGCACTCCTCCCCAGCCATCAGCATGCTAATCTCCCCACTCACCACCGGGCAGACCCATCCAGACTCCTGGAGCCAGGCTCACCAGCCAGCTCCAGCCAATCACGTGCCAGCACACTCACTGCACACGCACACCCATGTCTAGAAGCGGCACTTCTGCACTAGACACATTCACGCCGCACATATCATTGCGCAGCATTCAATCACACGAGTCCGCACATATCAAACTCGAGCCTGTACACCCCAAGCATCAGGAACTACCAGGGACACAGACATTCCCCTTGCATTCCTACGGGAGGGCAGGCCAGCCTTACTCCACGCACTCAGAGTGCGCACGCACTTTCCACTGGGACACAGTGAAAGTGCGCAGAAACCAAAAATCACTATCACCAGGTCACCTTTACAAGCAAAAAGTTTAGGGGTGAACCTGCCAGAAGGGCCAAATCCAACACAATGAGTTTCTGCACATGAGATAAATGAAATGATTTATGCCGATAAACTTGTACACATGCATACATATACTGCCCGGCAACTGGCATGATGCACTTGCACTGTGACAGGTGGTTTAGCTTCAATTTGAGATTAATTTTATTTCAAATTGCTTTTTTCAGAATATATTTGACATTTTTGATGTTCATGTGAACTTTAAATAATGTGTTACACTTATGACAAGTTTTAATGCTCTAGGACTCCCTGCAATCTTGAGCTGTCTTCTATGTTTATAGATTTGTTTATTTTTAAGGGTGATGGGGCACACTGTGTTTGTATCAGGCTGTGATGGCGCCTCTGTGTGGGTGAAAAATGTTGCCAATTCCTATGAAATTTGAATCTAGGAGTGTGAGTGTTCCTGTGGCGTTATCTTTGATGTGGGTGTATATATGTAATATAGTACAGGCGGTCGCCAGTAGGTAGTTATAGGTAGGATGTGTTATTTGACTTTCTGTATCTTTGTGTTGTTTAAAAAGCACGACCAAAATTCAAATAAACGGGACAGGGTTAACTTTTTTGGGGGAACTAAGAAGGATGATTGATAATGTCATTGAGAGACTTGTCGTAACTTCTGGTGTTATACTGAGGTTTCAGATGGCACCTATAGCATAGAATGCAAGCAGATATAGAAGCCAGAGGAAAGCTTGCAACCATAAATGAGCTTTCCTGTTATTTCAGACCAGACGTGCTCACTTGTGTTTTACGTAACACCAAGTGAAGTTCACATGTATGCAGGATGTTCCCCTTGGCTTAATTAACCACTTGGATGCTATGCTTCTTCTGCTGCTTCAATGTAATTTCCATTGAAATCAATGGAAACTCCATGACGAGTTACCCTTGTCATTAGCGGCGAAGAGGTTAAGTGCTGTATTTGCTGTCTTCTGGCCGATGAGGCTAATTTCCGATGATAACGATAAAGGTTTGTAGACTATTTTTTTATTTTTTTTATTTAGATGATGCGCATTTTGCTTTTATTTTGTATTTTTTTTACCATGAGTGCGTTGACCATTAACCCATTGGCAGATTTGACCATTTACTCGTATTTCATGGAAGTGGGCTTAAATTGCAATCTGTGTAAAGGCATATGATAACGTAAATGCAAAGTATATCCTGAGCTAAATAAACAATAAAGAATGTGCAAACAAATGGCAAGTTGTGTATTTCTTCTTTTCTTCCTTTATTCAACAGAGAATCCAAGTTTTCAAGATCTGTATATTGAAGAGAAAACGGTGTCTCGCTAGACGCCGTTTTCTCTTCATTGAACAGGATGTTACTCTGTCCCCGGTGGCTTATTTGGTTCCTCCCTACTGTTGGAGTTTACCTTGGAATTTCAACACACTGAACTTGAAAACTCGGATTCTAAAATCGTATGAGACGTACCATCTATTCATTGACATTTCTGTCAAACGACTAAGAATTGGTACCTAGCTATAGCCCTGAAGAAGTTTGTGTTGGATACCACTATAGACGAAACATGTGTTGGTGGCTAGACTGTGTTAAGAAGATTCTCTGTTGAATAAAGAAAGAAAAGAAGAAATACACAACTTGTCATTTGTTTGCACATTCTTTATTGTTTATTTAGCTCAGGATATACTTTGCATTTACATTTACATGGTATTGATTTTTCCATACCTGTTTGGTTGTCGATGGATGGCCTTCACCTTATCCTTTGAGCTTTTCTTTATTGTTCATATAAAGACTTGTTGTTACCATAGCCCAGCGCAATTATCACCCAGCCATCCGACTCTGTTTCCATATGATAACGTGTTTCCCTTTTCCTGGCCGCTTGATACTTTATAAACGTAGGGTTTTTTAGAGATCAGACAGGTGGATTGATGTAAAAGGAATGACCACCTCACTTTTGGGAATGCTTGAGTCTTTGAAGCAGGAGGTGGCATCATTTTGTGTTTCACCACTGCTGTGCACAGGCCTTCCACCCTTAAACATAGACCATGTGACCTATGCATAAGAAAAGTTCAGTCAGAGAGTGTCCTACACTCTGCGCCACCCTCCAGTGCACCAGGGCAGCAGTACTTGGGTGAGGTGCACTTCAGCTCATCACAGATTAGATGGCCTGTGCACAAGGACAGAAGAGTCGACGCGTTGCTCCATCACCAGCACCACCCCCATCCTCCACGTACTGCATGGTCTGTGCATGGGGACAGCACGGCCAATAAACATGACTGGTGCAGAACAAACGCTTTGTGTGTAGCTGTACAAATGACTTTTGAACCTTTCCTAAGATTGTCTGTCACCTCCTAGCAAAGAGTATCCAGGGTTATCAGCCAGGACAAGCAACCGCCAAAGGAGGATGAAGAGAGCGTGCAGTGCTGCTAAGCAGAGAGGAGGAGCAGGCACTACACGGGGGCACAACAGAGGCGGGCATATTCATGTGGCATAGGGTTACTTAGCCGACCTCGAGACAGAGGGGAACCTTCTCTACCAAACCCCTGCAAAGATAGACTAAGGGGGTCACAAGGAGCCTACACCAACGAAGAGGGGGGCATAAGTGGGCACAGAGCAACCCTGCCTACCAAGAGAAGGATGGGATCCCTAAAGACAGGTCAGGATAAATATTCGTGGGGAATTCACCGACCCCGAAGCAAAGCATAATGGGCAGAGTAAAAATATCTAAATACATTTTTTTTTTAAAACACCGAACACACATAAGGAATTCGCCGCCTACAGATGTGATAGACACACTGAAGCTGCAGAGAAAATACCCCCTCCGACCACTTGAGACAGGTGCACTAGCACATGGATTGGGTGCAGAGGGGGGTAGGTAGAATGGTAAATGGTGAAAAAAACACCAACCTCGGTGCATTTCTTTCAGATTGGGTATACATCGCGCATAAAACAAGCCAAGCAATGCCTCTGCTCATGTAACACCCGGAAACCAGCCGCCTGACACCAGCACCCCAACGACATCACTTCATGGATTCAGTTTCTTCTAGCGCTTTGTGAGTTTGTTTTCGCTGCATTGTGAATTCAGATTGAACGCAGATAAAAGGCACAGGATTGTCAGGTAAGGTAACTGAAGCCTTCCCGTTTATCCGAACAACAGGCTGTGTTTAACTCACTGCATCTTGTATTTAGTTACAGCGCTGCAGAAAAATGTTATCAGATGTAGCCATTAAGCAGGGATGATGTAAATTGAGATAGACTCCAGTAGAAAATGTGTTGTAGAAACCATAAAACTGTGTGCGAGGGGCAAAAGACATTTTAGGCAGCAGGCAGAACAAAAGCAATTACAGATGATCCAGCGCTCTTATTGAAAAACGGTCTCACAAAATCTATTTATCACCTCAATACTCACCATTCTCTATTAAACACATATACAGGCCCATAACACCTATGAGACAATTTATGAGCAACTGAATCAAGTGATTTGATTTTAACACTATTCACATGATATTTACACTATTATGTACAACTGCAGTTTATTCTTCATTATCATGATTTAAAACTCATTTATTAGCATTAATCAAACCACTAAAGGTTGATGGATCAACTAATGGAAACTAGACCATGAATAAACAAGACCAGCTTGTCACTTCAAATCTAATTTTATTTACTTTATTTTCATAAAGAAAGAGCAATTTAACGTTTAGAAATCTTTATTTCATAAGCAAATAGGAAAGTAGCATTTTAATAAGGAAATGAAAATTAGAACTGACATTTCAAAGTAAGCTCAGAAACATGAAGAATTAGTAAAAACCGTTTCCCTGAACCTATTTCCCTGTCTAAATCTCTCTGTACCTAGAAAAGAATAATTAACCGCATCCGCGCTGGCAGAATTCTGCTCCTGCGCTGAGATATTCAAAAACGCACTATACGTGACGAGCTGGGCTCGTCATCAGCGTGCGAGGAGGCTACGCCATGACGAGCCCAGCTCGTCATGAGCGTGGAAGGGGTTAAGTCTGCTGTCCTTACATGCGCCAAAGGTCCATCAGTAAGTCTCACACCATTCAGGAATCAGGAAGCAAGTGTTTTTTCTTTGCTCATGGTGTCATAATTTATACCTTTCTCTCTAGCTAAACTTTATACATTTTACATTCTTTCATAGGAATCTGTGCTTTTCATTGGCTGTTCGGTGTCAGTCCATGATTAAGTCATCCAACTTTTGTCCAAAATCCAGGCTTCATATAAAGCCCATTGTCTTTTCATTTCCACATCTTCGATTTCCTCAAGAACGTTACTTTTATTTGAGCTTAGGACATGTACTTCCTGACCTTGGCCACCATATCATTTTGCTGTCCTTGGCTGGCCTCCGTGAACACGCTCATCTCAGCAAAGAAAATAGCTCTTTATTTCAAAATAGCTTCGCAGCAGAATACTTCACAGCTGCGCATGTGCAAAAATCACTCTGGACAAGCTTTCGTGTCAGCAGCTCTGTCAGCCATATTTCTTCACCAATTTTAGGCCTTACTTTTTATTTAAAGAATTGAGACCCATTATGTTACCCTCCCCCTTTACTAATTAACAGAGTTAAATATGTTACCTAGCTTAGCACACAAAGCAGCATCATATTTACCAATCCTTTTCGAATGTCAGGAACTCTTAGAGCTTTTATTACAAACAACATAACATAAGCACATATAATAAGCACATGCTATTAATTAAAACTGCCGCATTTATTATTGACAAAGACAATAGACAAGGTTAGCTTATTAATTGTTCTTTGCGTTTGGAACAAAAAGTATATTAATCCTGCATGTGTTTTTGTGCATGTATCTTTTAAACTAAGTTGATTAATAATTTCACCACAAGCTTATATGGCCTGGATACCCGTCACCCCCTCCCAACACAATCCCCAAGAATGGGAAGACGGATACAGTTCTTGAGCTTTTGGAAGGCGGGAGGGAGTTACCCTCCCGGCCATATTTATTAAAATATGAAACAAAATTAAAAACATTAAAATAACAGTTTCATATCATGTACAATTTCATTTATACATTACGATGTTTATTGGCTAACCTTAACATATCTCTAATACAAAGGTTCTCCTAGCCGATCTAAAACATCCTGTAAATGCATTTCTCAAAATTCAAATTGTACATCCTAACATTACGGGCCAACGGCAAGGTCGTAACCGGTGTCAGATCCCTAATACCAGACTCCCCCCCTTACTTGTGAGGGGCGGGCGCACAGAGGACTGTACCTCTGTGCCAACTTCCAATTTCCCTTGTCTTAACGGGGGCCCATACTTACTCGACGCCATCTTGGTGTCGTCCGAGGACTCGTGTGAGGTGTCTAGAAGGTAGCGTAGACCCCCCTCCCACCCCACACTGCTTACCACATCCGCCGTCGCGGATGTCCTGGCCCCGGGAAATTCCAAGGAGGGGACCCGTAGCCCCTCCTCCCCAGGGAGGGGTCTTGACCGCCTTCCCTTTCGGCGGTCCCATCCTTAGAAGGGTACTGCCTCCCCGTGTGAGGGGCCAATGGCCGCCTCCCCCCGGGCGCTCCCATCCATAATGGGTGGTGCCCCACCTCTAGGGATCTTCCAATTACTGCTCACCGATCATGACCTTACCGCCCGACCAAAAATAAATACGACATTGTTTAATCTACTGAGAACGACATATACAGTTGTACTAGCATTTCAAGTATACTTTTATCTCTACAATACACTTCTTTCATCACAGCTGCGATACTCGCCTGAGTTCATGCTAAAAAAGCAACCATTTATTGTATATCAAAACATCAAACTTTATTAGAAACAACCTGAAAAGAGACATCAAACTTTATTCGAAACAACCTGAAAAGAGATAATATCATCACCAATCGACTTTATTGCAATACAAAACGCTGTCATCAGGGGCTGGTGGGTGGGTCAAAATTGGCTCTTGTTCCGTCAAGGGCTCACGTGCAACGAGGAGGTGCAGCTTCCAAGCACAGGAACAAGAGGATGCTTCCTTGGATTGTTGCTCCATTTATTCTTCTCCGGGAGGGCATGGACCCTCCTCCGACCGCCTACAGGGCGTGGCCAACGGTGTAGGTGTCTAGGACAACCCCTCTTGGGCGGGAAAAAGGTGCGCCCCGGCTACGCCGCTTCGGGCATACCAGCCGTGACACGCCTCCCGCCCAAAATGGCTTCCCGGGGGGATCGGGGCACCCGACCATACGTTCGGGGGGACCGAGTGGTCACCCCTTTCCATATGGCCTGGATACCCGTCACCCCCTCCCAACACAATCCCCAAGAATGGGAAGACGGATACAGTTCTTGAGCTTTTGGAAGGCGGGAGGGAGTTACCCTTCCGGCCGTATTTATTAAAATATGAAACAAAATTAAAAACATTAAAATAACAGTTTCATATCATGTACAATTTCATTTATACATTACGATGTTTATTGGCTAACCTTAACATATCTCTAATACAAAGGTTCTCCTAGCCGATCTAAAACATCCTGTAAATGCATTTCTCAAAATTCAAATTGTACATCCTAACATTACGGGCCAACGGCAAGGTCGTAACCGGTGTCAGATCCCTAATACCAGACTCCCCCCCTTACTTGTGAGGGGCGGGCGCACAGAGGACTGTACCTCTGTGCCAACTTCCAATTTCCCTTGTCTTAACGGGGGCCCATACTTACTCGACGCCATCTTGGTGGTCGTCCGAGGACTCGTGTGAGGTGTCTAGAAGGTAGCGTAGACCCCCCTCCCACCCCACACTGCTTACCACATCCGCCGTCGCGGATGTCCTGGCCCCGGGAAATTCCAAGGAGGGGACCCGTAGCCCCTCCTCCCCAGGGAGGGGTCTTGACCGCCTTCCCTTTCGGCGGTCCCATCCTTAGAAGGGTACCGCCTCCCCGTGTGAGGGGCCAATGGCCGCCTCCCCCGGGCGCTCCCATCCATAATGGGTGGCGCCCCACCTCTAGGGATCTTCCAATTACTGCTCACCGATCATGACCTTACCGCCACAGGCCGGATAGTTGACCAGCTATCCGGACCCCCCACAAAAGCTCCTACTAAAGGTCCTGGTTACGTAAATTCTTTAACCAAGCTAAGAAGTCTCCTATGAGTAAGACATTTCCCTCCCGGGACAAATGGACCCCATCAGCCAAATACATATGGTCCCCCCGGATACACCCGTGTGGAATACACTGCAATATACCTGTATGGAACAACCTACTCAATTTGTTATTAACCTTCTTTACCGACTGGTTCAAAGCTGGCACAGAGAGGGCCCCCCGCCACACCTTCCGAGGAATCATGTGTGACCATGCAATCGTGCACCCCGGAACCCTTCTCGCCAACCAACTTACTGTGGACAAAATTAACTCGAGAAGCACTCGTCGACCAATGGTCACCAAATCATTGACCCCAAGATGCACTATGATTACAGATGGCGGTGACCTCGTCCGCCCTAACAGTCCCTCAATGAAACTTTGAAACTGGTCAATACAGAGCCCGCCCCTTCCGTGCAAGGTCACCCTGTACCCGTATTCCCCAGCCATGTGAATCATGTCACCTGCTTTGAATACGTCTGCGGCGGACCTCACTTATGAGTGGCCAATGACCCACACCACTCTTTCCTCAGCCGGTGATCTTTGACCGCTGGTCCCCAGGTGTCGGGTCAACTGCACAGTCCGCCCCGCAAAGCCTGCTCGCGAAACTGTAAACCAAACAGAAAACAAGAAGCGTGAGTGCATGACATTAGCTTCACAACATGTGCAAACGCACATACCTCTTATAACAGTTTGAGGACCAACGCCCCAACCGCTTCACTTTTTCAACACTCAGACCCCTGGCTGTAGCCTCCGTAGCAGCCCCTATCCGGAAGGAATGGGTCCCAAAATCGCTCGGGTTCAAGCCCGCCGCCGCGATTGCCATTGTCAACACCCGCTGAAACTGAAACCTCGTCAGTGGGGTGGCATCGGTGTGTCTCAGCAAGCTTCCCCCCCATGCTGCCGCCCTCAGCGCTAAGTACTCTTCAACGCATTTAACCGGGCACATGGGAGATCCCGTAATCCGCTGGACTACCACACTGTCCCCGATTGCTTCCTGATCGGTCTTGGACCTGGCTATCGAGATCACCATTGTCTCGCCCTTAATTCGAATGTGTCCTCGACACAGTCCTCCCCCCGTATCCTGCTTGTTCTTCGCTTCCAGTTCGCTTACCCGCAAAGCCCCATGGAATGCTAATGCAAAAGCGGCCCGGAACAGCACCGTCTCGGATTGAGATGAACATATCGCAGGAAGTACGGACATTAAAAGGGACAATCTTTCCAAACCTATCGGGTGCCTTTCATCCACTCTACGACCCTCAAGGCGTTGCCACCCACGCAGCGCCTTCTGTACCAGAAAGGACGATGTGGGGTCCTGGATGCCATGAGCTTGCGCCATGAAGGAAATGGCGGCCCGGTGCCTATTGGCCGTAGCCACTGATCTGCCTGCCTGATGTAGTGATACCAGAAATTTCAGAACATACTCCTCCTGCCCCCAGTGCTCCCCCCTAGCTGAACCCAAAAAGGACCAATAGGAACGGAACGCCCCTTCATATGCCTTCCTTGTCCTGGGTGCTAGACTCTCTCCCACAAGGTTTTATAATCCGGGGCACCGAGAGACCAGAGAGCTTCGGGAAATGGTGCCGCCACCGAGTCCGCTGAGGGCAGAAAACCCCAGAAGGCCTGCATATGGGAACGAGAGAGTGCGTCAGCTGCCTGGTTTAGTACCCCTGGCACGTGTCTTGCCCTAAAGTGGACATTTAGTCTCATACATAGCAGGACAATTTCCTTCAGCAATCTCAAAATCCATTTGCAGCGTGCTGCCTGATTATTGATACACTCAACCACGGTCATATTATCAGACCAGAACACCACAGAGCGATCACGAAACCCCTCTGGCCAAGTTTTCAAGGCCACCAGAATGGGGAACAGCTCCAGAAACCCAATGTTACTAGTGAGTCCATTATCATGCCACCACACAGGCCAGGTTCGTGCCGACCATTGATTGCCAAATATGGCGCCAAAACCTACACTCCCTGCCGAGTCGGTCCACAACCCCAGTTCTTCCGAGGAAACTGGCGGTTCGGTCCACACGACACGACCGTTGAAATCTGCCAGAAATGCCAGCCATATGCGCATATCCTGGCGAACCTCTGCTGACAGTCTTGTGCGGTGGTGCCCTTCTTTGAGGCCAACCATGGCTTGTGCGATAGAGCGGGAAAAGGGGCGAGCCATCGGTATCACTCTAAGGGCAAAGTTAAGTTGACCCACAGCCTGTTGTAACTGATGGAGAGTTACTTTTCTCTCGCCGAGGCACATTTCGAGCGAGGCCCTGAATTTCATCACCTTCTCTTTGGGCAAGCGGAAGCACCCCTCTACAGAATCGAGCTCAATTCCCAGAAACTCGAGTGTAGTGGATGGCCCTACCGTCTTACCTGGTGCCAATGGCACGCCAAATTCCTTCATAAGAGTACAGAATTCCCTCAAAGCCTGTGCACATTCCGTGTCCCCGGCTGCCCCCAGAAACAGAAAATCATCAAGGTAATGCATAACCTGTGTAAAACCTGTAGCTCTTGTGAACGCCCATTGCAAAAAACTACTGAATTTCTCAAAATACGCACAAGAGATGGAGCAACCCATTGGCATACATTTATCCATGTAATAGCGACCTTGAAACATAAAACCTAGGAGACGCTGATCATCTGGGTGTACCGGGAGCAACCGGAACGCTGACTCGATGTCTGATTTAGCCATCAGCGCTCCGGGCCCCAGGCGATTCAAAATGGCGACGGCCTCATCAAAGGAAGCGTACCGCACCGAACAAACTCCCGGGTCAATCGCATCATTCACCGAAAGACCCCTAGGAGCTGACAAATTGTGTATTAACCTGAACTCACCCGGGTCCTTCTTGGGGACCACTCCCAACGGTGAACAAACAAAATCGTCAACTGGTGGCATGGCATATGGTCCAGTAACCCGACCTCGGGCCACTTCCTTCCCAATCTTTGCCTGTACAACCGCCGTATTTTGTTGAACCGATAGTTGGTTCTTACATTGTGCCTCCCCCCGAAAATCCCCCGCCGGGATACGGAAACCATCGGAAACCATCTCGCAACACCCCGGCGGAGGTATGATCAGGGTATTCGTTCAGCCAAGGGATCAGTGCCATGATATCAACAGGAGTAGGCAATGGTGCCCCTCAGTCGATTTTAGAGCTGTTTGGCGCCTCCTCTACCCCCCGTATCACCATTCTTGGCTCTGCACGAACTTTCGGGGTGTGAGGACTGTCCGCACCCTGCACACTCATGCCTGAACTTGCATGTCCCCTGTGGCCTAGTGCACTTGCCTCTGTTAAAGTTCCAACAGACCCCTTTCCTACCCGAGTTCCCATTATTCTTCGCGTTCTGATCACTGCTTGTGCCCGCTCGAAAGGGCGCCCCCAAAGAATGGCGGGAAGGCTCAACCCCGTTCCCGCCCAAAGAAGGCGACTTCGCCGTGTTTGACCTCTCAAGTTTCTGCCAGGAAATGGAGTCGAAACAATCCCACGTCAGGGATGAGTCGTGCTCCTTGGACTTACGAAATGTGCTATCATAACAACACCATTTATTGCCCCCGTACGATTCATAGAATTCCATGATACGTGTCTGATAAACTGCTAGTTCCAACACTACTTCGGGCCTACGTTCCCCCATAATTGCAGTGAACATTCCAAACGCCCTGGCCCAATTGGCGATCATTTCATCTACTCTGAAACCCGCCATCTTTGCACGCCATACACTGGGATGCAACAACTCCTTCTGATTTTTCACATGCTCAATCTCATAGTGATCGGTTAACAAGGAAAACATATTTATCTGCCCAAATCCTTTCTTTCACATCCATCGGGATATGTTGCACAACTTTTTCCCTCCTTGAGGGTAACGACCCCTCCCCCGCCATTGGCAATGGCTGCTTACCCGAGCTAGTCGCTGTGACCGTTGTCGCTGCCGAACCAACGCCCGATACCGGTTGCTCCACTGGAACCTGCGCGGAAACAAGAGGACAAGGTGCCTTCGCAGCATCTTTCGATTGCCGCAACTGCTTCATTATCGACCTGGCTTCATCAGCCGTGGCCCCCTCGTTCTCCCTGCCCAACCATGCCGCCAACTGGGCAGCCAGCTCAGGAGGCATATCCCCCTCGTTCACGGGAGTGACCACCACAGGGATCGGTTGTCCAGCATTCGGGACCGGAACTGGGGCTTCAATCGGAGTGACCGGGCTCGCTGGAGGTGATTCGGGAACCGGAGCCTCCCCACCTGATGCCCCCTTCCTGGCCCTTCTACCTCTCCCGTTAGGGATTACTCCCGGCAATGCTGGTCCGATGACTCTCTTTGGTCCACCCGCACCATTCATTGCCGCCATTTGCTTCTTCATGTTGGCCATGTCCTTCACCAGCATACGAAGCATCTGGTCGGTTCCAACCTTCTTTCCGACCTTCTTGCCAGGCATCGTCCACGGATAATCCTCGAGGTCCTAGGTCAAGAAGCTTTGAAATCGCTGAATGAAGAAACACAAGATTAAAAGTTCTCAAAATTGGCTCTTGTTCCGTCAAGGGCTCACGTGCAACGAGGAGGTGCAGCTTCCAATCACAGGAACAAGAGGATGCTTCCTTGGATTGTTGCTCCATTTATTCTTCTCCGGGAGGGCGTGGACCCTCCTCCGACCGCCTACAGGGCGTGGCCAACGGTGTAGGTGTCTAGGACAACCCCTCTTGGGCGGGAAAAAGGTGCGCCCTGGCTACGCCGCTTCGGGCATACCAGCCGTGACACGCCTCCCGCCCAAAATGGCTTCCCGGGGGGATCGGGGCACCCGACCATACGTTCGGGGGGACCGAGTGGTCGCCCCTTTCCATTAGTCTGTTTATCTTGATTAAGAGAGATTAACTTTGCAACTTTGAACAAAATTTTGTCCTTTACCTTGCTCCATCAACTTCCTGATCTGGTGATTTCTTAATCACCAAACTATACCCAAAATTTTATAAATTTTCAACCCTTGAACATGTTTTGGACTTTCTTAATATTAGTATTTCTAAACTTTTGATTCATCTGTTTTTCTGCATCTC
The DNA here is from genome assembly GCF_964263255.1 of Lissotriton vulgaris. Classification (NCBI taxonomy): domain Eukaryota; kingdom Metazoa; phylum Chordata; class Amphibia; order Caudata; family Salamandridae; genus Lissotriton; species Lissotriton vulgaris. The sequence goes on from NC_141693.1 coordinate 294,575,185, forward strand.
TCATATTGAGTTTTACGAAATTCCTCTAATTCAATTTCCTTTTCCTTTTCATCCCTTAACTTGTAAATTCTTTTTGTTTCTGTCTTCCCTTGTGTAGTATGCAACTAACTTTTAACAAAAGTATCACTATAGCTATTATCATAAAAGGGAAAACTATTTTACCTATTATTGAGCTACCAATTTCTTGAAACCAGTTTTTGATTGCGGTAAATCTTTTACCTAAGCGTTCTGAAAAATTTTCTTCTTCTAAGGGTTGATTCTCCTCATGCAATTCAGTAATATTCTTTATATACAATTCTATATTCTGGCTTTTGTCAGGTATGTATGTGCAGCAGTGTTGAACATGTAATGTTCCACAAACTTCACCCTCTTTTGTTAACAGAATGTCTAGTGCAAGACGATTCTGCATCACCATCGATCGCATGGCAATAAGTTCAGTATCCACTAATTGAAACCCACTTGCATTATCTGTTGACAGCCTGTCAACAATTGTGGACATTTTTCTGATTTTATTTGCATTCAGGGGAATTCCCACCATTGGTATTAGCGCACCAAAAATGTCTCCCAAGATTTCTGAAAAGCTTTCTCTCTTAAATCTGTTCACATGATTGCTAATTTCAAATGAACCTTCTGCATTTCTGTCAACATGAAAGATTTTTGGAAAAACTAAACCTATATAACAAGTTCCATACCAGTGGTTCGGAAAGCTATAGTAAGCTTTATTCCCACAAATAAAATAAATCCCAGGAAAAATTGGATCTTTGCCTCCCTTGAATCCCCAGCCACCTATAATACGATAGGTGTCTTCACATTGACTTGCACCGACAAAATAATTATCAGAGAGTATTGTCTCTTTCTATACAAAATTTTCCACTAACAGGTTTATCTATGAGTATTGCAACATTTTCATTTATAACATTGAGTTTTTCATCCTCAATCTGCCAAAATTTTGACTTAGTAGTTTTCAACGACTCATTTCGTTTGTAAATTGCTCTTCTCTCTTCTACCATATTTAGAAATGACTTCTCTTCTGTTCTCAATTTGCATGTTAAATTATTTCTAAAAGCGTACTCATAAGTAAGTTTGCTAGTTGTTAGGAAAAATTCTCTCATCTGTTTAGCAGGTCTCACTTTGTTCAAGTTATCTATGACCTTTAGATTTGCAAACATTTCGTCAAAATCGGAATAATAATATTCCAGACGACCAGTCTTATAAAACAAACTAGCTATTACACTACATGTTACACCATAAGTAAGAGGAAGAATATTATAATTCACTCCTTCAGACACAGAAGTAGGTAATTTCACACAAACATAACAATCTTTTGCACTCATCACTTTAACATATTCAGATAAAAGTCTTGAAAAAGTATTACTAGAAAAATCTCCAATAGATCTATCCTGATGAATCTCTGGCTTATGTACAATAATTTTTTTATTCTTATCAAGTTTAGTTACAACTTTACTTGTCATGTTAGCTTTACACATTTCTTTATCTACTCCAAAAGGAACAAGCATTGGAAATGCAATAGGTCTCGCAGTAGGAAAGTTTGAGCTATAGGTGTTAATTAATTTTTTGTTTTTTATTTATGTGTTGTTTTTTCTAAATAGCTAAATTAATAGCTTTCTTCTTTACAAAGCCAATAGTTATAATTTTTCTAAATGTGACACCTCTAGCATTTGTAAAGCAACATGTTTTGTATTAACGGGACTTATATGTGACATATATGTATTGATATAAAAAAAATCAATGGCTTTAAAAAACAATAATTAATACGTAAATAAAATGGATTATATTTTATATTGCCAATAGCTTAAAGTGTATTAAATATATTTAGTGAAGATGCTGTGGTTGCGCTGAGTGAGGGTGAGGGGTTGAGGGTGAGGGTGGGTGAGGGTGAGTAAGGGGTTGAGGGTGAGGGGTTGAGGGTGAGTGAGGGTGAGTGAGGGGGTGAGGGGTTGAGGGTGAGTGAGGGTGAGTGAGGGGGTGAGGGGTTGAGGGTGAGTGAGGGTGAGGGGTTGAGGGTGAGGGGGTGAGGGGTTGAGGGTGAGTGAGGGTGAGGGGTTGAGGGTGAGTGAGGGTGAGGGGTTGAGGGTGAGGGGTTGAGGGTGAGTGAGGGTGAGTGAGGGGGTGAGGGGTTGAGGGTGAGTGAGGGTGAGGGGTTGAGGGTGAGTGAGGGTGAGGGGTTGAGGGTGAGGGGTTGAGGGTGAGTGAGGGTGAGGGGTTGAGGGTGAGTGAGGGTGAGGGGTTGAGGGTGAGGGGTTGAGGGTGAGTGAGGGTGAGGGGTTGAGGGTGAGGGGTTGAGGGTGAGGGGTTGAGGGTGAGTGAGGGTGAGGGGTTGAGGGTGAGGGGTTGAGGGTGAGGGGTTGAGGGTGAGGGGTTGAGGGTGAGGGGTTGAGGGTGAGTGAGGGTGAGTGAGGGTGGGTGAGGGTGGGTGAGTGAGGGTGGGTGAGGGTGAGTGAGGGTGGGTGAGGGTGAGGATGAGTGAGGATGAGTGAGGGTGAGTGAGGGTGAGTGAGGGTGAGTGAGGGTGAGTGAGGGTGAGTGAGGGTGAGTGAGGGTGAGGGTGAGGGGTTGAGGGTGAGGGGTTGAGGGTGAGGGGTTGAGGGTGAGGGGGTGAGGGGTTGAGGGTGAGTGAGGGTGAGGGGTTGAGGGTGAGTGAGGGTGAGGGGTTGAGGGTGAGGGGTTGAGGGTGAGTGAGGGTGAGTGAGGGGGTGAGGGGTTGAGGGTGAGTGAGGGTGAGGGGTTGAGGGTGAGTGAGGGTGAGGGGTTGAGGGTGAGGGGTTGAGGGTGAGTGAGGGTGAGGGGTTGAGGGTGAGTGAGGGTGAGGGGTTGAGGGTGAGGGGTTGAGGGTGAGTGAGGGTGAGGGGTTGAGGGTGAGGGGTTGAGGGTGAGGGGTTGAGGGTGAGTGAGGGTGAGGGGTTGAGGGTGAGGGGTTGAGGGTGAGGGGTTGAGGGTGAGGGGTTGAGGGTGAGTGAGGGTGAGTGAGGGTGGGTGAGGGTGGGTGAGTGAGGGTGGGTGAGGGTGAGTGAGGGTGGGTGAGGGTGAGGATGAGTGAGGATGAGTGAGGGTGAGTGAGGGTGAGTGAGGGTGAGTGAGGGTGAGTGAGGGTGAGTGAGGGTGAGTGAGGGTGAGTGAGGGTGAGTGAGGGTGAGGGGTTGAGGGTGAGGGGTTGAGGGTGAGGGGTTGAGGGTGAGGGGTTGAGGGTGAGGGGTTGAGGGTGAGTGAGGGTGAGTGAGGGTGGGTGAGGGTGGGTGAGTGAGGGTGGGTGAGGGTGAGTGAGGGTGGGTGAGGGTGAGGATGAGTGAGGATGAGTGAGGGTGAGTGAGGGTGAGTGAGGGTGAGTGAGGGTGAGTGAGGGTGAGTGAGGGTGAGTGAGGGTGAGTGAGGGTGAGGGGTTGAGGGTGAGTGAGGGTGAGGGGTTGAGGGTGAGTGAGGGTGAGTGAGGGTGAGGGGTTGAGGGTGAGGGTGGGTGAGGGGTTGAGGGTGAGGGTGGGTGAGGGGTTGAGGGTGAGTGAGGGGTTGAGGGTGAGTGAGGGTGAGGGTGAGTGAGGGTGAGTGAGGGTGAGGCTGAGGGGTTGAGGGGTTGAGGGTGAGTGAGGGTGAGTGAGAGTGAGTGAGAGTGAGAGTGAGGGTGAGGGTGAGGCTGAGGGGTTGAGGGTGAGTGAGGGTGAGTGAGGGGTTGAGGGTGAGGGGTTGAGGGTGAGTGAGGGTGAGGGGTTGAGGGTGAGTGAGGGTGAGGTGTTGAGGGTGAGTGAGGGTGAGTGAGGGTGAGGTGTTGAGGGTGAGTGAGGGTGAGGGGTTGAGGGTGAGTGAGGGTGAGTGAGGGTGAGTGAGGGTGAGTGAGGGTGAGTGAGGGTGAGGGGTTGAGTGTGAGTGAGGGTGAGAGAGTGAGGGTGAGTGAGGGTGAGGCTGAGGGGTTGAGGGTGAGTGAGGGTGAGTGAGGGGTTGAGGGTGAGTGAGGGTGAGGGGTTGAGGGTGAGTGAGGGTGAGGGGTTGAGGGTGAGTGAGGGTGAGGGGTTGAGGGTGAGTGAGGGTGAGGGGTTGAGGGTGAGTGAGGGTGGGTGAGGGGGTGAGGGGTTGAGGGTGAGGGGGTGAGGGATTGAGGGTGAGTGAGGGTGAGGGGTTGAGGGTGAGTGAGGGTTAGGGTGAGGTGTTGAGGGTGAGGGTGAGGCGTTGAGGGTGAGTGAGGGTGAGAGAGTGAGTGAGGGTGAGTGGGAGTGAGGGTGAGTGAGGGTGAGGGGTTGAGGGTGAGTGAGGGTGAGGGGTTGAGGGTGAGTGAGGGTGAGTGAGGGTGAGTGAGGGGGTGAGGGGTTGAGGGTGAGTGAGGGTGAGGGGTTGAGGGTGAGTGAGGGTGAGGGGTTGAGGGTGAGGGGTTGAGGGTGAGTGAGGGTGAGGGGTTGAGGGTGAGTGAGGGTGAGGGGTTGAGGGTGAGGGGTTGAGGGTGAGTGAGGGTGAGGGGTTGAGGGTGAGGGGTTGAGGGTGAGGGGTTGAGGGTGAGTGAGGGTGAGGGGTTGAGGGTGAGGGGTTGAGGGTGAGGGGTTGAGGGTGAGTGAGGGTGAGTGAGGGTGGGTGAGGGTGGGTGAGTGAGGGTGGGTGAGGGTGAGTGAGGGTGGGTGAGGGTGAGGATGAGTGAGGATGAGTGAGGGTGAGTGAGGGTGAGTGAGGGTGAGTGAGGGTGAGTGAGGGTGAGTGAGGGTGAGTGAGGGTGAGGGGTTGAGGGTGAGGGGTTGAGGGTGAGGGGTTGAGGGTGAGGGGTTGAGGGTGAGGGGTTGAGGGTGAGTGAGGGTGAGTGAGGGTGGGTGAGGGTGGGTGAGTGAGGGTGGGTGAGGGTGAGTGAGGGTGGGTGAGGGTGAGGATGAGTGAGGATGAGTGAGGGTGAGTGAGGGTGAGTGAGGGTGAGTGAGGGTGAGTGAGGGTGAGTGAGGGTGAGTGAGGGTGAGTGAGGGTGAGGGGTTGAGGGTGAGTGAGGGTGAGGGGTTGAGGGTGAGTGAGGGTGAGTGAGGGTGAGGGGTTGAGGGTGAGGGTGGGTGAGGGGTTGAGGGTGAGGGTGGGTGAGGGGTTGAGGGTGAGTGAGGGGTTGAGGGTGAGTGAGGGTGAGGGTGAGTGAGGGTGAGTGAGGGTGAGGCTGAGGGGTTGAGGGGTTGAGGGTGAGTGAGGGTGAGTGAGAGTGAGTGAGAGTGAGAGTGAGGGTGAGGGTGAGGCTGAGGGGTTGAGGGTGAGTGAGGGTGAGTGAGGGGTTGAGGGTGAGGGGTTGAGGGTGAGTGAGGGTTAGGGGTTGAGGGTGAGTGAGGGTGAGGTGTTGAGGGTGAGTGAGGGTGAGTGAGGGTGAGGTGTTGAGGGTGAGTGAGGGTGAGGGGTTGAGGGTGAGTGAGGGTGAGTGAGGGTGAGTGAGGGTGAGTGAGGGTGAGTGAGGGTGAGGGGTTGAGTGTGAGTGAGGGTGAGAGAGTGAGGGTGAGTGAGGGTGAGGCTGAGGGGTTGAGGGTGAGTGAGGGTGAGTGAGGGGTTGAGGGTGAGTGAGGGTGAGGGGTTGAGGGTGAGTGAGGGTGAGGGGTTGAGGGTGAGTGAGGGTGAGGGGTTGAGGGTGAGTGAGGGTGAGGGGTTGAGGGTGAGTGAGGGTGGGTGAGGGGGTGAGGGGTTGAGGGTGAGGGGGTGAGGGATTGAGGGTGAGTGAGGGTGAGGGGTTGAGGGTGAGTGAGGGTTAGGGTGAGGTGTTGAGGGTGAGGGTGAGGCGTTGAGGGTGAGTGAGGGTGAGAGAGTGAGTGAGGGTGAGTGGGAGTGAGGGTGAGTGAGGGTGAGGGGTTGAGGGTGAGTGAGGGTGAGGGGTTGAGGGTGAGTGAGGGTGAGTGAGGGTGAGTGAGGGTGAGTGAGGGTGAGGGAGGGTGAGGGTGAGTGAGGGTGAGGGGTTGAGGGCATTATCCTACCAAACATCGTATAGGGCGTGATTACAGCGCCTGATTTAATCACGTTCACTTACTCACTCCGAGGCACAAAAATAATGCAGATCGGCAGAAACAAAGCTGCGTTTGTGAAAAGTCGCGACTGTTGCTCCCAGGAAGAGATTTGCAAGATAGTGGACGGAGGTGGGCGAGCCACGAAATTAACCGGGATAGCCGTGCTAAGGGTCTTGCTCGGAGCGCACTTGAGAAACAAATTAGAATTACTTCGGAATCCGGCAAAATTAAACGCTTAATCCTGTGGTGTTTGCTTCGCCAATAAAGTATTTCAATCCGTTCGTTAAAATCAGCATTATCCTACCAAACATCGTATAGGGCGTGATTACAGCGCCTGATTTAATCACGTTCACTTACTCACTCCGAGGCACAAAAATAATGCAGATCGGCAGAAACAAAGCTGCGTTTGTGAAAAGTCGCGACTGTTGCTCCCAGGAAGAGATTTGCAAGATAGTGGACGAGGTGGGCGAGCCAAGAAAATAACCGGGATAGCCGTGCTAAGGGTCTTGCTCGGAGCGCACTTGAGAAACAAATTAGAACAAAGCTGCGTTTGTGAAAAGTCGCGACTGTTGCTCCCAGGAAGAGATTTGCAAGATAGTGGACGAGGGGGGCGAGCCAAGAAATTAACCGGGATAGCCGTGCTAAGGGTCTTGCTCGGAGCGCACTTGAGAAACAAATTAGAATTACTTCGGAATCCGGCAAAATTAAACGCTTAATCCTGTGGTGTTTAAGAGAGGGGAGGAGAAATGCGACACGGCGGGAAGGGGAGGGGGCGGAGCGGGTAAAATAACAAACAAGCCGGAGGGAAGAGAGGGGAGGGGGGAGGAGAAATGCGACACGGCGGGAAGGGGAGGGGGCGGAGCGGGTAAACAAAGACGGACGTGCACGCGCTTTTAAGCTCAATGCGCATGCGCATTGAGCTTAAAAGCCACGGGCACTGCAAGGAATCGCCACGATTCCTTGCAGTGTGGATAAAGAGTGGATAAGTCCCAATACTCTCGCCTTGCTCGATGCGCATGCGCATCGACAGGCGAGACCTAAAAATGACAGCTAAAATTATCCAGACTAAAATAATCAAAATTACACATATTGAAGACAGTTTGCAACATCTTTTGAGAATTAAGCACCTCGAATTTTCATTAGTATAAGGCATTTTAGTATAAGGCATCTTAACTTCTTAAAATAGCAGCTAAAAATAAAAATAAAAAAAATTGAAAAATTGAAAAATTGCTAAATATACTCCCCTCTTTTTTTTAACAGATGATCTTATCTTCTACAAATTTTTCTTCTAACAGCTTTTCTTCGACATTATGTCATACATCAAATGTGTTTTTCAGCTAACTCAATTTCTTCGACCTTGTGTCTCCTAACACAGTTTCTTCAATCTTGTGTCACTTAATGAATAGGTTCAATCATTGTCACTTGCATCATCAAGATTTTCTTGACTACTACTATTTACTTCTACTACTGGTGGGATAATAATATAAGCCCACTCCGGTGATTTATACTTTTGGCTCGGCCTAATTGTTCTTTCTGCTCTACTGCTTATCACTTCTATATTCTTTTATGCCTGTTTTTTCTTACTCAGGTCTTCCTCCTTTTGACTTGTGATCTCATTCACTTGCTCCTTTGCTTTATTCACTAATTTGAATTTAATGTCTTCATTTTCTTTTGGCCAATTATCCCATTTTCTTGTTAGCTTCTTTTTAGGAGGTTCTTTCAAATTATACTCCACTCTCCAGGCTCTTTTTCTTGTTTTCTTCAATTTGGATTGATCTTCGCTGTTATCTGTTTCACTTTCTGTGTTTTCAGCTGATTCATTATTGATCAATTTTTCTGAGTCAGATTCTTCATCAGATTCAGGTACTTCTTTACTCAGCAGTTTCACTTTGTTAGGAAAATCATTCTTATAGCTGGTACTTGGAATCTCTTCGTCTTCTTCTTCAATTATTTTCAGTTCACCAGTTTCAGAATTTTCGTTCCTTCTTCCAAAGTTTCCAATCTGCCTTTCAATACTCTTCTGATCTTGATCTTGAATCACTTCTTGATCAGTTTCTGTTTCTGCTTTCTGATCTAGCAGATCTTTGTCATTTTCTTTTTCCCGATTAACTGCTGCATTATGTTTTGCACAAAATTTTGCTATTTCATCAGCATATGAATTTCCTTTTGTTATGTAGTCGTCACCTCTTTTGTGGGCTGTACATTTAACTACTGAAATTGTTTCTGGTAATTGAATTCCATCAATCAATCTTTTAATTAGCTTTGCATTCCTTTTTGGTGATCCCGCAGAAGTTAAATAACCTCTTTGAGACCAGAGCTGGCCATAGTCATGGACTAGGCCATAACCATACTGACTATCAGTCACTATGGTAATCTTTTGTCCTTTTCCCAGTTCACATGCTCGAATCAAAGCAATTAATTCTGCTGCTTGAGCTGAACAAATTCCTTTGAGTCTGGAAGCTTCAATCACTTCTGCAACCGTGCACACTGAATATGCTGCACTCAGAACACCTTCATCTGTTCTTAAGCATGAACCATCAACAAACAAAACATAGTCTGATTCAGGCAACGGGACATCTTTAATGTCCTGTCTTGGTTTTGTGCAATATTCTAATACATCCAGGCATTCATGATCAACAATTTCATCTCTAATTTCTGTTTCAGAAGTGTCAGGTAACAATGTAGAAGGATTTAAATGTACACATCTCGCAATCCAGACATTATCAGATCCAAGGATCACTTTTTCATATTTTGTCAACCTATTGCTTGCCAAATGCTGTGTTTTACTTCTGGTAAGCAGAATTTCAACAGAATGTGGCACATATACTTTTACTGGAAATCCCTTTATTATTCCTTCACTTTGTTCCAAACTCACACTGGTTGCGGCTACTGCTTTTAAACAACCTGGTAATGCTTTTGCAACAGGATCAAGCACAGCTGAGAAATATGCTATTGGCTTTCTCAGTCTTCCATGTCTTTGAATCAGAACTGATAATGTACACCCTTCTTTTTCACTGCAATACAGCTCAAATTCTTTTTCATAATCAGGCATTCCCAATGCTGGAGCTTCACACAAACTTCTTTTTAGCTGTTCAAAAGCTTCCATTCCAGTTTTGTCAGACTAATCGGGTCTTTTATGTCTGCCTTTGTTAGTCTCTGTAATGGTTTTGCAATTACTGAAAATCCACTAATCCATTGACAACAATAACCTACCATGCCTAGAAACATTCTGACCTGTCTCCGTGTTTTTGGAGATTGCATTGCTTGAATCATTTTTATTCTTTCTGTTGTCCCTTGTCTGGTACCTGTTGCAATTCTATGACCAAGATATTTTACTTCTTGTTTACAAAACTGTAATTTCGCAGGAGATACTTTGTGTCCCTCATCTGCCAGATGATTTAAAAGAGTAATGGTATCTGTTATACAATTATCTCTTGTTTTTGCAGCAACAAGGAGATCATCAATATACTGCACTAACGTAGATTTTCCAGGTAAATCTAGATTCTCCAATGATTTCTTTAACAACTGATTAAAGATAGATGGACTTTCAGTGTACCCTTGAGGAATTCTACACCATGCTAAGATACGTTCTTCGAACCGGAAAGCAAACATTTGCTGGCTTTCTGGATGCAATGGAACAGTAAAGAATGCATTACATAAGTCAATTACTGTGTACCATTCTGCATCGTGCGGAATCTGATATAAAATTACTGCTGGGTTTGGTACAACTGGGCAACATGGAACAACAATTTGTTAACTTTTCTCAGGTCCTGAACAATTCTGAATGTTCCGTTTGGCTTTTTGATTCCCATAATCGGTGAATTACATGGGCTGCTTTCAATTTCTTTTAGAACACCCTGTTTTATGAATTTTTCAATTACAGGAATAACTCCTTCAATCACTTCTGCTTTCATTTTATACTGTGGAATGTTTGGATAATCTGCTCCTTGTTTTACTGTTATTTATACTGGATCTACATTTTTCATCAAACCCATTTCATCTCCAGTGAAATCACAAAATTTTATATTCACTGTGTCTTTCAATTCTTCAGGTAAATTATTTTTATTGAATACAGGAAATAATTTGCTTTCTTCTGCCTCTACCATTGACATTGTTAATTTATAAAAGCCATCTTCTTCTGGAGTTTGAAGCTCTATACCATCCGGTGAGCAGTAAATTGCGCAATTCATCTTACCAAGTATATCCCTTCCTTTTACAGAACTGCTGTCACAAACTATAAATCTATGCATGTCTTTAAATTTACCTGTTTCAACTTCGATTGGTTCAGTTATGTCTGTTTTAATCTGTTGATTAGCTACACCAACTACTTGGATCTTTTCACCAGAGAGAGGTAGGTTTTCTATTTCCACTGATCTAACAGTAGAACGGGTAGCACCTGTATTCACTAGGAAAGTAATTTCTACATCATTCACTTTACCATTTACAAATGGAACAGATTGATCTACCTCAAGAGTGGCTCCAAGCACGCACTCTTCCTCCTCTCTCAGGCACCGTCAGAAGTAATCCTCAGATTCACTCCCATCTTCTTTCAACCAAAATTGCTGTGAAACATTCGACACATTCACTCTTGGTGTTCTGTTTACCTGTTCACCTCCGCTGAATCCTGATTCAGTACTGTATCTCTGCAAATTTACACAGTTTGGAAGTGGCGGTTGTGGTAACTGTTGTGGTATCTGACTTTGCTGAATCACTACCTGTCGCTGTAGCTGTTGCTGCTGATTTATCTCATTCTGCATCTGTGGATTTAATGATTGATTTTTAACAACATTTCTGGGCCGATTCTTACATTCGCGCTTCCAGTGTCCAATTTCGCCGCAATTAAAACATGGGATTTTCTGTTTCAACTCTTCTATATTTCCTATTAACTTTGGTTTATTATAATTACCTTTAAATTTTCCTTGATTCTGATCAGCATTTTTATTTCCTAAACTTGCTATCTGTTGCTCAGCTACCTTCACCTGTGCCCACATTGCTTTTTCTTTCAGCTTCTTTTGTTTAGCATCTATTTCATCACTACAGTATTTCGCCTTTCTCAAAATGTCATCAACTGTATATGATTGCCAACCAACTATTCAATTTCTTATCATTTCACTAATTTCAGGTCTTGTTATTCCGCAACACCAACCAATCCATGCGGGAAACTTAGTAACAAGCCAATCAGGGTAAGCTACGTCACTATTCTGCTCAACCAGTAGAATTACTGTTTTTCAGGATGAGCCAATCCGGTGCAAGCTTGTCTTGTCACGTGAACCAATCTGTGCGCGAACACTGTGACGTATGTTAGCCAATCACAGCGCGACACCAGTGACGTATGCTGCCGCTGCAGAGAAGCTGCTCTGTCTCTCGCTCTTTAAACTAGCCCCTCCTTTACAAAAAATGTTCACAGCACCATATTTACAATACTTTCGATGAAATTCAATTAATAACTTCACAAAAAAACAAACCATTTGTCTGTTTCGCTAAAATAAAGTGATAGTTTTCTCATACATTCAAGTATTCTTTTCGCATGAAATAGACAACGCTATTTTCACAGAATATTCAAATTCGTCGATAAAGTAAGTAGCCTTACACTACCCTTCTAACAAGTAATAACGAACTTGTTTCTCTCCGAATGCACATACAGAGATTTTTACACCTCCTTGGAGACAATTCAGAGTTTCACTCGATCGAGTATTACAAACTCTTTTACAAACATTCACACGGAAAAATCCTTATCCATGCATACATGAATCTTTAGTAGGATTTTAACCTACCAATAGAAATCCTCATGCACCAGTAAGATAGACTACACTTCCTTACCCTTCACTCTAGTTTGGATAAGTTCTACTACTCTTTTCACAGTGAGTTTTAAAACAGAACAGTAGTAGTCCCTATACTCGAAAGCTACGATTTCATAGACAATCCTCACTATACATTCTACCTATCACACCTAAAAATCCCTAAACTTGTGCTGTACGTCCACAACACTAGTGATATACGACGATACCACTATTTTGAAACAGAACAAATGCACTGTGTAACTTTACTTGTCACACTACTCATGTACCGGTACAACTAGGAATTTTCACACTGCTGGAAAAAAACTTTCGACTACATATAACAACTATGCAAACTTAACAAGTTTTAGACATGTAATCCTATGTAATTACCATGTAACATGTTAGTTACCATAGTAACCGAACTCTGCTACCAAGTTATTGATCCAGCGCTCCTATTGAAAAACTGTCTCACAAACGCTATTTATCACCTCAATACTCACCATTCTCTATTAAACACTTATACAGGCCCATAACACCTATGAGACAATTTATGAGCAACTGAATCAAGTGATTTGATTTTAACACTATTCACATGATATCTACACTATTATGTACAACTGCAGTTTATTCTTCATTATCATGATTTAAAACTCATTTATTAGCATTAATCAAACCACTAAAGGTTGATGGATCAACTAATGGAAACGAGACCATGAATAAACAAGACCAGCTTGTCACTTCAAATCTAATTTTATTTACTTTATTTTCATAAAGAAAGAGCATTTTAACGTTTAGAAATCTTTATTTTCATAAGCAAATAGGAAAGTAGCATTTTAATAAGGAAATGAAAATTAGAACTGACATTTCAAAGTAAGCTCAGAAACATGAAGAATTAGTAAAAACCGTTTCCCTGAACCTATTTCCCTGTCTAAATGTCTCTGCACCTAGAAAAGAATAATTCATTAAGTCTGCTATCCTTACATGCGCCAAAGTTCCATCAGCAAGTCTCACACCATTCAAGAATCGGGAAGCAAGAGTTTTTTCTCTGCTTAAGGTGTCATAATTTATACCTTTCTCTCTAGCTAAACTTTCTACATTTTACATTCTTTCATAGGAATCTGTGCTTTTTGATGGCTGTTAGGTGTCAGTCCATGATTAAGTCATCCAACTTTTGTTCAAAATCCGGGCTTCATATAAGGCCTATTGTCTTTTCATTTCCACATCTTCGATTTCCTCAAGAACGTTACTTTTATTTGAGCTTAGGACATGTACTTCCTGACCTTGACCACCATATCATTTTGCTGTCCTTGGCTGGCCTCCGTAAACACGCTCATCTCAGCAAAGAAAATCGCTCTTTATTTCGAAATAGCTTCGCAGCATAATTCTTCACAGCTGCGCATGTGCAAAAATCACTCTGGACAAGCTTTCGTGTCAGCAGCTCTGTCAGCCATATTTCTGCACCAATTTTAGGCCTTACTCCGGAAACTATTATTAAACTGTGGACTGGGGGTTGCTGCGGACCGGGGGTTGCTGCGGACCGGAATAACAGGCGTGGATACCGTATATACTGGGCTATGGTAGCTGTTTTTATTGTTCTGAAATGACAAAACTGGAGTATGTACAGAGTTCAGGGTGTGAAGCTGTAGTCGGTTCACAGGTGTATACCGGCTGATGGATCTTCCGTAGGTCTTCACGTCTTCCGGGCGTTGGGATAATCCTCGGAGGGAAACAGAGAAGCAGGGGTTTAGTCCTTTTCAGCACGGACTTTTGAAGTACCAGTACCAACACCAGGGCCGTGAGGGAACAGAGATGACCGTGAGGAGGGGAACGGACAGGGTTGTAGACGGGGGGGGGGGGAAGAGGTGTGGGAAGGGTAGAAGAGAGGTGCTCTCGTGACGGGTTGGGGAGTAGGGACTATGGTACAAGTTATAGGTGCAGTGTCTCTAATATATATATTTATATACAGTGCAAAGGTGTGCTATCAGTGCGTTCTATCTCTATACAAGTATTTACAGTTATTCACAAGGGGACACGGAGACGGTAACAAGGTACTCACGTGCCCCGCCGTAACTCTCCAGCGAGTTACGGCCGCTCTCCAGCCACCTCCAGAGGACTCCACCACTCCTCGGTCCAGACGTCCTCCAACTCTCCGTCTTCGATCCTCTCACTCCTTCCGCTCTCCTTCAATGTTTTGCTGCGCTCTGTCTCCTGCCACGAGTCAGCTATCTGGAACGCTCTCCTCTCTTCGTCGTCGGCTTTTATAGTTCCTGGTCCGGGGTAGGGGGCGGAACTTCCGGTTTCCCGGCAGGCGAATTCCGGTTCGGCATTTCCGGGTTCTTGGGGTTCGGGATTCTCCGCTTCCGGGTAGGGTCTTTGTCCGGTCCACTGGTCAGGTTCCTGTAGGGGGAAAAATAGAGAAGGACTCCTGGTCGTCAGAGATGCAGGAGGGTTAGAGGTCATGGTATCCCCACTCGGGTGTCGCCCGGTTGAGGTGAGTGGCGTCCCCCTTCCACATCCCCTTTCCCTAGCTGTCTTTCTTGTGGGGGAGGTCGGTGGGGGATATCTAGACAGATAATCTGCGTTGCCCTGCTCAACCCCCTTCCTATGCAAAATTTGGAATCTGTAGGGCTGTAAGGAAAGAAACCACCGTAGTACTCTATCATTATGTCCCCTATTGCGTGCCATCCACTCTAGGGGAGCGTGGTCCGTATATAGAAGAAATTCCCGCCACTCCAGATAATAACGCAGGCTCTCTACGGCCCATTTAATGGCTAGGGCTTCCTTCTCGACTACCGCGTAATTCATTTCACGAGGGAAGAGTTTCCTGCTGAGGTAGAGGATAGGCCTCTCTATGCCTGCCTGGTCTTTTTGGGAGAGGACCGCTCCCAGTCCCTGTTCCGAGGCGTCAGTTTGGAGGATAAAGGGCTGCTTATAATCAGGGCTGATGAGAACTGGCTCAGACACTAGTGCTTGTTTGAGGTCCTGAAAAGCCTTCAGCATCGGCGGGGAGGGATGTCGTAACAAGGATTCTGTTCCAGAGTTTTTCTTTAGGAGATCTGTCAGGGGTACTGCAATCTGAGAAAAATTAGGGATGAACCTCCGATAATATCCTAAGAGCCCAAGGAAGGCACGGAGGTCCTTTTTGGTTTGGGGGAAGGGAATTGACTGGATGGCCTTTATTTTATTATCTTGAGGTCGAATGACACCCTTCCCAAGGAGGTAACCTAGGTATTTTACTGTTTGTGCAGCAAGAGTGGTTTTAGCGGGGTTAATAGTGAACCCGTATTCTCCCAGAGAGGTGATCACTCGTTTTAGATGGGATAAATGTTCTGGCCAGTCATTACTATAAATGACTATATCGTCAAGGTATGCTCCGGCGTACTGGGCATGAGGTTGCAGGACAATGTTCATAGCTCGTTGAAAGGTCGCTGGGGCCCCATGTAGCCCGAAGGGCATGACTCTGAATTGGAATAGTCCGTCGGGCGTGGAGAACGCTGTTTTCTTTTTATCCTCGCTCTTCAGGGGAATCTGCCAGTATCCCTTGCAGAGATCCAGCGTGCTGATGTAGCGAGCTCGTCCAATGCGTTCTATCATCTCGTCAACTCTGGGCAGCGGATAAGTGTCAAAACTCGAGACTTTATTGACTTCACGGAAGTCGATACAAAATCTTGTGGAGCCATCGGGTTTGGGAACAAGAACGATGGGTGAGTTCCAGCAACTGATCGATGGCTCAATAATGCCCATTTTCAACATTTGTTGGGTTTCCTCTTGGATGACTTTACGGCGGGCTTCTGGGACACGATAGGGGCGTTGTCTCACGACCATTCCAGGTTCTGTATGTTTTGCATGTTCAATGACCGTGGTGTGTCCAGGAGAAGTGGAAAACACCATCTGCAAGGGTGACAGGACAGTCCTGAGGTCTTGTCGTTTATTCAAAGGTAGTTCTGGGTCTACACAACCTTCGAAGAGTGGGTTCTCTGGGTTTGTCACGCCGGATAATCTGGTTGGGGGCCCTCCCATTTCTTGAGCAAATTTATGTGGTAGATTTGTCTCTGGTTACGGGTGTGGTCCAATTCTATTTCATATGTAACAGGGGTTACCTGTCTCGTTACTGGATACGGTCCTTGCCATTGTCCTAGAAGTTTGTGATCTGAAGAGGGTAGGAGAAGTAGTACTAGGTCTCCGGGAACGAAAGTTCTGGGTTTGGCTTCTCGGTCGTATTGCCGTTTTTGCGTAGCCTGGGCGGTCAACAGATTTTGCCTCACTATTTCCCTGATTTGACCCAGGTGAGTCTTGAGGTTGGCAACATATTCAGGCAGAGGTCGGGTACGATCAGGCTCGGCTTCCCAAGCCTCCCGGGCCATATCCAGGAGTGTTCTAGGGGCCCTTCCGTAGAGGAGTTCATAAGGAGAATACCCGGTACTGCTCTGGACCTTACAGCGGATAGCAAACAGAGCCAAAGGAAGCATTTGCTCCCAGCGACGGCTTTCCAGACCCAACAATTTCTTGAGAGTGGTCTTCAGGGTAGCTTTATAACGCTCTACAAGTCCGTCGGTCTGGGGGTGGTAGGCAGAGGTCCTGATTTGTTTAATGCCCAGTTGTGAACATACCTGACGCATAAGAGAAGAAACAAACGGGGTACCCTGGTCCGTAAATATCTCTCGGGGAAAGCCCACCCGGGTGAAGATTGTTACAAGGGCTCTCGCTATGTTCTGTGTGGTTGGGTGCTTTAGTGGGACGGCCTCAGGAAACCGAGTGGCGTAATCTACCAGAACGAGAGCATACCGACATCCACTCTTTGAGGGTAACATGGGGCCAATCAGGTCCATCCCAACCCTAGTGAATGGGACATCAATAAGGGGGAGCGGCTGAAGGGGTGCCCTTGGGGGTCGGTATCGACTGTTCTTTTGACATATAGGACACTCTTTGCAGTATTGGCTCACTTGTTTGTATACACCAGGCCAATAGAACTTCTCCAGTATCGTTTGTCCAGTTTTGTCATCCCCGAAATGCCCTCCTAACAAATGACTATGTGCCAGGAACAGTACTTTCTCGCGAAAAGGACCGGGAACGAGCAACTGTGGTTCTTGTTGGGGTCCGCCTTTCCTATACAACAGACCGTTCCGTTTAAAGAAATAAGGACATACGTGCAAGGGATCCTCATTTTCGAGGGCCCGTCCCCAGGCGTCTTGTAGTACTGGGTCCTCTTGTTGGGCTGCACGGAACTCCCGATCAGTTTCCCATGGATGTGGGTCCACCTGAACAGGATAGGCAGTGGCGTGTGTCCTTTTTTCTTTCTTCTCTTGCCCTCTTGTCTTCTGGACTTTGTTTGTGGGCTCTACAGGAGGAGGGTTCCGGGAAAAGGGAGCCTCGGACCACCATTTTTCCAAGGAGTTTGTAGCATCATGTAACAAACGGGGCAGTCCGTTATAATCACTACCCAGGATAACCTGTTCCGGCAGGTTGGGTACTAGGCCGACATTAAGGGGGCTTCTTTCTCCAGAGGACTGTTGTACCTGTACACGGGTGGTGGGATACCTCTTGGTATCACCGTGTACACATTGGATATCTACGTTGCCAGTCATAGGCCCCATCGGTCTGGGCATTTCCTGCGGCCTTAACACGCTTTGTCGGCAACCAGAATCAGCTAAAGCCATTATAGGATGTCCATCGATCTTCATCGGACACCGGAAGGGAGGAGGACTGGCATCCATGGTGAGACACACATAATTCCGAGCGAGTCCGACCTCCATCGGTTCCTCCTTCTGGGGACAGAACCGTGCTATATGTCCATATCCCCCACAGTGGTAGCACTGAGGACCGGGGAGACTTGGTCTTGGGGTCACCGGAAATGGAACCAAAGGGATAGGTTCCGGTTTTCGAGGAACTAACGGCCTCGGGGGTCAAGGATGACTTCGATGGGTTGTCCGTGCAGGATGTTCGTCCTTCTTCTGGAAGTCTTGTGCACGGCTGAAGGCACTTGCGATCTCGACAGCAGTGTCTAGTGTGAGTCGCGAGTGCTGACGGACCCACTTCTGCGTAGCGGGGTGTAGGGAGGCCAAGAATTGTTCCAAGTATATCTTAGCCAAGATTTCCTCTTTTGGAGGCGTGGGTTCAAATCCCACTTCTGACACCAGGTGTGGACTAGGGGTTGCTGCGGACCGGAATAACAGGCGTGGAGCCGTATATACTGGGCTATGGTAGCTGTTTTTATTGTTCTGAAATGACAAAACTGGAGTATGTACAGAGTTCAGGGTGTGAAGCTGTAGTCGGTTCCCAGGTGTATACCGGCTGATGGATCTTCCGGAGGTCTTCACGTCTTCCGGGCGTTGGGATAATCCTCGGAGGGAAACAGAGAAGCAGGGGTTTAGTCCTTTTCAGCACGGACTTTTGAAGTACCAGTACCAACACCAGGGCTGTGAGGGAACAGAGATGACCGTGAGGAGGGGAACGGACAGGGTTGTAGACGGGGGGGGGGGAAGAGGTGTGGGAAGGGTAGAAGAGAGGTGCTCTCGTGACGGGTTGGGGAGTAGGGACTATGGTACAAGTTATAGGTGCAGTGATTCTAATATATATATTTATATACAGTGCAAAGGTGTGCTATCAGTGCGTTCTATCTCTATACAAGTATTTACAGTTATTCACAAGGGGACACGGAGACGGTAACAAGGTACTCACGTGCCCCGCCGTAACTCTCCAGCGAGTTACGGCCGCTCTCCAGCCACCTCCAGAGGACTCCACCACTCCTCGGTCCAGACGTCCTCCAACTCTCCGTCTTCGATCCTCTCACTCCTTCCGCTCTCCTTCAATGGTTCGCTGCGCGCTGTCTCCTGCCACGGGTCGGCTATCTGGAACGCTCTCCTCTCTTCGTCGTCGGCTTTTATAGTTCCTGGTCCGGGGTAGGAGGCGGAACTTCTGGTTTCCCGGCAGGCGGCTTCCGGTTCGGCATTTTCGGGTTCTTGGGGTTCGGGATTCTTCGCTTCCGGGTAGGGTCTTTGTCCGGTCCACTGGTCGGGTTCCTGTAGGGGGAAAAATAGAGAAGGACTCCTGGTCGTCAGAGACGCAGGAGGGTTAGAGGTCATGGTTTCCCACTCGGGTGTCGCCCGGTTGAGGTGAGTGGCGTCCCCCTTCCACATAAACAAACACAAGACATCAATTAGTTAAAGAATTGAGACCCTTTCTGTTACCCTCCCCCTTTGCTAATTAACAGGGCTAATTATGTTACCTAGCTTAGCACACAAAGCAGCATCATATTTACCAATCCTTTTCGAATGTCAGGAACTCTTAGAGCTTTTATCACAAACGACATTACATAAGCACATATAATAAGCACATGCTATTAATTAAAACTGCCGCATTTATTATTGACAAAGACAATAGACAAGGTTATTTTATTAATTTTTCTTTGCGTTTGCAACAAAAAGCATAATAATCCAGCGTGTGTTTTCGTGCGTGTATCTTTTAAACTAAGTTGATTAATAATTTCACCACAAGCTTATTAGTCTGTTTATCTTGATTAAGAGAGATTAACTTTGCAAGTTTGAACAAAATTTTGTTGTTTACCTTGCTCCATCACAGATAACAGTGCCCGGCCGCGTGGACACAAAGTGAACACAAAGCCTTTGAAATAGGAAACCGAACAGATGCACACAGCGCGCCCCTGCTCATAACCGCAAGCCATAGGCCATGGTGGATATATTTACTGAGATGCAGAAGCCTTTGCCTAATTGCGTGCTGTCTTTTTTAGAAAGACACACGCAAACACCAATTGAAAAAATGCACACAAAAAACAAACGCATTAGGGTTATTTTACTAGCGCATGCCCTGCTCTGGGCTGGACCTAAAAATGCAGGGAGGCCCGTACAGCCTCCGCCTCTGCCATTGGGGCATCACCTCCTCGGGCTTATTATTTTATAAATGGGGGACTCTTGGACCCCCCCAGCCCTGGGGACCGCCACTTCTCTAGGGCTTTGTGTTTTAATGAATGCAGGGGGTCAAGGACCTTAAGGCTCCCTCCGCAGTCCCCAACAGAGTGGGTGACCTGGGTGGGACCAGGGCACTCAAAATTGAGGCAGGCCCTGGGAGATGGGTTCTCTGGGGCCGGAATTGGTTTGGGAGGGTTGCTGCTCAGTCCCCCTTCCCTTTAAATGTATGTACCTTTTTTTTTAAATGCCGGGCCTGAGGGGATTGGGTCCCCAAGGCCGAAATCAGTCCGGAGAGGGGGGTGACGTGGCCTCACTCCTCTATTCAAAATAGGTCTGACCCTGGGAGATGAGGCCTATTTTGGCCGAAGGGAAGGGGTTCGCTAATTAAAAAGTTGAATAAATGTTATAAAAGACTGGCAATAGGCCCCATCCCCTTTCTTCACCACTCATAAAACGCACCTCCTGGCATACTGCTAATTGGGAGATAAAGTCCCCTTGGCTCCAGAGGGTCCCTGGGGGCCAAGAAGCCCTCCTCTTACCACCAGTAAGTTCTACACAGCAGAATTGCTGAGAGGTGTTTGGAGGCCACACCTCCTTTATCCATCACTCAGCAAAGGTGCATCCTTGTGCACTGATGATTTGGGGATGAATACCTCTTGGATGTTGAGGGTGCTTGGCGGCACAGAAGCCCTCCTGTTACCTCAAGTAAATCCTACACAGCAGGGTTTCTGAGAGATACTCGGATGCCTGCTCCTTTTCTCCACCACATCGCAAACTGGACTACTAGATTAAAAACCATAGGAATTCACTTAAAAAACAAAAGATTAAAGGGATGTTATAGTTGGGAAATAGAATTTGAACGACCTTAGAAATTCAATTATAAAACCAGAGGTTATAGGGTTGTTAAAGTTCGGAAATAGAATTAAAAAAAATTAGAAATTCTCTGAAAAAGAAACAAAGATTACTGGGATGTTATAGTTCGGCTCACATGACACTCATACAAATCCAGTGAAATTCAGTTGTTATAGTTACCTGAGCTAACTATAACTTACACCTCTGCAAAGCACTGCTTATGACCTCACACATTGCATCACTCACAACATGGACAGTGACATTACTGATGACATCACTGATGACATCTCAAATGACCACTGATGGCATCACTGATTAAATCATTCACAGAACCACTCATACACCAACTCACACCCCATACAACCTTCCGTACACCCACTCACATGCCTGCACAACTACTAGTCTACCCATTCCCAGATCCATACCAGTACTCACATACTCAATCACTCTTCCATAGAGACACTTGCACACCTCCTCACTCACTCATACAGTCACTCACACAACCATTTTCTAACCCATGCAACCCCTTAAGCAGCCTATTACTCGCCCGTACAGTCAGTCACATAGTCACACTCACCCATACAGTTACTCACACACCCACTTATTTACCTATACAGTCACTGACACACCCACTTGCTCACTCACCCATACAACCTCTCAACACAGCCACTCACTTACTCATACAAGTACTTATACACACCTACACAACCACTTAATACCCATTCACACATCCATATAAGCACTCACACATCTGCTCACTCACCCATACAGCCAATCACACACCAACTCACTTACCCAAACACCTGCTCAAAGAGCCACACACCCATACAGCCACTTCCACAACCAGTCCCTCACTCATACAGCCATTCAGACACCCACTCACTCACCCATACAGTCATTAAACACCTTGTTACCCACCCATAGAGCCACTCACATGGCTTCTCACTCACCCAAACAGCCATAGACGCACCCACTCACTCACCAATGCAGCCATTCACACACCATCTCACTCATTCACAGAGCTACTCACACACCAGCTTATACACCCATACAGCCATTTACAAACCCATGCACACAAGGATACATAGAGTCACATAGCCACTCACTAAATTTATGTTAGAAGTGGTATCACTCAGTAGTAGTGCACCTAGTAGGTCTGCCAGGCCAGGTCCTCCCTGGACTGGAAACAAGCATCCTGGGACCGGTTTTGGATGTAACCCTTCATCAGCCAGACAATCTTGAATCCAGTGGCTTTGCTCTGAGCATGCATTCTTTCCAGAGAAATTATAATTTTGAAAAGGATGGTTCAGCAGACTACATGTATGGGGTTTGCACCTACTAGACATTTAAAGACACCATGCAATGCAATAGTTACTTTGGCACACTTCCCAAACTGGGCAATGGAAAGAAAATATAAAAGATGTATAACTTAATTATATAATAAAAACAGTACCTATAATTTGACTGTATTTGATTAAAATGGAAAATGGAATTGCGTATGGCATATAGATACTGATGTGCTTATGAACAGGATTCTTTTTAAAAACCTGCCTTAGAAAAAATAATAGACCCTCAATATAACAAATATTTCCCAAAGAGGGTAACGACATATAGTTTTGGTAATCTGTGTCAGTGGGGGCTGGCTCATTCAAGTTTAAAGGCTGTTAAAGAACACCAATCCAAAATTAATGAGGGCATAGATGTTAATGGCTTCTTCCTGGGTCCACATCCTGTGAAAAATAAATTATATGTGTCCACTTTAATATATGCCATTATTTAAGAATAGCAGGCAAATCCAGAAAGAGAAGCAGCAGACATAATTAGGGAAAGTGACAAAGAAATAATGGTGACCAGATTAAAGGTTTTTTTAAAATAGGGAAAACTATAGCTGATTTGAAAAATTTCGGGACTAGGCCTGAGGAAATAGAGGCATTAAGAAGGGAGAGGGGAGGGTCAGGGCAGTGACTGAAGAGCTCTCTCTTAGTCCATTCATCTAATTTAAGATTACAATCGTATAGAACCATTATGCAGTTATATTATACGCCGCAAAGAATATCAAGCTGGGCACAGGGGAATCAAGTAAATGACAGAACAAAATGTCCGAAATGTGACTTGGATGCAGCTGGCATAGAACATATGCTCTTCTCTTGTCCAGGGTTACTTACATTCTGGAAGGGGATAATGGATTTCTTAAATAATAAACAAATTATTACCCCACCTCTTACAGCACACCTGGTGCTACTGGACATTCAAGACGATAACTGTCAGCTTAAAGACTTGATAACTATAATATTCACCTGTGCCAGGTTAGTAATAGCAAGATCATGGATTTCAAAAGTACCTCCAAACACACTTGAATGGTTTACCTTGATAAATGAAATAAGAACAATGGAACTTTCATTAGCAAGACATAGAGGTCCACAGGCAATAAAAAAGAGGGAAAAAATCTGGAAAAATTTCTTTGAACTTTGAAATATTAACTTTATGGCAATCAAATCTGAAGAGGCTAAGACTAAGGAGATCTTTTACTTTTTTTTTTTAAACTACATTTGCTTTTGTTAAATTGTATTAGTTCACTCCTCTATTCTCCTGATTGCTATTGTGATGATAATTTCATGTTTATCTATTCTGTTATTGTTACTATCATGACATGTAATTATAAGCCGTTTTTTCTTGCAATAATAAAAACATTTAAAAAAAAAAAGAGAATATCGCAAAGTGGTGTTTTCATGTGTTTTTGCACTGGAACACCTACTCTGCATATCATTAGCGTTCGCTCTCATCCGTGGCGATGTATTTTGCGGCAGCTATCCCTGGGAAACTGGCAATATCGGGAGTTTGCACCAGCTTGAGAATAGGGCAATAATTCTATTGCCACTTTCTTTGTTTTTAATTCTTTGTATTGTAAATACAATTAAGGCACAAGACCATCAGACAGCCAGTATATGCAATAAATCGAGACATCAGTAGGCTCTTAACAATCAGCATAATAGTATCGCAGAGCTCATTCCATGTGGCAGTATTCCAGTTGTCAAAATCACAATACCCCGTCACTTCCATCATCAGAATCCCTTTTCACCCGTGCCCGTGGAGGCTCACAGATATATCCCCTAAATTTATTCCATGCCCCCCAGATCTTGCGCCACTTATGAGGACATCCCCGGTTAAGAAACACAGTTTTCTCGGCTGCCATGGCCACATCCAAATCCCCGCATCATGGTTTGAGTGTTGGCGGCTCTTCCACACCCCTTCCAACCTAACTTACTGTGTGCCTCATGCAATATGACGACCGTCTGTCATGTGGGACCAAGAATAGCTGGGGTTCGTTTTTTGTTATAGAGTGCAGACATAATTCCCTGAACTCCCAGTCCGTGCCTATCTGCCTTGACCGCGGGGTCTGTCTGCGGAGCGTGTATCCATTGGTTAATTACCTTCAATTGGGCCGCCCAATAGTATAACCGTATGTTTGGGAGTGCTATGCCGCCACCATACCACCCCAATACCAACGGGCCGATTCTTAGAATCACTCCGTTTGCAAATGGGAAATGGGCTTTATACATATGGCCCTTGATTCTTCAGAAAGTAACATTTCAGAATGTGTCCTGTTCCCTTTTCCAAGACGTGACCCAGGCCACCCTGGCTCATTGCCAGCAGTTCAAACCGATCACAGAAGCTTTGAGAGATCACAAAATAAAATACCACTAGACATATCCTTTTTGGCCTGTCCTTCTCGATGGATAATAAGAACTTTCACTGCACGCAGCTAGAGGAAGCAGCAACTATCTTGGGCATCTAGGTCTCCTCTCCGAAGCAGAGGATCGAAGCAGGGGGCACAAGAATGGACTCGCAGATGAAGCGACACGACGGGGGACCTTGGCTGCAGCAGAAAAGAGGCAGCAAGAAAACGACAAGCTGATTCATAAGGACAGAAGGAGGCTCTTCCGTTTGAAAAAGTTATTAACTGCTCAAGAAATCTAGCAAGGAACGGTGACGATAAGAGTCAAAAGAGGTCCGGCCCCATCCACAGAAAACACTGATGAGATCAGGATTAACAAAGGTTCCGGGGGGTGAGCGCAAGGAGGGGTGAATTCTTGATTCATAGATAGGTAACGAACCATGGCTAATTCTAAAATCATTCTACGAAACTGTTAAGAGGGCCTTGGGAGCGGAAATGGCTCCACCTCAGGAGATGCTCAAGTTGAGGTTCTCTTCTGAGATAGAGAGTCTCAGAGCTCGAAGTTATGGTTCATATTTGTTTCTGTTGAGTATGTTTCTGTATCATGGTGCTCATCGATCTGATTATAAGGTTATGGTCATAGTGGGGGGCAGGTTAGGGAGAGGGGGAATCGGAAGATCTCATGGGCGAATCCAAAGAGGCATGCGGGACGGTCCAAGACTGATTAATGGCGGTTAACTGCTTATCTTGGAATGTGAGGGGCCTTACCTCGGCCAATAAGAGACACAGCATGTGGAAATTTATGTTATATCATCATGTTAAAATAGCTGTCCTGCAGGAAACCCATCTTAAAAAAAGGGATGAGCAACGGCTGAAGCAGAGGGCCTTCCCACAAGCCTTTCGCTCCTCAGCTCACAGGAAGCACAACGGGGTGGCTATACTTTTCCATTCCTTCGCCCCATTTCTCCTCCAGGCTTCCAAATCAGAGAAATCAGTGAGATTTCTGATGGTCAGGGGTGAGAAAAGAGGAAGGTCATTTACAATAGCTACGGTCTATGCACCCAATGTGGAGAAACAAGACTTCCTGAGCACATTCTATCCACACTGGAGGGGTTCGCCATGGGCAACATATTGATACTGGGAGATTGTAATTCAATATGGAACCTGACACTAAGTATGGGCGAATTTTGCGAATTCGCAATACGCAAATTTGCAGATTTGCGAATTCACAATCCACAAAATTCGCGAATTCGTGCAAATTTGCGGATTTGTAATTTTTGCGTGTTCGCTGGTGTTCGTGGGTGTTCGCGGGGAGCTTTGGGTGTTTGCGGGGCGCTTTGCGTGTTCGCGGGGTATTTTTTGCCTGGTTCATCACTGCCACCCTCTCGTTTTTTATGCCCTTCTGCCCTCTGTACCACTTGTTTTTGTGCCTTTCTGCCCTCTGCCCCACTCTTGTTTGTGCCCTTTTGCCCTCTGCCCCACTGGTTTCTGTGCCCTTCTGCCCTCTGCCTAACTCATGCCCTCTGTCCCACTTTGTGCCCTTCTGCCCTCAGCCATAAGTCAGCTTCAACAGGAAGCACTAATAGATAAAGTAAAGCATGTTCTCAAGTTGAAGGTCAAATTAAGTTACACAGTCATTAATCACCCCAAGTTTGGGGTGATTAATGATTGTGTAACTGAATTTGAGCTTCAACTCTAGCACCTGCTTTACTTTATCTATTAGTGCTTCCTGTTGAAGCTGACTTTTGTAACTATTTTAGAGGCTCTGGCAGCTTGCCGGCGCCATTCTAAAATAGTTACAAAAAGTCAGCTTGAACTTTTGACCCTATCCGTTCCGCTCGCGGATTTTGCAGGAAATTTGCGAATCTCGCGAATTGCGAATTTACTGAAAATCCGCAAAATCAGCGAGCAGAACGGATTTTCCGCCCATGCTTACCTGACACTAGACACAACCCACCTGCATAGGGCAACAGAGGGGGTGTTCAGCAAGACTCTTAAAGCTGCTTTACAGGGGTTGGGTCTCTTCAATGCGTGGAGGGGTCTTCACCCCTCAAAGCGAGCCCTTACTCGTCGTCTCCTAAAAGCATATCCCAAATTGGTTTCCACATTTTAATGAGCCTAGGTGAACCTTTCATACAATCTAGCCTGCAGGTGTTTTTAACATATAAAATTCATTCCCTTAATTATAGCGCTGTCTGTGTTTCCCATTTCGTACATATTTCTCTTTGTGCCATTACTATCAAAGCAAATAAAAAATGTGCTTGAGATATATTCGCTATATATTTTTTATTACCTTTATGCGTTATCCCAAAAATAACAAGGTCAAGGCTTACCTGGACTTCAACTCCTAGCGTTTTGGAGGCAAACTTACCCACCTCGCACCAGAAGATCTGGATTAGCGGACACTGCCAGAACATGTGTACGTCGTCCGCATTTTCCAACCCACACTTAGGGCAGTATCTTCTTGTGCTTCCTCCCAATTTGGCCAACTTTTTTGGGGACGAAAAAGCTCTGTATAGAGTAAAAAGATGGTTTCTTCTTAAAGGTGCGGGTCTAATGCTTGACCAAAGTGCTGCACATGATACTTGCCATAAAGTGTGGATATCTGCATCTGGTATGTCCGTTCTCCATATTTCCTCTGGTGCAGGTAACTTGCTATCCTCTCTTTTCACTAGCATCCAGTATCACTTGGCCACTTCCTTTTTAAATACTAGATTTTCCACAAATTCTCCCTCCCATTCTGAGTCCGCGTTAAACTGTCTTTCGTTCCAGGCCCAGCTTATCAGTTGAAAATATTTGAGTCTTGACAAAGTGTGGTTCGTTTTTAGGCCCAGAACATCCCAAGGAATGATGGAGTTTCTTTCCGTTAACTCTCCCCAAGTAGTTAGACCTGCCCTTAATAAAGGGAGAGCTAGGATATCCAATAGACATTATGGCGTACCTGGAGAGTTCCAGATAGGAGCTTTGCTGCTATAATATGAAATGTCCATAATCCGCTTAATTTGTACCCAAATCTCGCAGGCATCTAACAAAACTTTGATTTTAATCTTTTTTAAAGAATTTGGGATGGCCATATTTGAATAGGAAGAAATTACCTTCCTCCAGGAAATTATTTATTAAAGCCCATAAATGAGGCATGGTGTTTTGTGAATTGTCCAGGAGAAGATGTCTAGTGTTTTTAAAGAAGAAAGCCCAGTGATATAATTTAAAGTCCGGCATCCATTTTCTTTTTACGTAGCTCTTTCCATGTTATTCTCAACGCTTTGTTTTTCCATACAAAGCTGGTCAAATTGCTTTGCAGTTTCTGAAGCCATTCTGATTTGAAGTTTAGTGGTAAAGCATTGAAAATGAACGTAAACTTTGGGAGAATCATCATTTTGATCAAGTTTGTTCTGCCCAATACAGTTAGTGGCAGCTGCATCCATGATTCTAACAAGGTCTTAGTTTCCAGGTGCAGTTTCCTAAAATTAATAAACGCTATATTATTTAGGTCTTTAGTTATTTTAATTCCCAGGTACCTAATCTCTGGCTTTTCTAGTTGAGAATTTATTCGGCCATTCCAAGTCATGGTTTCCGTTTTATCTTTATTCACTAAATAGCCAGATATTGTACCACATTTTTCCATTAAATCCATTATACGTGGTAATGCAGTCACAAAGTTTGGTGTGTAGCCCATCAAATCATCTGTGTATAACGCTGTTTTTATTTCCCATTCTAAATATCAAAACTGAATAATCCCGGTTTCAGATCTTATTCTTCTAGCCAGCGGCTCTATATATATATATATTTAATATTAAAGGACCTACTCCAGGATTGACCATGCCTTCATTAGCCAGTCTCTGTTCCATACACTCTCAGGGAACCAGTTCCACCCAATTTGCCACTCAGATCATGCCCCTTTAGAGTTGGTCCTGGATTGGCCCGTCCCACGCTCTATACATACTAGGTGGTATTTTCACAAACTTCTCGATAGGGATGGACTTCTCAGAGACGAATTAAGAAAAGCAATCACTGAGTTTTTTTACATTAATGATCCCGCACTGACTTCTCCTCCGAATAATTGGGACACCTTCAAGGTGGTCATAAGGGAGAAATGCATTGAACTAGACACCATGCTTAAAAACCAATGCAAGGGGAGAGACTGCTTTTAGAAGGGGAGCTACAGAAAGCCGAAAATGCACACAAGGCCAATCCCTCGTTCCAGTCCCTACGGAAAGTCACACAGCTAAAGGGTAAGTTGCAAGCCATCTACTCTAATGGCGCAGAAAAAACTATCCTGAGCCTGCAAGCCCGAAGTTACAAGGGGGGAAATTAAGTTGGTGTCCCACGGGCGCATCAACTCAGAGCTAGGCAAGAAAAAAAATATATTACACATATAGTGGATAATGCTGGTGTCTCCCAGTGCAGTGAAAAGGGGAAAGCCAGAGCCTTTGAGGAATTCTAAAGCTGACCCATTGGAAGCCCGGGATCAGGAGCGATACCTAGAGAAACTTGATCTGCTGCAGATATCAGCCTCCATGAACGATGACCTCAGCAGACCTATCTCTTGTGAGGAGGTGCAGGGGGCAATAGACACACTCAAATTGCAGAAGGTACTTGACCCAGATGGGTTGAATGCTCAATTCTAACGTACTTTTATCCCAGAGCTGTTCCATGCTTACTGACCCTGTTTAATGATATAGTGATCACGCAACGGGTGACTCCTTCCATGGTGAAGGATCTGATTACCATCATACCCAAACCGGGATAAGAAGACCCTAAAAGGTGCGCCTCCTATGGGCCTATTGCGCTCCTGAACCTAGACGCCAAATTATACTCTAAAATACTGGCCACCCACCTAGAAAATGTAATGCTGTCTCTCATTAAGGCAGGTCAAGTGGGTTTCATTAAGGGTAGGCAAACCCATGATAATTTGAGGAGGGTGGTACACATTACCGAAAAAGTGCAGCAAAAGTCATCCCAGTGGCCCTTCTTTTGCTAGATGCCCCTTATTTCACTAGAGGCGGAGAAGGCCTTTGATCGGGTCAATTGGGTCTTTTTGACTCGAACAATAAGGAATTTTGGGTGCAATGAGACCTTGATAGGTATGGTGCGGGCCAACTATTACTCTCCCAGATCTCGGGTTCTAGTGATCAGGGTGGCTTCGGATTCCTTTGGTCTCTTGCGGAGAACTAGGCAGGGGTGCCCTCTGCCCCTCCTGCTTTTTGCCTTCAGCATTGAGTCCCTAGCGGAGCGAATCAGGGCCAATCCAGATATAGGAGGGGTACCTTTCGGGACAGAAGACCATAACATCTCTCTCTTTGCAGATGATGTTTTGATTCCAGTCACAAAGTCGCTGATTTCTAGTCCAACCATCCAAACAGAACTCAACTCCTTCGAAAAAGCCTGGGGGTTTTAAGTAAACCTATCAAAGTCCTGTCTCCTCAATCTATGAGACTATGAGGATCATAGAAGAGGCGTCCCCTTTTCAAAGCACACACAAAGACATTACATATCTGGGCATTAAACTTACCCCTAAGCTATCGAATCTTTATGGGGCTAACTACCCTCCCTTGTTGCGACAGCTCAAAGCAGACTTTGCCAGATGAAGAACCTCCTACACTTCCTGGATAGGGCGTATCTATGCCATCAAAATGAATGTCCTTCCTAGGCTGCTCTATCTCTTTCAAGGCCTACTGATACCGGTTGAAAGGGGTCTTTTTGTCGACCTGAAAAAGATGATCACTAAGTTTAACTGGCACGGTCAGAGGGCACGATTTTCCTACGCACGCACGGAGTGGGGGTTGGCCCTACCGGACTTCCTGGGGTACTACAGGGCGGCCCAACTCCCGGTGCTCACAGACTGGTCCCTCCAAGAATCTGAAAAACGTTGGCTCCATATGGACTGAAAAATAGTGGGCAGGACAATATAGGATCTCTTGTGGAAGCAGAAACTAAATTGGCCATTAAATGCTTATATTAGCAACACCACAGCTACCACTCTGCAAGTATGGGCTGACCTCACCAGGTTGTTGCCCCTAACTACTTTCCCTTCTCTCTACACTCCCATTCACTTCAATCCCGAGTTCCCACCGGCTCACCAAGAGGGGCTGTTCGAAGGCTGGAGGTAGGGGGGTTGCCTTACGATATCTGACCTATACAAAAAAGGGAAGTTAATGACATATGAGGAATGCGCTAAAACATTCAAGCTTCAACCTTCTGAAAAACTCCACTATATACAACTTAAACACTGGGTACAGCAACCTCAGGTACGAATGGTCACAACGAGAGACTTACTCCCAATTGAGAAGTTTGCACAATCAGGGGGATCTACAAAGGGAACCATTTCCTTACTTTACTCACTCATACGGGCTTTGAGTCCACACTCAACTCCGAGACACCAAAAGTTTTGGGATTCTATTATTGCTTCTCCTCTGTCGGAAAAACAATGGGGCACCTTATACAAGGACATTTTCAAATACAACTTTTCCATATTCCTAAGAGAGGCGCATTATAAAGTTATGTATGAGTGGTATTTGCATCCCCAGAAATTGCACGAAATATTCCCTAACACTTCTAATAGATGTTGGAGGGGTTGTGGGCTCCTGGGGGACTTCAGACATATTTGGTGGGACTGCCCTTCATTCCAGCCCTTTTGGACAGAAACCTTGTCCCAAATTAAACTGATCTTGGGTTATCCAATTCCTGCCACAATGGATCACACTCTCCTGGGGATTCGGGATTCCAGTTTGAAACGTCAAATGCAAGGGGATTGCTCTGTAATATGTCTGTGCTTGGGGGCCGCTAAGATGGCTGCAGCATGTAAGAAGGCGTAGGCCCCCTCCCTCATTCAATGGCATGCCAGGTTATGGCGAACACTGGCAATGGAAAGAATGGCGGATATAGTAGAGGACTCGAGAAAAGGGTTTGACTACATCTGGGCCCCCCTGGTAGAATACTTGTCTGCGAGTTGGCCCCTATTTGCTTGTGGTCCCAGACTGAGGGCTCTCCACCTCTTTCATATTTATTAATCCAAAGGGCCACTACTCCTGGGTCAGGAGGCTAGATGGACTCGATTTAAACCCGGCCCTCGTCGGTCCGTCCTCACCTATGACCAATTTTGAACATTAAAAATGAGAGACAGGGGTGTCCCCACACGAGAACAGTCTAAGACTGTTCTCGTGTGGGGACACCCCTGTCTCTCATTTTTAAGATTCACTATCCCCCCAGTCCCCTATTAGCCTGTGCGGGGTCCTCCTTTACTTTTTAACAATTTTGAACATTCACTGCTGTGATACATATGTTTGTTTATATTACTTTATCTTTTAGTTTTTCTGAAAGATAGAGTTTGGGTGGGAGACACAAGTGCCAAATAACAATATGACCCACAATGGGATATAGGTGACAAGTGGTACATGACAACTTTAGAAGCAACCAGCGGGGAACATGAAAGTCTGATGTCAATTCAGGTTGAGACCTAGTATACAAGATGAGTATTTTATTTGAGATTCCTGTAACTCTTGATCTGTAAGCTATGCTGGTGGCTACCAACTTGTTTATCTTGTACTGTTCGAAAACCAAAACCAATAAAAACATTTTGAAATAAATAACAATAATTGGACAACTAAAAACAAAGCAGGACCTTTGGTGTCAAACACAAGGGAAAGGGGAAAAAAACAGTCTCTGAACTGCACAATGTGCAGTCCTGCACTCAAATCCCCACTTCCCCACTTGACCAAATTGCGCGCTCCACACTAGACCATGGTTTACTTCACTGAGTACCATTTTCCTTAACCACGCATTTGGAAGGCATGTTAAAGTACGAAGGTCAAGATCTGCGCTAAACACAGCCTGGCTCCAGTAAACAGTCGCGCATTGATGCTGAAGTCAGATGCGAGATGAGGGGATGCGCTCTTTGTGTGACCTGCAATGGGGGCTGTGGATGGAAGTTTCTTCTTCCTCTCCTGAGGATGAGTCTGATGAATCAAAGGTGTGGCACTGGTGTGCTGCTGCTTTTAGTAGCTCAATATGCTTTCACTTCCTCCCCAACTAAAGCAGCGGTAGCCCTAACCGGGTCAACTAACAAATTGAGGGGCATATTACCAAGCAATAGCGATAATTATCGCTATTGCTTGGCTAGAGACAAAAATGTATCGCTGACCTGCAGCGATTTTTAC
This sequence comes from Lissotriton vulgaris, assembly GCF_964263255.1. NCBI lineage: Eukaryota > Metazoa > Chordata > Amphibia > Caudata > Salamandridae > Lissotriton > Lissotriton vulgaris. The sequence continues at coordinate 294,607,528 of NC_141693.1, forward strand.
CGCAAATAAACCTTGGTATTACAAAGGTTTATCGCAAATGCGATAAAAATCGTCCGCAATGCATGAATATCGCTGAAAAGTCAGCGATATTCATGCATTACTGAGCTAATGCTCTTAGCCATGTTATCCATCTCCCATTGGATAACATGGCTAAGAACTGCTCAGGGCAGGCGTTAGCTTTTGGAGATATTCGCGCTTAGCGCGAATATCTCCAAAAGTTGGTAATAGGAGATAGCGATGTTAGCGACTGTTTCCAGTCGCTGACATCTTGGCACGCCCACTTTGCATGTCATTAGTGATAAATTTCTCTGACATGCAAAGTGGGGCCCAAGATGGTCGCTATCTCCTACTAGCTGTCGCTAACTGGTGTTAGCGACAGCTAGGTAATCGGGAGATAATTTTATCTCCTCTTTCTTGGCTTTTAAAGCCAAAAAAGAGGAGATAAACCCCCTTGATAATATGCCCCTGAATTTGTTATATTGTTTGGAGTTTTTTATAGTGCGAACCCAATCCTAAGGTAGTGGAGAGCTTTGGGTGAGCCACGGTTACATTTTGCAAGGTGACATTCTATTCAAATTTGTGGCATAAGGAGATTAATTGTTTGTGCCAAGAATCACTCGATACCGGGTTTCAAGTTAAAAAATCGGCAGCTCTGGCCGATGCACCAAATCCTCCCCAGATTAGCGTTTTTAGTTGTTTTTTCTTTGTTTTATATTGGGGAAACTAGACCTGAAGGTACCAGAGCACTTTACATGAGCACGAGTTGCGTGACAGAGGGACACATTCATTTGTGTTAGGCACAGGGAGATTAAGTGATTTGCCCAGAATCACAGGGTGTTGAGCACGGCACAAGTCCTAAAAAAAGAAGTGGGGGGAAGCTGATGACATCACGAAAGGTGGCTTGCACCATCAGACTCATTGCCTCCCCTCTCTCACCCCTTAGATGCGATTGCATCAGACAAGTCAGTGCGTGAGCAGCGTTCTGAATGAGCTCGGATCTCGGCCCAAAGAGGCCAAAGAGTGAATGTCTGGCTCCATTTGCTCCAGTAATCAAGCTCCTGGTAAAATAAGTGGGGGGACGCCGTCCACCCGCGTGGTACCCCGACTCGTGTACTGATGTTGAGCATCCCTGCCAAGACTCAGATCTGGTTCCCCAGCTCCAAGGTTGGCGCGCTAGCCCTTAGGCCACATCCTCTCCCCAGCTTAGTGATACCACCCCCCCTAGCAGGATAGCCGCCTTCTGGGTAGGGCAAAATAACTCAAAGACCTTCTTAGGTACATTTCTCTCACACACACACAAACTGCATGAAGCATTTATGATATATACACCAGCTGTTCACAGGCGCCCAGTCAAACAATACACGCTGGCTGTCCTGTTTTGATTTTTAAATGTTGGTTGCCATGGATATGGTTCCGGTGCCAGTCCAAAGCCAAGACACCCACTGTCAATTTGTGTTTTGTAAAGGCCCAAAATAGCGAACAGAGGGCGATTACCAGAATTATATGCAACATTCAGAGCGACGAATGCAAACAACATTTTTTGGGGTTTGTAGTGTGGAGGCACCGCATGGATGTGATCCAAGATCTTGGCAATAGGTTCTTTCGAAAATATTATTGAAATATCCTTTTTTGGCCCCACTTTTGAGCGAAGGCGAAGTTACTGCATAGTGTCATGCGTTAATTTTGCACAGTGCGATTACAAGTTTTACGCATACAGATTCATTCCACCCGGCTCTACCGATCAGTAACATGGTATGTGAGTCTTCTCTACAGGGAAAAGCGGGTGGTAAAATTGCATGCAAAATATTTGTATGCGGAAACACACTTACCTGGAGTTAACAAAGCTTTTAAATTACATGCAGAAAATGGAATCGTGCAATTAGAAGGTGGGTAGTAACAATTTCTACATAAGGAATTAGCATCAACAATTCTTCCTGTCTAGAGCAGGTGCAAATCATGTCCAAACAGCCCAAAACAAATTAAAAGTAATTTTTCAGCCGCGTTGCTGCCAAAAGTCACGCACATAACAACTGCCCACGTAAAATTGAGCAAAATAGGTCATTTTGGGGGAGTATTTGTTTTATTGTCACGACCATGACAGCAACAGCAGGATGTCAGTCTTGTTTGAATCAGACACTACCTCACACACAACTATTTCAGGATTACTTGCATAATTGTGTAATGTTTCATAAACAGCGGCGATTTCTCAGCACGGGTGGGGGTGTGCCCCCCTCCCCCCGCCACGTGCCATGGGTGAAAAACTAAAATGCCAATTAAATTGTTTAATTGCCATTTCATTTTTTCCCTGATGTACGTGCCTCAGGGCCTCCGAGCCAAAAGACACGCGGAGCATGTCTCCTGCTGCCGATTGGCGGCATGCAGGACGGGAGAAGTAGCTGGATGGATGCTCCAAAGTTCGCTTGTCAGTTTGGCCAACTGCCTTGCAAGCCTGGCAGTGACTTGCAAACTCTGAAGCTCTCCATCACGAGCGGTCTTAGACAGCTAGGTGTGTAGTAACGGAGCCACCCGGCCCGTTCATGTACGCACACACGCACGCATACGCCTCAGGGGCGGGGTAGCCCCTGGGTGTAAATAAATGGCCGGAAGACCGCTCGGGGTCTTTGGCCCTAACCAACAGACAGTGTGTGCGTGATTATTTATCAGTTATAGTTAGGCCCCACTCTGAGGCCTAGGCATCCCTTTCCCCCCCGTGTCTCCGGACACTACATTGGCGACGAGGCGGTCTCTGTCACCCACGCCTCGCCACACAGCAGTGCCTGTCGTCCTGCGCCCACGAGTACGCCCGGGCCCTGCACGGACGGGCCCCCGGCATTGGCACTGCCACGTGTGCACGGATTTTGGACTGCGCCAGGCCGTGGTGCACCAGGTGAGCTCGCGCCTCTCAGAGGCTGCGGTCTGCGACCCGCCGCTCAGCCTGACCCTCCCGAGGCCCACCGACACTCACGCCTGCACCCACACTCCTGCACGGCGTGCAGGGACCTGCTGCTTCGGTGTGCGCTCCTCTCTGCCGCCGGCGCTTCGGGGGGTGGTGTTCGGCCCTCGCGCCCAGTCCTTAGCGGCCGCGCTAGAAGCTTCGGCTCGCGCATGCGCAAATCGCACCGATTCGCGCAAGCCCTGCATCGACTCACGCATAAGGTGGACGGACGGTGTGAAGTGCCCTGCGTTTGCTCACGCATCGGGCGGGCGGCGAATTCCATTCGGGGGGTGTGTTCGGCCCTCATTCACGCTGCTATTCCTGGCCACCACACACCACGTTTGCTGCTCTTGCGCACCAAAGACCACGTTTGCTGCCACGGCCACCGGAGCGCCACCCCTGGCGGTCCTGATCCATTGGGACTGTACCTGTCTGCTATACACGGACCGGGAACCCGACGCCACCTCCCCTGCCACGTGGGACCTGCTCCTAACCGCGCCTGCTCCTCCAGGCCTGTCCTGGCCCTGCTTCACGAGTTCCTCCACGTGCTCCCGCACCTGCGACCATGAGCCTGCAGCCTGCTGATGGTGGTGCCGCAGCTGCGACTCCCGCGCAGAACCAAACGCCAGCTCCCACTGCTCCTCCTGCCACTGTGCCGCCTCAAGTCGCTGGTCCGGCTCCGGGCGCTGCAGCTCCCCCCGGGCATGGCCTCGCAGCACCACTTCCTCCGTTTAGCGAACTTGCGGATCCCCCCACGGCTGCGGCAAGATGGCGTCTATGGATTGGGAGGTTGGAGCACTACTTCGACGGCGTCCGTGAGACCGATGGCAAGGTTAAACGCTCCTTGCTCATGTGCTATGGCGGTGATGAACTCTATGAACTCTTCGAGACGCTACCAGATCGGGGTGGTGACCATGACTACAACGCCGCGGTCAGAGCATTGAACCTGTACTTCGACCCCAGGGTGAACCCTGACTACGAGTGGTTTAAGCTGCGCCAGGCAAGACAGGGCGAGACGGAACCCATTGACTCTTTCTATGCCCGGCTGCGGAAGCTGGCTCTGGCCTGCGAACTCCCAGACCAGCGCCAAGAGATACGAGCGCAACTGATCCAAGGATGCCGGTCGGTGCAACTCAGACGCCTCATCCTCAGGCAGCCACGGATCTCCCTGGATGAAATCCTCGTCCTTGCGCGTTCACATGAGCTGTCCAATGCCAGAGCTGACGAGATGCAGGCAGCTCTCGACCGACCTGGCGCGCCCACAAAGATCCCTCACATCAAGGAAGAACACGTGGACGCCATTAGGCGCCGGCCACAACCCCAGAGGGGGACCTCACAAGCTTCTTCCCGGAACTCCTGTGGAAACTGCGGTATGGAACATCCCGCCGGAGGAAAATGTTTTGCAAGAGGGAAAGTCTGCTCTAACTGCGGGAAAATGAACCACTTCGCGAAGGTGTGCCGCCGCAGCGGTAACCGCCGCCCCAGTTTGAGCGGGAAAAGCCCTGCACAGGCTGTGCGGCGACTCTCCCTGGATGATCCAGGCCCATGCAGCGATGCCTCCAGATCGGCATTCCGCCTCGATGACGATGAGGACGACGTTTTCTTTGTCTCCTTTGTGGGGAGGGATGGCTCCAGAAGAAGACCACCCCCGATGTGCGAAATCTCCATTGCCGGTTCACCCGTGCAGGCACTCATTGACACCGGGGCGTCGGTAAATGTGATGGACAGCACGCAATACGAACTACTGTCACCACGCCCGCCACTGTCACCATCAAAGGCCAAAATCTATACCTATGACAGTGACGATCCACTTCCGCTGAGAGGCGTGATCGAGGTGGTAGCAGCTTGCAACGACCACCAAGTCAAGACTAAGTTCCATGTTACCGGAGGCAGACGTGGCACGCTTCTGAGCTGCCACACGGCCGAGGATCTACAATTGGTGTTCTTCGCACGGCACTTGCATGAGCTGCATGCGGATGCAATGCTGCGGGACTTCCCAGCTCTTTTCAAAGGACTTGGCTGCCTAAAAGGGAAAACGTTCAAACTACATGTAGACCCAACGGTCCGACCAACGGCCCTCAGACACCGAAGAGTACCGTTTCACCTGCGGCCGCAGGTGGAGGAAGAGCTGCGAAAACTCGAAGAACTGGGTGTAATCGAAAAGGTGTCGGGCCCGACGCCATGGGTATCGCCTCTGGTGATCGCCCCGAAACCGAAGCAGCCAGGCGCCATACGCCTGTGTGTAGATATGCGCCTTCCGAACAAAGCAGTGAAGAGGGAAAGGCACCTGACACCAACGATGGACGACATTGTGGCAGACCTCAACGGCGCCCGCTGGTTCTCAAAGCTGGACCTCAATGCCGGGTATCACCAGCTTGAACTCCACCTGGACAGTCGCAACATCACTACCTTTTCCACTCATGTCGGACTCCGGAGGTATAAACATCTGAGCTTCGGTGTGTCGTCAGCTGCCTAAGTCTTTCAAAACGCCATTAGAGAGACACTTTCAGGATTACCAGGAGTCATAAACTTGAGCAACGATATCCTCGTTTTCTCAAAAACCTTGGAAGAACACCACATCCACCTCCGAGCCACTTTGCAACGCCTCGCTGATCACGGCCTCACTCTACACAAGGACAAATGCTCCTTTAACAGAGAGTCCGTGGATTTCTTCGGCTATATTTTCTCCAGGGAGGGACTTCAGGTTGATCCAAAAAGGCTGAGGCCATCCGAGCTGCACCCAAACCCACGTCGGCCACAGAAGTTAGAAGCTTCCTGGGGATGGCCACTTATTGTGGCCGCTTCATCCCTGGATTGGCGTCCCTCTCCGAACCACTACGTGTCCTTACCAAGTCAGGGCAACCGTGGGCGTGGACTGCCAAGGAGGACGAAGCTTTCACAGCGATCAAGGCTGCACTGATTGACGATAAGGTCATGGCATACTTCAGACCGCACCGGCGTACGGAAGTTGTTGTGGGCACAAGCCCTATTGGTCTGGGGGTTGTCCTCATGCAGGAAACAGAAACACACGAGTGGGTACCAACAGCATACACAAGCAGAGCATTGACTGCAACGGAGATGAGGTATGCTCATCAAATGGGCCTGCCAGCATTTTCATCTCTACTTATATGGACACGAATTCAAGGTCGTATCCGATCACAAACCCCTCGTGCCTCTATTCGCTGGAACAGCCAGGCTTGCTCCCCCCCGGATTGAAAGATGGGCCGTCCAACTTCAAGAGTACCGTTTCGAGGTCATCTACCGACCTGGAGCCGACAACCCCGCAGACTTCTTATCACGACACCCTGGAACCACCGTTTCAGCTCAGGCAGCGGGAGACATAGAGGAAGTCGAGGAGTATGTGAGGATGATTTCTCAAGAGGCCTGCCCGACAGCCCTTACACTGGAGGACATTGGCAAAGCCACAGATGAAGACGAGTGTCTCCTCAAAGTAAAAGCCACGCTGTCAAATCGGAACTGGAAGCACTTCCTGGACGGAGTTAGCGCCCTCACACCTCAAGAACAGCTATCAAGGCAACAGATTTGGAGAGCCCAGAGTGAGCTGAGTGTTGGACCCCATGGAGTAGTCCTCCGCGGAACAGCGATAGTGATACCCGCGAGGCTGCAGGAAGAAGTCGTACGTTTAGCTCACCAAGGACACCAAGGCTTGTCGAAAACAAAAGGACGGCTGCGCCGCAAAGTAATGTTCCCCGGCATGGATGCAGCGGTAGAGAAGGAGGTCGGCAACTGTCATTCGTGCACCATAACAAGCCAAGACCCAGCTCCCCACACTGTGATAACCGAGGATCCATGTCATGAACCATGGTCGAAAGTTAGTGTGGACTTCGGATCCTTTCCGGACGGGCGGTGAGGTTCCGTGACGATTCGAACCCGTGTTTTCGACATCGTCGTAAACCCATAATTTCGGTACCAGTGAACCGTAAATGATCCATATAGTATATCCTGGTGTTTTCGCTATGCTACGAGCAAGAGAACTCCTGTTATGAGCATATTTCCGGTACACCGATGGCATCCATTTTAGATTATGGCATCCATCTTGTATTTCTTGCCCTCACATAGTCAATGAACATACAGTGACCTCTGAATCAATTCATTGCACTCAAAGGACACATAGGCTTTAGCCGGCGATTCACCTTGTTGATGACACGTACACCTTAAGTCAGAAACGCTGTGGCGGCATGACTCGGCAGAAGCTGCCTCCTCTGCCCGAGGCCAGTCCTGCTATACTGGTTCTTGTGTACGTTGGCCTGATCATGATTAGGCGGCAGAAGTCGGTAGCCTTGCCCATTTACGACCCACAAACATCTCTTATCCTGTTTTTCTATCTTCTACACCTGGCTCTGCTCCTTTCCTTCTGGGCCTTTATTAGGGGGAGGTAACGAAATTTACGATGAGGCGGTCCGGCTCCTGAATGAGAAGATGACATGGGATTATGATCGAACAGTGGGAACCCCTCATTCGTAATGTTTGAACATCAGAAATTTGTTGACGATTCCTGTTTGACGCCAAATATTTATTGTTTAGGATACTAAGCTTAAGAAATGTACTAGCATGTGAAGAATGTTGCCTACAGCTAAAATCTTTGTATTTAAGGAGCAACTCACTTAGTGCAAATCGAACAGGCTCCTAGAATCTGCCCGTGTGTAGCTTCTGTGACTTCTGTATCCCTGCAGTAATAAACCTTTGGTCTCTGACGCCACCATCGAGAAGCCCGTGTTTCTGTTTATTTGTGCACTGAGACAGGTAGAACTCAGGGGTCTTCGGGTGTTGTCCCTGACGCCTCTGGACCTTAATTCAGTCCAGAAATCCAATTGGCGCCCACGTGGGGCGACGTCATTCGGTACCGGTCCAAAAGCCTGAAGAGTTCGAGAAGCTTCGTGTGAAGATTCCAGAGGGAGGCGCCCCACTTCATCGATCCCGGTATATCGCAAAAGTGGCCCGACGTTCTCTTCCACGAGGGTTCCCGTTTCGGACGGCTGAAGAGGTCCGCTGCCTTGACTGTCGCCCTGTCTTGGACCCGAGGTGCAGACCTTAGTACGGCGAGACGTAGACGGGTTTCTCCTTGGTGACGTCTTCAGTGCCTCAGTTAAGTATTAAGTGGTTGCTAGTTGTTTTTGGTTAAGGATTTATCCTTTTAGTTCTCTGGTTTGACTTGGTTTTGTAGATTATCACTGGTTGTTCTGGTTACGATAATCTTTGGTTTAGTTTGGGTATCGATACATTCGTTCATTTGGTAGGCCTAAGTTCTAAGTTCGATTGCGCATCTTTGTCTGTGTTTGTTTGTGTTCTGTTAGTAAAATGGTAAGTCGGAAAAACTGTATGTTTTCATGTTTTGGTTGCAACAGGGATTCCCGGTTGGAGGACTCATGTCTGGTTCCTCCGATTGGAACTCCCCTTTATGAATTATACTGTAAGCATGGTGTGGGTCCTATATCTTATAATGAGGTGTGGGTTAGCTACACGAAAGAAGATGGTGTCCTTAGTTGGCCACTACATGGTAGTTTTGAACCCGAAATTCTTGATAATTTGGAAGTAAAACTGTTTAAGAAGAAAGCCCGGCCGGCAATGTTTGATTCTTTCCGTTTTTTGCGAAAAGAATCTAAACAGAGAGAGATTAAAAAATTAAAGAAAGAACAGAAAGAGCAAGAGTTGACCTTAATACAGGCTGCTGAGCAGCTGCAACTCGACATCAGAAATTTGTTGACGATTCCTGTTTGACGCCAAATATTTATTGTTTAGAATACTAAGCTTAAGAAATGTACTAGCATGTTAAGAATGTTGCCTACAGCTAAAATCTTTGTATTTAAGGAGCAACTCACTTAGTGCAAATCGAACAGGCTCCTAGAATCTGCCCGTGTGTAGCTTCTGTGACTTCTGTATCCCTGCAGTAATAAACCTTTGGTCTCTGACGCCACCATCGAGAAGCCTGTGTTTCTGTTTATTTGTGCACCGAGACAGGTAGAACTCAGGGGTCTTCGGGTGTTGTCCCTGACGCCTCTGGACCTTAATTCGGTCCAGAACTCCAATTGGCGCCCATCGTGGGGCGACGTCATTCGGTACCGGTCCAAAAGCCTGAAGAGTTCGAGAAGCTTCGTGTGAAGATTCCAGAGGGAGGCGCCCCACTTCATCGATCCCGGTATATCGCAAAAGTGGCCCGACGTTCTCTTCCACGAGGGTTCCCGTTTCGGACGGCTGAAGAGGTCCGCTGCCTTGACTGTCGCCCTGTCTTGGACCTGAGGTGCAGACCTTAGTACGGCGAGACGTAGACGGGTTTCTCCTTGGTGACGTCTTCAGTGCCTCAGTTAAGTATTAAGTGGTTGCTAGTTGTTTTTGGTTAAGGATTTATCCTTTTAGTTCTCTGGTTTGACTTGGTTTTGTAGATTATCACTGGTTGTTCTGGTTACGATAATCTTTGGTTTAGTTTGGGTATCGATACATTTGTTCATTTGGTAGGCCTAAGTTCTAAGTTCGATTGCGCATCTTTGTCTGTGTTTGTTTGTGTTCTGGTTAGTAAAATGGTAAGTCGGAAAAACTGTATGTTTTCATGTTTTGGTTGCAACAGGGATTCCCGGTTGGAGGACTCATGTCTGGTTCCTCCGATTGGAACTCCCCTTTATGAATTATACTGTAAGCATGGTGTGGGTCCTATATCTTATAATGAGGTGTGGGTTCGCTACACGAAAGAAGATGGTGTCCTTAGTTGGCCACTACATGGTAGTTTTGAACCCGAAATTCTTGATAATTTGGAAGTAAAACTGTTTAAGAAGAAAGCCCGGCCGGCAATGTTTGATTCTTTCCGTTTTTTGCGAAAAGAATCTAAACAGAGAGAGATTAAAAAATGAAAGAAAGAACAGAAAGAGCAAGAGTTGACCTTAATACAGGCTGCTGAGCAGCGGCAACTCGATAAAACTGAGAAAGCGATAGAAATAGCTGATAGAGAACGTAATTTGGCGATTGACAAGTGCTACCCTGCCTTGCCATCAAGTACTGTTAAGTCAGTAGAGGACCCTGAAAAGGATCCCCTGTTGTCTTATTTGTTGAGGTCACCTCCACCGTATGCACAGGGTGCTACAGCTCCACCTTTGCCAAATGTTTTGTTACCGGCTGCTGTCCAGCCTGGTATACCTGCTTCTGTTCCCTTGAATCCAGCTCCTGTACTCCCTGTGGCTAACAATATTCCTCTGGCACCCCCTCCTCTAGGGTTGCCCGCTCCTTTGCCTATGCCTGCTCCGCTTATACCTGTTGTTTCGCAAGCTACTTTGCCTGCCACCCCTACTCTTGCTGCCTCATCTGTTCCAACTACTACTCTACTTAAATCTTTTGCAAGCTATATGACTCCACTTTCTGTTCGTCGAAGAATCACTGAATCTGTCACTAATATACTATCTCCTTTTTACAAAACTCTAATTAGGAGTCCTGCCTCTGAATCTACTCAGAGACGTAGTCAGTTTCCTAGTACTGAAGAAAGTGGAATATTAGATTCCACAGCCCTTAGATGGATTTCGAAAGTTGGAAGGTATGATGTACGAGATGTATTAGACACATTTATGCAATGGAATGAACCGACCCAACGCTATGTGTTCGATGTAATGTGCTCCCTTTTGCGTGAGGATTGGGAGGAGGACGACTCTGAATCAGTTCCGGATGAAATAATTCACGTTCAGCAAAAATTTGCTGCAGGTATGATAGTGGGTCAGGATGTAAAAGAAGCGATGGAACTGATTTTAAGTTATAGGGCTGATCCTTCTCTCCGTTCACCAAGGGACCTGAAGAAACGTAGCACGAAACAAGGTCGTCAATATCCGATGAGGGAAGTTCCGCCAATATGGCGCGAAGCCGTTCAAGCTAATGCAGTGAATGGTATTGTAGCCGCTCCAGCACGATTCCAGAGAGTGTGGATACACATTCCATGAAAACGAGCTGAGGTGTTAGCAGTAAAACAGGCCTTGCCAGATCCGCGTAAAAATCCAGCTGGGTATTATAAAGAGCTGACTCAGACGGTTCAGGCTTGCGTAATGAATTTAGCAGACATCGACATGCTATTTGGCAATGTGGTGCCGCAACCTATTTGGGCTAAAATTCGTAATGAAAGTCATCCAGTCGCCCTTGGTGGTGATTGGCCAGCTATCATAGCGGCAGATGGTCTACAGATTGGTGGTTCTAAACCCGAACCCCTAATTGCTAATTTACCTGGTAGGATAATTGATCTAATGAAAACTTTGATGCCAGCATTGCGCGTAAATTGGGACAAATTGTCCGCATGCAAGCAAAAGAAAGACGAAAGCGTATCCGATTTCTTCACTAGATTTGAAGAAACTTTCGTAGATCATAGTGGTCAGGATATGAGCACGGAGGGAGGACAGAGATTATTTGTTGATAAGTTTGTACACAACTTGTTACCAGACCTTAGTAATAAATTAAGAGATTCTGAAAGTGCGTGGGCTGTCTCTACGACAGCGCAAATACTTGCAACTGCTCAGTACTATGAAAATAGGGATAAAGAAGAGAAAGAAAAGTCAGGAAAAAAAACTAAAGACTTAAAAACTAAAGTCCTTCTGCAACAGGCATATCCACCTCGCACGAATCAGACTAATTCACAGCAAGGGCCATATCAGAGGACCGATTATGGTTCCCAAAGACCGCAGTACCAATGGAATCAGTGTGCGTACTGTAAAAAGGAAGGTCATTATAAAAATGAGTGTCCAGTTCTAGCACAGAATGCGCAAAATAATGGTGTTCCAGCTCAGAGAGGTCGTGGTGGTTATGCGCAAACTTCTAGAGGCCGAGGACGAGGTACTATGCCTCCACAGACTACTGATCGCCCTTCTAATTATTTCGATCAGCAAAACGGACAATCTGCACAGTCTGGTAGATCTCAACAGTACCATGTTGAAGACTACTGCGAGGCTAACGAGGAAATTCAACAAAATGAATACTAGGACAGCCATGGACAAAGAGAGGGAGTAGTATCAGTTCCAGTAGATCAGAGTGGGCCCTATGTCGCAGTAGCTACATCAGGTGTGGTCGAACCGTTTCTGTTGGATACTGGTGCAGCAAAACGTTCTATCATGCATGCAAAACTCCCTGGCGCACCTTTGTCCGGCTTAACAAACGTTTCGGTAGGTTTTTCAGGCGCCCCTGTTTACAACCCTGTTTCTGGTCCTTTGTCTATTTCCGTTGGGCCTCGTCAATTGAAAGCACCCTTGATTTTGACGACCGGTTGCAATGAAAATCTGCTTGGTTTAGACCTGTTAAAACGCCTGTATGCGACACTGTACTGTTCTCCGTCAGGAGTACGGCTTACGTTGGGTAAGAGAGTCATCTCCCCGATGTACTTGTCAATGGATGCGCTCCCACTGGAGCTGCGTTCTCTCCCTGATACTCTTTGGGCGACTGGTCCTAACGATGTAGGTCTTTTGGAAATTCCTCCTTATGTAATATCTTTGAAAGCAAATGTCAAATTCCCACGAATCCCACAATACAGGATTTCTAGTGAAGGCGAGCGTGCACTTTTATTGATAGTGCAAGATTTGATTGAAAAAGATGTAATAGAAGAAACTAGAGGAAATGTCTGTAACAGTCCTGTCTTGCCGATTTTGAAATGCACTGATCCTTCAAAACCTCCAATGTACAGATTTGTAATTGACCTTAGAGAGGTTAACAAAATCGTGCTTCCACAGTTTCCTGTGGTTCCAGACATTACGGCATTGTTGACGCTGATTCCTGCCACAGCTACGTGGTTTTCAGTGATCGATTTGAAAAATGCCTTTTTCAGCATTCCAATAGCCGAGGAAAGCAGAGATATTTTCGGCTTCTCACTAGGAGGTCGGAGTTTCAGGTTTAAACATGCTCCACAAGGTTATTGTGAAAGCCCATCCATTTACAGTCAGGCATTAAAAAGTGAATTAGATTCTTTTGTACTTCCTTCTGGTTCTGCTTTGGTGCAATACGTGGATGACCTTCTAGTGGCTGCTGATGACAAGGAAACTTGCAAAACAGCTACAATTTCCTTACTGTATCATTTGTCTGATTTACATCACAAGGTGTCACCTTCTAAACTGCAATATTGTTGCCAAGAAGAGACCTACTTAGGTCATCTCTTGTCAAAGGAGGGAAGAAGGTTGACCCCAGAGAGAATAAAAGCAATTACGCAGATGAATGTTCCTAGCACACAGAGAGAAGTGCGCGCATTTTTAGGAATTACTTCATACTGCAGGCAATGGATCCCAAATTGTTCTCTCTTAGCAAAACCATTGGTGGCCCTGACTGGAAAAGGTGTTCCGAGTCCGGTGCCATGGTCTGACGAATGCCAGCAGAGTTTCTCTGAGTTACGAAATGCACTGTGTTCAGCTCCGGTGTTGGGTACACCTGACTACAGTAAACCATTTACACTCTATGTTCACGAGAGAGAAGGTTGTGCATTGAGTGTTTTGACGCAACGATTTGGTGATAAACAACGTCCTTGTGCGTATTTTTCATCAACATTAGACCCGGTAGCCAGAGCGTTGCCAAGTTGCTTAAGAGCTGCAGCAGCTGCTGTGTCCATTCGACAATCTGCTGGTTTGGTCATGAACAATATGCTGGTGGTCATGGTTCCACATGCTGTGGATACCCTCATGAACCGAACAAAGACTCAGCACCTCACCAGTGCTAGATTATCAGGCTAGGAGCTGACACTGCTAGCGAGTCATATTCAGATTAAAAGATGGAATGTATTGAATCCAGCAACACTGTTGCCGACTAGCCAGGAGTCGAGTGATTCTGAACCACATGACTGTTGTTTTAGAACCAAGGAAGAGACAAAAGGACGGATTGATCTTAAGGACACTCCGTTACCAGATCCAGATGGCACGTTATATATTGACGGGTCTTGTTTTAAATTGGAAAATGGTGATGTGACAGCTGCCTATGCAGTAACGGCTTTGAGTACGATTGTGGAGACTGCAAGAGTGAGTCAGAATTCTGCCCAAGCTGCAGAATTAATTGCGTTGACTAGAGCGTGTGTCTTAGCAGAGGGAAAGAGAGTGAATGTATTCACAGATAGTCAGTACGCGTTCGGCGTAGCGCATAGTTTTGGTCGACTGTGGAAGGAAAGAGGTTTTATTACGTCCCGTGGGACTAAAATCCAGCATGGTCAGCTAGTCAATGACTTGTTGGAATCTCTAACCTTACCGACTGAAGTTGCGATTGTGAAGTGCAGTGCTCATCGAGCAGTTACGGATGGTGTTGGTCGTGGAAATGCTTTTGCTGATGAAATAGCTAAACAGACAGCTAGGAATATGATGAGTAGAATGTATGTTGCAACGTCTGCGAGATGGGTTGCGGAATCGGGAATGTGTGAGGACACAGTGGAAAGTGTGAAAGCAATTCAGAAAGAAGCGACTGAAGAGGAAAAGATTGAATGGAAAGAGAAGACGGGTAAATTGGACTCGAGTGGATGTTGGATTGACTTGTCGGAACACCAGCGTTGGATGTTGCCTGATGCGTATGTGCTTGCGGTGGTAACGATGGCGCACGGAGCAGCGCACATCAGTTCTAAAGGGATTTGTAAGATGTTGGCTTCAGTCTGGAAGAATGATGGAATCAGTAAGTGTGCAGAGAGAGTGGTGAGAAACTGTATGATATGCCTGATGCATAACCCTGGTAAGGGAACCCCCGCACCCGCTGGACATTTCGCTCCTCCTTCCTGCCCCTTTGAAGTGATTCAGTTGGATTTCATCCACATGGACCGATGTAATAACCTTAAATATGTCCTAGTGGTAGTCTGTGCTTTTTCGAGATGGATTGAGGCATATCCGCTGAAGGATAACACTGCCTTGTCCACTGCTAAAATCCTCCTAAAGGAGTATTTCCCAAGATATGGTATGCCTCGGATTGTATGGTCAGATAACGGAAGTGAGTTCGTAGGGAAAGTTATGCAGAGTGTGTGTGCCGGTTTGAAGATCAAGCAAAAATTTCACAGTGCAAACCATCCTCAGTCAGCAGGTTTAGTTGAAGGATACAATGGTACCCTTAAACTAAAACTCGCTAAGATCCAAGCTTCCACGGGTTTGTCCTGGCCAGATGCACTACCGCTGGCCTTGTTATCCACCAGAGCGACTGGGCACTCTCGAGTAGGGCTTAGCCCATATGAGATTGTGTTCGGTCGTCCTGCAAGTGTCTGGGGAGTGCCGAGACCTTGAGAGTTCAAACAGTTAGAATATCCAATGTTAACCCCTTCGCTGCGGCGGCTATTCCGCCGCAGCGCTAAAGGGGCGGGGCGGCCGCGCGGCCGCCGCATGCTGGTGACAGAACCGCTCCGTCACCAGCTACAGTTGAGCTGTGCTGGTGACGGAGCGGTTCCGTCATGACCCGCCCCGCTCTTTAGAACGCCCGCGCAGGCGCGAAATCAGCGCCGCGCAGGCGCGGCGGCCGGGCCATGACGGAACCGCTCCGTCATCAGCACAGCTCAACTGTAGCTGATGACGGAGCGATTCCGTCATCAGCATGGAAGGGGTTAATCGATTACCTTTTTGACTTGACTGCTAAATTGAGTCTCATTCACCAACAGGTTTTCGATGCTTTGCCAAAGCCTCCGGAAAGTCCAGGTCACCAGCTGAAACCCGGTGACTACATCGTCATCAGAAATTTTGGAAGGACCAGGAATCTCCAACCGAAGTTCGTGGGCCCCTTCCAAGTAATCTTGGCAACGAGGACTGCTGTACGTGTGGCTGGCAGAAAGAATTGGGTCCACGCTTCCCACACTAAGCGTGTACCCCTTCCACTCCCTTATGAAAACTGGGTTAGACAAGGAATTGGTACCTCTGATACAGAACCTGTCCCAAAATATGTTCCCTTCAGTGATGCAGAACTAACTACTGATTCACCGAACTCTGGTTTTCCCCTTGAAGCTGCTTCTTTGATCACTGACCAGAACACTGCATCGAACGAACATTTGTCATCTGCGAATTCGAACATTGTTGCCCCTGATGAAAACAGACTATTCCCGGATCAAACAACGCCAGGAAAATTGAGATACAACCTACGCTCTCATACCAAGGACAAATAAAGCAGGAAACTGCCTATTTTTCATATTTTGATCCATTACATTGCCTCCAGCCAGGAGGTTTGCTGAATATTTTGTATTTCCCTGTATATTTCTATTTGTTTCTATTACCTTGCCGTCTGGGTCGCCGTAGGGTCGTGGCTTTGTGCCTAGTTGAATATGCAGGGGCCAGACACAAGGTCGGTCTTTCTGTTAGTTCTGGGAACTCCCAGGGCTGATAGAGGCATTTTCAACTACGTACATATCATCAGTGGTCGCGAGCGGTTGTAGAAGATGGAGCTTCCTGGGCTGCACCGAGAGAATGTAATTTATGTTCGCAGAAATAGACTATACAAAATTCTTCATAACAAATGTTTTCTGATGCAATGTGCAATTACGTTTTTTAATCATTTTAATAACATTGGTGGGTGGAATTGTTTTTGGTATACATTTAATCTTTGCACCGATCATGACTACAGTACCTCCCCATGTTCTTGTTTCTCCTACTATTGCTTCTTTTCATTCCTTTCACCCGTTTCCTGAACATGAGCAAGCTCGACGCTCAGAATTTATAAATAACACTTTTGTACAGCTCTTGCACCAACACCAACTGGTAGTTAACACAACGGGCTGCTGGGTGTGCGGTTTGATACCACACACTATGGATAAAGGCATTCCCTACCTGGTCTTGCCTTTTAGCTATAATGGATCATGTCGGGCCTTCCAGACTGTATTTGTCTATGCCCTCGAAACCTATCCCCGCGTCCTCCACGTTCCACTAAATATAACTCCGCTAACAAAGCCTTGTTAAAGGGAATAACTGACATGATTAAAGACGTCAATAATTCCCCATTCATCCCTAAAGATGAGCTACCAGTTTATTTGAGTTGGAATGCTACGGAGTATAGCATTAGTTTGGGTGAAAATAAACATAAGAGCTCCACTCCAGTTTGGGTCGTACCTCACCGAGGTCAATTCTGCTTGCAAGGTAATGGGAGAAATCCAAGAGCTCGGCTAGGGAAGAGTGATTGTGTCGAAACTTACGTGTATCCATCGAACTCTTCCCCTGCCTTCCTCACTGCTAAGGGTACCTACTTTATCTGTCGAGACAGAGCATATACATGGTTGCCTGCTGACTTTTCAGGTTCATACTATATTGCTCGATTGTTGCCTCCGACATACAAAGCTGCCTCAAATTATCACAAAACCAGAGTAGTAAGAGGTGTTTTCAGCAAGGAAGACACCGCTGGTCAGGAAGCCGGAGACTTCTTCAAAGGTTTCCTTCCGTTCTGGGGGCCTATGGCCAATAGTAGAAATCTACGTCAGCTAACACGGGTAGTTGAATCTACTATTACAGAAACTGCTGGTGCCCTTAGTAACTTAACAGCTGAGCTTCAGGCGGATCGTCTCATGACATTACAGAACCGTATGGTTCTTGATGTAATACTTGCAGATCGAGGTGGGGTATGCAGAATGATCCAATCGAGTTGCTGTGTTTATATCCCCAATAATGCTCCGACAGTGTATGAAGCGATCTCGAAGCTACACAAGATTTCCGACTCTATCCATCTAGACAAGGGAAACTGGTCATTAATGGACTGGCTCGGGACTTTATTATCAGCGTGGGGATGGAAGGTTCTAATGGTCGTTGGTACTGTCTTAGTGTTCCTATTCTCGCGCTGTCTTATTATCCAGTGTGGCCCTGCCATGTGTAGCCTTTGTGCTGCAACTTGCTTAAGGAAACCGCCTGTGTTGGGAGACAAGGTGCGAGATAGAATAATGCTACAACAACATATCACTGACCTAATGAACATCGAGATAGACTCTGACATAGAGTGAGTAATTGCCTATGTTAGGGCAAAAGGAGGGTTTGAGGTTCCGTGACGATTCGAACCCGTGTTTTCGACATTGTCGTAAACCCATAATTTCGGTACCAGTGAACCGTAAATGATCCATATAGTATATCCTGGTGTTTTCGCTATGCTACGAGCAAGAGCACTCCTGTTATGAGCATATTTCCGGTACACCGCTGGCATCCATTTTAGATTATGGCATCCATCTTGTATTTCTTGCCCTCACATAGTCAATGAACATACAGTGACCTCTGAATCAATTCATTGCACTCAAAGGACACGTAGGCTTTAGCCGGCGATTCACCTTGTTGATGACACGTACACCTTAAGTCAGAAACGCTGTGGCCGCATGACTCGGCAGAAGCTGCCTCCTCTGCCCGAGGCCAGTCCTGCTATACTGGTTCTTGTGTACGTTGGCCTGATCATGATTAGGCGGCCGAAGTCGGTAGCCTTGCCCATTTACGACCCACAAACATCTCTTATCCTGTTTTTCTATCTTCTACACCTGGCTCTGCTCCTTTCCTTCTGGGCCTTTATTAGGGGGAGGTAACGAAATTTACGATGAGGCGGTCCGGCTCCTGAATGAGAAGATGACATGGGATTATGATCGAACAGTGGGAACCCCTCATTCGTAATGTTTGACATCAGAAATTTGTTGACGATTCCTGTTTGACCCCAAATATTTATTGTTTAGGATACTAAGCTTAAGAAATGTACTAGCATGTGAAGAATGTTGCCTACAGCTAAAATCTTTGTATTTAAGGAGCAACTCAGTTAGTGCAAATCGAACAGGCTCCTAGAATCTGCCCGTGTGTAGCTTCTGTGACTTCTGTATCCCTGCAGTAATAAACCTTTGGTCTCTGACGCCACCATCAAGAAGCCCGTGTTTCTGTTTATTTGTGCACCGAGACAGGTAGAACTCAGGGGTCTTCGGGTGTTGTCCCTGACACCTCTGGACCTTAATTCGGTCCAGAACTCCAATGGCACACCCTTGTCCTAATTGACTCCTACTCCCGTTTCCCCATCGTGGAAGTAGTGCCCTCCACGGCGTTCGCTCACGTGAAGAAAGCCCTGGAAAAGCTGTTCGCCATGATGGGCTTGCCAGAAGAGATGAGATCAGACAATGGTCCTCCCTTCCAGGGAAGGGACTTCCAGGCCTACCTTCCCGCCCGGGGCATCCACCACCGAAAGATCACTCCGCAATGGCCCCAGGCAAACGGGGAAGTCGAAAGGTTCATGAGGACCCTGAACAGCGCGCTGCAGATTGGGGTGGAAAGGAAAGAGGATGCAGAAGAATGCCTATCTCCGTTCCTGAGCGCATACCGACAAACACCCCACTCGACCACACGCTGCGCCCCTGCACACCTGGTGTTCAAGAAAGTGCCAAGAGACTGCGTGCCAGCTGCACCTGCATGGTGCCCTCCAGAGATGAACCAGAGAGCCACTCAAGAACGACGGAGGCGCACAAATGACAAAGCCAGTCAAACCAGAAGAGCCCAGACCAGATCGTTGGTGGTCGGCGGCAAAGTGGTCCTCAAAAACAGACACCGACATTCAAAATATGACCCGGCATTTGAACCAGAAGTGTGGGAGATCGCGAACATACAGATACACGGCACCTTGATATCCGCATCTAGGGGCACAAGAGCCGTGACCAGAAACGTGTCGTGGTTCAAGCGTGTCTCTCGTGAAAGCGGAAACACTGACTCCGCATCTGAGGGTGCTGAAGACGAGGATCATGGGCCAGTGCAAAATGAGTCTTCAACGGTCCCACGAGAAGAGGAAAGACTGATTCCACCGAGACTCGAGCCGGACAACACCACCAGTCCGGGGAGCACCTCGAGTGAGACTCAACATCGTCCCGAGCGACCAGCGGAGATGGAAAACACGGAAAACCACCGAAGCCAAAGATACCACCTGCGGCCAAATCCAACTCCCATTCAGAGGCTGAAGGACTATGCATGGACTATGAACTAGTCAAGAAACAATCCATGGCCGGGACTGTTGATCTGTGAGTTTGGAGGGATGTAGTAACGGAGCCACCCGGCCCGTTCACGTACGCACACACGCACGCATACGCCTCAGGGGCGGGGTAGCCCCTGGGTATAAATAAATGGCCGGGGTCTTAGGCCCTAACCAACAGACAGTGTGTGCGTGATTATTTATCAGTTATAGTTAGGCCCCACCCTGAGGCCTAGGCATCCCTTTCCCCCCGTGTCTCCGGACACTACAAGGTGGAGAGCAAGCACAGGCCTCAAGGGCCTGAAGGAGCATCTAGCTAACCTGCATGAGAGCACCGTTTGGATTGGTTAGGGGTCAGGGGAGCTCCGCAGCAGATTGCAGTTTCAGAACACAGAGGTAAACGTGCTGAAGTGGGTAAGTACAGTTTATTTTAATTTACTTTATTATAATATTAGTGCAGTTTTTTGAGGGGGTTTTGGAGGGAGGGGTTGTAATTGAGGGCTTTTGGAGAGAGAGGTATTTTATTTTGGGCTTTTGAAGGGAGGGGGTATTTTGTTAAGCGTTTTTGGAGGACAGGGGAGTTTTTTGGGAAGCGGTGGGGCACTTCGCTCCCCCCACCATTTTTTAAGGTTACTAGCTGCTCCCGTTTATAAAATAGCATATTCACACAATGTCATTGAGCAGTGAGTTTTATTGCTTCAAATGGGCACCAAGAAACCCTTAGGATTACTGACTTCCCAATTGTGATTAACTCTGAATCGCAATTAGGAAATCAGAAATTGCTAATGTATGAAATGCTTAATTCCCAAATAGCCATTCCTAGTAATTCACAAAAAGAACTACCTCATGAATATAAATGAAGTAGGTCGCAATTTGCAACCCATTAGGAATCGTAGCCATCACAGGGATGGTGGATTGCTCCTACGTTGTCAGTGGAGAGGCAAGATGGCGACCGTGGTGCGGGCTGTGTGAACAGCTCGGTCCCTCACTCCGGGTTTCGGAAAGAGAATTGGAATTGGCAGTTACCGAGCAAATTTTTGAGAAGATGTGCGTGATTTCTTTATGGCAGTAAAATGTGGCGGCGCTCTGTATTTTCTAAAAAATACAATACAAACCTAACGGAGGCTACGTCGAGTGTTTGCTGGTGTTTGGGGAGGAGCCCTGTCTGTGGACATCAGCGTATTGACCGGCTGAGGTTGCCGCTGTAGCGTTTTGGCGCCCGGATGGTTTCAGGATTGCTGCTTTTCCGTCTGAGTAGAGCTCCAGCTCAGTGGTTCCCTGCTTTCTTCTTTGGACTTTACTGTGGAGTGGCTTGTGGGCGTGGAGGAGCTCGGGTAGCTGCCCATAGAAGAATGCCGCCGAAAGTGACAACCCGTAGTTGCAAAACTAAAGGGCAGCCAACTACAACACACGACATTGAAAACGCCACAGGAGAGACGGGTGAGAGAGGGGAAAGTAGCAATTCCGTTGCTGCTGTTGCTCAGAAGGCTCCTTGTTTAAATCAAAGAAAGGGGGGTGAGAGATCTGAAAAAATGAATACTGCTGTGCGCATGGGAAAACAAGGGGTACAAACGCTTCCAGCCTTGTTTGAAAGACACATTTCTAGAAACACTCAGATACAGCCCGATTGCGCTGAGGAGAGAGTTCTGGATAATGTTGAAACTGGCAGTAAAGAAATTGGCAGTAATTCCCCCTCTTGTGACATAGTATCAGCAGACGTGGCAACTAAGTTACTAAATATTCATTCAGAACAAATAAAAGAGCAGGGAAAAGAAGTGCTGAATGATATAAATGCAGAGAGGAGCATTCTGGGAGATGAAGTCCCTGAGAGTTTGCTCATGGAAGGAACGACCGGCAGTATGGACAATCTTGTCTCAGAGATAGACTCGTTGGTGTTAACCGAGGGTGCCTCCTCACAAGATCCGACGAGATCTCAAGTAATAGACGATAATTTTTACTCTATGTCAGACCCTTCGGCAGATGAAAGTACTAATTTAAGCAAAGACTGGATTGATTACCATGAGGAGGCAGCAGTATGGAAGAGGAATTAAGGTTAAATGAGATCTCACCAAACACAGTTGTAACCACTATTAAAAAACTGAGAGGTAGAAGGTCCCGTCATGTAAAATCGAAGGATGAGCTTTCCGGTGCTTCAATCTTGGAGAACAATACAGGGGGATAAGAACCAGAATTAGAATTGCTTGAAAATCCAAGGCTCGCTGTAGGAGGGGCTTTGGCTGAACAGAGCCTGGATCAGGAGATAACTTTGTCTACTATCTATAACACCATGATGAAGCATAGAGCTGAAATTAGGGCAGAGAATACACGCACACAGGCGACATGTAGCAAGGTGAAGAATGCTGTTAGACGCGTGATTAAAATTTGTTCCGATATAGCCCTTAGAGTCACGGAGGCAGAGTCCAGAATTTCCACATTAGAGGACGATTTGGCTGTTCAGAAATTGAAAATGGACTGTATTAAAGCTCATCGTGATGATCTCAGCTTTAAACTTACTGAATTAGAGAATCAAGCACGTAGAGATAACCTGCGGATTTTAGGTATCCCTGAGAAAAAGGAAGAATCAGACGTCCGGAAGTTTGTCTGTGAACTCTTTGCCGAGGCTTTCCCAGAATTGATTCTTTGGGACTGGACAATGGAAATACAAAGAGCCCATAGGTTTCCATTTATGGTTAGGAAACCCAGGCAAGGAGAAGAAGATTTCCCAAGAGCTATTTTAGTGCGCTTTAATAATTTTCTTGCAAGAGAAGCAGTTTTTGCATTAGCTAGGCCTGACAAAAAGAGATCGGCCAAAGACTGTAACTGTTTTGTTAGACCTGATTTTTGTCAGGCAACTGTTACTAAACGTTGGCATCTCCGTCACCTCATACCAGGTTTTCAAGAAAAAGGGGCAACTGTATATCTTCAGAATCCATCAAAGATCAAGGTTATAGTTAAAGGCCAGACTAATTTTTTTTCTCTGAAATTGATGCTAAAGAATTTCTGTTGTCCCTATAGGCATAGATGATCAGAATATTTGTATTATCGATTAGTTGGTTTCCTTTGTGTGCGTAACTGCTGAGGAGAATTTGTTATATGTGTAACTTAAAAAAAAAATTCTCTTTCCTACTGGGGAGGGGACGGTACTCCATAATTTCAGGGACTGACAGTCCTTGGGCCTCATTTGGTGAGTCGGGAGTGAAGGGAGGGAGGGGTGGTGGACAAGGGGTATGGGGGAGGTGTGAAGGTGGTGGGGTGTGGGTGCGGGTGGAGTCAGCAGCAGCCAATTTGTTTTTGAAGGTGATTCTCTTTTTTCAGAAGGCAGTATGTAAAGATTGGTCATATGAAAATGGTATGCGATTATGTTATTTATCCTGTATTTATCCGTCAGGTATGCTGTTTAGTTTTTCTTTTTAAAAAATGGATAGGAAATTAAAGATCTGCATGCTTAATATATGTGGGCTCAATGATCCTAAGAAAAGGGATGTATTAGGGATGTATTAGGGATGTATTAGCCAAAATTGTTCAGCTATCACGTATTGACGTATTGTGCCTACAAGAAACTCATATTGCATGGGCTAAGAGGGGATGCCTGACAAACTTAGGATTAGAACGGTTGCTTGTTCTAAACAAACAGGGGTTAAGTGAGGTGAAGCTATTCTAATGAAATGAGGCCTTGGTTTATGTATTAAATTCTCAGAAGACACACGGGGTCGTTGGGCAATTAGTGAACGTAAGATTGGTCAACATAGATTCACGTTATGTACTGTATACGTCCCGAATCTGGATAATGCTGAGCTAATGAATTATTTAAACATAGAATTAACCCAATGGTCCCAACCAATAGTGATGTGCGGCGACTTTAATATTCATCTGGAGGCTAATTTGGATTTAAGAAAGAATTTGCTATATACAGGCAGAAAGAAACAGGTATTTACAGCTTTACGGGAGTTAATTTTAGATCATGGGCTCCACGATGCCTGGAATCTAATACATGCAGATGAGCCAGGCTACACTTTCTTTTCAGCCCCGCACAGTAAATTTGTCCGCTTAGATAATTTGTTTATTTCATCGCATTTTTTAGGAATAGTTAATGTAGAGATTCTCCCTAAACTCGTATCTGATCACAACCCTCTAATACTTGATCTTACGTTGAGTTCTCAATTAGGAGAGGGAAACCGGGTATGGTCCTTCGAAAGGAATTTACTGTTGGACGAAGATTACTGCCAATTTATGGTTAAAGTAATACAGGAGTTTTTCAAGTTTAATAAAGGAACTGCTCCAGATAAAATAGTCTGGGATACTTTCAAATCTATAGTTAGGGGAGAAACTCTTAATTTTTCGAATGCAAAACGTAAAAAAATATGGGTTAAACATAGAAACGATTTTGAAATGGTCATAGCAGCAGAGCGAAAACTAGCTGAGTCGATCAGACTTGGGCAAAATTCAGTTGAGGCTCAAAGAGATCTTACTATTAAAAGGGCTGCAGATTATTCTAATATTGATGATCAAATTGAGTCAAGATATTTACAATATAAGGAAGAATCATATGAATTTAGTGAAAAAAACGGGTAGAATTTTGGCCAAAAGATTAAGGCAGAAAGCAGTCTTTAATGATATTTCTAATATTACTGATCTAAATGGAGTGCTGCAAGAAATGAAAGAGGGCGTTTTAGAAGCCTTTCAAAGGTTTTATCAACTGCTATATAGTGTACCCGCAGATGAGAAACTAGCTCAGGGAGAAGGAGAATATCTTAAAGATTTAGATACCATGGAGCTCTCGGACGCAAAAAAACATTACTGTCCGCACCCATAGTCTGGGAAGAAGTAGAGGCTTCTTTGTTAAATTTTGCTCTTGGCAAAGCTATGGGATCTGATAATATTCCACTGGAATTTTATCGTACTTTTCGGAAAATACTTAAAAAAGAGCTAACAGAAGTATGGCAGCAATCCTTTTTGGGGAATCCTCCAGACTCGTGGTCAGAAGCAATTATCGTAATTTTTAAGAAAAACGGGAAAAAGGATACTGAAATGGAGTCTTACAGACCGATCTCTCTTCTTAACACTGATAGTAAGATCTATTCAAAGATAATCCCTAATAGGCTAAATGATCTTATGCCAAGTCTTGTTTTTAAAAGACAACATGGTTTTATTAAGAATAGAGAAACAACAGACCATGTCAATAGAATTATTTCCATGCTGGACTGGTCACAGGCTACCAAATCCCCTGTTGCGATAGCCCTGTTAGATGCAGAAAAATAATTTGACAGGGTTTCCTGGAGGTTTTTATGGTCAGTCTTAATGTGGAAGGGATTCCCTTTGGAACTCATTAAGGCCATACAGGCACTATATATTCAGCCAAGAGCCTCTATTCGTATTTCGGGTCAGGAAATATAGCTATAACAAGGGGACGAGACAAGGTTGTCCTTGTTCCCCCTTGTTATTTTCTCTTTACATTGAGCCCTTTCTAAATAGTTTAGAAAACAACACACGAAATTAGACCAGTTATGATACATAATAGAGCGTACAAAGTATTTGCGTACGCAGACGATATTGCAATTACAACAGCCAATATTATTATTGCTTTACCTAAGATTGTAGAAACAGCTGATAAATTTGGGAGGTACTCGGGCTATAAATTAAATATCAGTAAGACACAACTACTTCATTCAGAAGCAGGCTGCACAAATGACAAAATTTGAAGCAGAGGCCATATATTTGGGTATTAAAATTTCAGCTAAAGTAGAGGAAATTGCTCGGCTAAATCTTGACCCAATTTTGGTTTATATTATTGGACAGCTCTCTTGCAACATATGGGTGTTCTGCTTTTACAGGATGATCTAATTTAAGAATCTGTCAGTCCGTCAATATATGAAATGATATTGGGTGAAGATGCCCGTCAATGTTTAGTGCGTATAATTTCTATACTCCGTTAAATAATTGTTTTTTATTGCCAGATGTTTTTAGAGATCATATTATGGCTAGAGGTCACCAAGCAGGAATTTGCCAACTGGGAGATTTATTTCAGGAGAACCAAATAGCCTTGTTTCAGTTTTTGCAGCAGAAATTTAATTTAGCCCGAACAGGTTTTTTGTAAATATCTCCAGCTCCGCAGCTTTTTGGAACAGAAAATGACCCAAAATCTAATAATATTTAATAGGGTCAAGGTTATGGAAGCAATTCGGTTAAGATTAAGAATGGGCCCTATATATCAATTAATGATTGAAAACATAGGGGATGATCTTTTGGCTTGGGAGGTAAAATGAAAGTAAATTAGGGGTAGATAAAATAGACATGGCTAGAATAATTGAACTTTCTATAAAAGTATTATTTAGTGGTCCACTAAAGAGTCAACACTTCATGTCTATTTTTGATTTGTACTATACTCCTGTGAAATTAGCCAAGTGGAATTCTATAAGGGGGAATAAATGCAATCGATGTGGGTTAATTGCTGCGGATGCAGCTCATATGTTTTTTCAGGGCCCTAAACAAGCCATTTTATTAAGGACGTGGAATATTTTTTGAATGTTAGTTTAGGTATCCGATTGCAATTATCTGCGGAACTGGTGATTTTGGGTTTACAAGAAAACATGGATAGACGAAAAACTGAAGCTGAGGAAGGGTTTGTTTTTACTTGTATGTCAATTTTTCGATTATGTATTACATCAAAATATCTTGACATAGATCCACCAGCTTTTCTTACTTGGCAATCCAAATTATTGTCTGTATATCATTTGGAGACCGCGGTCTACAAATCTAAAGGCAGGAGAAGAAAATGAATGGGTTCTAAATTGTGGTCACCCTTGTCCAAATGGTTATGAACGTATGAATTTATGATATATTGTATTTCATTGTACTTAAATGACTATCTTTTCATTTTGGTTGTCTGCGGACATAAAATTCAATAAAGGAAAAAAAAAAGGGATGGTGGATTGCTGAGGTCAGGAGACCACCACGACTGTGACTGCTTTTAATAAAGCAGTCATTTTTTTTAGTTCGGTCTCACACAGCCACACATCAAAACATTTTGTTTACAGTTAGTGGGCTTACAGCCCACCCATTACTTCTTATTTGATGTGCTCAGTGGCATAACTACAGCTTTGGACGCAAAGGGCAAACCCTTCGTTTGACAGTTAGTGCCGTAAGAACGGGGGGAGGAGAGTGCTGGTCAAAGCCGCCAGCAAGAGGGCGGGTTGAGGGTGCGGGCGAAAATAAATAAAATACAAAACTGCCTTCCGGTCGCAGCTAGCCGACACCCCCAAAGAAGTGACCCGAGAGTGGAGCACCCCACCCCCTCCCCCCCACCCCCACTTACGACACTGGTTGTGCTGAATGTCAGTTTGAAATGCTAGCTTTTATGTGGTCATCGTTTGTTACATTATTCTCCTTTTCGTGTGTTGTTCCCTCCTTAGGAGCATGGCCCAATTACTTGTGACCTTCCATTTTTTTGGACACTACTTTTTCTTTTGTTTGAGGAAGTGTCTGTGAACGCATCTTGCTCATGTTTCTTAAACAGACAGCGTGTCACATGTTTATTTTCCTTTTTATCAAAGCTCTAAAACATCCTGCAGTGTAACTGAGTGTTTCCAAGTGCACCGCAATTATGTTTCAAGATATTTCTATGCTTTTTCATTATTTCAAGGAAAGCTTGCTCCAGCGCCTGGTGTATGACATGGCGTGTTTTCTCAGCTGACTCCTTTGTGTACTCTTCCCCCCTCTGTGTTCCTCCCGCCGTCCCTCACCTGTGTGCTTGCACCTACCTGTCCTCCCTCATCTTTTTTGCTTGCCCTTCCCCCTTTAACTGCTTGCCACCGCCCAGTGCCCGTTTTTTGCCCCTACCCACCCGCAGGAGTTGTTAATAAAAAAACACAGTGCTGTGAGCAGCAAGTTTTAACACACTCTGCAGTACAGCGCCGTAAAAGAGATGCATATTGATATTAAATGGATCATTGTGATGTTTGCTGCCACATTTTCCAGGGGAAAAACACAGGTCCAATTCTGGGTAATAATTTCCTCAAAAAACAAAGGGAGGAGGTGGGGGAAAGGATGACCATGAGGTGCACAGGGGAGGACCGTCGCCTCTCAGAGCTGTCATACATTTATTGTGAACAGTGTCATCAGCTCACTGGGTGTCAACATTCACCATCCTGCCATGCAGCAATATCATAGAGAAATAACCAGACAAGACACCTTCTTTGTGGAGAAACATTGCTGCAGGTTTATTAGCATTACAAAGATGCCAAAATTGGTGGGTTAGCTTACGGGCGATCCCAAGGCAGGCAGCCCCTCGCCACCTGCAACCCTATGAGCCAAATTACACCGGGGCCCTGCCCAACGGTGTATCCCATATTCTCTGGGAGGAAAGACCCCTCCCACCGGTGGGCCAATAGCCCACCCCTTTGCTGATGCCCCGTAGGGGGGCGGAGCCTGCCAGGCAACCCCCGGTTGCTCTGATCCACAACCGCCCATAGGACTAACAGGGCGCCGTCGCTCCTCCAGGGTCCACCCGGAGGACCTCCCTGTGGATATTTGGTCTTTGCACCCTTGTTGTGCTCCTGCAGAGGGTACAGATATGTACCTTACAGCCTCTGGATCACCCTGTAACTCCGCCTGCAACACAAAAGAATGCATTAGACAAACCCCCCCACCATGCCATGCTTCACGCCGGGTATGCGGTAGGGTGGGAAACGGCGTCAGTGTTCGTGAAAAGGACAAAGAGGGGGCTCAGTGGGCAGGGAAAGGTATATATACCTCTTCCTCACCCACCCCTGACCGGAAGTGACGCTGCCCTCCGGACCCCTGAGTGTCCGAAACACTTAAAGGCTACTTCCCTTGCCATCTTGAGGCACTAAAGTGGCCGCCCTGTTACCGGGTTCCCTGCGTGGACCCCAGGCAGCCGTCATAGTGCCAATATCGGCAACATTCACCATCCACCCATGTAGCAATATCATAGAGAAATAACCAGACAAGACACCTTCTTTGTGGAGAGACATTACTGCAGGTTTATTAGCATTACAAAGAGGCCAAAATTGGTGGGTTAGCTTTCGGGCGATCCCTAGCCAGGCAGCCCCTCGCCGCCTGACACCTGATGAGCCAAATTACACCAGGGCCCTTCCCAACGGTGCTTCCCATATTCTGGGGGAGGGAAGAACCCTCCCACCGGTGGGCCAACAGCCCACACCTTTGCTCATGCCCCATAGGGGGGCGGAGCCTGCCAGGAAACCCCCGGTTGTTCAGGTCCACAACCGCCCGTAGGACTAACGGGGCGCCGTCGCTCCTCCAGGGTCCAACCGGAGGACCTCCCTGTGGATATTTGGCCTTTGCACCCTTGTTGTGCTCCTGCAGAGGGCCCCATATGTACCTTACAGCCTCTGGATCGCCCTGTAACTCCGCCACAGCTCTGGGTGTGGCCACCGTCACCTCAGAGCCCCCCACCAAAATAATCTTCCTTACTCACATCCGGCTGTCCCTAATGCCTCCGCCAGATCCAGTAAGAACAAGTCCATACCAACTTTGAACAGGTGTACCCCATCATCCAACCAAAACCCTGTGATCTTAGTGTGCAGTAAACCATGACGGATGAAACCAAATCCCCTTTGCTCTGTGAATTTCCCCATGGCGCTGTTGACCTTCCTGCGAGAGACCTCAATGGCTTCCCTTGACCGTGCCCCCTGCCACACTAGCCGGGGTGTTATCTCAGACCACCATATCTCACAGGTCCCCAGCTGACCTCTCAATTTACACATGATGATGGTCATTTCATGGAGTAGAACCCTCCTCCCCATGGCTGCCAGGTCAATCCCCCCCAGGTGTATCACCAACTCATTTGGAGGGGGAGTCCCCCCCCAGTCTCTGCTGCAGCTTCTTCAGCAAGAAGGTCCAACGCATGCCTGGATAACCTAGCCAAATAATGTCTGTGGCCGTGAAACCATGGGGGCCCATTATGATGTCGGGCGGATTGCCTCCGCCAGGCTGGCGGTGGTCACCGCCGGCCTGGCGGAGGCAATCCGCCCGACATCCATGTCCTGATTCCCCCCGCCAGATTAGGAGGGCGGAGGGGACAGCAGCGGACGGAAAGACCGTCCGCCGCTTTACCGCCGCGGTCGCCTTGCGGCCGCGGTGGAAATAGATCAATATGGTGGTGGTGTCCAATGGAAACCTCAGCCATATTACAATGGCTATATGCAGAGGCCTTTCCGCGGTGGCAATGCCGCCACGGAAAGGCAGGCGGCAATTGATGCGGGGGTCCCCTGCGGGCCCCCAGGTGATGACAGAGGTGGAGGGGGACATGGGGGGTACCTATGGTACCCCCCCACATTTGCATATGCAAGGCGGCAGGCATCGCGCGGTGCCTGCCGCTTTGCATATGCAAATGCGCAAAAGCATTTTTAGCATTGTGGCGGGCGGTGCAGAGTGCACCGCCCGCCACAATGCTTAAACTACAGGATCTGCCCGCTACAGTGGCGGGCACATCCTAATTCCCCCCACGGGACCCCCGCCCTTATGGCGGGCGGTCCCGTTCTCCGATAGGGTGACGGGCGGACGATGTCCGCCCGTCATCCTAATGGGGCCCCATGTCTCTATTTCCTGTTCTCGGCCCACCGTGCCAATCGCAAAACGCCAGATTGGCCAATCACCCATACCACAGTCCCTGGCAATTAAAGAGATGAAAGTTTGCAAGCTTTTATTGACTCACTTCACATCTACATCTTAAATGTACATATTGCACTTCACCGCAAGCCACCGGCATCTGGTGCCGCAAAATTGTTCTGTATGTCCATCATGTGTTCATGTCAAACATTATATTGCCTCCATGCACATCTTTAATAATTAAATGTACTATTACACTACCCTGCATACCACCAGCAACAGTTGCCGCAAATTGTCTTTGATGGTCCGTTTAACGAACTTCCGAGACCAAGACAACGAGGTTAGTTGGTGAGCTGCGCGGCCTGAACCCCGTCTCCCCCTACCTATTTCCACATGGCCGCACGGCCCGCTCAAGGCAGGCGAGCATTGTAATGTATTTGTGCGCCCGTCCTCCGGGCAGGCTCGATTTCATTAGGCCTCCGAGTTTTTATTTGGATTGGGGGTGGGCATCGGGCTCGGCAAGGCGAACAGGTTTAGTCCGGTGGGCTGGGTGCTTCCCTCAGCGATACCAGGTTCTTTTTTATTTCTGATGCTGCATGCTTTCATTTCTTTTCCAGGTATTACAGGTTTTGTTGCCCTTTTATGCAATGTAGCCTCAAGGCAGGCCCGACTTAATCAGGCCCCTTGTGTTTCGAATAATGCTGTAATCCTGCGTGACTCTGCCTGCCACTTTCTAATCTCAGTGTAGCGCTTGCCGTACTGTACCCCATACCCCGCATTTCCCCACACCTCACTCCCGCGCCGCCAGCGAATGTCTTATGAGTGTTGCGGTCTTTTGACTGTTGCAGGCCTGTTTGCGATAGGTCCTCAGGTTAGTGAATGGATTGTGGCGGGGGTGGACCTCGGCAAGCGCAGGAGGCGCCTGCATCCTCTTCCTCCCCCCAACACCGCCCCCCACCCCCCCAGCTGCCGACGCGAGCTGGTGGTTGCACCAGTATTGGATTGTGAGTAAAGGAGTGTGCAGCAGGGATGGCCTGTTCCGAGCATAGCCCCCGAATGTGGAATATTTATTTTTGGTATGGAGTTTGGATCGAGCAAGATCGGTATGAGCAATTATTAGGAAGAGGTAACACGGCCCCCTGGGAAGGTCCGATTCAATTAGGCCCGCCAATTGTATATCGGGTTGAGGTCGGTGTGGGCCTCCAGCGCATTGAGGCATCGGCAGCGTTGCAGCCTCCCCCCCCACCACCCCCTTTTTTACATCTACTTGACCCTCAGAAAAGGCAGACAGGTCCCACAGTTAATTTGTTAAAACATTAGGTTAGGGTTGGGCCTCGGGTCCGTCGAGCAGGCCCTCTAATTCAGGATTTGATTTAAGATGTATGGGCCTTCAGTGCAGTGAGGCCTCAGCAGCGCTGCACCATGCCCCCTCCCCCCCCTTCTTTCATATAACGCAGTCGCGTTGACCCGGGAGGAGTGGGCAGTGGCGGTTTTCTTATTAGGGCGGCAGGGCTCCGCCCTGCTTAAATTTCTGCTTCTTAGTGTTTCCTTTTTATTTCGAAGAATTCTGAGTCCATTACACCTGCGACCCTCGCTCTGCACAATGATCAGGCATAACCAGGCACATGTGGTGTTAGAGCGCATGTGCTGGGCGTCGCAGGATTTTAAGAGCTGGCCTTATTTCAGCCCCGTCCCGGTGGCTTCCAACAATCGAAGTCGCTGCCCTCTGATGACGTAATGCAGCCTCGCTGATTGCAAGCAGCCTGGGCGCTTTAAGCTGAAGCCCTGGGTTTCAAAGTCTGCTTGTCAATCAGCGAGGGTGCACTACGTACGTCACTGCACCCTACCCATTTTCTATCACGACGTCAGCATGGGGTGGGAGCAAGACTCCATGGCCCCACCCCCTGGGAAGAGCTGGGAAAGGCCTGTGGTGCTCAGGACACGAGGCTGTCTGAGGCGACCTGATCTGCTGCTGCACTCGTGCTCTTCTTAAAAGCAAGCAGCAAAGTTGCTCGGACCAGAGAGGCTGGCAGTTAGTATCCCAGGCAAGTGCGGGTGGGGGCTTAGAGAGGGTTTTCATGGGATGTATGATTTAGGTTCTAAGAAAAGCGGGCCTTGAAATGTGTCCTTACCAGGCCCATATTTATTTATAATATCCAAAGGGGACCAACCAATTATATCACGCCAGGTTTTGTTGCTCGGCAGGCAGTGTGTGAATCATCAGATCTTTGACTGAACGTTATTTCTTGAAGTCTGTTAATTGGAAAACGTCACATTGTGCTCATTTGGGTAATAAAAGGTCACGGGCTACTCATCATGGGGAATATGGAAATGTAACGTAAAAGTAAAACTGACAGTATTCAGTAAATAATTGTGCATCTTTCATTAAAAGGCCTAAGCATCTGATGGTTTATTAAACGTTTGCAGTGAGTACCTTGCTCCTAGATGAGCAAAGACAGAAGCCCATCATAAATCAGCAGCTTTTGATGATGGGGCAGGTTTTAAGGAACTTGATTAGTATTGTGGATGGTTTGTGAGGATTATTTCCTTATCCGGGGGTCTAGATTGAGGGGTGTAGTTAGAAGATAGAAACATTTCATTGTTTAGTGGTGGTGACCTTCATTTCCTGCGATTTCACTTTAGATGATGTTTTTTTCTGTAAAGATAAGACACATCTAGCTCGTAAAAAAAGGACTTAATACACCTTTCTGAATTCAACACACTTGGTAACTGCATCACTGTGAAAAATGTATTTAGTGTCATTCAACTACAGCAAATGTATGAGTATACATTTAAGTTGGGGGAAGAATTGCCTTTTTCTTAAGTGAATCCCACCAATTCATTAACATGTAGTCATTTCGCTGCAGTGTTCAACAGTTCATTAATTTACAAACTGTTGAAGACTGCAGCAAAACCACTACAGATGATGCCATCAAGCTGTCTTTTCAGTTTTCCACTGTTCTCTTCATAGATCACTGAGCTGAATGTCTGAGCTCTAGATTTTAGTAATACAAATAAATCTGCAAGTCCTTTTTCTATGAATAGACCTTTGGTTGCTATCATTTTAAATGATTCACTGTTCACTGGTTTCTTCTCTTTGCTAAACCTCATCTTGACTTGGGGTTCACTGTTTCTCCCAACTTAACTACAATGTACATTTCAAAGAATCAAAACTAAAGGTTTCATCTTCCTAATGTGAGGTAAACGCAAGCCTAATGCCAGCAGGGCTGTACAGAAGGGCCTTGCTACTCACTTTTAGGCATGCTTTGTAGCTTGAGATCACATACTAGTTTGCACACTTTATGGTAAATATTGACAGACCTCATTCACTTACTTATTAATAGTACTTAATTTAAGCCAGTGGTTGTAGGTGGGGCCCGCCATTCAGAAGCACCAGTCGCTAGGTTCTGAGCAAAACGTTGTGCCTGCCACTTATTCTTTTACAAATTAATCACTGCTAGTTAGCCAAAAGTTTAGCACAAGACATTCATAGAGTAGGTGTGTTGATACGAAAAATACTCATTCTGAGGTGCTGTGTGTTTGACCATTTTGTGTTCACACCCTAAACATAGTCTCTTTGCCAGAAACTATTTTTTAAAGGTGCTTAATAAGATCTTTTTTAATTGAAGCAAACCCTTGGATGATATTCTAATAGTATATCTGCTAAGCTTTGATGACACAAGAATTACTCTTTGTCACAGTGAACAATGGAGGTTGGTAGATGATGTTGCTTCTGTTTGTGCAGGGCTGATGTTGTAGACCATATGAACCCCAAAGAGGAGGAAGTTGGATCATATTAATTATATGAGCTCCAGTGGCGGTTTCTTCCCACGGGCGTCGGGGCTCCGCCCCGGTTCCAAAATGCATCTCAGTCATATTTATTTCATTTGTGACGAGTTGGGAAACGGGTGTGGTAGGGGGGAAGCCGAGGATGTGAGTCTGCGCAGACTTGACCTCAGGCTCAGACTGTTTCCCGCGTGTCTGTCTGCACTGGTGAAAGTTTCTGGAAGGCGCTGCGTCACACAGGACATGGACTCCATCACTGGCTGCAGAGACGACCCTCTCCAACTCGAGTGCCCCCAGAGGAGACAGTCCATCATCTTTATTGCCAGTTGCTGCTTGCTGGCCTTTGCGCCATGACTGACTCGAGTCGACTGCAGGAGGTTAGTAGGACATGATTCGTAATTCCAATTTTGTATGTTATTATTGGTGGCTTGGCTGCCTTATTTATTATTGGTGTTGGCTGCCTTGGTTGTCTTTGGTTTTTTTGGTTAGTGGTGTTGTAGTCGACTTGTGTACAATACTGGCTTGGCTGCCTTGTGATTAAGGGCATGTGTCTGTAATTATGCCACCCCGGGTGTGAGACAGTGGACATTGCTCGTCCGCGATGTGGCCTCCCCCACTGACAGGTTTCCCAAATTGTTTTCCTCCATTGGGAATCTGTATATTGCTTCAGATTGGATTGGTAAAAAATCCTTTCATGAGAATAAACGTTTAATAGCTTGCAGATCTTTAGTTCTTTCACATGCTCTCACTCAGCTCCTGGCCAGGCACAGTACCGAAATTAGGCATAATTAAAAACCCACCATCCACCTGCAGTATTATGTTGCGCTTTCTGCTCTGCAAGTCGGCAGGCTCAGGAATCATATTTTATGTGCGCACTCACTCAGCTCCTGGACAGGCACCTGCTCAATGTGGCCTGGGTTTTACCGAAATCGGGCCTAAAATTAAGGCCTAAAACCCCACCGTCCACGTGCAGCATTAATTTGCGTTTTTTTCTTGGCAGGCTCACAAATCATATTTTATGTACGCAGGTGAAGCAAGATGACACTGGCAGGCCATTCAAATGTTTATTTTGGATAATGCATTCTCAGAAGGGAGACTGGGTACTCTATCTGCTTGGGTTGTGGGTTGAGAACCAAATCTTGCCTTTAAAATTTACTGGGGCCAACATAATTAGACTTTTCTTAAATTGACCCATAGCAACATCATTCGACTTTGCTTGTAAAGTCTAGCATTTAAATACAGTTTAAGACCAACTCACGCAGTGCTATTTGACAGCCGCCTGCCAGCATAAAGGTGCCTGTGTTTGTGTCTACATTGATTGAATATAAAAGAATAAAGGGAATTTCGAATGCCGCGGCAATTGGCAGCATGTTTCCGTTTTGGCGCCTGGTGGAGTGGAGGCCTGCCACAGGGGAAAGTGGGCCTCTGCTCCCCGAAGCTCTCATTGTCCTCAGCCACCCCCTGCCAGGCCTCCATGCTGGGTCGTTGGCTGCCAGGGGCACAGTGATGTGTGCAGCATGAATGGGTGGGAGGGAAGAGAGCCTGCATAGGTTAATGTGTAATTAAACGATTGGCCTCCCACTGAGGCCTGACTCTCTTGCACCAGTTGTTGCACCCCCATCCCTGTCCCCCTGTCTAGAGGGTATTTACTTAGGGGGTAGCTGGGCTGCTCCAGATAAGACTGCACCCCTATGGCCCCCGCCCCGACCTCATAGGTTTAACCCTTTAATACCTAAAATGGAAGAATACACAAGTCTAGCAATTTAAAAATGGCATGAACCTTTATTTGCTTCTTTTTTATTTTTTACATGTAAATAGCAATTTTTAGCTTGATATCATCACTGCAATTACTTACATTTTCAGCCATGTGCTTGGGTTTGCTCAACTGACATCAAAAGCAAGGCACTAGGTCAGTTTTATCTAATTGTGCAGTACAGTTTTTTCACCTGTGTACGTTTGTAAATTCATCATTTAAAATATGCCGGAGTGATAGCATGAGAAACAGAGTGAGTCCGATACACTGAGGGATAGATAATTCATATGAGAAATAGGAGATGCGAAAAAGAAGTAGAGATGCAGGAAAGAGAGAAGGAAGAGTTTGAGAAAAGTTATGGCCTCAAAGATTCAGGAGGAAGAGGTTTCTGATAAGGATTAATGAGAGAAAGTTGGATTTATGAGAGGATGTCTGTAGGCAAAGTTTTGTGAGTTGCTGATGTGAAACAGTCAGTGTGAGTGTGTGTGAGACAGACAGCAAGTTGATAAGAGAAGATGTGGTTACAGTTGAACCTTAGAAGGGGGTGAAAAGCAGTAAAAAAATATGTGGAAAATTAATTTTAAGAAAGTTTTGAGAAAAGTCTGAAGGTGACGATAGTGAGGAAGGGAGTCAGTAAATGTGTATGCCGTAAAGTGGAGGAAGGAAAATAGAGGATGTCAAAGGAAATCGTAAGACTCCCTTTTATGTGCCAACTGGAAGACAATTCGTTCTGGGGCTTCTGGGACAGAGGCTGGAAGGCAGGGAAATGAGGGAATTTTCTTACAGGGGCTGAATAGGAGATCTGGAAATCGGGCAACTTCCTCACACTGTCCAATTAAGCTTTAGGGAAATCTGTAGACTCTCCGAGGGATGTGGACTAGGAAACAGGGAAATCAGGAGACTTCTTGACAGATGGCAATAAAGAAATCAGAAATCTTCCCGACAGCTGGGCTGTAGGGAAACCAGGTGACTCCCCAACAAATGCTGAATGTCCAAATTTGTCGGATTTGTAATGCGCATAGCTGCCCCAGCGACGAGGAGTCCCAGCGCAACCACAGACTCCTCAGTGAGAACCAGAGAAAGCTAAAGATTACACAGGGAGAAGCCAGGTCTGTATTGCCTCTTCGAAAGGCAAGGTGGTTCTGAATGGCTCGGATGGACACACGGAGCGAATTCCAGAGTTGCGCAGGACCGACGTGGTCACGAATTGCGCATATGTCTGTGGTTTAGTGTTATAGATACATGCCACAGCATTGGTGTTTTCATTTAAGCTGACCCGGTTTGCTTCAGTTGTTAACATACGAGACACATGTGCCTAGCTGATGCCTGCTGTGGACATGTGATTTGTGCATTCCTCTGGCTCCTCTTTGGTGTAGTCAGGTGCACTATACTTCTTTGTGATACTTCTTTGTGTCCAAGTATTAAAACAGTTGAATAGGCCTTACATGACCACAAAGAAAGATCTTTGGGCCTCACAAGAGTTAGGTTACAGAGATATCAGTAAAACACAATTCTCACTTGGCATCTGTTATATAGGGTCTCATATTACATGACGCAATGGCATTTAATGCTGTTCTAGCAGAGACATTCAGATCATAAAAACTTTCCCGCGCAAAAGTTGCTCAGTGCTAGCTCTGCAAGATCTTTGATTATAATCCCACTCAGTGTGCGCTGCTGTAAGCAGTTTGCATCGTGTTCATGCGAAAACATAACGGTTATAGTGATCATATATGTGATGATTTTTATTTTATGAAGGGATTAAAAACATTAGCAGCCTCATTGCAGGATCTATTGCAGGCACATTAAGTGAAAAGATCCGCTTGGGCATGGCCATGGCATAACCTACATTTTTGACGTCATCTACCTGAAAGCCCCACAGCACATGAAAGACGCGTGTTGCTTTTAGTGACTTTATGGCCCTCATTTAGTAAAGTTGGCGCACGTGCTTTACTGAGTGGGCATGAAATGGCTAACCTTCGGCCACCCACCGCTCCTAGGTGTCTGGCGCCGTTTTATGCACGCCGTCGCCGGGTAATGTCTTCACTTGAAGTGTTGTTTATTCATCTACACAACACCTGCTTATTTATCTCCCTGCATTTGGCAGACACATGCATCGATCAATGTTAAACTGTCACACAAGGTTATTTTTCTTTTACATAACAGTGCAGGCCTACGGTAGTCGTGGCATATTAAATGTAATAACTAATACCTTATGTGGCAATTTTAAGTGTGTATTTAAAGCATGTTGATTCGAAATGAATATGCCTGTGAAATCAGAGGATATATTTTCATATGTTGCTACATTTTTCCTTGTAATATTTGAAGGGGCTGGTGAGAATGGAAGTTTGTGAGACTGATTTGTATCGCTACTGATCCTAGGAATAAGCCTTTTGATGAGTTTATTGCAATATATATTGTCAGATTCATAACGTTTAGATTTTATGTTTGCACATTAAGTGCAACCCTCCTGATCTGTAAATAGTCATCTATTAATGTGCCAGTGGTGAAATGTCTATTTAATTATCACAATAAGTTATTTTCGCAAATTGAATGGCGATATTAATCAGGTTAAGCTGACTCTTTGCATTTTTCAAATTATTAACAGCTCATGGGTTATGTCTGTGCTTTGAGAATGTAATAAAGCAACTGATAAACTGTTCTTCTCGATCCCTTTTGGAAAAAATCCTATTACTCTGTTTTAGAAATGTAAGTGGATGGGTAAGGAGCTAACTAGAGCTGCACCTGTAGACCGACTGCATTTTAGGAATAAAATAATGGCATTGGTTAAATGGCAGGGACAGTTTGAGCTTCTGGAGATATGTTTACTTTCATTCCCCACCATGCCCCAATTTTGAGGATATCACCCTGAGGCTCGTATAATTTTCACTGATGTTATACCCGAGAGCTGACTTTAGGGGGTGTTTGGGCTGGTGCAGTTTACTATACAGGCTCAGCTTTGCACATTAGTTGTATCTCCCTGGTGACAGGTAATGCCATGCTAGTGCCCATATTACTCCTCTATGAAATGCCAACTTATGCCGAGTTTGCACGACGCAAGTACCCTGCAACTTATAATCAGAGCCCTGATGTCACCTGTTCAAGTAACGTGAAAAAGAGAGCTGCCCCGGACAAATGTAAACACTTGCTGGCTGCATTTGTGTGTTTCATGCTCTGAGACTCTATTATCCCACCATTACCCATTATCCAGCTGTCATTTTACAGTAATCAATGCGAGATGCAGCTTCTCGGAGCCCCATACCGAGCTGTCTCTTCTCAGAGTCTAGTCTACCACCTTTTTGTATAAACCTCCCATTGGCTAGCTGTCAGATAAAATACATCAAGCCCACCTGTTGCTTCTCTTTGCCCCATACCCAGCTGTCTCTTCTTGGGATCTATTCTACCACCTTCTGGTCAAATACTCCCATTGGCTAGCTGTCACTTTAGAGATATCGAGCCCAGCTGTTGCTTGTCTGAGACTGAGCCCCTCACCCAGCTGTCTCTTCTCAGAGTCTATCATCCCACCTAAAAGAGACAGACTTTCCATTCGTCCCTAGTGCAGATATACTGACAAAGAGGCCATGAACCAGTGGGCACAGAGGCTAATCTCTGACTTTCCCCTAAACCGATCTGTGTACAGAGAAGCCAATTAGTGAATGGTCATGAAAGAAGACTTCCCTCTCAACTTTAGCGGTGATCTGTTGAAAAAGAGGTAACGGGAAAGCCAAAGGACTGTTTTTTTAAACCACAGAGTAGGGCATTTAATAAAGATGATAACTAAACTCAGTTTGATAAGTCTCGAGGCTCCGCAAAAAGTGTTATGGCGCTTTACATGAGCACCAGTTACAAAAGGAAACATTCATTTTTGTTAGGCATGGAGTGATTAAGTGATTTGCCCAGAATCGCAGGATGTTTAGCGTCATTACCGGGGCAAGGGTAGATTGCTGATAGCAGCCTCCTTCTGTGTTTAAATCCACCTCTGTCAAGGCTGACAATTGGTCAAAGGTCAATTTCGTTCTGAGGTTGCCATGCAGTACGCCTATCAAGGGCACTGCCAGTGCCAGGGCATACAGGGTGCCCTTGTTTTTTTGTCCACGCAGTGTATCCAGCACTGCAAGGTGGTGAATTGTAGCAGGGATTGGTGCGTCCTGTTTATTTGTTTGTTATTAAAGTACATCTGTGAGGTACTCAGCAATGCATTGTTTCAAAGTCTGTTATGAAGCTCTGTGGTTATGATGAAGATGAATAAGCAGCTGCCTATGTTATATGACACCACTTTATTAATGTAATAACTGCACTTTCACAATTGCTTTATTAACCTTCCTGCTTTCACAAATTTGCTTGAAAATGCACCATTTGTCCACTCTTTTTTCAAAATTTTCGCGGGGGGAATTCCCCCCGAACCCTCCTTAGGGGGTTCGAGCTCGCTCACTACGCTCGCTCACTACGGTGCAGTGTGATTAGCTTTTTACGCCTCACCACTTTCAAATGTCACCAGCCGCCACTGGGAGTGGGCATTGGCTTCCAGGTGCAGGCACGAATTGTACAGGCCCCTGATTGAATGGTGTTTAAGATTGGGGTGGGGGTGGGCCTCACGATGTTACAGGCCCCGAATAATTCGTGAGATTGAGGGGGAGGACCTCAGGGAGCTTTGGAAGGCTTCTGAAGCTTCAACACCCAGCCCGCTCCCCCAAACGCGAGGCACTGTGCTTTCTCAAAGGTTGTGTGGCCTGACCTACGGGGTAAAGGGACAATTACACTTGCTTGTTTTCAGAGCAGCGATGTGGCTGTGTTACAATGACCACCTAGTGCACCCATGGTCCCACAGGGAACAGTAAGCAGGGAGCACATTGAGAGGGCGGCCTGTTAAAAAAAAAAAAATCGAATGGGGCCATGGTCTGGGCCACATGTTTTCAGCTTTTAACTTGCTTCAGGGATACTGTGATGGAATGAGTTCTACTAACAGGAGGGCGGGATATGTTAACTCCTGTTAAATTTTTCTTTCAGACCTTGCACGAGGGTGATAAAGGCGAGGCTAAACATCACAGCCATAAGAGGCCAAGGTTCGGGTATCTGGTCAATGGAGCACAATGCTAGACGTGCAGGAACCTGGATACAGATTTACATACAGTGTTGTTAATGTTTAATTTAATATTTTCTGGATTCAACCGGAGCGAAAGACAGGCATCACAGAGGTAACCGTTGGCAGGGAACAGGAGCAGGTATGGATAGGGCGCTCATGGGGAGACATGCAGGCATACCTGGGGTAGAAGTTTGTTTTGACAGCTGCAGGGCGTAGGTCACCTGGGGGGGGCATGACTCCGGTCCGGACCCGGGGCGTCTTTTAACTTGCTTTTATTCATCTCCGCACACAGAGCACACACAGAATTCGAAATAGGGGCCCACTGAATAAGGCCATCGCACAATTCAGAAGATGTAAGTATAAAAGTTGAGATGTGAACAGCTGGCGGACAAGGACTTGAAGGTCCAATGAAGACCAGGGGTAATGCAATGGGGTTTGTTATGATTTCTAAATTTGTCTCCTCAGATTGTTTGACTGTCGGGCCAGCGAGGCGGCATGGAAGGCCAAGGTTCCCCCCCCCCCCAATTTTAGCAGATGTCTCAGGTTTAGTATTCCCTGCCCGAAACGTCCCAGGAGGCTCAGTGGGCAGCATTTATCATGATGGCCAAGACCAAAGGTTTAGCAAGGGCCATGGCTCTCTTGAATGCGGGGGACACAGAAGATTCTGGGATTGTCGTCGACACCACTATCCCAGAGCAGGAGCACATTTCAGAGGCATGTTCATCTAGGCCCAAGCGGGTATGCAAGCCTACGACAAAGGATTTCCCGGCAGATCCGCCACTCCCCAAGACCAGGGCACTGCCTGAATCTAGGGACACCAACTCAGCCGATCGTTTCCCCGCCCACTCCTCC
Organism: Lissotriton vulgaris; assembly: GCF_964263255.1. Classification (NCBI taxonomy): domain Eukaryota; kingdom Metazoa; phylum Chordata; class Amphibia; order Caudata; family Salamandridae; genus Lissotriton; species Lissotriton vulgaris. The sequence continues at coordinate 294,649,381 of NC_141693.1, forward strand.
GAAAAGTGTGGCGGCCGCACCGGAATTTGCCACCCAGGAGGACCTGGGTAAGGTTTTGGACACAATGAGGGACTATATGGCAGAGATCAGAGCGGATCAACCAGGGCCCAGCTCACTGCAGGTGGGGGGCAAGACAGGCTTGGATGTAGGAGGGGCGCGGGTGGCTGTGGCAGCCTGGGGGGATCAGGGTTGAGTTCAATTCAATTCAATTCAATTCAATTCAATAAATTTATATAGCGCGCTACATACCCAAAGGGTATCAAGGCGCTTGGGGAAGGGTGGGGGATTACTTGTCGAATATCCAGGTTTTAAGTTGCTTTCTGAATGCTAGGTGGTTGTGAGTGAGGCGAAGGTGAGTGGGAAGTGAGTTCCAGGTTTTAGCTGCCAGGTAGGAGAAGGATCTTCCTCCCATGGTGGTTTTGTTGATACGAGGTACTGCAGCAAGGGCTTGGTTGGAGGAACGTAGCTGGCGGGAGGGGGTGTAGAAGGAAAGTCGTGTGTTGAGGCATTCGGGTCCAAGTTCGTAGAGAGCTTTGTGTGCGTGGGTTAGGAGACGGAATGTTATCCTCTTATTGACGGTGAGCCAGTGGAGGTTTTTCAGGTGATCAGAAATGTGGTCGTTACGCGGGATGTCTAGTATGAGTCTGGCTGATGCGTTCTGGATGCGTTGGAGTTTTTTCTGAAGTTTTGCGGTGGTACCGGCGTATAGGGTGTTTCCGTAGTCCAGGCGACTTGTAACCAGTGCGTGGGTGACCGTTTTTCTAGTTTCGGTGGGGATCCAGCTAAATGTTTTTTTGAGCATGCGAAGAATGTTGAAGCAAGATGATGAGACGGCGTTGACTTGTCAGGTCATCGAGAGTGAGGAGTCCAGGATGACGCCAAGGTTCCGTGCGTGGTCCGTCGGGATGGGTGCTTTTCCAAGGGCCTCTGGCCACCAAGAGTCGTCCCAGGCGGAGGGGGAGGTACCTAAGATAAAGACTTCTGTTTTGTCTGAATTCAGTTTTAGACGGCTGTGCTTCATCCACTCGGCTACTTCTTTCATTCCTTCATGTAGGTTGGTTTTGGCGGTGTTAGGGTCTTTGGTGAGTGAGAGGATAAGTTGGGTGTCATCAGCGTAAGAGATGATGTTGAGGTTGTGTTGGCGTGCGATGACCGCGAGGGGGCTCATGTAGACGTTGAAGAGGGTGGGACTGAGTGAGGATCCTTGTGGCACGCCGCAAATGACTTCAGTGGCCTCTGACTTGAATGGTGGGAGGCGGACTCTCTGGGTTCTTCCTGCAAGGAACGAGGTGATCCATTCCAGTGCTTTTCCTTGGATTCCGATGTTTCTGAGGCGTTGTAGCAGGGTGCTATGACAGACTGTGTCGAAGGCTGCGGAGAGGTCGAGGAGGATGAGGGCGACTGTGTCTCCATTGTCCAGTAGAGTTCGAATGTCGTCTGTTGCAGCGATGAGTGCGGTCTCAGTGCTGTGTTTGGCTCGGAAGCCGGACTGTGAGGAGTCGAGGGATTTGTTGGTTTCGAGGAAGGCGGTGAGCTGGTTGTTGACAGCTTTCTCGATGACTTTGGCCGGGAATGGAAGGAGCGAGATGGAGCAGTAGTTTTTGAGTTCGGTGGGGTCAGCTGTGGGTTTTTTCAGAAGGGCGCTGAGTTCGGCGTGTTTCCAGCTATCCGGGAAGGTGGCGAGGTTGAGGGAGCAGTTGATGACGTCTCGGAGGTGTGGTGCTATGATGGAATCTGCTTGGTTGAAGATGTGGTGAGGGCACGGGTCTGTGGGGGATCCTGAATGGATAGAGTTCATCAGGCGAATGGTGTCCTCAGTGGAGAGTGTGTTCCATTCGTTAAGGATGTTCAAGGGGGGTGAAGGTACGGCAGAAGGTAGGGTGGGTAGGTCTCCAGGTTGATTGTCGAAGCTGTTGTGGATGTCTGCGATTTTGTCGTGGAAGAACGAAGCTAGGGAGTCGCAAAGGGTTTGAGAGGGAGTGATGTCGTTGGAGTTGGCAGTGGGGTTGGTAAACTCTTTGATGATGTTGAATAATTCCTTGCTGTTGTGGGCGTTGTTGTCTAGTCGGTCTTTGAATGCGGCTTTCTTTGCAGTCCGGATCAGTTGGTGGTGTATGCGGGTGGCGTTTTTGAAGGCATCCCTAGTGCTGGTGTTTGGGTCTTTTTCCAGGCCTTCTCAAGGGAGCGACAGAGTTTCTTGGATTTCTTGAGATCATCGTTGAACCAGGGGGCCTTTTTGTTGCCTAGTTTGATTTGACGTTTTTTCAGGGGTGCTAGGTTCTCGGCGCTGTTGGTTAGCCATTGGGTGAGGTTAATGGCTGCTTGGTTGGGGTTCGAAGAGTGGGCAGGGGGGTTTTGAAGAAGCGATGAGGAGATCTGGTCGATGTTTCTTCGCAGAGTAGGTTGGGGATGGATGTGTGTTGCGGTCTTATTGTAGATAAAGTGAACGCAGCTGTGGTCCGTCCAATGGAGAGCTGTGGTGTGACTGAAGGAGATATGTTTGCTGGAGGTGAAGATAGGGTCGAGTGTGTGACCAGCATGGTGAGTCGGGGTGTTAACAAGTTGTTTGAGTCCGAGGTTGGCGAGATTGTCCAGAAGGGTGGAGGAGTTGAAGTTGTTGCTTTTTTCCAGGTGAAAATTGAGGTCTCCCAATAGAATGTAGTCCTCGGAGGGGAGCGCGTGTGGGGTGATGAAGTCAGTGATGTCTTCACTGAATTGTGCACGGGGTCCCGGTGGCCTGTAGAGGAGGGTGCCTCTGAGTGTTGTTAAAACTTAGGCTGCAGCATCAACATTATCGGCGCCATCTTGCCCCCTTTTCGAGCCCATTCGTGCGCGTAAGCGGCAGCCATTTTGAGTACCATGGCCTCTCTGCCCATCGTTGATAGCCAGCGCGTCTCTCTCTCTCTCTCCTGACCTCGCAAAGCATCCCCCGCACGCTGACAGCCCCCGCTCTCACATGCCTTGGGTCATAAACCCCTCTCCCGCGCAGCTCTGCCTCGGAACCCCATCCTGTTCCCAGCGCGACACCTCCCTCCATTCCTTTCATGGTCCCGGATCCTTTGATAAAACCCCCTTTCCTTTGTGCCCGTTTGTCTTACTCGTTCCCAGGCCGCCACCTGGCCCTGCGGATACTGTTATTGCCCCCCCCTCCTGTACAGTAGGAAGCTTCCCCCATCAAAGGATCCATGAGTTGATCAAAGCCCCCACCCCATGAGATCCGATCGACCTCATACATTCCGTGAATCGGCGGAATGTCCAGCTGCGCGATAACCATCACCTGTTGTGACCGGGGTGGGGACTTCAACTGTAAATGTGTGTGGGAACGGGCCTGAAGCAGGGATTCCGAGGATGTCTTTCCTTACATCAAAGTAATGACAGAGATGTGTTTGACGTAATAAAGCAATAAACTCGTGTATAAGAAGCCAGGCCTCGGAGATGCGGGTAGAGCAGCTCGAGAAGATACCCTGTTGTCTGATTTGATGTGTTCTGCTCCGTCAGAATAAAACTTCTGTTTCCTGCCTTCCAGTCTCCAGCGCCTGCCTCTTTGTTTGGTAACTTGAGTGGGTATAGAGGCGGTTAACGCCGGGCAACTCTGAAAAAGGTCATCAGCCCTACCTTTTTCCACAATTGGCGTCCCAAACGTGGGGCCCATCAGCGACTCGTGGATCCAGTGGGAGAGGTCCCGACGACAGAGTGAACACTGCAACGATCGGGAGAGCTCCTGTCCAATAGACCCTCGTCTGACAGCCGATCATCCGAACTTCACTGGTTCCGAACAGACCTCTCTCGAGTGATCTACGGTCCTGACTGGGAACCATCAGGAGTGCCGCGAGGATCACGAAGAATAGAGGACGATCGGGCGCTGGATTCGGAAGACAAGAAACTGTCCATGCGGTCCGGGTAAGGTCGTGTAAACACAACAAATTGTGAAATGATTGTTTGATTTGTTTTGAAAATACTAGTATTACTCTTTTGATTGATTTGTTTGGAGATTCACTGTCTGCAAACGGAGAAACAACAGGCTCTCTCTCTTTGCAAGCAGTGAAGGATAGGTAACGCAGACTTTTGTCTCCATTGTAATCCGTCGTGCCTATCTTTTCTCCCCCACTGATTGATTGTTTGAACCCGAACTATTGTTCGCGGATTGTTTTCTGGAGATTCTCTGTCTGCAAACAGGAAAGAACAGGTTCTATCTTTGCAGGTAGTGAAAGGGTAGGTAACGCAGACTTTTGTCCCCGTTGTAACCCATCGTGCCTACTTATTCTCCCCATTGATTGTTTGATTGAACGAACATTGACTGTTCGATATTGGTTCTTGAGGTATTCACTGCCTGCAAACAACGAAGAATAGAAATATTCTGTCTAGTCTTTGCACGCAGTGATAAGATAGGTAGTGCAGACTTTTTGTCCCTATTGTAATCCGTCATGCCTGTCTTCTCCCCACTGATTGGTAGCCTGTTTAGCCCGGACCGCTTATTAGAGATGAACCATCCGGCTCCACTGGAAGGCACCCCTAATAAGGACATGTTCATGAAGCATGGATTGACCGCTATAGCATATAGCAAGCTGTGGCATAAATATACGAAAAAGGATCGAGAAAGTCAGTGGCCACTGATAGGGTCCTTTGATGAGGATAAAATAAGCGCGCTAGAAACAGCCCTTGGGAAAAACAAGACAACGCCCACTATGCTTGATAGTCTTGGCATGTGGCGCAAAGAAACCGAACAGCGTAAAAAGAGAAATGAGAGTAGGTTGCGAAAAGAGCTGCGAAAAGCAGCCCACCTAGCTGCTAAGAAACTAGAAGAAGAGATTAAGGAAAGAGAGGAAGCCAAACAGAAACCAGAGGTAGAAACATCAAACCAATGCCCGGTTAGAACGCCCCCTACGCTCTATCCTGAATTGCCCTTGAAACAATGAGCCAACGATGATCTTTTGTTAGGACCTCCGATCATCTATATGCCCCCTCCATACACCCCTTCCCAACCCTTAGCACAGCACCCACTACCCCCAGGCACAAACGAGAGTAGCGCCACAGCTTCGGCCCCCATGGCCTCTGTGCCGGCCGAACTCCTTGTATTAGATACTACACAAACGACAACGTTAGGCGACCCTGAGACCCGAAGGGCTAGTTCCGCAAGAACAAACAGATTAAGCAAAGATGAGCGAGCAGGGATTGACAAGATAGCGAGGACATTGGTAGAAAGAAAGGAAGATGAAGAGTACATCACGGATATGTTCAACTCGTATACAGGGAGTCACAGACGACATTTTACCGTACGACTGTGCTATCATATCTTGAACGCATACGAGGACCGATATCGAGACAAAGGTCCCGAGAACCTAACGACTCTGTACCGGAAGGTCGATATCGGGGATGAGGGTGAGTGTGATGTGACGGACCTCCTTACGCGTACGCTTGAGGTTTTCCGCCACCTTACTGAACAAGAATCGGGAGCCAAACCCACGACATCCGTGGCAACCGAACCACAAACTGAGCGATCTAACGCCATGATGCCGATACGAGAGGCTGCCCCTTACTGGGTTCCTCCACGAGGTGAAGGAACTAACGAAGATGTCAATCACAAAGATGCAAGAGGGAGGGTAGTGTACAACTGGGTCTACCAGCCATGGGATCGGCACGATATTCTGACGTTCCGGAAATCTCTGCCTGATCTACGTAAAAACCCCACTGCCTTCTATACTGAATTAGGTACAGCCCTACGTTCAACCATTATGACCCTAGCTGACATCGACCTGTTTTTCGGGTTATGTCTACCAGCTGATGTGTGGAAGCAAATCCGGAAAGTCGACCACCATGAGCTGTTTGGACATACCTGGTCACAACTCGATGGCATTGATAGACAACGAGAACCTGGACAGAAGCCTTTGAAATCCATTTTAGACCTCCCAGATAAAATCGTACAGAAATAAAAACCCTGATTCCAGAAAAGAAAATGGACTGGTCGATAGTAACGGCCTGTCGCCAGAAACCCCAGGAGGATGTATCGGACTACTTCTCCCGGTTTGAAACGGTGTTCTCCGATTACAGCGGCCAGGACATAACCACTGCAACCGGACACCATCTGTTTGTCCAGAATTATGTTAAGGGTTTGTCACCAGAGGTCTCCCAGAAACTGCAGGCCAGCGAGAGTAGTTGGGCAGCCTCCAAACCTGCGGCTATCCTCCAGATGGCCCAATATTACGAACATCAGAAAAATGAAAACGATAGAGCAACAGAGAAAAAGAAGAAAGACTTGAAAGAGAGGGTGATGATTGCACAACTGCAAGGGGTGACTATAGGACGAGACCAATACAAGGGAAACTATCAGACGAACGTCCCTAGGACCGCACCTCCCAAGGACCGCACTTCGACTCCCCACATTGGACGTACCGACATTAGAGAGGACCAGTGTGCTTTCTGTAAAGGAACCGGCCATTGGAAATCCCAGTGCCCGGTTCTTTTGGAAATAATCAGAAATAAAGACCCCAAGGACATAGCAAGCGGACCGAGAAATAGGGGACAGCAGCGAGGGCCCACAAATGACACGAATAACGATAGATTAAGCAGACCAAAGACATTTGATCGACCCAGACAGAACCAGTGCCAGCAATCTGACTACGATGACGCCCACGACTTTGCATAGGACTGCCAAGGGCAAGGGAGGGATCCAGTCGAGCTCTATGTTGACCAGCAAGGCCCTTATGTCACTGCTAAGGTATTGGGTACAAAGTCTCTATTTCTGGTAGACACTGGTGCAACACGTAGTGCGTTATCTAAACGACTGATTCCTAGGGCACCCTTGTCTGGCTCACTTATAACATCGACAGGTTTCGATGGAACGCCCTCCACTAACCCTTTGTCCACTCCGATCCTCTTCGACTTAGAAAACAACACCACTGACACCACGTTTTTACTTTCCTCCAGTAGCCCTGACGCCATTATGGGACTTGACTTACTGAAACACTTCCGAGCAACAATTAGATGTTCTCAAGATGGAGTTCGAGTTTTCCTTTACGACAACCCCGTTCTGCTTAGACATTGGCCTCCCCGACGCATGTTTTCCATCACTGACGCTGACACATCCCTGCTTGACACTCTGCCTCCGTATCTGTGGGCCAAGACAGATTCGGACGTAGGGCGCATGATGATTGACCCAGTACACATTACTGTCCGACCGGATGTGATACTCCCAAAACTTCCACAATATCGGATATCGCCCGAGGGCGAGAAGGCATTGGTAAAGATTATTCAGTCACTGATAGACGCAGGAGTGGTAGAGGAAGTGGTTAGCAACGTTTGCAACAGCCCTATCTTGCCCATCATCAAGAAACAAGGAGAGGGAGATGAGCAAGCATACCGCTTTATCATTGACCTTCGAGAGATCAACAAAGTGTTTGTACCCCAGTACCCCTTGGTCTCAGACATCACCACCATCCTGACTTTGATTCCTTCTACTGCCACCACCTTCACTGTCATTGACCTCAAAAATGCATTTTTCTCTATCCCCATCCACCCAGACAGCCGATATCTCTTCGGCTTCACCCTAAAAGCCCGCTCATATAGGTTCTGATGAGCACCCCAAGGCTACACGGAAAGCCCCAGCATCTACAGCCAGGCCCTCAAGAGACAGCTAGATCAAGTCCAGTTACCCGATGGAGTGGTGTTAGTGCAATACGTCGATGACATCCTTTTGGCGGCTGACACCACTCCGCTGGCAGTCACAGCCACCATTCAACTCCTGCACTTCCTTGCGGAAAATGGCCACAAGGTTTCCAAGAAAAAGTTGCAATTCTGCCAGCCCCAGGTCACTTACTTAGGCCACCTCCTGTCCGAAGACGGAAGGAAACTCACTCCCGACCGGATCCAAACCATTCTTGACACCCGTGTCCCTAAGACTCAGAAACAGGTTCGCTCCCTACTAGGCCTCACCTCCTTCTGTCGACAGTGGTTGCCAAACTTCAGTCTCATTGTAAAACCGTTGCTTTCTCTGCTAGCCAAAGATGTCCCTTCCCCCCTCCCTTGGACTACTGAATGCCAATCCTCCTTCACGGAATTACGAGATGCCCTTTGTTCGGCCCCTGTCCTAGGTACCCCTGATTACACAAAGCCCTTCTCCCTTTACACTCACAAAAGGGAGGGGTGCGCTTTATCTGTCCTGACCCAGTCCATTGGCCCAAAGCAACGACCGTGCGCTTACTTCTCTGCCACTCTTGACCCTGTAGCCAGAGCCTTACCTGCCTGCCTTCGAGCTGTAGCTGCCGCTGCTATCTCTATCCGACAGAGTGAGGGGATCGTACTCTCGAATTCCCTCATGGTACTAGTACCCCATGCAGTTGACACCCTCCTGAACCAGACCAAGACCCAACACCTGACGAGTGCACGACTGACTGGATACGAATTGACTCTGCTTTCTCCCCATATCACCCTGAAAAGATGCACCACCCTGAAACTAGCAACTCTGTTACCCCTACCAGAGAATGATCCTGATGCGCCCCCTGTGCATGACTGTGTGACCCTCACGGACGAACAGACTAGAAGTAGAATTGACCTCAGAGACACGGCCTTTCCTGACCCCGACGGAGAGCTGTGGGTGGACGGCTCTTGCATCAAACTCCCCGATGGCACCACTTCAGCTGCCTATGCAGTCGCCACGGCTCGAACTGTAGTCGAGACAGCCCGCATCACGCAACGATCTGCTCAGGCAGCGGAACTGATTGCCCTGACATGAGCCTGCATTCTAGCAGCAGGAACCACAGCAAACATTTACACCGACAGCCAGTACGCCTTCGGGGTGGTTCACCATTTTGGGCTCCTTTGGAGGGAAAGGGGATTCTTAACCTCACACGGCACCCCCATCTTACATGGAGATCTAGTCTCCGCCTTGATCGAAGCTGTCCTCCCCAAAAGACTTGCGGTCATCAAATGCCAGGCACACAAGAAAGTGACAGACATTATTGGACAGGGAAATGCACTAGCCGACATCACTGCTCGAACGACAGCTGAAAATAGGACGACAACACGTATGTACGTGACCAGGTCACAAGCAGAAAAATGGACTGATGCTAGGGACACTATTAGAGACATTCAAATGGCTAGCACACAACACGAATTGACTGAATGGGCACGGGTGGGATTTAAAGACGACGAAGGCTGCTGGCGGACAAAAGACACAAATAAATGGTTGCTACCTGACTCATACCTGATTCCCATACTGACTATGGCACACTCCCCTGCCCACATAGGATCAGCCGCCATGATTGAACTTGTCTCCAGAGTTTGGCACAATGATAAAATCACAGACTCCGCTAAACGTCTGGTCCAACAATGCTTGATATGCCTGCAACACAACCCCGGGAAAGGAACTGTAGTACCCCGGGGAGGGTTTGGGGTCCCAAATCACCCGTTTGAAGTCCTGCAGATGGACTACATCCAGCTAGACAGATGCCAAGGCCTTAAATACGTACTTGTTGTGGTGTGTGCATTTAGCAAGTGGGTGGAGGCATACCCAACCCGTGACAACACTGCTATGGCCACTGCAAAAGTACTGTTAAAGGAATTCTTCCCTCGCTACGGCCTTTGTCGAATTTTATGGAGCGACAATGGCCCCCACTTCATAGCCGAAGTCATCCAGCTCATCTTAAAGGGGCTGGGTATCAAGCAGAAGTTCCACGCAGTCTTCCACCCCCAGTCTGCCGGACTTGTCGAACGACACAATGCCACATTAAAATTAAAATTAGCCAAGATAGTAGCTACCACAGGACTGAAATGGCCAGACGCTCTCCCCCTGGCATTGCTATCGATGCGTTCTACCCCCACCAAACACCACTTGACACCTTACGAGGTTGTTTTCGGCCGACCCATGAGCGTCTGGTCTGCACCAAAACCGACTTCCATTCATGACGTCCCAGACGTCCTAATGTCTGATTATCTGTATAAATTGACTGAAACTCTGTCTGTCATTCATCAGCAGGTGCAGCAGGCCATCCCGATGCTTCCAGGGGTCCGGGCCACGACATCCAACCGGGGGATTATGTATTAATCCGGAATTTTCAGCGGGCGAAGAGTTTGGAACCCCGGTGGACGGGCCCCTGGCAAGTGCTGATCACCACCCGGACGGCTCTTCGAGTGGAGGGGAAACGGCACTGGCTGCACGCACACCACTGCAAAAAGGTCTCCTCGACCTTGGCCACAACAGAAAGCATCGACAACCAAGAAGAGCTCCTGAACAAGGACCGACCGTCACTAACTTGCTATCCTGATACCGAGGCACTTGAACTTACAAAATTCTCTGATCCCACTGTGCCATCCAGAGAAGGGTATTTTCTGCGTCGAAAGGAGGGAGCTTCGGCTAAGTAGACCACGGACTAAGTTAAATCTCAGAACGGTGACCTAAACACCACCAAGGGTCACCCGGAGAGAAGCTAAACGAAGTCTGTGGTTCTGCCCGCTACCGAGCACCTTGAAGATGATGGAAGCGCCAAATAAGAAGATGATGGAAGCAACGGGAAATACCCACTACAGAAACCCAAAAACAGACAGACTCCACAGCTCAAAGACAATTGCACTTTTCATCACAATCCTTTTCTGCTTTCTCCTCATGACCACACTCTGGATTGTGGAAGAAAATGCACCTGCTCATGAAACATTCCTGACCACTGCTCAGCCTACCACCATGAAGGAACATTATCTGATTTCGCTCTCTCCTCAACTCAGAGAGAGGCGAAAGGAGTTTTGGAATAACTCCTTTGTACAGCTGCTGCACCAGCACAATCTTGCCACCAATGCCACCAACTGTTGGATCTGTGGGTTGCTACCCCACGCCACTGGACATTCAATACCTTTCATCCCTTCGCCCTTCTCAATTCACGGCTCCTGCCTTGCTTGGCTGATCCTCCTGCAAGAAAGCTATAAGGACAATGCCACCTCCAGCAAAACCATAACGCATTTCTTCCACGAGGTCTGGCGAAACAATACCAAGACTCACTTCTGCCCGCAGACCTCCAACGACTCTATCCACATGGACATCCCTGCTAAAGAACGAATTGAAATGCAGGTGTTCAAAAATCCAACCAGACCCACCTTCTCCTACCTACGGAAACGAACGGCTGCCACCCTGACTGTGGCTCTATCTGTCATCAACGTCACAGGCCACATGTGCATAGAAGGGCTTGGGACACAGTTGGTAGGCCGCAGTGCTTGCCGTTTTACCAGAACTTTGGACTCCACTGATCCACCTTCCTTTGTATCGTCCCCAAACATGTACTTCTTCTGCGGCACAAAGGCTTACACCTGGCTCCCCAAAGGCTGGGGGGGCACTTGTTTCATCTCCTTCATCCTTCCTCCGACTTATGTGGCTCCAGCGAATCACCATAGACAAAAACGAGCCAAGGACATTGAACAAGCCGACTTAACAGGAGCACAGTTCCTCGATGCTATGAAGGGACTTGTTCCGCTCTGGGGCCCGATGGCAAACAGCCGTGCCATCCGACATCTGACTCAGGCAGTTGAGACAACAATGAACATCACAGCTGGTATCCTTGCTAACAACACCGCTGAGCTTCAAGCGGTCCGCTTGGTGGCACTCCAGAACCGCCTTGTCCTAGATGTGGTTCTTGCGGACCGTGGTGGAGCATGCCGCATTATTGGGTCCAGCTGCTGTACATACATACCGGACAATTCACCCTCAGTGTACAAAGCCATCGAACATCTCCACAGACTCTCTTCAGAAGTCCACCAGGAGCAGGAAGAATGGTCACTTGGTGGATGGTTCTGGAGTACTGTTAAGAACTGGGGCTGGAGACTATTTACCATTATCCTGATTCCTGTAGTTGTAATATGCGGTCTATGCTTAGGAATTCAATGCATGCCACCTCTGTGTTCATTATGTACAAATTGTATTTGCCCTAAGACTGTGGACTTTGGAAATGAACGCATGGGAGCATTGTATGATGCCGAGGTCAGGAATTTAATGAAGATCGATATCGAGTAGGCAAGCTGGCTAGATATGTTGAAAAGGGAGGACTGTTAAAACTTAGGCTGCATAGGAGTATGTATCCTGTTACACAAGATGCATTCCATTCATGCACTCCTTTCCAAACTTTCCAAACTTTCCAAACTTTCATAAATGTGCATACAATTTTTCTTGGATATTCAATAATTATTTATTTATTGAATATCCAAGAAAAATTGTATGCAAATTTATGAAAGTTTGGAAAGGAGTGCATGAATGGAATGCATCTTGTGTAACAGGATACATACTCCTATGTTGATATACCTTAATCTTGGAAGCCCAGCAAGATTACCATTCATTGCACCAACGACAGTTTTACATTTACAAAGTAACAAAATTCAAAATAACCACCAGGAGTGCGGGACCCACAACAAACTGTTTGTAAAACTTAGGCTGCAGCATCAACATTATCGGCGCCATCTTGCCCCCTTTTCGAGCCCATTCGTGCGCGTAAGCGGCAGCCATTTTGAGTACCATGGCCTCTCTGCCCATCGTTGATAGCCAGCGCGTCTCTCTCTCTCTCTCCTGACCTCGCAAAACATCCCACGCACGCTGACAGCCCCCGCTCTCACATGCCTTGGGTCATAAACCCCTCTCCCACGCAGCTCTGCCTCGGAACCCCATCCTGTTCCCAGCGCGACACCTCCCTCCATTCCTTTCATGGTCCCGGATCCTTTGATAAAACCCCCTTTCCTTTGTGCCCGTTTGTCTTACTCGTTCCCAGGCCGCCACCTGGCCCTGCGGATACTGTTATTGCCCCCCCTCCTGTACAGTAGGAAGCTTCCCCCATCAAAGGATCCATGAGTTGATCAAAGCCCCCACCCCATGAGATCCGATCGACCTCATACATTCCGTGAATCGGCGGAATGTCCAGCTGCGCGATAACCATCACCTGTTGTGACCGGGGTGGGGACTTCAACTGTAAATGTGTGTGGGAACGGGCCTGAAGCGGGGATTCCGAGGATGTCTTTCCTTACATCAAAGTAATGACAGAGATGTGTTTGACGTAATAAAGCAATAAACTTGTGTATAAGAAGCCAGGCCTCGGAGATGCGGGTAGAGCAGCTCGAGAAGATACCCTGTTGTCTGATTTGATGTGTTCTGCTCCGTCGGAATAAAACTTCTGTTTCCTGCCTTCCAGTCTCCAGCGCCTGCCTCTTTGTTTGGTAACTTGAGTGGGTATAGAGGCGGTTAACGCCGGGCAACTCTGAAAAAGGTCATCAGCCCTACCTTTTTCCACAGTGTGGTCTTGGGGTCGGTGTGGATCTGGAAGTGAAGGTGTTCGGCGCTAGCGAGGTTGGCGTCTGAGCTGGTTGAGATGCGGATGGAATTCTTGTGGACGATAGCGATGCCTCCTCCTGTTTGCTTGTTGCGGTCTTTGCGGATGATCTTGTAGCCTTCCGGGATGGCTATGGTGATGTCTGGAGCTGATGAGGCGTTCATCCATGTTTCTGTTAGGAAGGCGACGTCCAGAGAAATGGTGTCTAGAAGATTCCAAAGGTCGATGGCGTGTCTGTGGACCGAGCGGGTGTTGAGCAGGATGCATTTTAGGTGGTTGGTGTCAGGTCTCTGTTTGGTGTTAGTGGATGTGGAGTTGGTCTTGGTGCCGTCAAACTTGCAGGAGTTGCATGTGAAGGGTCCATGGGTGTGTCCAGGGGCGGCTTGGGCGCAGCTGGGGAGTCGACCGGGGTTAAGGGCTAAGAGGGTGGTGGCGGTGTATGTAATGCGGGTGGGGTGGCTGGTTCGGGGGCCAGGGGGTATGGCGCTGGGCGCGGTCCAGGCGCGGACGGGCGTAGCCGGGCTTACCTTTGGCGCACCTTCGGCGCGACTGGGGCGCGATCGCTGCGCGTAAATGCTGCGCGCAAATGCTTCTGTCATATGTGGATAGTGGGAGGGGAGGGGCGAGGCAGGCTCAGCTGGGAGGCGGGAGCGTGTTGGAGGGACGGGCTTGGACGTCACAACAAGCAAATGGCTGCAACAATAACAACTTTACGCAGGGAGAGGTTGGGGCGAGCAGTGGAGCGCTATTACTAAAAATTGATTAACAAATAAAATTGCTGAGTGGTGGAAGCTATGAGGGGTCACAAAGCAACGCTATGAGCAGAGCACGTGAAAAGCACAAAGTGGCGCTATGATTTTGAACACAGTGAAATACAATTACAAAGCAGCGCTAAGGTCAGATCACGTTTAAAGCACAATGCGGCGCAATGATATAGTTGCAGGATGAAAGCACAGAGCACAAGCAGCGTAGGAATAGCGCTACGATACCCAGGAGGGCAAAGGGGAGCAACCGGTTCTGCACGAGTCAGGACACAACAAGGGGGCGCTGCCGTTGCTGTGTTGGGTTCAGCTGGGGTGGCTAAGCAAGTTACTCCTAACCCAGACATTACATTAGCAGAAGTGAGTACACCCACGACAGGCAGCCAGCCACTTCCGAAAACAGCTAACACAGGCATAGAGGTGGTCACGCCGGCAGCCGGGATTGGGCCGCTCCGTCCACTACCGAGACTAGTGTTAGTCCCCTTTCAGGAACAAAAGAACTCTCAACAGGGCCACTACCTAGTCCGGTGCCCGCAATGGTAACTCCCCAACAGTTGTGCAAGCCCCCCGGGCAATTACAGTTAGTTACAGCAGCGCCACTGTTACCTGGACGTTGCTCCCTGGCTTAACAGGTGCCCCAGGCGGCCAAAGAAGCTATTTGGAGGCACGAACTGATAGACATTTTTTCCCTGCTATTACTAGGCAGGGATGACATAGACACCAGGAAGGCGGGGGTAAAGGAAGAGGACTAAAAGATGAAGTTTCAGGCCTGGCCGGAGAAGAGTATAGAAAATTGGCTGGATGCTTTCTCCATTTTGTCGGGGGTCAGCCGGTATTATTGATTTGCTTTGAATGTGCTTTGATGATAACATGGAATATGATTTTTGCACCACACAATAAAAGAGTAAAAGCATATTTACTCGTGAACTAGTTCAAAACACATACTCATTGGGCCACTTTCATTTTCATCGAATGACACTCGGCACTGTTTTGTTACACGTTTTCATGTCGTAAAAAGACACACCATTGCAGTTCACCCCTCCAGCATTACTAGGGTTGCCACTTTTCTAAGTGAACAACACTGTCCATTAGTTGTTGTGTGCAAAGGCCCAGACGCGAATCTGAATAGGAATGTAAAGGACATCGTATGTATATATTGGTAACATGACTTTCTGTCTTTGTTTATTTTAATTATAAGTCATGAATCTTTTATTCAGTTCAGGCACACATTTAAAAATGCTTTCTCTTGGGGGCGTGGTCTCGGCGCAGAACAAGATGGCTGCCTAGAGATTCCACTCGCCGTTTTCGGGACCAAATTTCCGATAACCAGCGTGTTTTTCGCTACTTTTAATAGTGGCAACGGCCTTCATCGGATTCCTAATCATGTCGTCCCTCAGATGAACTCCTTTACTTTCTTCAACGGTGAGCACTCCACGTCCTTCCAGCTCCGAAGTTCGTCTCCTTACAGCGCCGCCATTTCGAGTGCGTGCTCCGCTGGAATGCCTGACATGCCTCGGCAACGGTAAACATTGCAACGAGCGTAATGAGCGCTCCTTCTCACGAGCAATACTACTTTTCTTCGCTATTGTTTTCCTTTTAACCCCTTTCCTTGCTTGATTTGCCTAGCCTATTTAAAGATGCTATCCTGGCTAATGGCTTTTGGTGCTTGCGCTTTGGTGGTTTATTTGTCTGCATAATTTTATACCTCTTCTAGTTATCAGAGGATTTTTATATAATAGTACTCCTCTTCTGCTGCAATTCTTTATATTATATATCAATGGGACATTTCTCAGTGAAGATATACATATCCTGCCTCAATTCACTTCAGGAATCCACCATTTTGCAGGTTTTGCCTCAAGGCGTATGTTCTTCCTAAGCAATTAAGTAACTGTTGGTCAATTGTAATGCGCCTTATCATCATTGACGCTGATAGTTTTGTTGTTGCCTGTGCCTGGTCTTAGACATCTTCTTGGATTTTTCAATCGATTTTCCAACAGGAGTTTGCTTCACGCCATTACTTGGATTACTTACTTCACCCCATATCTGGTGCGCCTATTATTTTCAATCGCCAGTTATTGGTCTTATTACTCCAACTTTGAGTACTCTTTATTTTGGTACAACACAATTTATTTTTAGACTCTGGCTGTCACTTTTGGGACGTTTGCGCAAACCAAAATTTGTTTTTGTTCCTTCTAGCAGTGCTCCTGTGCCTATATCTCCTCCTTCCGCAGCGTTAACATTAGACTCCTCCCATTCCTTACATCAAATGGCTGGAATACCTTCTGGTCGCTCTTCTGCGAAGTCTTGTGTTCCAAGTAAATCCTCTCCAACTGTTTCTTCTTCCAAACGTTTGAAACAAGATCCTCAGTCACCTGACAAACCACCTTCTACCATTTCTATGGAATTGCTTCTTGAAGAAATACGTGTCTTGCGCCTGTTTGTAGAGGAGACTAATAATAAAATGCAATTCCTTGAAGAGAAGTGGTCTACGATGGATAACAGAGTGTCTTCACTGGAGCAACAGACATCAGAGGTACAAGTTAATTCCCAACGGATCTCCTCTCTGGAAAAGATAGTGCTCACCCTTCAACAACACACTGAGAATTTGGAAAACAGAAATAGGAGGAATAATCTACGTATATATGGTTTGCCAGAATCTTTGGAAGGTGATGACACGGTATCCTTCTTTTCCTCTTTTCTTCCTAAAGTCCTGGAGATGCCGTCGACTACTTCTCTCAGTATCCAAAGAGCTCATAGACTTGGTCCTCGGCTTTCCTCTTCATCTGCTCCAACTAAACCTTGTGGTGTCATTATTCTCTTCTTGAAGTTCACAGACCTTCTTTCAGTCCTATCAGCAGCCAGAGCTAAACGTCAAATCTCCTGGTTGGGTCAAAAAGTATTCCTCTCGCAAGATGTATCCAATGCTACTGCCTCCAGACTTAAAGAATTTCTTAACCTTCGAACTCCTCTTCGCTCGCTTGGGCCAGATATGGTTTATTTCATCCCTGCATCTTCAGAGTTACTTATCAAAATCGAACATGGTCCTTTCAAGATCCTGCGGAACTTAAGAACTTCATCCTCATAAACACTGCTACCAGCATGGATTCTGCAAGCCCTCCTACTGGTTGAACACTTAATCCTTCTTTTTTCCTTACAGGATTACTGTTGACTTTCTTCTTTTTTCAGTCCTTTCCATTTTATTCCTGCAGTGACTTATATTTATTGTTCTTTTAGATGTTTATTGTTAACTTATATGATTGGTCTTGACTATTTAGACTTTGTGGTAATTTAGGATTTATTGGCTGTTGTTTCCTTGTTCCACGTTTGGTTGTTGACTTTCTTTGCATTTCCCTGTATACTTCCCTACTGTTCATAATATCTTTTCTTTTCTTTCATATAGATTGGTTGATATTTATTCCCTCAATCCATATAGCTTCCCTGCTATTTTCCCTCATCCTGATACGAGCTGGAATCGCGTTTCTGGGCTGCTTGTCTTGCTGAGTGTCGCCATTGCCCCATTGTCTCTTTCTTCTTGTTGTCTCCCCCCAGGTTTGTTATTATCAGTCATCCTCTAGACATGTACTGTCTCTTCTTGCTGTTTCTTTTTCTTTACCTTCCCCTCTTTTCCCTCTCTTTTCTTTTCATTTACTGACCAAATGATTTTCTTTTTTCCTACCGGTACCGTTTTATTCATGTACAATGTTATAGTTTCTATTTCTATTGAATTTCTATTGTTTGAAAATTTAGAGTTATCTCCTGAAATCTGAAAGGTTTTATTAGCCCTATTAAACAACAGAGAGTCCTTTCTCATTTAGCCTCCTATAATCCTGATATAGTTTTTTTGCAAGAAACACACCTTACAGAGGCTGAATCCCTTAAATTAAAAAATAAGTAGGGTGGGTACGGTTTTGTTTTCCCCTTCAACTAACAAAAAGAACAAAGTTGTCATTTTATTTCACAAAAAATTAAAATGTACAGTTTTGTTACAAGAGAATGATTCTGATGGTAGATGGATATTAGCTAAATTACTAATTAATTCTGTCTCCTTAACTGTCTTCAATGTTTATGGTCCCACACAACCTGATTGTTCCTTTTGACCTCTAATCACGAAAAAGGGTATCCAATATAAAGATGATTTGTTTATTTTAGGTGGCGACTGTAACCAGATTATTGACCCATTCCTTGATCGTAAATCCACAATCCGCTTTATACCTCACAAACCTCACAAACAATTTCCTGATACTATCTCACAATCATGTCTTACTGACTCTTGGCGTCTCTCTCATCCTGATACTTTAAACTATTCTTTTTCTCTCCTCCTCACTCCTCCTTTTCTCATCTCGACTACATTTTTCTTTCTCATTCTCAATCACAACACTTACTGTCTTCCTCTATGGAACCTATCGTAATCTCGGACCACAATCCCATTGTAACAGATCTGGACTTACTATCACCATATTCCAAATCTTCTTGCTGGCGTTTCAATAGTTCCCTTCTTACTGATTCTAATTTTTCTTCCTCTTTCCGCTCTTTCACCAACAAGTTTTTCTTACTCAATAATGATCCTACTATTTCTCCTCATATTCTTTGGGATTCCTTGAAGCCACGGCGAGAGGCTTCATTATAGATTTTGTATCTAAGAAGAAGAAGAAATATCTCCAGAAGCGGAAAGACTCATTAGCTCACATTAAATCCTTGGAACACAAATTCTACACCTCCTCCGATAAATCTATTTCCCCAGAACTTTTACGAGCAAAACTGGAATTCAATAAATCTACTACAGATAACGCTTCTTCGATCCTCCTTCATAGTAGCGCTCGCTATTATGGTGGTCGTAATAAATCAGGAAAACTTCTCGCTAATTACCTTAAATTCCACAAGGAACGTACTCTTATAGAATCTGTTTATTCTTCTGACAATATCCTCCTCCATAAAGACAAGGACATTCTTCATCAATTTAAATTATTTTACCAGCAACTTTATACTCCAGAATCTCCCCCTACCCCTGATCTTATTCAGTCCTATTTTGAGAGACTTCCTAAACCCTCTTTTTCTCACCTTAATGTTTCGGCCTTGATCTTGACATCTCATTACATGAACTTTCTTTGGCCTTATTATCTCTTACTAAGGGTAAAACACCTGGTCCCGATGGATTCCCAGTTGAGTTTTATTCACACTTTTCTGATCTTTTACTTCCTAGTCTTTTTTATTAATTTTTTTTTTTTTTTTGGAAAACCTTTATTGATGATTCAAAGCACACAGCTATTCAGCCTTACATCCCTGAGGCTAGGCAGCATTATAAAAGCGGAGGAAAGGTGTGCACAAAACAATTAGAGGAGCAATCAGGTTTAATTTTATAATATAAATGTGAACCTAAGGAACAAAAAAGAAACCTAAAAGAAAAAGGAGAAGAAGAAGAAGAGGGGAGGGGAAAAAGGAAAAGGTGGCAAGGCAAACATAGGAGCAGTAAAGCACAAATCCAGGGGGCGAGCGGGACCTGTCAGCATTTTGAACGTAAGCATATCGAAAAAAGCATACAAGTGTGGGGGGGGAAGAAAGAACAGGATTACGTTAAAATGATACATTGAGTGGAAGGAACGGCTAGGGTGAAAGACGAGCCTCCAGCGGACCCGCATCAGGGGGCACACAAATATCGCCCCTGTAAGCATTCCATGCCCCCCAGACCAGCCCCCACATCTTGGGCTTACCCCTAGCTAGGTACACAGTTTTCTCACGGAGCATGCACCAGTCCATATTGGTTTTCCAGAGACTCACAGAGGGGGGGGGGGTCGGGGCGCCCCACTTTTGAGCAATATCGCGCTTGGCTACCATGTTCCCTAGCGTGACCCAATGAGTTTGAGCATTATTGTAGTCAGTTGGACCCCACACGTTCAACAAACAACGTCGAGCTTTCGCAGACAAATCAACGCCAGTCACATCACGCATAACCGCATGCACCCGCACCCAATAGGAGGCAATGGCCTGGCACTCCCAAATGGTATGCATAAAGGTGGCCAGTACACCGCATCCTCGCCTACAAAGGCCATCCTGAGAAAGCCCCATATGAATTAACCTGGGGCCAGTAACGTAAACCCTGTGGAGAATTTTAAGCTGAACTAAGCGCAGCCTGGCCGAAATCGCTACTTCCTTGGGGGAGGACACCGCACACTGCCAATCCTCATCATCCAACTCAATCCCATCACGCACCCACTGATCACGCACTTTCAACAACAGGTCCGTCCAAACGTTTATTAGCTTTTTATAAGTCAGGGAAATGGCGCTATCCGGCATATGGCCGTCCAGCACCCTATCCTCCAGCGGGGACGACTCGGGGACCTTCTCATCAACAGGCAGGGTAGATGTAAGGGCATGTCTCAACTGTGCATATCTACAGTATTCCGTGGCACCCAGTTGGAATTCAGTCTGCAGAGTCTCAAAAGATTTAATTTCTCCTCTGGCCATCACATCAGCCACCTTGGAAATACCAATGAGGTCCCACCGGTCAAACCCCTTCGAGTGCCACAACCTACCCAACAAGTCGGAGTCATAGAGGGGAGTGGCCATAGTGAGCCTACCCTTCCACCCCAGTGCCTTCGTAATGGCCCTCCATATCTGTACAGCGGTCTTGGTGGGACCAGTCAATCTTCCGTCCAGAGATCTAGAGTACAACGCCCTGTAATACATCCCGTCATTCATGAGCCAGCGGTCCATGGCGTACCCCGGGCTTTCAGCCGGGCCATAAAAGCCATGATTAAGAGCAGCCAATTGGGAGGCCCAGTAGTACCGGCGGACATCCGGCAGGGCAATACCGCCGTCGTACCACGGAATGGTCAGCTTAACTACGGCGACACGCGGCCTACCTTCCCACAAAAGGGCCCGCTGTAGACCTTCAATTTCCTTGAAATACTTCGAAGGGACGGGGTCTTGCATATTTTGAAGCACGTATAAGAATCTCGGCAGGGACATCATCTTGAATAAGGCCGCGCGGCCCAACAGGGACAGCAGCAATCTTTTCCAGCCCTCCACATCGCGCCTAAGGCGCGCAAGAGGGGGAAGTAAGTTGTTGGCGTATCACACCCGGGCATCCTTTGATATGTAGATACACAGGTACTTGAATCCCTGCTGCGAGACCTGTATCGCACAGCCCCTGGGAAGGCATGGAGTGTCCCCGTTAAGCACATAAAGGTAAGATTTGGACCAGTTGATAACCAGGCCCGAGTACCCACCAAAGGTGCACAGCACGTCAAACATAACAATCAAAGACCGACAGGGGGAGGTAAGATAAAGCAGAACATCGTCCGCGTACAGCGAGACTCGATCCTCAAAGCCAGGCGACCACTTGATCCCACAGATGTCAGGGTGAGTGCGGATCCGGGCAGCCAGCAGTTCAAGCGCCAGGGCAAAAAGGAGCGGTGATAGCAGACAACCCTGTCTAGTACCCCTGCGCAAGGCAAGGAAGCAGACATCCGGCCGTTGACCGTTACATTAGCCAACGGGGAGGCATAGAGAAGCCGGACCCAACTTATGAAGTCGGGGCCGAACCCAAACTTGGACAGTACCGCCCAGAGATAATTCCATTCGAGGGAATCAAACACCATCGTTGCGTCCAGTGAAGCCAGGACCGTCGGCTCGCAAAGCTTGTGCACCCGCGCCATGACCGCGTGAAGCCTCCGAAGGTTAAGGGCGGTATTGCGGTGGGGTATAAAGCCCGACTGGTCTGGATGGACCAAGTCTGCGATCACACCCACGAGCCGATTAGCCAGCAACTTAGCCAGGATCTTGGGTTCGGCATTCAGCAGAGAGATCGGGCGATATAACCTACAAAGGTCTCTGGGCTTCCCTTCCTTATGAATGACCATAATGGTGGCCAGGCGCTGATCCAGAGGGAGCTCACCAACCTCCCGGGCCTCCAAGAACATACGCCGCAGGGGCACTGCGACTGTATCTGCGTTAATCTTGTAGAGTTCCACCGGAAGACCATTAGGACCGGGAGCCTTGCCAGATCGCAGGGACCGTATCGCAAGCGCCACTTCATCTGCCGTAATACCCCGGTCCATGTCGTCACGCTCGGTGTCCGACAGGCAAGGAAGCTCAACCCCTTCCAGGAAGGAGGCCGAGTCCAACTCAGTCAAGGTGGAGACTGAGGTGTAAACCATCTCGAAGTAGTCAGCAAAGGTCGAGGCGATAGCACTGGGGTCAGTAACAATCACCACGTCTTCGCCCAAAATCTCAGGCACTACACGGGAAGCCAACTCCCTCCTATCCAACCAGGCAAGGAGCTTGCCCGCCTTGTCCCCCGCATCGTAGATCCTCCCTTGCTGTTCCCTGCCCATCGCCTTGGCAGCGTCAGTAGCAGTGGCTCGATATTCCGACTGCTTTAGGGAGAGAGCGTGCAGCAGTTCGGGCCGTCGGGTCTAACGCCAACTGGGAATCCAGGCCCGCAATATCTGATTCCAACCGCACCATGTCTTCATCCCTTCGTCTGCGCACCTCGGCTATCAGGGAGAAAGCTTCACCTCTCAGGACAGTCTTAAAGGCCTCCCAGAGGGATAAGGCCGTCGTTACCGTACCCGTATTCTCAGTGAAATACAGGTCGATGGCTTTAGCTAGGAGGCCTCGAGTCTTGGGGTTGTGGAAGTACCATGGGTTGACCGGCGCCACCATGGTCGTCGCCGCAGTACCAAAGTCAAAGGACACCCAGACAGGGGAGTGGTCCGATATACCTCTGGCCATAAGGCGGGCTCCAGAGACGGTCGATGCCTGGACCGCCGGAGTCAAGATGTAGTCAATTCTGGAAAGGCTACCGTGTGCGCCCGAGTGAAAGGTGTACTGCCGCTGGGCAGGGTGTAAAAGCCGCCAACAGTCAATAAGGCCCATTGTACTCATGAAATTCGGGAGCCATGATTGCGCACTGCGGAGATCTCTGGACGGAAAACGGTCAAGGGTCCCTGAAACCACGGAATTGAAATCCCCACCAAGGACAAGCCATCCCTCCGGGAGGCCCAAAATGGCGCCTCCGAGATCCTGAAAAGTAGTCGTCTGCAATCCCGGGGGGACGCAAACTGAAACCAAAACCAGGGTGCGCCCCTCCCACCTGTCCACCACAACAACATATCGGCCCCTATCATCAATAACAGTGGACTCCACCTCCAGGGGGAGAGACATGCGCACCATGATGCCAACCCTTCGGGACCCCGAAGAGAACCCAGAATGAGCCACCATTTTAAACCCCTTTCTGTTAAGTGCATGACAAGTATTGGCAATGAGATGCGTCTCCTGCAGGAGGATAACATCGGGTACACCACGCTTAAACATTTGCAACACAACCCCACGTTTAATGCGATCCCCCAGCCCATTCACGTTCCAACTCAACACATTTATGGTCCTACCCCCCATCATCAAAGATGCACCGTCCCACCCCCCGCCCCCAGAAAATGGCCACTGCGACGTTGCAACCAGAACAATAGTAGCCTTGCCATAGTAAGAGAAAAAAAGGAAAAGCAAAGGAGAAACACACAAACCAACCACCCCCCACCCTGCACCCCTGCATTAGACTAAAAAGCCCCCCCAACTAGCAGTGTGCCTGTCGCCCCTAGTAAACTAACCTACGAAAAGCCCCCAGAGTAGAAAGGAGACATCCTATCTCCCCCGTTACCCTCCAAAGTTGAAAAACAGCAGAAATGAGAAAAGAAAACAAAAGTCAGTAACTGCTTGCATCCGCAGGGTCCTCCACCGAAAGGGATCCGGAAAAGCACAGTTCATTCCTGCGAGCCAGGACCACCCGACGCCTCTTCCAACTGATCCTCAGGGGTAGTCCGACGTTGGGGCAGTGTCCAGCCAGTCCCCAGCTGCCTCTGGAAAGTCAAAAAACACCGCTCGAGTGCCATGTTCTATAGGAAGCTTCGCTGGGTAAAGCATGGAGTACTTCAGCCCCATCTCCCTCAGTCTCCGCTTAACACCCATGAAGCTCTGTCGACGCTTCTGCACCGCTTGAGTGAAATCAGGGAAGAAGTTCACATCAGCGTTTTGAAATTTCAACGGACCTCCTCTCCTTGATGCCTGCAGGATCGCATCACGGTCTCTGTAGTTAAAAAGTTTGGCAATGATGGGGCGCGGAGATGATCCCAATTTCGGCTGGCCTCCAGGCAGTCTATGCACTCGCTCCACCGAGAAAAACTTACTCAGGCCACCCGGAGCCAAGTGCTTCACCACCAATTCCTTGACAAATAAGTCGGCAGCGTCCTCTTCCGCACCCTCCGGTACACCAATAATGCGGACGTTCTGGCGCCGTGCCCTTCCCTCAAAATCATCGAGCCGGCGGGCAAGCATCGAATTGGCGGCCTTCAAGTCCTGAGCCTCCGACTGCACATCAGACATGTCCGTAGTCAAGCTCGACGTCTTGCTGTCGAGCGACTTGACCCTGTCATTCGTTTTCCCGAGGTCGGCTCTGATTAAGTTGAGTTCAATCGTGAGGGTATCGACCTTGTGCGACAACACTTGGTGCTGCTTATGCATTTCAGCCTTAACGCCCGGCATGGCTCCCATTACGTACCGGAGGGTGGGTTCAGCATCTTCCGGAGACACATCTCGGTGTGGGTCCTTGGTGCGGCCCGAAGCACCAGGCGAGCCCTTAGGAAGGGAGAAGCGCTCAGAAATGGTGGTCTGCGAGAGGGAAGGTTTCCTGCTGACTCTCGGGGGCTTCCCCTTGTCCGGGTCTCCTCTGCCCGCCATGATGGGCGACGGGGATCGTGCGACCCAAGGCGGGGTCAAGCCAACACTAACACCACCAGACGGTCGAAGTCAGCAATCACCTCCACCGTCCCAATAGAACTCCAGGCCGCCAGACCGGGCAGTCAGGTCACCGGCACTAAGCAAGGCAGCTCATACCCTCTCGAACTGCCACCGTGTAGAAGCACCGCCGTCTGCCTCACAATGCCAGACCAGCATGGCGTCGTCGTCACCAAACTTCACGACGGTGTAACTCGGCACAGGAAGCCCGGATCTTCAATCGGAGAACGGGCCCCGCATCCGTAACAGCTCCGCAACTGATTCTCACCACCGTGGGACAGGATAGATAACAGGATCAATGAGGAGGATCGGAGGGTCTTCAGAGCTCCGAGCTCAAGCGGCCATCTTGGTTGCCCGCGAAGCTCCTCCTCCACTTCCTAGACTTTTAATACTTTTTCAATCTTTCTGTTCTTCCGGTAAAACGGAAGGTACCTTTCAAGATGCCACCGTTTGTCTTATCACTAAGGACGGCCGTGATCCCCAATTCTGTAAAAATTACCAAATGATTTCTTTAGTCAATATTGACTATAAGTTGTTTGCTAAATTACTCGCTTTACGCTTAGACCCCTTTATGCCCCATCCCATTGGTAAAGAACAATGTGGATTTGTTAAAGGCAGACTCACTTCCGATAATTCCTGTCTCTTTCTTAATGTGTTGAATAAAGCCTCTTCTCTTTCAATTCCTCTAGCTGCAATCTCAGTTGATGCAAAAAAAGCCTTTGATTGAGTCGATTGGTCTTTTTTGTTTGCCTCCTTATGATGGCACGGTTTCAACTCTAAATTTATATCCCTTATTTCCCTGTTATACTCAGCACCCAAAGATTCGGTTCTTGTGAATGGTCAAGTCTCCTCATCTTTTACTCTCCAACGAGGCGTACGTCAAGGTTGTCACCTATCCCCACTCCTTTTTATTTTAGCTCTGGAACCCTTTTTGTCCTCCATCAGTAACAATCATTCCATTTCTGGATTTCCATACGGAGATAATCAACTGAAACTCTCTGCGTACGCAGATGATATTCTCTTATTTATTTCTGATCCAGAGATATCGGTTCCCCCTTTATTATCTGAATTTAATTTATTTTCGCAGGTCTCCGGATATAAGATTAATACCGATAAAACTGAAATCCTTCCTCTAACCACTACTTGTCTTCCTCACCTTTTCTCTTCTACTGGCTTCGCTTGGAATAGCTCAAAGATTAAATATCTAGGTATTTGGTTTTCTAACTCTATCTCCTCTTCAATTCACTTAAATATGTCTGCCGTCTTGTCACGTATTGATAAATTATTTTCTACCTGGAATCGTCTTTTCCTTTCCTGGTGGGGTCAATTAGACTCTATTAAAATGATAATTGCCCCCATTTTAATATATACATTCTCTATGTTACTGTCGCGATCGCTCTCGCCACCACGGCGAGAAGAAGAAGAAAAGGTAAAATAGCGCGATCTCTCCAAACGGACTACATGTCCCAGAAGGCAAAGCGGCTCTGGAGAGCAGGAAAGAAGGCTGAGCCTATATAAGCTCCTCCTCTGCAACAGGTCAGCGCTTGACAATTGTTATGGTGGTTTAGGTATTGGCGGATGGTGTTGTCCCCGCCGGATGTATACCCAAGAAACCCAGCGCAGACGAAGAGCCTGCGTGGTCAGAGAACGTTCAAGCCTACGCCGAAGAAAAGCCTGTGTAGTCAACGGATCCAAGTCTACGCCGAAGAAAAGCCTGCGAGGTCAGACACTCAAGTCGACGCCGAAGAAAAGCCTGCGAGGTCAGAGGAGTGGAGAAAACTTCCGACAAGTCGCAAGTATACCAAAACAAGAACGGGATCGTTCTTCTTTCCCAGTATTTTTCTTTCTTTCAAGTTTCCCGCATATTACGCGTTCTGATTACATTTATTCCCCAGAAGTTCCCAAGTTCCGTAAGACAGAGTTCTTATTTGAGTTCATTGTTACTGTACCCTATGACAACAAGACTGTTCCCAAGAGTTATTGAGAGCAAGAGTCTACAAAGTAAATATCCTTTTCTGTATCCGAGAGTAGAAGAGCCTCATTGGGATATACGCCATTGGAGAAAGTGACGATAACTTTCTCTTCACCTATCCGGTTATCTCGGATTGAGGAACTGCTTGTTTTCATTTTAAGACGAGAGAGTTTTATCTCTGGTAGGTGTCATTACTCGGGGCCAGGGGGGGGGGAGTGACCTTAAAGAGACAAGGTACTCATACCTGTCATTTGTCTCTCCACGCTGCAGTACGTCCCTCAACCGAGTTCTTGCGGATCACCCAGACCCAGAAGGCAGCATCCCAAACTCCGGCTCTCATACATCTTCTCACCTCCCGGCTTCTCGCAATACTCACTCAGAAGGTGATTCCCACGTCACCACTGGGTGTGGTGTTTAGACAAGTCGAGGGGACTTTCATCCCATCGTTCCTGCTGGCCAGCTTCCTCAGGTTAGTGGCGCGCGACTGTACTTGCGCCGCTTGCAATCCCGACAGATACCTGTTCAAATCCCTGCAATCCATTTTAAACGAATTGACTCATCTCTTCCGAAGTTTCTCTGGCATAACAAAAAATCTAGAATCTCTCTTGCAGCTCTTCGAAAATCCAAATCTAATGGTGGAGTTAATTTTCTGAATTTCTGTCTTCAATATAATTCTTTTTCCCTACGACAGGCCTCAAGATGGCTTTCCTCAGAACCTTCCCCCTTTGATCCTCTTTGGCTTCTTATTGAACAGACAGTGCTGTTACCCTTTTCCTTTGGTGAAGTAATACGCTTCTCTACCAAATCTCCTCATATCTCACTTCCCTTGTTTAAACATACTACATCTATTTTAAAACCAGTGAATTCTCCTACCGTTGTCACATGTGAATCTTTTTTCAACTTCCCCATGTGGTACAATTCATTGATTCTTCTTATAAGAGACCAATTTTTTTGGCCTTCTTGGAGATTAAAGGGCATCATGTGGGTTAATCATCTCTTTGATGGTGTCTCACCTTGTTCCTTTCCCCAATTCCAACTTTTATTCCATTGTCCGTGATCCTTTTTGCAGAAATTCACTACTCATATGGCAATCATTCTTGATCTTTATTATTCTCTCCCGTCCTCCTCTTCACCTATTTCTTATCCTCCTCTTTTTAACATTCTCCACACCCTCCCTAAAGCATCTCTTATCTATAAATGTTTCACCTCTCCTAATACAGATCGTATCAAAACAAAACTGGAACTTTCCTGGGAAACGGACTTCAACTGTACTTGGTCTGTTGCTCTCTGGGATAAGCTCTGGTCCAGAACATTAAACATTTCTCGTTCCACTTCTCTTACTCAATCTTTATTTTATCTATATCACCGACTTTATCTTTCTCCTCTTTCCTTGTCACATTTTTCAACCTCTTCTGTTTCTAAATCTTGGACATGTGGTTCTCCTAATGCTGATCTAATCCATCTTTTCTTTCTCTGTCCTGTTGTTTCTAGTTTCTGGGTTAAAGTTTGGTCATACCTTCTACAAATCTTTGAGCTTACTGTTCCTTATTCTATACCCCTTCTCTTCTTGGGTAGTCTCTCTGACTCTTTGGATCTTCCTACACCTTCACATGGCCTTTTTGATCTCATGCTTGCTCTTGCATTTCAACACATCTCTTCTAATTGGAAATCTCCCTCAAATATTTCCATACAAGGTTGGTGGAATACATTATGTCATTTTCACAGATTGGATGTTGCCTTTGCCTCCTCCTGTAAACCATTCCGTAATGTTGATCATTTCTGGTTACCTTTTACCTCTTATTTGGATCGTCTGGCCTTGAGGAAGTCTCTACGTATTAATTCAGAACATTTTAAACCCCCTTGAAGACCTTGACTCTCTTCCTCCTTGTTATCTTTTACAGGCCTCTTAGTTACTTTATTTTTATATTGAATTTCTGTATTGAATGTTTACCTCATTTATACTATGTCGCCTTTTCTGATTTACTATTTAATGTTTATATATCATTGGATTAATCTATAACCCTCCCTCACCCTATTTCCATTCCCCTTATTTTTCCCCCTTTCCTTTCCTTATAGAATTCCACAAAATGCTGTTTCTTATTGACTATTGATATCAGCATGCTTTTATTCTATATATATTTGATCATATTGTTTGCTTCTTCTTGCTGATGTCTACGTTTGTTAATAATTTTCTCAATTAAGCTTTTCAAACATAAAAAAAATGCTTTCTCTTTATATTTGCTATTTGAAGCATGTACAGATAAGGGAATAAAACACGGCTTTAGGTGATTTTGTTTATTTTTTAAACCACCGGAACAACATAATACTGGTTGTGCCTATTAGATGAGGTGGCGACCGTAGCCATGACCTGACCCTGACTATACACTGGCACAGGTTGTCTAAAAGCTCTTGCATTGCACCTCTTGTGCTGATCCAGACGATGTTCTGTTTCTTTCAACAGGGTAAATTGAAATACGGTTATCACAGATATGTGGTGAGGGCAAGGTGGCAGTGCCTTTACTGTAGGTCTGTGAAAAACAGAATTCTTAACAGCTTTGCACTTGTACTATACTTATACGCTCATTAATTGGAATTCACTACTTGAAAGGCACTTTTAAGTAGACATTCTCTATAAACCATGTAGTGGTACAACAAACACTTGGTCTGTTTTTTTTACTTGTTTTCCAGTGGCATCTAAATCAAGTTTCACTACCGGGTAATGTGCCAATGGGCTGCATAGCCCTTAATTGTGAATTAAGCCATTTCACAAGCTATTTTATGTTGCACAAGGTGGCACCCATTGGTTTGACCCAGGGTACACAGGAGCGCTGCCCTCGGTTTCACATGTAATCATTGCTTGCAAAGTTTTGTGACCATGGTGCTGCAGGTAACCCTGGGCGTAGTGTGCATATCGGGCAACGCGGAGTGCCACGGAGTTGGCAACAAACTCCATGGCACTCCGGGTAGCTCCGCTGCGCCGTCCGCCTCCACACCCCCATTCAAGATATACTTTAGCAGTAATTTAAAACAATTAAAAACCACTCACCTCTTTACCACGGCCTCCCCAGGCTGCCCTCCTCCTCTTCCTCGTCATTCGGATAATGCTTAAGAAAACTGTTGGATGCTTTATCTCCAGCTCCATGCCTATGCCCAAACAGCCTGCTCTGTTGTCGTTTCTGCACCTTAAACCCCTTGTTTTCCCTTTTTCCTCAGTTCGTTATTTTTGGGTTTGCCTTGTTTGCTGCCAATGTTAAGAGTTTAGCGATGTACTCAGCTACAGTATTGGCAACACTTTGTTCTATTGTCATTCTTGATGCAAAGCTTAATAAAGACATTTTAAAACAAGCATTGGCATAGCCAATATGTCTTGTCATTGGGACCTTATAAGTGTTAGCCAGAGCTATTGGTTAAGTGTTTATGGCACGAGGTGACTTATTGTGGGGCTGAAAAGAGAGGCTTTACTTGCCATTAGGCCTGGGCGGTAAATTTGGTTCCGTTCACGGAAATTGCGATAATTTGACATTTTCACGTTCCGCGGAGAGCGCGAAAATGTCAAAACTTTTGCAATCTGCTGCGAAACTGAAGTTTTTTCTTGCTCGCGCTTTAAAACTGCATTCTCGTGCTCGCGCTAGCGTCCCTGCGTTCTCCGACGAGTTTTCCTATGTTGGATTGTTGGTAGCCGGTCGCGCTATCTCGCGTGAGTTTGCGAACACGTCATTCGAGACCCCGAACAGGAAATAAGCATCACGAGGCGGGACAAGTGAAAACAAGATGGCGACTGCATGGACAAGTTGACGAGACATTTTTCAACGCGATCACGCAGAAAATATTGCGAACAGGTGGGGGAAAAAAACTTCTGCGTTTTTGCGATATTTCCGCATGTTTGCAGGGATTTTTGACATTTTCACGATAATTTGCGAAAGTGAATTTCGCAAATTCCGCTTAGCCCTACTTACCATGGTGTGGATAAATAGGGTGGCACTTACCTTGAGAGCAAGAGTGCTAATTTTTTGTGGGTTAGGCATAATGAGCACAAAAGATATAAGGATTGTCCTAATGCTGCGCAAGCTTTGGGGGCTGCCAAAAAAGGAGTGCCATGTTGGCACGTATTAGTTACAACATATCACTTATGGGAAACATGTTTCAGAGTTGCTACCTACTCTTAGATTTGAGCCACAAATGCCACTTATCGTGAAGGGAAAAGGTGATAATACATTGTGGAAGCCTGGCACCAGAGGTGCTCCATTCTAGGAAATTGGTGCCAGTCAATCAGCCTTTTGTTTGGTGTACACCTTTAATTTAGTTTTGCCCGCTTACATCGGGCAATGGCTTCCAGGGTAGTAGCTGACAGGGGTGGGAGTCAAGAGTGCCACAGGCTACACAGTAAATGTCATCTGTGCAATGGAACCAACTACTAGGGGTGCATGTCATCAACATAAAAAAAAATATGTATTATTAAAACAACAGCTAGGTATCAGATCTATAATTTCATTCAAGTCACATGCACTGCCCCTGAAGAGGCGCTGAAGTCCTCTAAGCAGGTCAGCAAGCCACTTCGAACTCCAAAGTTTATTTTTTATTTTTATCAACTATAAATATTATAGTATTTTTTGTTATGACCACAAAGCAGTTAGCCAGAATGTGTTGTTTCTTTGGTTTACCATGTATTGAGAGGTCATTATTTCACCTAGCAGGTCATTGTTAACTGGAGCACTCAGCCACAGATGAAGTAACTTTAAAAAAAAAGATATATATATTATTTATTTGTGGTATTTGCATATAATTGGTACAGCTCTTACAGGACTTCTGCATCAAGCAGACCCCCCGGGATATAGCGGCATGGATTAGCAAATGTAGCGGCACAAATGTGGAAATTTAGCGGCACAAATTTGGAAATTTAAGGGCATTTTTGCGGCACTTTATTTTACTCATAATCATTCATTTTCAGCCTGAAATCGCGAAATCCTTGGGGGTCTTTATAGGGAAGTAAGATAATGACTATTATCTCATATTAAAAAATAAAGTACTCTCCTTTGACGTAGGAACTGAGTACATTTATGTTAGTTCATTACTGAAAAATATTTGTTTATCGCATATTCTATTATATTTTGACCTCTCTCGACTTAATATAGTTTTATGCATCGTTGATTTGGAATTGAAATCTAACTCCCTTTTTGCCTATCGAATTATTCTTAATTTTGATTTAACATTTACAATATTCTAGTTTGTTCAAGGGCTCTGTCTTTTGGGACTTACATAACCCTGATCCTGCACATCAGCCCTTTACATTTATTAATGAAAGCATTGACAATTGCAAGCATGCTAGTGTCTCATCATAATTAAGGCTCCCTGTTTTCCGTTTTTACTGATTTTTACAAATAAATACAGACAGAAAACCATGAATTTTCCTGTCTGTATTTATTTTTAAATGTGGATAAAAACGGAAAGTGGGTTGTTTTTGAGTGATTCTAAATTAGATCAGTGCTGACTGCCAGGCCAGTAGCTGTGCAGATTGACAGGCAAGGGGATTAAAAAAATAAAGGCAATTCAATAAAGAGCCTTAAACAGCAGTGGATTTGCACAACCTTGATAATAAAATTTGAATGATTTCTTATCAGTGCATATTTTATCATCTGAGTGTGTATATATAATTGAAACTTGTCAGGCATTCTGGCAGGAGTGTACATTAAGTGGTTACATAAATGCAGAAATATACACATTTCAGCGTCATTTTTTCACAAAACCTTAAATAAATATGGATAAATACAGGTAGAATTTGCAAAAAATAAATATGGATAAATACAGACAGAAATGATTAAAATATAAATACCATAAAACCGGGAGCCCTACTCATAATGCTTATACTGGCGCTACATTCTCACTACCCTTTCCAGCTGAGCTGCTGGTGAAAGTGTAAATTGTTCAAATGCAACAATGCACTTGCGTGAAATACATCTTGGACTATCTGTACAAACAGAAGAACACAAGCCATGCCTCGGTCTAATTACCTTGCATCCAGTCAGTGTCACAAACTTGAAGATGAAGGTCATGGTGTAATGCTGGGTGTACTAAAACAATCACAGGAATGTCAATCTGATCACGCTCTGAGCCAGTTCTAGTGAATAGCACTCACAGGAAACGTGGCACAACAAAATGACTATTAAACCTAGAGCTGTAAGCTGTTCTTAAATCCAGCTGTCCCACTTGAGTTTGGGCTTAATATGCACTTTTGAATCAGCAGCTTTCCATACTTAAAATGTCAGTTCTTCAAAAGGAGTTCCCAGGAGCCGCAGGTAATTGGCGAATTTAGCCCTCGACCCACCTGGCATCTGACAAGTATGTGATATGCTCAGGGTGGTACTATCCACTACCAGCACAAAACGTTAATAGTATCGGAAGCAGAGCTGGCTGTGACTGAGCATCTAAGAAATTAGATAACCCTGGTCGTAGGACGCCCAAAAGGGAATTTCAATAAATAAAGAAAGTAAACAAAGGAACGTGAGTTCATTGCTTCTGAAAGCACGCTCAAAAAAGCTCTAAGCCAAACCCGGCACTAGAAAACAGGGGAACTGGGCCCTGTAATATTGCAACTCAAAACTGTGAACCAAGGGTCGCAGCGCATCATAGAGCAGGAATCAGCATATTTCACTAATCATTGCACTAACAATCGCAAAATCCTGGAGGGTCTGTGTAATGCACAGTGCATGTTAATCTTTACAAGCTGAAGAAGGAGAAGTGTGGCTCACTGGTTAGAGCAGGCAGACCCTGAAGCAGAGGTCAGACCCGGGACCAGGGTTCAATTCCCGACGCGGCAGGGTCTTGAGCTCAAATGTCCATGGACTTGATAATTCTCGCTTTGGTGCCTGACCTAATCATGGGTTCACACTCTGCAACTCTGGGCATAAGCTTGCTTAATCTCCACAACGGCCCCCCGCGGGGGTATGCCTGGCTTTCACCTTGGGGATGCCCTGTAGGGGCTATCTCACAGGGAAAAGCCAGGATGGGTTCCCAAGGCAAGCGCGGAGATACCCCTTCGGGGGTCGATTCAGGCGCTATATAAGAAACATAATAATAATAAGGGAAATGTCAATGCTTCCCTATCAAGGGTGAGTATGTGTCAATGACTGTTAATTGATTAGAAAACGTAACATCTAGTGCCAAGCTTTCAGCAACTTGTCTAGACTGTGCCAGTGACCAGAAAGTAGTTTGGTGAAAAGATTGCTTTACTTAGTAATTTTTTCTTTCATCCTCCTTTTCTCGCCTTTCTCTTTCTTCATTTTTTCCTTCTTTTGGCAGTCCATTTTATTTGGTTCTGTGTTTTCTGAATTGTCATACATAGCATGAGGAGGTATTCTGTCTGATGCACAGCAATGTGGCCATTGCTTTGTATTTTAGTAAGGTACCTCAATGGGATAGTGTGTGTTTTGCAGAGATTCTCGTATCACCTCCAGGTCACGTTTCAACCTTGCTAAAAACTTTAGCGGGTTATGGGGCTGTTACAAAAAACTGAAGAAAGGTTTGCATGCTTGACCGTTTTAACTCAATTTTTTAAAGACTGGCAGGATGGGTACCCTTGAGAACAGGAGAATTTACCACAAACAATCGAAGAACAAACAAGTTGAGAGTGCATTGAGCTATTCAAAAGGTCATTATTAGTTTAAAATCCATGATTAGTCCTACATGTCATATAATATATACAAATCTTATGAAAGTAAAATGTTCCGCCCCCCCCTCTGTTCATAGCTTAACTGACGTGAAGTTCAATGCAGTGAAAATCTTTGTTGAGACTCATGAGCTGAGACCCTGGAAACAAGCTTTGGCCATATGTAGCTGGACTTCTTGGATTACTGGCTAAAACACAACATAAATAAGTCTTGAAATGAGGCCCTTGGACTAAGGCGCTCTGGTGGGGAAGAAAGAGCCTCCCATTACCAAGGCTCAACACAACACTGAATGTGTGTTGTTGCCCTTGCATAGGTTACACGTTGCCAGCACACTAGACCTGTGCAGAATTGGATGGATTTTTCTTTTTTTTACAAAATTGCCGAGTTTGCGGCCATTTTTGCAAAAATTGTGGCATTTTTGCAAAAGTGCTGATTTCGCAGCAAATCGCGAAATCCTGGAGGATCTGATCAATCAAATATACAACATGAAGAACAAAAATGTCAACAAAAAAACTTCACAGTCTCTGCATTACATATTACATTCAGTGCATGTTATCAAGGTTGTGTTACAGTTTTCATCATTGGGTAGAGCTAATGAGACAAATAACTGACAGCATTGATTGTAAGTCTTATCCTGGTTGTCTATATAAAGGCCTGCACTTCGTACTACAGTAACGGGTATGATAACCTTATGAGACTAATTATAATGTAGTCTAACAGCGTTACGCATCCGCTCTGCATGTTACTATTGAGGTTAATCGGGACTCAGTCCCTGCTGTGACCTCGTGGGGGTTTTGGTCTGTTTGCACCCTGTGCTGTGTCTATCAGTGCCCCTCCATCTCCTCCCTCTCTTGAATGTTTGATGCAGTTTCTGGAATAGAAAGAAGGTAAGTTTTAAGAGGTTCCCATATGTCCTTAGGTTTTGACCTGGGTGATAGCAACTTTGCATACATAAGGGCTTGTTCCTGCCATGTTGTCATATCCAAGAACCGATTTTTGAACTTAGGAGCTCTGCCTCTGCCCCTCCTGCACGCGACTTTGCATTTTGCTATCAGTAGACCTAATGCTAGAAACTTCTTATGTGTAGTTTCAACCCCATTGGAGTATCCCAGTATAGATGTAACCGGGGTGGCCTGTAGGGGAGATCTCACCATTTGTTCCAGAGCACTGAAAACCTGTTGCCACTATTTATTGACAGTCGGGCATTCCCAAACTAGACATAGGAATCCTGCCCCATCCTGCCTAGAGAATGTGCAACTGTTGTCGTCCCCAAGTGACAGATGAAGTAACTTTGTTCATGACAATCACAAAGGTGCCACCCCTTCAAAGGGTGTTGAATGCAGGCACTCCAGGCACTGTAAAATCCCATGCTCTTTGGTTCACCTGTTCAGAATGTTAATGGCTCTCACACAGCATTCAATAAAGGCCATCAAACAACTCCCAAATAACCGAGGTAGGCAAACAAATGGTGAATGAAGAAATAAAGCAGAGGCAAACAGTTATGAAACAGGTAAGCGGAAGAAAATTGCTTCAATTGTGATAACAGAATGAAAGTGTGAACAGACATCTTTAACAGGTCTAATGATATTTCTACAAACACGATATATAAATTAAGAAGAAAAGTAAAAACAATTGAAGAAATGAAAATTACAGTTTTTAAGAGCCCTTTCTCAGGGATTAGTTAGTTGTACTTGTAACATAGGTCACATTCAGCTGGAGAGCGAGATCATTTAGCATGAATAAGATGAGCATTACTTACAAGAACCATCCACAAACTCAACGCCATGTCTATTGCCTGTTATTTTGATCTTTCAACGGCCAACATTTGGTATTTTAGTGCTTCCGGATCGCTTGACAGCCTATCCCACAGCTGAACGTTTGAAGGAAATGTATGGGTGTGGGCAGAACTTGTGACAACTTAGGGGATGTAGGATTGGAGCATTGTCGGCACTTTAACCAATCACAGTGCTTTGCGTAGAATTTCAATTTGCTGATTGGTGGTGAAATCTCTGTGGTCTGTAGACACTGTCCGAGTCACATACCAAACCATGGTGAGCGGATAGCAGTTTGAAGACTGTATCATTTCATTCTCGATAAAAAATGGTCAGGTTGTTTCTGCATCCCTAATAACTATGTACACATTCCATTAGGTGTGGGTGAAGATGAGTTACCTGCTAGCTTCTTCGACAAGGACTCAGTAATGTTAAGCGAGTGGAAATGACCCAACCGTCTATAGGAAGAAGCTGCAGATGTCATCCGGCGCTGTGCGTGCACAAAGGGCAGTCTGAAGTTAAACTAAATAGAAAAAAAAATCATAAATCACTTATCTTTGTTTGGAAGAAGGAATGTCTTAAAAATGCTGATCCTACCAAAATTCTTATATATATATTCAGGACCATTCCATTAGAATTCGCTCAGGCAAGTCTTCTCCGGGCAGAAAGATGCTGCAATAGATTCCTGTGCCCAAGATGTGGTTTAGTAGCAGCTAACGACGTACATATGTTTTTTACTTGTCCTAAACTCGAACCATTTCTTCAACATGTCCAATTATTTATCAATCTAAGCCTTAAAATTCCAGTGGTTCTATCCCCTGAACTAGTAATATTGGGTTGCGAGACTGATGGTCTGTTTGTTAGAACAAGCCATGTTTCTGCCCTGATATTTATTGCTATGTCCTTAACACCTTCGCTGCTAAGGCAATTCCCCTCCTGTGCTGGAAATTGCTATTTTCATTGTTTTATGACGAGCTGGGCTCGTCATCAGCACACGACCACTGTGCACCATGACGAGCCCAGCTCGTCATCAGCATCGAAAGGGTTAATAGGGCTATTCATAACGTCGAAATGGATCAGCCCTGTCGCCCCCACTTTTGTAAATTGGAGAGCAAGGATTCTAGCTCTCCATAATTAGGAATCAGCTGTGCTCTTAAGGGGGGGGTAAGAGGAGGCGTGAGAGGGGGTTAAAAATCTGGGCTCCATTTACACAATGGCTGAATAGCTGAACTGTAGGAACTGGTTCTTGTTACATGGTTTCATGTATATGTTTTGTTGGGGCATATACGGGCTTTCTGACCCATTCTTTTTCTTTCTTTATTCTTTCCTCTTTTCGTTTTTTGTAGTCCCTGTACAAATTTTGTTATACTCATATTGATTAGCCATGATGAAGTTATATGATATTGTGTTATTGATTAGTTTTCAAGCTGAACAATAAAAATAAAATAAAAATTATAATACTTTAGGCAAAACTGATTTGTGAAGGTCGTTTTTAGGTCTCGGCTAGACAACGCTTGCGCTGTCTCGAAGAGACGTGTTGTGTTATATCTGTGGGTTTCCAAGCACCCCATCTCCTGTCATTGGTGAACTTCAGCGTCGCCCTCATTTACTATGATACCATTCATCATAGCATGTGGGCGTCAGGCCCTCTTCTTGTATTTAGCCCTCCCATAGTGTAAGAACCAAGTATATATCTCCTTACACTGCTCCCAGTTTGTGGAGCTATTTTTGTCTTTGTTTTCAAGCACTCCATAGGAGTACTTGTGTTTTCAGGCCTTCTCCCTTGTACACATACACACATACCACAAAAATGCATGCACATGTACAGAAACAAATGCATTTCTTAAAAGTTGGTAAAACACAACCAGCACTTGTTTTTTTTTTTTTGCATGATCTAATGGCATTGTAGCAATTGCTTCTTCGTCTGTCTTGCCATAGCGCAAGCACCAGCGGATGATCTATAGCGATTTAAGTGCTCATCAGTTACAATACTCAATGACACATACATTTTTGACGTTGTTCCTGCTTCAATAAAAAAAAAAACATTGTTGCTTGCCCATCGCTTTCTGCTTCACTGCTTGACCCGTCCCCCCGCTATCTCCCTTGTCATGCTAACACCAGCCGATGGTATTGGAGCGCTTTGAGTGTTCACCAATTACATTACACAATTACACAAATTCATTGTTGTAGGCAGGGGGGGAGCATAAGCGATTTGCCCAGAATCACAAATTATTCAGCCTACCCTGAGATTCGAGCCTGGTTACCCAGTTCTCCTGTCGGCAGCTCT
Organism: Lissotriton vulgaris; assembly: GCF_964263255.1. Lineage (NCBI taxonomy): Eukaryota > Metazoa > Chordata > Amphibia > Caudata > Salamandridae > Lissotriton > Lissotriton vulgaris. The sequence continues at coordinate 294,687,914 of NC_141693.1, forward strand.
GGCTGCTACACCACATCCTCACTTCACTTCAAAGCTCTGCAACTGTTTCTCATTATCACTTCCACATTTGTTCAGCAAGTCCCTGTTAACACCAAACAAGCATTGGCAAAGGCAATAGATCTCTGCAATGCCCAAGTGATTGGACTTGTCAATATGAATGTCTTTTAGCCATGTTGTCTAGCAGCACATCTGCTGATCAGCATGACTGAAAGTCACTGAAAAGAAGTGCTATGATGCAGCCAGTGCAGGCCACATCATACCGCTTTTTTGAGTTCGGAGGGGCAAGAAAAAAACCTCAACATGGGGGCGAAGAAACTCAGCGTCAGCTCAACCTCCTGTGATTCTGGGTTTCCACTGGCTTTCAGCCATGCTGAACAGCAGATGTGTTTCTAGACAAAATAGCTAAATGACATTCACATTGACAATGCCAATAGCTCTAGCATTGCTGGATATTTTCCACCAATTGGTGGGATTCTTTGGAATATTGCAGAGTTTTTCTGTAACTCTGCAGAATTCCGCCAAGTGAAACTCAATGAGTTCACCCCACCCCTAGTGTTGACTCTCTGAGCCCTCTGGTGGCCTTAGTGAGCTGTTGTATCAAACAACTAGTATTTCTCATGTGGAACAAACATATTTCTGATGTGCAGCTAATGTTACAACATTTTCTGAAAGGCACATAAATATATTTTCTGTTTCATCATCATGCACCTTCTGTTATTGAACTATACAGCATGTGCCCAGGTGTGGCTGGTACAAATAAGAGTGGTGAGGCGGAGGGGCGGGTGGGAAGTCGACGGACGATAGAATATGAAAAACAAAAAGAAAAATATTAATAACTCCACTTTCCTTGCACTCGCCTCATCGCCGAGTCGACGTGGCTAGCGCAAGGGAAGTGGTTTTATTTCTTTTTTTATTTTATTTTATTTTCCCTATTCCCTTATCTGTCGACTTCTCACCTGCCCAGCCCCCGCCATGCCCCTCTGCCCACAGCCGGGCCTGCATGTGCCCCCTCCCCCTTCCCCTGTCACCCATCGGTACTGATTCTATACCAATAAGCTTCTTGACAAATATATTTAGGAAATAGTATTGTACATGACATTGTCTAGCCCTATTCCTTCAGGCGTCTTATAGAGGTGGAAACCACCCCAGTCCTTTACTTATCTTCAGGCAACCAAGGGGAAGCTTGGCTTGCTCACAAAATTGGTGTGCTAAATGATTTAGCGGTTTCTTACAAACCCTGGGCCCAATTCCCAAATGTTTTGCTGTGTCTGTGACATACTTTTGACTTACTTCCATGGATGCAAAAGCAATTGTATCTAATCGTGGTAGAAAGGTGTGTTCGTCTGATGCTCTATGACATGTTTTGGGTGACAAGGCAAGCTCCTACCAAGATTAAGTTCACACCAGGGCACAGCAGCGTTTCCCAAACAATGTGCAAGACATCCTTCCTGTATGAGCTCCATAACTGCTAAGTGTTGCTCCATGGGCCTCAGAGAACAGCCTCAATAAACAGATTGAAGCCTATCAAGGGGTTCACAGGGACTTTACAAAGAAAGGATGCATCACAAAACACCTACCAGGAGGCAGACGCTGTCAGATAATGAGCTGCTGCCGCTGAAAGACAAGGCGCTCCTGATTGGTTCCGGGCTCCAAGCATTATCCCAAGCCTTTTCTTCGCATGCCACAAAGGAAATTGTACCGAGGGCTTGTGAGGTGTCCCTCGGAACCAACGGAGATGCTTTCAGGATAAAACTCATCTTAAGGTTTTGCTTCCTGTCTGACAAAAGGCGCATTGTCTCGTGAGCATCGCTTGTCTCGCGCAGCAGGTTTCCACATATGCAGCCGTCCATGAGCACATTTTAGCGTTCATTCACTTTCCGATTCTCCTGCAGAGGGGTTAGATGCAGCGCCCAGCATGCGTCTTCGTTACTCAAGGCACCCTGTAGCTCGTCCATGTGATTTGGGACACGATAGGTGTGTCTTACGTCATTCAGGAAGTCTTCGCTCTTTGATATGTTATTTTAGGTACAGAAAATGGTAGACAGAAAGGATCCGTGCTCTCTTTTTTTTTAGTATTTTAAAATGTTTCTCTCACTTCAAACTTCTGGGCAGACATGTCTTGAGAAATGAGCACTTGAGGTCAGTTTACACAAACCTTTGTATTTTGAATGCCTGAAAGACATGAAAACACATTAGGCGCTTTTAGGATATGTAATAAGATTTTAAAAATCGTGCTAAGCGCGACTATCGCTTCAAACTAACGCCTGCTAAAAAGTGACTTACCTGTATAGTCAATGGGGGGTGGATCATCAGGTTAAGCCCCCATTGGCGTTAATGGGGGAATATCGCTGGATTTCCAGCGATATTCTCGCATTTCGCTGCTATCGCTGGATATTTTAGCACAATGGAGAAAAACGTTGCTAATAGCATGTTTTCGCTGCTAAAATATCCAGCGATAGCCAGCGATAAAAAAAAGTCGCTAACCACGTTTAGCGATAAATATCGCTATTTCTTGCTATTAGGCCCCTACATTTTCTATTAGCACAGAGAATGGAGGAAATTGAACACAAAGTTAATGCCTAAAAATTAAACAGGTTTTTGGGGGATAAGGGTAACCCGATATGTGAACCTAGGGTGATAATGGATATTTTAAGAACAATGGTTCAGGTGTGGCCTAAAAGGTACAAAAGCAAAAGGGGTGACCTAGAGAGGGCACTGTTTTTTACAAATGAAATTAATTCAATAGGGAGCGAGAAAAAGAGTCTGCATAGGGTCCTGTAGGTCACAGGATGACAGATATTTATTTGCACAAATTTCAGTTTTAGGGTGCTCACACAATATGTAAAAGAAAGCGTGGGGTGAAATAGTAATAGTGAATTTTAAAAAGACATCGCATTGACAACAATATAGTTGAACTCCCTAAATGATTTATACAAGTTATGAGGAGTTCATGTTGTAGGGTGGTCGACGGCATTTCAAACCCAATTATTGGGGTTCATCTTCAGGGCAATGGTGAGCTAGTTATCTAGTTAGCTAGGGCATTGGCGGTAAGTCAGAATCAAGGGAAGGAATGAACCTTGATCCAAAGCAATTTGTGTTTAAGGAAAACAACCCGTTATTAGCTGGGTAGTTCCAGAGAACAGTGATCCAAAACGGGAGTTTATTAACAGCCAGAAGAATTTATCATGAGAAATCAATCAGTAATTGGCTGCGCAACTGGGCAGTACAGAGATCCACCTAAGCAGTATCAATTTATTTTTTTAGGCGACAGGGCATTAAATGGGTGGCTGAAGCCCAGCAGCCAGAGACGAAATCCATGCATACTTTTTTGTTTCTTTCATGTTATCCAAATGCTTGAAAGCAACCGGTAATGAAAAAAGCGCTTCTAAGTTACACATCACCAATATCATCCAATTTGTTCTTCGGAGATGTGGTGTCCCCGTCGCGTGAAATGTGAATCACTTTGAGAGGCATGCTGAACTGAAAATAATTTGTAATAGGGAATAGGGAAGGGAAGCCCGGCAAGAGAGCTGTGCTTATTAAAAAACAAGGGAGGGTGAGACAGGCAGGGGGAGCGAGAGTAGAGGAATGTCAACAAGTGCGTGCAGCCACGCTAATTGGAAACATATGGCCCCTGCGTGCCGCTGTTCGCTACCGCAAGGTGGATGCAATTACAAGCACAAGTGCAATAAAAGTGCAGACCAATTCCAAAAGGTCATCTCCTAGAGCAGCACTTGCGCGCTGCGCTGCGCTAGGCTTGACCTAAAAAGCGCAGATCACGAGGTACTCACATTTTCCATGCAAAATTTGGGAAATATCTGTAATGCAGACAGGCACATCCTTGGTTGGAGGAAGGCTTTATCAGTGTTAGTAGCCTGGGGAATAGACCATACGTGAGGCATTGCCACTCAATGTCAGTTTGTTAAATTAAAATGCTCAAACATCAATTTTCTACAAAATGTAATATGGGCCGGGATGCCCGCCTCCCCTTCCACCACCAATCCCAATGGGAGGAGACAGACACAGTTTGAACTTTTGGATGGCAGGGGGGCCTCACGACCCCCCCGGCCGTATTTATTAAAATATGAAACAAAATGTAAAACTTTAAATTAAAAACGTTTCATGTATCATGTACAAATTCAACTTCCATTACATTTGATGAAGACAGGTATTCAGGCTAACCTTAACAAATCTCTAATACAAAGATTTCCTAACCGAGTCTAACATCATGACAAATGCATTATATACGAATTTGTACATCTTAACGTTAGGGGCCAACGGCAAGGTCTTAACCGGTGTCAGATCCCTATCACCAAATTCCCGCTCTCACGTGTGAGTGGCGCATGCGCAGAGGACTTTACCCTCGTAGCCAACTGTAACTTCCCTTGTCGTGGGGGCCCCCTTTCACTCGACGCCATCTTAAGGTCGTCCGAGTTCCCGTGCGGGGTATCCGTAAGAAGGACAGCGTGGACTCCCCCCTTTCCCCGCACTCTCTTCCACCGGAGTGGATATCCGGCCCCCGGGAAATTCTGGGGAGGGGCATATAGCCGTCTCCCCCTGGGAGGGGCCTATGGCCATCTCCCTCTGGGCGACCCATCCGTAATGGGTGCTGCCCCCCATGGGAGGGGCCAATGGCTGCCTTCCCCCCGGGCTCTCCCATCCATAATGGGTGGCGCCCCCCCTAGGAACCTTGAAATCACTGCTCACCGATCATGACCTTACCGCCCGACCGAAGACTAAATAAATATGACAATTAGTTACCTACTAGGGGAAAGAAACCTATGCTTACTCTTGTAGTACAGCTCGATATATCCACTGACTTCAACATTGCTACAAAGGAAAAAAGGTTCTATAGCACAGAACAATCTTTATTGCATACATTCCTTATCATTTCTACAAAGGAAAAAAGGCCTATAAGCAAGTATCCAGTTACATGCATACTCTTGTCATCAATTTAAGATGAAAGCAACGATTCCAACAAAACATGTTTTATTACAATCAAATAGCAACATAGGACTTTGTTCACTCCAAATATTTTGCAACAGAGGCTGGTGGGTGGGTCAAAAAACTGCAGCTTGTTCCCTTGAGGGCTCACGAGCGACGAGTGGTGCAGCCTTCAGAGCGCAGGAACAAGAGGACGCTTACATGGATTCCCGTGCCCTGTTATCCAGCAGCGGGAAGGCGGGGCCGCGCCCCCATCCCGCCCATAGGTACACGGACTTCCGGGCGGGTGTTTAGGACAACCCTTTTAGGCGACGTGGGCGTGCTCCGACCACGCCGCTATGGGCACACCGGCCAGGACACGCCCCCTGCCCGCAACGGTTTCCCGGGGGATCGGGGCATCCATCCATACGTTCGAGGTGACCGAGTGGTCTCCCCTTTCCATATGGGCCGGGATGTTGGCCACCCCTTCCACCACCAATCCCAATGGGAGGAGACAGACACAGTTTGAACTTTTGGAAGGCAGGGGGGCCTCACGACCCCCCGGCCGTATTTATTAAAATATGAAACAAAATGTAAAACTTTAAATTAAAACTTTTCATGTATCATGTACAAATTCAACTTCCATTACATTTGATGAAGACAGGTATTCAGGCTAACCTTAACAAATCTCTAATACAAAGATTTCCTAACCGAGTCTAACATCATGACAAATGCATTGTATACGAATTTGTACATCCTAACGTTAGGGGCCAATGGCAAGGTCTTAACCGGTGTCAGATCCCTATCACCAAATTCCCGCCCTCACGTGTGAGTGGCGCATGCGCAGAGGACTTTACCCTCGTAGCCAACTGTAACTTCCCTTGTCGTGGGGGCCCCCTTTCACTCGACGCCATCTTATGGTCGTCCGAGTTCCCGTGTGGGGTATCCGTAAGAAGGACAGCGTGGACTCCCCCCCTTTCCCCACACTCTCGTCCGCCGGAGCAGATATCCGGCCCCCGGGAAATTCTGGGGAGGGGCATGTAGCCGTCTCCCCCTGGGAGGGGCCTATGGCCGTCTCCCCCTGGGTGACCCATCCGTAATGGGTGCCGCCCCCCGTGGGAGGGGCCAATGGCCGCCTCCCCCCAGGCGCTCCCATCCATAATGGGTGGCGCCCCCCCTAGGGACCTTGAAATCACTGCTCACCGATCATGACCTCACCGCCACAGGCCAGATAGTTGACCGACTATCTGGCCCCCCACACCTCCTATAGGTCATGTCTCCTCAACCCCACTAGCCAAGCTATCATGTCTCCTATCAATAAGTCATTCCTCACCCTGGACAGGTGTACCCCATCATCCGAATAACAGTGATCACCCCAGATGAACCCATGAGATATGCTTTGAAGATGAGCAGAGCGAAACAATTTCTCCATTTTATTGTTGACCCTCTTTACCGAATGGTTCAACGCTGTTGTGGACAAACCACCCCGCCATACCCTCCTCGGAATCATGTGAGACCAGGCTATTGTACATCCCGGGAGCCTTTTTGCTAACCAGCTAACAATAGAAATTATATGCTCAACTAAAGCTCGTCTGCCCAGTCTTACCAAGTCATTGCCCCCAATGTGCACTATGACTACAGATGGCGGTGACCTGTGCCGCCCTAGTAATTCTTCCACAAAACTTTGCAGTCGGTCAATACACAGGCCGCCCTTCCCATGGAAGGACTCCCTGAACCCATATTCCTCAGATGTGTGGATCGCATCACCTGTCTTGAATATGTCCCCGGCACGCCTCACGTATGAGTGGCCCACGACCCAGACCACACGTCTTCCATTCCTTATTCCTGAAGTGGTGGTTAGCTGATACTGGGCCAGTCCCAATTTCCGCCCTGCGTCACAGGCTCGTGAAACTGTAATCCAAACAAAAGACAACAAGCGTGAGTACACTTCATCAGTAACTTACAACATGTGCAGTCGCACGTACCTCTTGAAACAATTCGAAGACCAGCGGCCTAACTGCTTAACATTGTCTGCCTGCAGACCTTGAGCCATAGCTTCTGTAGCGGCCCCTATCCTGAATGAATGGGTCCCAAAATCACTCGGGTTCAAGCCCGCCGCTGCAATTGTGATTGCCAGCACCCTCTGAAACTGAAACCTTGTCAACGGGGTGCCGTCCGTATGTCGCAGCAAGCCCCCCCCCCACGTTGTCAACCTTTGGTTTAGGTAGGCCTCAACATGCCTCACTGGACAACCGGTACTACCTGGAGCGCGCTGCAACACAACGCTATTCCCCTGGGCCTCCTGGTCCGTCTTTGACCTGGCTATCGAGATCAGCAGAGAATCCCCCCTTACTTGGATGTGATCCCTGCGCAGACCTCCTTCCGTATCTCTTTTGTTGGCAGCCACTAGTTCGCTCACCCGCAGGGCCCCATAGAACGCCAATGCGAACGCTGCCCGGAATAGTATAACCTCGCTAGGTGAGGAGCATGTCTCCTCTAGTTTAGCCAGCAAGGAGGTCAACTTGTCAAATCCTATTGGGTGCCTGTTATCCTTTCTGCACCCTTCTAAGCGCCGCCAGCCGCGCAGAGCCTTCCTGACTAGAAAGGAGTCCGTCGGGTCCCTGATCCTATGGAGCTGTGCCATAAATGATATGGCGGCCTTATACCGACTTGCGGTTGCCGTCGACCGGCCTTCCTCATGAAGTGCCACTAAAAATTGGACAAAGGACTCCTCCTGACCCCATCTATGCTCCCCTGCCGGGCCCAAAAAGGTGCAGTACGAGCGGAACGCCCCTTCATAAGCTTTCCTTGTCCTGGGCGCTAAACTGGCTGCCACGAGGTTTTGTAGTCCGGGGCGCCGATTTGCCATAGTGCTTCGGGAAATGGCGCTGCAGCTTGTTCCCTTGAGGGCTCACGAGCGACGAGTGGTGCAGCCTTCACAGCGCAGGAACAAGAGGACGCTTCCCTGGATTCCCGCGCCTTTTATCCAGCAGCGGGAAGGCGGGGCCGCGCCCCCATCCCGCCCATAGGTACACGGACTTCCGGGCCGGTGTTTAGGACAACCCTTTTAGGCGGCGGGGGCGTGCTCCGACCATGCCGCTATGGGCATACCGGCCGGGACACGCCCCCGCCTGCAACGGTTTCCCGGGGGATCGGGGCACCCATCCATACGTTCGGGGTGACCGAGTGGTCTCCCCTTTCCACTGTCGCAAAATCTTGAGCATCAGGTTTGAGCTTGGTGAACTTTTTCATATCCAAGCAGTGAATCTTGCAGGTTCACCGGGCTCACCAGCAGGTTCAGGCAATGTTGTAGTAAACTGGAGGTTATTTTTTTTACTCGGGGATGGTTCGGATAGCTGTATGGATGCAACAAATCTGGCAGTGAGGGAAAGAAAAAACAAAAATTACCCTGCACATCCAGAGGAAAAACTCTCTCGGTGTGGAAGTCATTAGTTGCCTGTTTTTCAATAGCAAACTCTTACTTTCGGAATTTGCTTTTGAAAAGCAAAAGCTTTAGTAAAGTTAGGTGAAAAGGCATCAAAATAGATGGTGGCAATCCACCAAACTTTTTTACCCTTGACAGGAGATTCCATAGTTGTGGTCCTTTCAACCTACAGAGATCATCCTGGGTCGACAGGAATCTCTAAATGTGGCAGATGGTAGTCCATCATGGTGGCCGATGTAATGTCCTCTGCAACCCTGACTTACTGTACACCATCTTGGAAACCCTATATCAGACCCTAAATATTAAGCTTTTTTAAGTTACATTCTGTGAGTTGAGGTTCTGTTTGTTTGTTTTTATATTAATTTCCATTTGTATTTATCTATTCTTTTTCAGGATTCAGTGCTTCTGTTCTTTGTTGGTAATACTGTATTTTTCAATAATTTTTTTAATATATGGCTGTATGAGGTGGATATTGACGTAGTCCAATCTCGAGTGAATGTGAAGAATTTGGCGAGGAAGTTTGATGCATAAATGTTATTTCCTTATCTTAAATCCGAAATGGAGGCTCTACTCCAGGTGCCAACATTACCCATTTGTCATTGAGTTGATGTACTCGATCATTTTTCTAGTGATATTTCTGACTGGCTCAAATGATATGATGGGTGTGCACTTGTGCATGGAAGGGTAACTGCTGATTCCTCTGCTGGTGGTCCAGCTGGCTACAAGTACATTTTAATGCCACACAACACTTCCTGTGGTGCTGTTAAGTGAGAAGTGCTTGCACGTTGCTGGTTGTTCACTCATGTATTTTTGGATAATGTAGAGATTAAGTATGGTCAGGGTGGCCCCAGGACCTGCTGGGGCCACATGTGTCTGGTGCATAGAGGTTAGGAGCAGGACTTCATCGGTCTGCACGTGCTATTGAATATGGCCAGGGTGAGAAAAATGGCGGTTCAGCGTGCTACAAGGATGATTTTCATTGGCTGTCACATGATGAAGATGGCCTGAGTGGTCCTTACACAGATTGATTTGTGTGCACTCTGTACTGTCATTTTGAGATCAACCAGATGCTGCAAACAGAGCGTGCACATAGAAAGTTATTGTTGATGTCAGAGTTTGCTTTGCCATCCGCCTCTCCCATCTTCGTTGGACTGTATGTAGAAAATCCCCTATAAAAAAACATGTTAACATAAAGATTTCCCATGCTAAAATGCATATCTTTGACGATCTATACATTTTGTTTCCTGATCTAATGTTATTAGTAAGTTTGATGCACAAAGTATACAGCACTACACCAGATACTTTACCAAAGTGACTTTGTTGCCATCACCTCTTAATTGCGCAATTCACACATTTAAAGAGGTTACAGTGTTCCCCAAGGAGTGCTAAATTTGAGCCAGTGATTGCCAGTGGGACCCACCAGGACTCATTCTTGGTGACTGGCATTGATTTTGATTCAACAAACTTTGATCCAGAGTAAGAGAAAGAAAGCCACAAAACAAAAGACGAAAAGAAGCAGGAAGAGAAAGAGGCAAACATAGTGTCAAAGGTAGAAAGCAGGAATGAAAAAGAATCTATGCTTCTCAAGCACAATGTAATTTGGCAAACGTGATGTTTATTGTCTCAAGAATGTCTGGGAACAACTGGGACCCTTAGGGCTCAGCTGTAACTTCAGCAGACACCAGGCGCGCAACGCCATTAGGGCTGAAAGGGCTTTAGCCCCCCTCCCCCGTTGTGTCTCAGCCTGGGCTAATACCACTTCCAGGGCACACACATCATTCGTGAGCACTGTGGGCTCGGCCGGGCAGACACTTGACACTTCAACTCGGGCAGACACCTGACACCTTAACTCGGGCAGACACCTGACACCTTAACTCGGCCTCATCTTAGTATTTCACAGGTCTTTAATTAAAATACCATTTACCTGTCAGCCGAGGCTTTTTTTCCCACATCCCTTGCCGTGCCCACTCTGCATATTCCTTCTAAATGTAAATTACATTTGCTGCCACAAAGGATGTCGGAGGACGCATTCAGGATGGTGAAGGTTGGGGCTTTGAGGGAGGAGCTAGGAGTGAGGCACACACCAACTGTCAAATAAAATACTGTACTCAAGGTAACCAACATGTGGGAGGAGACAAAGCCATTCCCTCAGTTATGCTTCTTTGAAGCTCCTTATCTCGCTCTTGCAGGTTTCTTTCCGTATCTGCTTTCTCCCATTTGTCACAACTTTACATCTTTCTCTTCCCCCTTTTGTGTTTTTCAGACTTGTGGTCTGAAACAATTTCTAAAGAGGAAAAATAAGTGCAGGACACCAAAAATGAGTGAAAGTAACTTTCACTTACAACCGCCAGCTTTAATTAAGCACAGCCACCAAGCCTAATATGTTGAGACCTGCATATAAGAGCAGGCTCACCCATGAATATTTTGCAACATCTCATTGCGTAACTAAAATTGTAACTTCAGTGACAATGGGTCAAGAGCATCTTCTGCACTTGAAATGACAAATATTTCAGAAGCTGATAGTCCTGCCACAAAATGAATCCGTGAATTGATAAAAGGGGTGTTGTTAATATGCTTTTTAAGGAACACTGTCAATTCTTCAAAAACATGTTTGTCATAATATCAGGTTTATCCAATGTGTTTAAATTTGCACAGTTTGTCACTTCTTTCTCTAATATTGTCTATGAGGATAGCTCTGACCCCATTTCTGGAAATGCTTGTCCTGCCCTATTGGCGGAAGTGTTAGCCCCCTCCAAAGTTCGGGTCTAGTTGCGCCCCTGGCTGGCACCAGATCACTCATGTAAACCACTCCCTAATGCCCAAAATTTGCCCATTAAGCATGGGCGGAAAATCCGTTCCGCTCGCGGATTTTCAGTAAATTCGCAAACCACGAGATTCGCGAACTTCCCGCAAAATCCGCGAACGGAACGGATTGTGTCAAAAGTTCAAGCTGACTTTTGTAACTCTTTTATAATGGTGCCGGCAAGCTGCCAGAGCCATTTTAAAATAGTTACAAAAGTCAGCTTCAATAGGAAGCTCTAATAGATAAAGTAAAGCAGGTGCTGCTCAAATTCAGTTACACAATCATTAATCACCCCAAACTTGGGGTGATTAATGATTGTGTAACTTAATTTGACCTTCAACTGGAGCACCTGCTTTACTTTATCTATTAGTGCTTCCTGTTGAAGCTATTTCTAGCTATTTTAGAATGGCGCTGGCAGCTTGCTGGCGCCATTCTAAGTGGGGCTGAGGGCAGAACGGCACAAAAGTGGGACAGAGGGCAGAAGGGGACAAAAAATGAGTGGGGCAGAGGGCAGAAGGGCACAGAATCGAGTGGTACAGAGGGCGGATGGGCATAAAAAACGAGAGGGTGGCAGTGATTAAGCAGGCAAAAAAAAAACCTCGCGAAATTGCAAAGCGCCTCGCGAACACCCGCGAACACGCAAAGCGCCTCTCGAACACTCGCAAACATGCAAAAACAAAAAAATCCGCAAATTCGCGCGAATTCGTGAATTTTGCAGATTGCCAATTCGCAAATCCGCAAATTCGCGAATGGCGAATTCGCAAAATTCGCCCATGCTTAGTGCCCATTAACTGCCCTTTCAGGTTCCACACAGCTTGAGGAGGATTTCAGAAGGTATTACATTGATACAAGGAAAGTTAGGGTGACAGAGAACGTCATCCACTCAAAAGTGTTTGTTTAAAAAACATACATTCGTTCATGCATGTTGCAGCCATATTATTTCAAATACCAGAACAAACTGTTGTTTTTATAGGCAGATTTCTCTGCTCGATTTAAGAAATGTCTTTAAATGTTGGCCTAGTTCACACTGGTAGAATAGAAACAGATTGTAAAGACAATTGTCATGGTGATATGAAAGAAGAGGTGCATCATTAGAATCAAATATATGAAAAGCGTATTACTAATGGTACTACATTTTGCTGTACTGTATGCCATTCAGAGGGCATTTGAAGATTGGCTGTGGGCTATAATTTACCATATATGAGAGATGTTGGTACGTCATGTGAGGGTTGGAGGCGTGCTGCAGTCACGGAGCACTGAATTCTTAGCAGCATATCAGCCTAAAGTGCTGCAGAAAAGTGTGAGAACAGCAATGTTGTCCCTGTGGGTACCCACCATCTATTTTGGAGTAGACTGCACCACACAGTTTTGTGTTTGGAAAGAGCCAGGTTTTTAATGCTCTCTGAAATTCAAGTTGGTTGTCATTCACTATTTTTCATGGAGAAATATGGTTTCAGGGCTTGGCCATCTGGACTTAGAAAAAGCTTCCACCAGTACAAGAATTTTTGAGTGAAGTGTTGATCAAGGGAGGGAATAACATGGGGCCATATTATCAAAAAAGGGCGATACATTATTGTCGCTTTTATCGGCAGGAAACTGCCGCTAAAGTGGCGATAATGGGCTTGATAATATGGCCTTGTGAATTCCCATAGAAGCCCAGGTTAACACCAGAACCTGGGCTTCTATGGGAATTCACAAGGCCGTATTATCAAGCCCATTATCGCCACTTTAGCGGCAGTTTCCTGCCGATAAAAGCGGATATAATGCATCGCCTTTTCTTGATAATATGGCCCCATGGGGTGTTAAAATCTAGTATGTAGATAGGTATGGAGATTATGTTGAAGGAGGCGTGGTTCAGTGCTGTGGATGGCTTAGTGTGCGAAACACAATGCTTTTAAGGTGATACATCTCACATTAGGCAGCCATTGCAAAGACTGCAACGCTGATGAAATTATGAGTCCAGATATATAGGTGTTGTGTTGCAGTAATGTTGCAGCTGCATCTTCTAAATGTACTCTCTAAAGCCAATAGACAGGTCTTCGAAGTACAGTTCATTGACAAACTTTAGACTACAAGCACTATGGCATTGGTAGCATGTACTCCTCCACAGAAGCCTATTTAAGGAAATATTTGCATAATGTAGCAAACACTTAGGGTAACTTGATATAAGTGTGGTCTAATGGAAATATTGTAGTTCATAATTGTCTCATATTCCTTAACTGTGTTGAGGGGTTTGATGTAGACCTAGTTGTTGGAGGTAGATGCTGGAGGTTTGATAGTTGGCCCATTTACTGCGTGTCAATATCTCAATCTTAGACATAATTTACTTGAAGTAGGTAGTTATCACCAAGTGGTCAACAATTTTAAGCACTGGATGATGGCACAGGAGTTGTGATCTTCTGTGTTTGCAAGCTATAGAATGATTTGTGTGTCACCAGTGAAGTTGTAGCAGTTTAAGGTGAAGATTATGTCAGTTAGAGGGCTCAGGTGCATGTTGAAGAGAAGGGAGGGGATGGTGCAGCATTAATGGACTCCAGCTGTGGGTGAGAATGTTGTAGAGGTGAAGGGATGGTGATACTGATGACAAAAGGAGGAGCCTATCAATTAGGAATATGAATGTGTACCGCAAACAATACAAGATGTCAAAGTCACAAACTATTCCCCTAAGGATGTCAGACAATATTTCCCGTCAATTCTATCACAGACACTCTCAGTGATTGCCAATTTTGGTTATCTCTGCGTTAAGAGTTATATGCCAGAATATTGAGGACTAAAATATATATATATTTTTTTGTGTCCTCATTTCCACCATGGTATAAGAAAGCCATATAGAACAAACCATAAGTCATCTGTCTCAGTATTATAACTGGAAGGGATCTAACGTGAAAGGGGGACCAAGCATCCCTCAGCTGTCTCTGGTTGGTCGCAATCTTGCCTACCATTGGGGGGCCCTACAGCGAGGCCAGGGCCGGGTTATGACCGGATATCTGTGCAAAAAAGAATAGGCACCATAGTAGTGTAGTCATTGGACCCGGGGAAGAAAAAAAAAAAAAAACGGAATTTTTATTGTGCCCAAACAAGCATGTGCCAAAAAGCTCTTTTACTTAGATTCCCCGGTCTAGCAAGGTCGATTTGTGCCGTCTGCAGACAAGAGGCCAGCCAATCTCCATGGGAAGGGGGGAAGGGGTCCTTCCACCTCCTACATATCTCCCTCCTTGCTAAGAGGACCGTATAAAACACTAAACTTCTGGCTGCATTCTGTGATCCTATCAAGATCCCAAAAATCACTAAAGATACATCAAAAGTGACAGGGTAGCCCAATGACACTGTAAGAGTATTACCTATGGCTTCCCAAAATTTAGCAACCCGAGGACATTCAAAAAACATAAGATTGTCTGATGCTGCTTGCAGCCCACACCTTGCACATGTCACTGAATTACCTATAACAACTTTAGATAGTCTCTGGGGAGAGTAATACTGCCTATGGAGGGTATAGAGATGGTTCCTTCGAAGCCAAGAAGGCTTTACTATACTTTTTGCGAGCTCACATGAAGTGGACCAAAGCTGTTGCACGTCCTGGTCAGTTATTAATGCACCCCACAACTGGGTAGGTAACTTGAACTCCCCATCCGATTCCTGAACTAAAAGTTTATACCATTGTGAGATCTCGCTTTTAGTCGGGCCGATGTTCACTAAATTGGTAATTAATTGACTATACCCTCCAAGGGGGAACCTATTTCTTTTGGATGGTGTAATTTTATAGGTCTGCGTCCAGCTACTCATTTGTAGGTATTTAAACCTCGAAATAGTTGGACCTATCCTATTCTGGAGGTGCTCCCATGAAAGCAGGTCCCCTTCATAAAAGAGGTCTCCCCATACTTCAAGGCCAGCCTCTTTTAAAGGCATGGCTAGGATATCTTCTAGCCAGGCTGGGCTTTCAGGTAACCCCCAAAGCAGTGTTTTATCGCAAAAGTACCCCTGCTTGATTGAGTTTGTTACCTCACACCACATTTTAGCCAGTCCATAGAGGACCTTCAGGTTAACTTTTTTTTTTAATTTCGGGTTGCCAAATTTAAATAGATAACCCGACTGGCAGAGACCTTCCCCCTCCAACATGGCAGAAAACATTAAGCCTACCCCAGAGTCTGTAGGCCTTTTTAATAGCATTCAAGTATGAGACAGCGGAAACGCCCAAGCATATAATTTCAAGTCTGGGGCAGCTAAGCCCCCCTTCTCCCAACGCCTCCTCAGCTTCTTCCAAGCTATTCTAGGTAATTGTTTGTTCCAAATAAAGGAGGTGATTTCTGACTGTAATTTGGATATATATGTCTGGTCAAAATAAAGGGGAATAGTGTTAAAAAGAAATGAAATTTTAGGCAAGATCAACATTTTAATCAAGTTTACTCTCCCTATCAAAGACAATTGAAAGTGAAACCATGATTGCATTAACCTCCTACATTCTTTAGCGACTGCTGTGAAGTTTACTGTAGCAAGTTTATTAATATCCTTTATTATATTCAGGCCCAGATAGCGCATTGATTCACCCGCCTGTACTACCAATGCACTCGCATCATCGTTCCAGACCAACATCTCTGTCTTTGATGTGTTAATCTGGTAACCTGTTATCCGACCAAACCCCCGGGCCATTTCGAATATTACAGGGAGAGCAGTAGTTACGTCTGATGTGAGGATGAGGAGGTCATCGGCATAAAGGGCCACCTTCCTCTCCCACCCTCTGTGACAAAAAGGTCTGATGGCAATCTTTCTCCTCAGTTGTTGCGCAAGAGGTTCGATGTAAAAGTCAAACAGTAGGGGGGGAGAGCGGGCACCACTGCTGTGTCCCTCTAGTTATTGAAAAGGGGTCTGATAGCTCCCCATTTATCAACATGCTCGCCACTGGGCTACCATACAGCAGCCGGACTGCCCGGCAAAATCCCTCACCCACACCAAACTTGGCCAAGGCCCCGGACAGGTATACCCAATTGACCCTGTCGAAGGCCTTAGTTGCGTCTAACGTGAGAGCGGTCAAGGGCAAGTTTTGTGCCACTGCTATATCAATTGCGCCTATTAAGTCATACGTCAATTCGTATAACTGTCGCCCCTTTACAAACCCTTTTTGATCCGCATGAAGGACCGATGGAGCTACCAGAGCCAACCTAGAGGCCAATACTGTGGTAAAGATCTTATAGTCCACATTTAGAATTGATATTGGCCTATAGGATTCACAGGCAACCTTAGGTTTCCCAGGTTTCAGAATGAGCGTTATTGATGCACTATCCCATGATGAAGGAGGGGTATATCCTTCCAAGAGAATCTGATTAAAAAGCTTGGTGAGAAAGGGGACTATCTCAGCCTCTAAGCTTCTATAGATTTCTGCAGGTAGCCCATCGGGCCCTGCAGCCTTCCCCTTCTTGCATTTTTTTAGAGCGGCCCTAACCTCTTCTTCAGTGATTGTACTATCCAAGAATCGGGACTGTTCATACGCAAGACAGGGTAAATCCACTTGCCTTAACCACTCCTCGACCTCTTCTGGCCGAGTGCCAATGTCCTCCTTATAGATGGATTCAAAAAATTGCCTAAAGGCCTTCCTGATTTCAACATCTGATGAGAAGGAGTTATTACCCACGGTGATAAGGTCTATATTGTTCCGGACCTGATCTACTTTGGTTTTCCAGGCAAGTAGTTTGCCTGCACCCTCGCTATACTCAAAATGAGCCAACTTGCTTGCCTCCCATCTCTGCTGTAATCTGAGATTCAGTACTGAACCTAAACTGGCTTTCAAAGTCGCCATTTCCTTTCGTTGACTGTCTATGATGGACTCATCCGCCCCGGTACTAGAATCAATGAGACTTTGGAGGTTGATAATCCCTTTTTCAATGGTAGAGATTTGCTCCTTATACTGCTTCCTTTTATAGGATATTTTCCCTGTTATAAGACCTCTCAGAAATGCTTTAAACGAGTCCCAGATGATCCGCGTGGTCGCTGAATCTTTGTTAATTAGGAAAAAGTTATGTGTCTCTAAATTGAGGTAAGCCGTATCATCTGGAGAAGAGAGAAGTGATCGGTCAAAGGACCATATAGCGAGCAATCTCTCCGTACCTTGAGCAAGTTCCATTACTACTGCCGAATGATCGGAAAGATGTATTGGTAGATATTCATTGGATCTAACATGCTCAATCAGCCTCAGACTAATTAAAATAAAGTCAATCCTTGACTGGTGCTTATATTTATAGTTCCGGAAAGACACCCCTTGCTGACGACCAGACCTTTCTCTCCATATGTTCAAGTAGCCGTATGTTTTCATTGCAGAATGTAGCACGGACCTAGATTTAGATGAAGCTAAAGATCGACTATTAGGAGATTTGTCCAACACAGGGTCCAACACGATGTTAAAGTCGCCAGCGATGATGGTTGGCTCTGGAAAGGAAAGCAGATGAGAAAACATAGCCTCCAATGTAGCCGGATCATCCTGATTAGGGCCGTAGTAACCCAAGACTGTAATTTGAGAACCTGCTATTACCACATATGCGATGGCCCATCTGCCACCTGGGTCCACCACTTGAGATTTCAGTCTGGCTTTAGCCCCTTTTTTGAAGATTATAGAGACACCTCTGGTGTTAGTGGTCTGGGTAGTTGAAACTGCGAAGTCTATCCATCTATTTCTTTTAATCAAGTCTAGCATTTCTATTTGCGTTAAGTGAGTCTCCTGGAGTATAATGACCTGCCCCTCTGTGTCTGGCAAATATTGCATAATTTTATTTACCCTAGGTTTTGTGCGCAGGCCATTAACATTCCAGGAGAAGTATTTTATATCACCCATCTTTATCATTGAAAACCCACTGAGGAGAGGAACAAACAAATAAGGCTAATCCAATCAATTGTTGCACAAATTTCTTTCCAAAAAACTGCAAATTCCCTTCCTTTCTAACATATCTTGGTTTACTGAGGACTTTTTTCCTTTTTTCCAACCCCCCACCACCTGTCCTACCTAAGTGACCCCCCAAACCCTCCACCCAACCCCTGGAAAACCCTTGCGATATCTAACCGGATCGATGTCCAGTTGATAATGCCCCTCCGTGAACTCCCGGAGAAATATGCCCACCATTAAACGTGAAAAAAGATTAAATCAAATAGTAATATTGAATCATTATATTTCCCTTCCTAAAGGCTTTGCAATAACAGTACCCCAGATACAAATATCACCAGAGAAAGAGATAAGGCCGCAAAATGTTAGGGCAATTATCGCTAAACCTTAGTATTTGAAAAGTTAAGCAACTCTCTAATCAGCTATCTAAGCTAGACTTCATACTTTATTTTTACTGCCCATCTGCAACAAAAGGTCATCTGCTGCCTGTACTGACCTGATGTTAGTCATCTTGTTGTTATACATAATTTTCATGGCAGCTGGGAACGTTAGTTGGGCTGTGGACCCCAACGCCCTGAAGGCCTCCAGACGCCTCCCAAATTCCCATTGTTTCTCTAAGGTTATTCTGGAGAGGTCCGACCTTATTAAGAAAGTAAACCCCTTCCCAGCAAGAGATTTCTGCTTAAGCGCCAGATTGAGAATTTGCTCTTTCAAAACATATGTGTGAAAGTTAACTAGTATTTTGCGAGGCTTTGATCTCTGGGGGCTGCGTTTAAAGGGATCCCGATGTACTCTTTGGATATCCAATGCTAGATCTTCCAATGACTGCTCAAGCTTCAAGGACTCCTTCAACAAGACTGTTATAAATTGCTTTATGTCAGAGCCCTCTGAACCTTCTGGTACGTTCAAAATGCGAAGATTCCCCCTCCTTGCGTTGTTTTCTAATGTTTCCATTCTTTCACTCAATGCTTGATCCTCTCTAGAGAGCTTCTGGATGTCAACTTTCGCTTGGTCCACATAAATAGATAGTGATGCCGTTGTCTCTTCAAGGACCCCAGTTCTAATGGTGAGCCCGTCGATTTTATTATTGAGGGACTCACAGTACGCTCTTATTTCGGCTTGATTCGCAGAAGACTCTGCAAAACCCCTTCTAATTTCCACTGTCAGAGCAGAAAACATGGCCATTATAGAAGCCGGAGTTATGTCATCCTTGGCCTCGGATTTGGTTTGATCCGTGGAACTTTCAGTGGGGCCCTCAGCTTGGCCCGCAAGGCCCCCTCCATCAGTAGATT
Organism: Lissotriton vulgaris; assembly: GCF_964263255.1. Taxonomy (NCBI): domain Eukaryota; kingdom Metazoa; phylum Chordata; class Amphibia; order Caudata; family Salamandridae; genus Lissotriton; species Lissotriton vulgaris. The sequence continues at coordinate 294,707,242 of NC_141693.1, forward strand.
CCCCTCCTTTAGTGCCACTAGCTGCCGTGACAGTCAAATCCATTACCACTACATCTCCTGAAGGGGTGGCCGGTAACGTTCCCAGCTCTAACTCCACCCGAGCTGGAGAAGACAATGACCCCAGATGCTTTTCCTGGCTCGGCAGACTCTCTTGTGTAGGTTGGGCATCCCCCCACCTCCGAGAGCCAACATACAGGCCTCGTGCTCTATAACCTTTACTTCTGCTCCTTCTTGCTCAACAGCACCATGCCCAGATAGAGAAGATACTATGTCCAATGCCTCTGCTGGGGGGGAGGCCTCCACAGATGCCATATCTTGATCCTCTGTGAGATGTAGTATCTGGGGAACAACTTTGAAATACGAGCGTAAGGAGGGAGTAATTTTAGAATCTTTCACTGATGCAGTAATGGATGTTTTTGATTTTGACTTAATTTTTGAAGTGTGTTTAGTGCCTCTGCATTTAACCTCTGTATTTAAATAGGAAGAGGATTTTTTTTTATTTACCACCTCTGCGGTACAGTCAACCTCTCCACTAGATAAACCTGGATCCCCTCCCTTCGCCTCAAACAAGACAGCTTTTTTCTTCCGTCCTCTCTTGCCGTACCCCTTACTCAGGGTGGGTGGCCCCTTTCCAGATGTGTCAGGGGCAACTGCCGTCTCTGATGCCCCCACTTGCCCTGACAGTATAACAGAGAGAGGGTCTAATGTATCCAGAACCGCCTTACCTCTCTTTCCTGGAGATGACCCCTCCACTATATCCGCCTCTGATGTTAATAAGTTGGAGTGATCTTGTCTTACCTGAGGGCTTGCATCCCCTGGGGTGCCGCGCAAATTTATATCCGAGGAACCAACGCGAAAAGGCTGCCCCAGACTCTGCAATACCCTCCCTCTCCTCAGCTCCAGCGCTGCTAACCAGACACGTAGCTGTGGTGTTTTCCTCTTCTTTTCTGCTGGATCCTGTGAAGATCTCTGTTGGTTACGGACAATGTGATGATCGGGGATCCTCTGTGGAAAGCGGTGCACGTCCTCCTCTTCTTTAACCTTAATCCCGCCAAGGCTGACCAGACCGTCTACGCCCTCCTCAAGGATTACATCCGATAATACCTCCTCGCATGATGGTGTCCGCAGCAGGCGTGAGGGATGATACAGAGACCCCCGCCACCAAACTCCACACCGGGCTCCACACCCAGCCGTACAGCAGAAGCCACAAACACAAAGACAAGCACAGCGGCAGTCGGTGAGGACAAAAAGGCATCGACCTGTCCGTTCGCAACCGACACTCACTCCGCCCTCTACTGCCGCTCCGCATAGGAGGTGAAAGCGGACTGCTGAACACGTCCCGTCTGATATCGAGAGACGGCACTGCATTACCGGGATCACAAAGTAAGCTTCAGTCTTCTACTTCGGGGAAAGCAGTAGAAGTTTTTAGGCTCAGGGAGGTTATCTTAATACCACCAATGTTTTCCTCTCCATTTTGAGTCTTTTACGTGGCGATGTGGCAAATCTCACGGGAGTTCTTTCCGGAGCACCGTGACCTCTTAACCAGCAGCCGTCATGTTTTCCAATACCAAATGTAAAAAAGGAGGACTAAAATATTGTGCTATAAAATACTGTTGCCAGAATATCCACTACAAAAATGTTGCTATCTAGGTAAGTGTGGATATACAAGTCAAAACTATAAATCTATGTACCTTATCACCGAGATACATAGATGTGGAGCTAAGTATAGCAAATTACCGAGATACACTTACCTTCACGATATTTTTTTAAATTGATGATCTGGGTATGAAACCTTTCGTAGTGTGATGTTTCAAATGCAGTATCCTATAGTTTACTCCTATGACATATCTTTAATGAACAATACCTAAATTGGAATCAGAGATTAAGTTGCAGGATAACTATTAAAAACAACAAATAGATCAAGTGTCCTAAAACTCAAAGGAATCTCTGATGTATTTTTTACCAATCTGTCTTTTGCAAATTTTGATACAAATTGTGAGAAATTGGATTCTTGGTTGGGGTTTTGGGGTAATTGGGAGACCCCACCAAGTAATAATGTCACTTTTCTGTATCAGCTCCTTTGCTCAGTCCTGGGTAGCAGTCGGCCTAATTTAAAAGGAAAACAAGTATAAAGAATTTATCAGTGCATTTACAGTCAATAAGTAAAAAACATAACACTTTTAAAATCCCACTGCAATTTTAAAAACCGGTATAAATGTTTATCATTAAATAAACTCAAAAACGACAATAATCTGATGATAGGGATCAAAGTTCTGATTTTTGCAAGATTTTTTATAAATCATTGCTTATCGCTTCAAAATGTTTTTACAAATTTGTCCACCACGAATGCTCTTAGAATCTTCTCTGGTTCTTTGGCTTGTCAACGGTGAGATTGACAGGGTCCTTAGTAGCTTGAGGCCAGCGTTGGGCTCATCGTTGATGGCTTGGCGTAGTCGCGCAGTCCGGTAAAGTCATGGTTTTTAACAACATTCAAGGCTATCAACTAACCGGCAAGTACCGGTAGTCTATGAGCATCAGACTCTATGCTCAAAAAATGTCACCTTTTGCCTTTGGCTTGCAAGTTGTAGTTCTGGGGTGAGAAAGAGTGTGTTCTAGCACCAGCCAGGGATCAAGGACCTGAGAGGCACCTCTTGGGGGCTAGGATTCGATCACGTGGCTACACTACTAGAGTCCAAGGCAAGTCCAAACTCTACTGACCAGTTGGGTACTTTGCAGGTGCAGGCCTCTTGACCTTTTATGCAGGGCCGGACTGGGAACAGAAACTGGCCCTGGCAAACTGCTCAGCTGCCCCCACCCCCCCCTCCGTGATTGGAAGTGCAGCCGAGCAGTTTGCGAGTGTCGGTTTCGGCCGATTTTGTTACCGGGGGCCGATATTGCCGACCCCCGTAACAAAAACGGCCCCCAGAGGCCTAAAACCAGCCCCCACCCTTGCGGCCTACCGGGGAAACGCCTGGTGCCCGCTATGGCCAGTCCGGCCCTGCTTTTATGTCCCTGAAGCTCAACAGGAGGCTATTCAACTAGCCAATGGAGTTCTCTCACTGGTCCTTGACATGAGTGAGAGCAGGTCCAGCCCTTTGGGTTTCTCTCCACAAAGTCAACCGCAACTGCAGATCTTCTCCTTTCTGAAGTCCTGTCTTGGTTCAGTAGGCTCAGTTTTTCTTACTGCACCCTTTCCTTCTGAGATCCATATATTCAGCAGGTGCAGACCTTTTTCTGTTCATTCTGAGGCCAGTAGTGTTCTGAAGCAAGGGTTGCCACTTTTATGCCAATTTTGAGTTTGTGGATGTGGAGGATAATGGGGCTACAATTCCCACGGACCAACCCTACCCACTCTTAAATAATTTCCTATAGGAATGGCACTAAACAATCCCACAGTGCATCTCTGTGCTAAAATACAGAGGGGCAGATTTACAAGCCTCTAGCTCCACTTTTGCGTCACTTTCAACATGGGAAAAGTGATGCAAAAGTGGCGCAAGGGGTTGGTAAATCTGCCCCAAAATGTTAGAACCCTTCCTCCCTGGGTAAGATCTATGCTGAAATGTGTCCAGTACAATTAGACACCCATCCTGTAAAAACGGTTCTGTAGTGGGTTTCGCCCTCTTGGAAAGATGCCGGTCTGTCTACCTGCGCAAAGGAGAGGGCAAGCTCAGGTGTGTTCTGCATTTGCCTCGCAGAGGCAGTAGCCCTTTGAAGCTAGAACATCTGTGGCCAGCAGTCGCCACTCTCTGGCTGTCCTGTCAGGAGGAGGTCACACCCCCGTGACTCTTCCTCTTGCTGATACAACACGCAGGTATTCACTCGCCTCTCTGCCCCCTTTACCCACAGGTGCCTATACCCAGGCTTATACCGTCATCTCTACAATTCCCCAACTATTTCTGCTGGGAATCTCATATTATTGGTAAGCGCCGTCCGCTCACACCGCACAATTTAATTGTCACTAATCATTCACTGTCGTAACCCCCTGCATTCCAGACAGGGTTCCCGGCCCGGACCTTCAATTTACTGCGGTGGGTCCGCTGCAGAGCCTGCCCTCATTAATGGGGTAAACTGATAGCCTTGATCTTCCAGTAATCTGATAATCTCTCTCTTGGCCATTATATACTTATATGGCCCCCTCCTGTCACTAGGTACTGGGGGAGCTCGTATTAACTACGGTCGTCATTTGAACCTCCTGCAGTCACCAGAGGTCAACGCATGGTTGCTCCTCCCTTAGCCAGCCTAGGTAACTGTACCCAAATGGTTCCTTCTCGCCATAGTCCATTATTCCAACTACCCCGTTTTTGTCCCCTTAATGCATGGACCACACGTTTTTTTCTTGGACAGGCACAGATATACATGTCAGTCCCTATGCTGATACAATGTGTTTTATATCACTTGCGTCACGTGTGACACAACTCAATTGTGCCTTATTGACACTTGTGCCGTTATGAATGGCACTGATCACTGAACACTTGTGCCTTATTGACAATTGCGCCGTTAGGACAGGCACTGACCACTGGCATTCACCTACTTGGTAGAGGCCAGGTGTCTAATTTATGTTTTTTATATGTTTTTGTCTTTCCCTTGTATTAACAGGCCTTTTCACTCGGGCAATACACTGGTTGTCCTGATGATGATCCTTGATTTAGACAGGATCGAAACGCCGTCGACAGTAAATGTAGTCCAAACATTAGTTCACTATTATGTGCCAGAATTGTGTTTTTTCTACGTGAGTGAAGCTTAACTAACTCCATCTAAATTCTAGCTGCTCACGTTCTGAAAATTGCCTGAGAAACTCCCTTGTACATTGTATATTGTTTTGTCTAGCCTTGTCGGATACAGGACTGTGTCCCACTGTATATGTGTGCTTGGTATCATTTTCATTACCTTATTGATTAAATTTGAGGTTCGGCTGAACTTCTTTTCTATTATAGCGCAGACTGTGGCCTATAATTATTTAACATTTCACCTCCCCCTTGTAAGGACTGTTGTTGCTTACTAATACTGATACCCTTGGTCCTTGTTTACCGAGTGGGTTCCCTTGTTTCCTTAATAACCCCTCCTCTCTCCAGCAGACCTTTTGTTCTCCTTTTCTGTGAGCCATTCACACCTCCTGGCAGGAGGGCAGCAGGCCTGTCTCAGGTGACAACCGCAATTCTGAATCAGAAACAGCTACTAGAACTTTGGAGCAAGAAAGCAGCGAGTTTCTAAAGTGACCTTTACATTAACAGTTACTTTAAATCTGACTGCAGCATTAGGCCAGGTTTAATGTACCAATTTGCAACATTGAAGTACTATATTTGGTTGTCTTAAATGTAAATTAGCTCTTGGCGGTTAGGCTAGTGAGAATCCATGTCCCTTGGGCTCAACGTCAGTGGCAGTTCCTCAGCAAATACGTCTAATTGTTCCTTACAGTGAGACATATCCAGTAGCCATTGTTTGAGCTTAGGCACCGATCTCTTACCCCAGGGTACGGCCACTCTACCTTTTACCAATAGCAGTGACTTCGCTAAAAATTTACAATTTGTTGGTCGTGGCTGTTTAACTCAGCCAAGTTAACATATCTGGGGGGTGCAGACTATGTGTTCCAGTGCACTGGCTGACAGGTCTGTTGCCAACCGTATCCAGAACTGCTGAACCGGGGCGCACAGTCAGGCCAAATGAATGAAGTCCGCTTCTAGTGCCCCACATCTCAAACAGTTTGTGTCTCCCCACAGCCCATATCGAAACAGTCTGCCAGTAGTGTAATACATCTGCTGCGGTATTTGAAGTGGATGATATGCAAATTCCAATTGGGTATAAGCATTCTAGTCAGTGTGCAGACAAATGAGTGTACATCAAGGACGGCATTCCATCTGTCCAATGCCGGGTTTTGGGCTGACTCTCTATCCCTTTGAGATGCATTATACAATCTCATAATGAGCTTTCTGCATGTGAGGCTCCCTAGCAAAATTTGGAGTGCTTCGAGTGCAAGGGGTTCTGCCAGGAAAGAAGAATATAGCTTCCTCATAGCTGCCCTGCGGCGATAGGATGTGAATGTCAGCAGCGGTGTCTGGTGTTGTGTGCATTAGACGCCTAACAAAGAAATAAATAGTTCTTCTGGGACACATCCCTGGAGTTCTGTAGCCCTGTTTTCACAAAAATGGCAAGTGTACCTACTTCATAGGTGTCTGATATGGCAAGATGGAAATTCAGGGGGAGCCCAGGGGCATACAAAGGTAGCTTCTTGATTTGTGTGCCTAATGTTCTCCATGCATTTGTGATACAGTAAATAGTATTAATTTTCCCTCTATGCACATATGCACTTCGGTGCAGCAAGGTGGCATTGAGTGGAATGCCATGTGCTTCATTGGCCTCCACTGCCAATTGTGGTGTGTACGCATGTGGACTATACCAATAGTATGCAAATTGTGCCTGGGCACACCGGTAATAGAGATATAAGTCTAGTGGACCGAAACCTCCTTGTGCATATGGGAGTGTCAGTATGTCCCAGCTGATCCTAGGCTGTTTTACTGTCCAAGCTAATGTGATCATATGCAACTGGGCAGTTTTGAAGAAGTGTTGCAACAGCACTATTGGAATGTTAGTAAAAAGGTATAGTAATCTGGGGAGCACTATCATCTTCATGATCGCCATTCTGTCTGCATGAGTGAACGGCTTACCGGACCATGTGGTCACCTGCTCCTCAAGCTTCATCACTGCCCTCCCATAGTTCTCACAGATCACCAGGTCTGAGTCCGTGTTGATCCAGACACCTAAATATTTAACAGAGTCTGCACTTCATTCCATGGGGAAGTCCAGTGGGTGCGGTTGTTGGAGGCAAGGAAAATAGAACTGATTTTGTCCAGTTGATACTGAGGCCGGAGTACCACTCAAAATGTGTATATTCTCAGAGTATGGGTGCTAGTATAGTGTGGGGTTGTGGTCGACCAACCCCATATTGCCCTCATAGAGGGAGACACTGATGGGAGGCAGCCGAAAGCGCAGCACAGAATCCATGTGCCTCTGATGTACCACGAACTATAAGGGTTCAAGAGCAAGTGTGAACAAAATTCTGGACAAGGGGTATTCCTGTTGCGTGCCCCTGTACACTGGCAGCAGCTCCAATGTGTGCCCATTGACACACACCCTTGCCACTGGGTTGGTGTGCAGCAAGCTCACCCATCTGAGAAAAGCCTTAGGCATCCCCAGGCAACTCAGTACTGTGAACATATGCGTCCACTCGATGGAGCCAAATGCTTTTGCGGCATCCAGCAGTATCACTTCTGCCGCCATGGATGAGTCAAGCTGGTGTAGCAGCATGAAAAGCATTAGCAAATTGTGTGTTATGGAGCGAGTAGATATAAAACCAGATTGGTCCGGCAGGACCAGATTCGTCAACAGTGGTTGGAGCCTAGAGCACAGTGTTCATCAGTGATGGCAATTGGTAGGACTTGCAGTACTCAGGTTGCTTTTCAGGCTTTATTAACATGATAATGATGGCTTCATGGAGAGAGGGGGGAAGTACTTAGCTAGTATATGCCTCTTCATACATTGCATGAAGGTGCAGTACCAGCAGGTCGGCATATTGTTTATAAAATTCGCCCATCAGGCCGCCTTGGCCTGGTGCCTTGCCATTGGGAAGTGAGTGTATATCATCCCGTACCTCTTGTTCTGTGGCAGGCTGTACAAGATATTCTTGCTGGTATAGGGATAGCCATGCCTGGGCCACATCATCCAGGTACTCAGTGATCTCTGCCATTGTGGCCGCGCCACAGGTGGTATAGAGACTCATTTAGAAGTCTGAGAAGGCAGATAAAATTGCTGGTGTGCTATGTCTGTCTTCCCCCACAAAGTCAGTGATTTTGACAATGTGGCTAGGTGCCCAGTCTGACTTCAGTCTAGTGGCCAGGCTACATCCCGGGAAGCTTCCCTCCCCATACGTCCTCACCACATGGTGCCTAGTGAGGTGTTGCAGCTCACTCTCAAGTCATGGACCGGTGAGGCGACCGTACCCTCCCGCTTGTCATGGTTACGTAATCTCCATATGTCTACTAGTCCATACTGCTCCATGCCCTTACCCAGGATCCTGGTGGATTGTTTTCCATCACAATACACTTGTGCTGATCTATCCCGCAGTGTATGTATTCAGGTCATCGCCCCATATAAAGGCAGTAGGACGCAGGGAGTGCAATCTGTTCAATAGTTGTGTGTAAAAGTTGGGGCCATCCGTGTTTGGCCCCATAAGTGTTCACTAGGGTCACTAATTTGCCACACAGGTTTCTCTGTATTATTGTGCATCTGTCTTGGTCATCAGTGTCAGTGTGAGTGACAGGAAATATCACCCCCTTTTTTTATAACTCTTTTTACTGAAAACAAGGCATGACATATGAGCATTCAAGTTGTACACAGGTTGGCAATAATTGGTACATTGCGAGTGATACATGAAAGCATAATGAATTCAGAATAGCAGTGACAATTTACTGGTCTCAATGAGAATATCCTCTCTCTATCTCTGCGGCTCAAAAATCTCACCCCTGTGAACATTCCATTACCCCCATATTTGTGTACCCCTTTTTTAATTAGTATCAACACACCCCTAGAATATGAGGAGTAGGAAGAGGCCAGCCGGACCGCGGCCCAGCAGGCGTTCACAGTGTTCTCTGTGTGTTTTGTCAGACGTGTCTCTTGGACAAGGGCAATTTGAGTGGGGTGCCTGTCCTTGTAGGGTATTACCTGATGTGTTTTTTTATGGGGGCTAGTGAGCCCTCTTAAATTCCAGAATAAAAGCACTATAGGTCCGGATGGTTGGGCCATAGTAGCGTGATTTAATTTCGAGTCTTGCTGTATGGCATGTTATGCAACATGTGGTAGTGCAAATATTGATGGTCAACAATGGTGCATCTGTGGCAACAAAGACAAAAAGCATCAACCCCTCCCCTTCCCACTTCAGAGTCCCAGTTATGCCAAAGACTGCCTCAAACCTGTAAGGAAAAAGCATGTAACTGTAAATTAAAAATAACAATCTCCAGCGTCTGTTGGCATGACACAGTGTGAAATCATGTGTGGTGTACCCTCGTGGGGGTGGCCAGATTCCCAGTACTCTCCCGGTAGAAAGGGTGGCTAGGAGACACATGATATGGTGGCTATTGCAGGTCTACATTATTGGATCATAGAACCATGCAGCATGAGGGAAAAGTATGGGGTACACAGTTGGTAGCAGGCCAAGCAAGAGGCAGTACAGATTATCTTTGTTGGTCAGGTGGTGTCACAGTCAGTTTTACCACATCCACCCACTCCATCTTAGGTCCTAGGCCACGTTTTGGAAAATCACATGTCGCAGTGTTCCTTTTGGCAACCGAGAACTCCAGGTGCAGATGGTATAGCAGTCTGTGAGTGCAGTGTTGCCCTGAGAATTAGTAGCTCAGTCGTTCTCATTGTTGTTCTCGGCATCTGGTCGCTCACGGCAGTGCAGGGATAATGTTTTATGGAACTCCATTGCTCCTTAGATGTTGTGAAGATATTTGTGGACCCATGATGTTCTATTTGCAGGTGGTCCAGATACAACATTGTGTAGGTATTTCTGCCTTTGAAGTCTCTTTTTCACAGGTAAGAATTCCTTGCGGGCCACCTGAACCGACACCATAAAGTCCAGGAAGAATGCCACACAGTTCCCTTGATAGTTAGTGGCTTGCTTTTCACATGCCAGTCATAGTACTGTATTGCAATCTCTGTAGTCTAGCAGCTTGACTTTTATGGGATGTAAGGGGGGCCCTAGTGACGGCCTCAGCACACAAGACTTGTGCGTCCCCTCCACCACGAGCATGCGCAATAGGTTATCATAGCCAACAATGTCAGTTGCCATGGATTCTACATACAGTTCCATCTTGCCGATGTTCATCCACTCCAGGACTCCCATGATACGGAGATTATTATGTATGGAGTATGCCTCTAAATCTTCATTTTTTTAGCTTGGATTACCAACAGAACCTTTTCCATATTCAAGCATTTCGTGCTCATCGCTTGCATGTCATCTTCTATTGTTCAACGGCCGTTATGCACACCATTTGTTCATCGACCTTGGTGATCAGATGATCCATGTACAGATTCAGGGTGTTAATCTTGCAGTCAATAGACTGTAAACTCTGCTGCATGGGAAGTGGTGTGGCATCAAGTGCCAAAGGACCCTGGCTTGGTGTGTCCATCTCTTAATCTGCGGCCACAGTTTGTGGGGGCCTGGTGGACCTTCCTGCCTCAAATGTGAACCACGATTGGGTCCTGTCCATTTAACCCATTGGAGACAGCAGGGGTCGCACTGAGGTTGTGGGGGCGATCCCAGGATTCCCCCATACTCCCACAGGCCCCCGGTTTAAAAGGCGCCACAGCACTGCCAAACATCGATCACTTCCCCGGCCGGCGAAGCTTCACTTAAGCGCAGCCATCTTGCCGTGGGCTTTCTAGCAGCCCTGACTCATAAACGCTAACCTTGAAATGTACCCCATTTTATCTAATAGATAAAAATTAAATCATTTAATTAACTTAGAATTACTCTTTGAAAGTTTTTTTTTAATAGACAAAAGCTGTACCCCAGCATGATTTCTCTAAAATTAATTTTTAAAGCAAGCTTGCCTAGAAAAAGGAATTCTTTTATACAAGTAAAAGACCACCCAAAAACAGTTCGCATCCTAGTGGTTGCACAAAATGAAGGTGTTTTTCATTGTGAGTTCATGTGTACTAAATTAATGGAGTACTGTATGATATTGCACAAAACATAACATGCAGAGTGTTAAAACTTTTTTTGGTTTTCCAATCCCTCATTACGCCTCCTCCTGTAGGTGTTTGAGGCTGGTGAACTTGGATTTCATCAAGTTGTAAAAAATAAATACTGAGTTAAATATTCACACACAACCTACATTTGACTGGACATTTTTTGCTCAAGAAAGGAATTATGGGGACTTTCACCCACATATGTAAATTTGCAAAGATGCTACATTTTGAACTTTTGGAAACAATAAAGCCTATTACCTTGAGAAACTTTGCTTGCAGAATTAAAATTTTACACACCACTGTGTAACATGAACCAACCCAGCCCACGCATTGCGGGGGGCCCCCTCAGCAAAAGTGGTAGGTGGTTGGCCGGGCATGGGGGTTCCATCCATGTACCTTGCAGTTAGGGCCTCAAGTTCCGTTACGCCACTGTAACGCACCCCACTGTTAACTACGCTTGTGCCAAAATTTGAGGATGCCTGGGAGATGCATCAAAATTGTGAATTTCACATTACGAAAATTTCATGAAATTCAATTAAATGTTGCTGATAATTCTTGCCCGTAAGTGTCTGGTTTGAGCAGATAATGTCTTTCAGAAGACTTTTCTCCCAAAGCCAGTCTCCGATTGGTATCTCACATGACTTCTGAGTGTAAGGTTTGCGGTCACATTCATTTTGCAAGCAAGATACTGGAAAGCTGACGTTTATAGAATTTTTACAAAATTACCCAAAAAAATTACAATTTTGCACTCCTTTATGTCTAAAGAGGGGCAGTCTGTATTTCGAGAACTACAAAAGGACACATATGTGATGTATCTTTCTCGAATCCTTATCTTGAAAAACTTAATTTTCAATGTTACGATGGAACCTGCCTTAAATTCTACCCACAACATCCATCCTTTCGACTATCTTATGCTGAGTGGTAAAGATTTAGGCTCTGTTCTCCAACTCACTTAAACATATCTCGCATTGCCAGCACAATACACGTAAGTAACAAAAGAGCATTGCAAATTGCTCCCAATTGCAATTCAGATTTCGGGTACATAAGAGAGAGCAGTTAGGCCTAATGAATACAATTACATAATTTTCTCTGTTGTGTCTCGATGCTCAATCTTTTCCTACACTCAGAATTATCAGAATTGGTCCTTGTATAATGTGAGATGTGTATAAAAGATAAGTATAATATCGCTGGACCTCGTCTCCAAAGACTATGTCCAGAGTCGCTCATTGCATGTGTAATTTTGCAGAAATTACATGCGTTATGTGTGGAAGCTCGATTTTTCTATCATAGATTGCTGAAGTCTGTTTTCATTAGCCCTATGCAGGAAAAGCCATCTCTTGTGACCTTGCGTGACTTAAGTTGACCCGATTTGCTTTAATAAGGATGGCTGTGTAAACTGTTCACAACACATTGCACCCATTTTAGATCAATTATAAGTGGCTTTGTCCTAGGGGACACAAGGCTGTTTTCACACTTGTGTCAACAGTTGTCGCAAAATTATTTTTACCAGTGAAATTTGATTGACGCTGTTGTTTGCACTGCTTGTTTCACGTACCACATGTTTATGTGGTCGTATGAGCATGTTTTCGTCGTCGCATAAAAAAATCTTATAAAAAACACCACGGTAAAGGTGTATTTCTATATATATTGTTTAAATGTAGTGTCAAAAAGCCACATTTTGTACCAATCCCTTTCAGTTGTCTGCTTTTGCCTCGCTGTATTTTGTATTTGACAGGTATTGTCCAACTCTTCCGTTCCAGTTATGTCTCCTTTTTCATTTTATCTAAATCTAAATGTGTTCAAGAGATATTCTCGCTGCACAAACCATTTTCTTTTTTCTGTTATCTCATTTATACCGCATTTTCCCCCATACTGAACTCTTTCTTTCTCATTTCTTGTGTTTTATTCAGGGCACGAGTCAGGGGAACACGCGGGTGGGACGGTGCCTACCCACTTTTTTCACAGGGTGGACACCGTCCACCCTGCCAAGAAGTTGGTCTTCACTGAAAAAGATGCTGAATTCGTCCCGGTCTAATTTCCAAACACTGGGACACTTTCAGCAGAATAGATGTTGTTTCTACGCCTACATTCACCATGCATGTCTTTATAACGTGGTTGTTACAACTACCGCATTGTTACCACGTGTGCCATTACATCGCAAGTCATAACAATGACTTACTGTAGGGGGCACGCTGGACTTAGGAATAGTATTAATTACTATACCTACTCCAGTTTGTGCAACAGCAGGGAAGGTGTTTTATTTAAAATCCAAAATATTCCCTGGTATTGAACCCCCCCCCCCTCCAGCAAGTCCTTCTTAACATCTGCGTTGTAAGGTCATGCGTTGTGGAAACAGTGTTGTAAACACTGTTTCCCCTTTCAGCAGGGCCTCCACGTTGTTATCTGCTTTCCATCAGGAACAACATGCAGGCGGGGACCTGCCTCCCGGTCCACGCGCTGTTCCGGAACGGAAAAAGGCGGCTGGGCAAACCTAGGAACGCCGCAAATATAGCCTACCTCTGTCGGATGATGTGAGGCGTCGGCGGAGGACACTTTTTTGCCTCGAACGCTACGAGATCTGCCCTGTTTAGCGCTACGCTACCTGGAAGAGGGAAGCTAGATCTGCTAAATTGGCGGGTGGAGCTCTGCCGCAGCGGGAGCTGTTCCTGATCTCCTAAAACCATGTGGACGCCGGATCCCATGTGAGAGGAACAGACCCAGGACTGACGTATCCGGCATCCCGGGGGAACTTGCGGCGGCAATCCTTCTTGAACGGCTCAGCTTGAGGTTTCCCCCGCCACGCATGCCTGACTTTCACATGGTGGCCACGTCTCACTAAATCGCAGCTGCCGCTGCCACTAGCGACTTTGGGCCCTGATTCTCCTGCATACTCTCCAACAGGCGATACATCCAGCAAAGCAAATAAGGGCTATCCACATGCGGACCCCACATAGCCGATGCACATCCGCGATGGCCCTGGAGGCTTAAGATGTTGATCTCCATAACTTCACCAGCGTTACCGTGTTGACACGCCCGCACTACCATTGAGAACACTTGTGCAACACTACCCACTGCCTATGAGCCCCACGCCTGCTGATGGTGCTAGAGTCTGGCTACCGCAAACTGGTGTTTTGCTTCCCTACCTGAAGCTATTTCTAGACTGGCTCCTCCCGGTTAGTAGAGGTGTAAGTCGTGATGCTTTTCGCCTTCTGGAACATTAAATGCCCACTTAATGGTCTCGCTCCCACGTTGCTACGTCAGCCCCACCTGATCACGAAGCGACAGGACAAACGAGTCCTTGATAGAAGGTCGCCCCTTTTCTACCGGTGCTGATCCTTGAAGCTCTGAGGCCCGCACCTAAGCATCACTTCATGACACACACCAGTCGGAACCCTGCACACTCGCCTCATCCTTGACAGATCAGCACAGCTCTAGTGGTCTAATCCATATGCCGCCTAAGAAGGCGACAAGCAATACGACAAAATCAGGTATAGTTGGACTTACCCATTTGGACTCAGTTTTAAATTTCAGAACAAGCGACGCCACATTACCGACCTACAGGAAGGTTTAGATCTCCTGGGCCTCCCCACCAAGGAGGAGGGCCCCACCCAAGGTAAAAATTGAGAATCTGCCAGAGGATCTACATCAACCTCCGCCAGGTCTGTTGGAACACGCAGGGGGCGTCGCTGAACTCTTACAGACTGCACCATGTGACTGAGCCTCACAGGCTTCGAAATATGTCATACTGAAGCCGACGTCTCCAGACACATCCAGTGACAACCGACAGGGGCCGGCTCCTACCCGAAAAATCCCACTCTCGGTTCCTCGGTTGCCCTTTTGTCTGGGGCTTTGGCCACCCATTCAGGAAATGGGGAAGCTGTGGACACTGATGGCTATATACGTAAGAACAGTGCTGACTCCTTATTTCTATAGTAAGCAGGTTTGAAGGTTGAGACTATAGTTGCCTTTGGTTATCTAGTGTTATCTGGGATATTGCTTTATGTGCTGTTCCTCATTGCAGATAAACTACTGATGACGTTCTGCTAGGCATAGATCTATGTTAAGGCTTATTTTTCAGCTGCATAAATATGTTTCCATATGTGACTTCCACCGGGACGGGCGTGGACGGAGTCCTCGGACCTGTTGTCACCCCTGGTTCCGACAGGGACGTTTTAGCCCCACAAGGGGACCAATTAGTAGTTTTTGTATCGTACACTTTTCCATGTTTGTTTTTTTTTCTTTTAGGGGTTAAGGGGGGGGCGGGTAGGAGGGACATGGGGCAGATTTTTACCAGTTGACTTTGAGGGGTTCTCGGATGTCTGTAAATGCACAGTTGGCGCGATCTGGCACTACACACCACCTTGGGGACAGGCCAAGACCAGGGATATGTTAGGACTGCTGGAGCTTTCGGAGAGATGTGACTTTTTCCCATACCATAATGCTGATCACTATTGGAACTTGGAACGTTAAGGGTCTTAATTCCTCCCAAAAGCGCCACAAAGTGTGGAAATACATTATTGACCATCACTTTGACATAGCAGCCTTGCAAGAGACACACTTAGCCAGAGCCGAGGACACGCGCCTTAGACACAAACACTTTCCATTAATTTATCGGTCCTCAGCTCACACGAAACACAGGGGAGTGACGATCATGTTTCGTTCTTCCATACAATTTCAACCATTAGGATAAAGATGGCTGCTGGGTTATGATCAAGGGACGCTTGAGAGAGAAAATTTGCACTTTCGCAGCCGTGTATCCCCCCAACACTGGCTAGACCGTCTTCTTGCACACATTATTGGGGAAATTAACAGACTTTGTAGAGGTTCCACTAATCCTCATGAGTGACTTTAATTTTATATGGCAGAAAGAACTGGACAGTACACACACACAACGCTCAGACATATGCTCCTTCTCCATGGATACACAACAGCGACTACACGACATGGGTAAGCGTGGGCGTAAAATCCGTTTCGTTCGCGGAATTTACAGATTTTTGGCAAATTCACGGTCCGCGAATCGAGCAAATTTGCCCAAAAATCCACAAATTTGCAAGCTGCAGATTTTTATGCTTGCTACTGTGATTCTGTGTTCGCCGGGTTGTTTTTCTCCCGGTTTGCGTGTGCTGCGCCATTTTGGATCTTGCTGCGTGATCGCGCTAGAGTTTTTTGACCGCTACTACGTCATCGCGGCCCGCCATCTTGCACAGCAAGAGTTTGACAATGTGAGTACATCATAAGGGCCCGCGATGACGCATCGCAGGAGTAAACAAATGCCGAACACGTAGATGTGGCGCGCAGCTGACTTACGGCTGGATATTTGAACAGCTCTCTTTCCCGAAATTGCAAAAATTGCAATTCTGCACAAGAAATCCACCGCAGGCAGCATAAACCTTCTGAAAATTATGATTTTGATCAGAATAACTCCTCAGATTGACATTTGGCTGCACTTTTTTGTGCAAGGAGTCCATTTTTGGGGGGAGAGGGGGAGGAAGGAAGTGCCCCAGAGTCTCCAACTTCCTGTTCCTGCCCAGCAGGCTCCTCCCAGTGCTTTGTCCATGTCCTGGTCACTTTAGATTTGGATCTGGAGCTGGAAGGATTACTTTTTGTGGCTGCTGCTGGATATTTGTATTTGAGGACTTTTTGGACTTTGGAGTTTGGATCACTTTTGGACTTGAGATTTTACAAGTAAGTTGGTTGTGTTTGTTTGGGGCATTGCAGTTGCTGCAACTACAGTTTTAAAACTTTTTTCACAACTTAGAAAAAAAATATATTGTGGGTAGCCACAGTATCCAGTAGGCCCAGGGTTTGTCATGGGTGCATGATACAACTGTTTCAGTGATTTTTTTAAAACTTAATTCTCATTTATGTCATGGAATTTTAGCTCACTGTTATATGTTGATTTTTTAGGTCTCGTTCTATTCCATTCCGCAAGGAATGAATAGGACGAGACTATTGGGACTAAACTAAGAGCTAAACTAAGCTCTGAAAAATGCGGATTTCCAGAAGTGCATGTGATCTCGTGAACGCGCTTCTATCCGCCTGCCTCGCATCACCACATGAAAGCCATTTGTTGCTTGTTAACACTTCTTTCACGGCCGCGAGGCCGTGCATGCTTCAAAGGGATCCGCTCACTTCTCTTACCCCCTCGCCGAGAGCTTCACATTTCAAAGAGCTCTCCCCTGCCTCCTCTCCCCCGCCCCACTCTGACTTCACATTCTTTCTTCCTCTTTTTTTTTCTTTCTGTAACGTCCTGGCTCTGTTTTTCTTAGTCTCTGTCTTTCTTTTGCTTTCTCTCTTCTATGCCTCTCAGCCTCCCTTTTATTTCCTCATCTTTCTCTAGCCATCTGTCACTCTGACGCTCTCTCCCTGTCTCTCCATCTGTCTTTCTCTGCCACTTCCTGTCTGTCTTCTTTCTCCCTCTCTCTGTATCTTTGTGTATCATTGTGTCTGACTTTCTCTCTTCTCCCTATCTTTGACTTTTGTCCTGCTCTGCCTGTCTTTCATTATCTCTCTCTGTCCATATCTGGAATTCCTAATTTCCGTCCCTGATTTTCTTTCTTTCGACATCTCCCTCTCCCGCCACCCCGCCCTGCTGTTTATTTCTCTCTCTTCCAGGCACCGAGCTATGGGTGTCCTTAATGTCACGGACAAGCTACAAATGTTCGGTGCTAAGTGTTATTTTTGTGGTGCATGTGTAGTGAAAAACGTCTGACATGAGCTGATGTGAATGACATGGGCAGTAACACTGCAGAGCTTTCAGTGCTTACTTTTTGTATTACTTTCAAACTGGAAAGCTTTGGTTGTGAACATTCACCCGTTTTTTGAAATAAAATCATTTTTAATTTTTGTGTCACAAGCTTCTCAACAACTCTGCTGGCTCTGAATGGACACAAGTTTTTTTATGGTTACTTCTTTCCCCACACCCGCATGGATAGTAGTCATTTTGTTGGCTAAAGTGTTTGGCACAGAAGCTTGGAAACACTTCTGTAGTCAAATGGGTTTAGCAGGTGGTATTAGTTTCACATTCTGATGGAAGGCCAACTTCTAAAGTAGGTACTTGCGTTAGTCCCACCTCATCAAAGTTATGTGACCTCATCAAAGTTATGTGTTTAAGGACACTTGTGTGTTCTTCCTTTCCCCATAATTCCCTTGTTTCCCTTGTTTTTCTGCCCTCTGTTAGACTCGCTTTTTGTGCCTTAGACTCGTTTTTGTGCCTTTCTGCCACTATTAGACTCGTTTTTTCCCTTGTTTTTCTGCCCTTCTGCCCTCTGTTAGACCCGCTTTTGTGCCCTTCTGCCCCTGTTAGACTCGTTTTTTGTGCCCTTCTGCCCCGGTTAGACTAGTTTTTTGTGCCTTTCTGCCCCTGCATCACTCAGCTCAACCCCTGAATCACTCAGCACAACCCCTGCATCACTCAGCGCAACCCCTACATCACTCAGCGCAACCCCTGCATCACTCAGCGCAACCCCTGCATCACTCAGCACAGCCCCTGCATCACTCATCGCAACCCCTGCATCACTCAGCGCAACCCCTGCATCACTCAGCTCAACCCCTGCATCACTCAGCGCAACCCCAGCTTCACTCAGCGCAACCCCAGCATCACTCAGTGCAACCCCTGCATGACTCAGTGCAACCCCTGCATGACTCAGCGCAACCCCTGCATCACTCAGCGCAACCCCAGCATCACTCAGCGCAACCCCAGCATCACTCCGCGCCATCACAGCATCAATCTCTGCAACCATTCATCAACAACTGGTTCAAATATGTTATCTCAATGTTTCAAGCTTTATTACAAATGTCACAAAAATATGTTAATATTTCACTTCTGTTCTTGGATTTTCATCACAATAAAATACACTGAACATAATCTTCACAAAAGTTATTTACAAAAGTTTAAGCTATTGCCATTATAAATTACAATCACTTTTATTTAAGTATTAATTATTTAAAAAAATTAAAAGCCATTGTTATTTGTAATATCAATGCATCTAAGTCACGTACATACAAAACATGTTGCATTACAAATGCTATGGGTGTCACATTTGCGAAAGTTATAACTATTGGCATTGTAAATAACAAAGCTATTAATTTAGCTATTTTCAAAACCAACACATAAATAAAAAAATTGTCATTTACGAGACCAATAGCTCAAACTTTCATAATGCGATACCTATTGCATTGGAAATGCTTGTTTTTAATGTTGGGGTGCCTGTAAAGCCTCAATAGCCAGTAGGCCCAGGGGTAGTGAGTGGCGCATGGACCAAGTCTTTCTGCGGGGTGTCTATAATTTATGTGTTTTTTGACTTTTTGGGTGCTGTTGGGGCCTGGCCATGTGGGTGGGGGCCATTTTGAGGCCTTGTCCAGGCAGGGCCTGGCCATGTTGTGGGGGTCAAGGGGCCATTTTGAAGCCAGGCAGTGTGCTCAGGCCTGCACCCAGTTTGCCTTGCTTTTTTTACCCATTATGCCCAGGGGTACTCAGTGGTACATGGACCTCGTTTTTCTGTGGGGTGTCTTGAATATAAACATCATTGAGGGCATGGATGGCATTGGATTGTGGTGATTTTTGTGTGTTTTTCGACTTTGTGGGGTGTTGTTGTTGGGGCCTGGCCATGTGGGTGGGGGCCATTTTGAGGCCTGGTCCAGGCAGGGCCTGGCCATGTGGCTGGGGGACAAGGGGCCATTTTGAAGCCGGGCAGTGTGCTTTGAGCCATAGGCCTGCACCCAGCCTGCCCTGCTTTGACCCATTATGCCCAGGGGTAGTGAGTGGTGCATGGACCAATGCTTTGTGTGGGGACTCTTGAATTTAAACATCATTGAGGGCATGGATGGCATTGGATTGGGTTGATTTTTGTGTGTTTTTCGACTTCTTGGGGTGTTATTGTTGGGGTCTGGCCATGTGGGTGGGGGCGATTTTGAGGCCTGGTCCAGGCAGGGCCTGGCCATGTGGCTGGGGGACAAGGGGCGATTTTGAAGCCAGGCAGTGTGCTTTGACTTGAGCCACAGGCCTGCACCCAGCCTGCCCTGCTTTCACCCATTATGCCCAGGGGTAGTGAGTGGTGCATGGACCAAGGCTTTGTGTGGGGTTTCTTGAATTTAAGCATCATTGAGGGCATGGATGCCATTGGATTGTGTTGATTTTTGTGTGTTTTTCGACTCTTTGAGTTGTTTAACTGATGTTCCTCTGGCTTCCTTTGCTTTTAGGTGCACAAGCGAACCACCAGTGCCAGGAAGAAGTCCTGCAGCGGTGTGTGCAGCACAATGTCAGGTGGCGTCACGTGTGGCCACAGACAACTGTGCAACTCGTGCAACTGCGGCATGCGGTTCTGAAATCTGAAGAAGATGGGCCCAAAGAAAGGTGGCCGTAGCTCCTCTACAAAGAAAGTTGCCACTGCCAGTAAGAAGGAGCAGAAGAAGCAAGTGGGGCCACTTACTAAGGAGACTGGTGTGCCCACAGACACTTTTTTTGGGAAAAAAAACAATGCCTGCAGCAGAGGGGTCCGCCGGGGACCAAGCTGGGAGCAGCACCTCCGCTTCATTGGGCTCGGTGCCACCACACCAAGTTAGGTCCAAGTCCATGAGTGCTGCAGAGGCAGCCACTTTGGTTGTTCAATCACCATCGACCAGTGATGTTGGCTCATCGCAAGAAAGTAGCACCCAATCAACGCAGGGTGTAACTCAGCTGACGAGTGTTCAACAACCACAGCCGCAACTAGTACAAGCGTAAGTACATGCGCAAAGAGAGGCGCAAGTACATGCGCAAGGAGAGGCGCAAGGAGAGGCGCAAGGAGAGGTGTAACTAGAGGCGCATGGAGCGGCACAACTGACAACAATGCTTGTTCCTCCAGAAGTGGGGGCACATCAGGAAATCGAGATTCAAGCGGAGGTATCATCCGAGGAAGCCACTCCTCCTGAGGATGATCCATTGTCTTCCAGATCCCCAGCAAGAAAAAGGTCAAGGAGGTCCATTACAAGTTCTTCTTCAAGCCCCCTTCCTTCTGATGACCTTGATTGGAACCCAGCAATGCAGTCTGAGAGGGAGGCACGACACGAGCGAACAAAGGTAGCTAAGCCTAAAAGGAAGGTTCCTGCAACGCTTTCACTTATGGCTGATGATGTCGACGAGCAAGAAGTGGTGTATGCAGCCATCACAGACGTCACTCCAGCCCCAGTGGGCATGCAGCAGACAGACATTGTTACCCTATCCCGAATTGCTGCTGTAACATGACGAAAACACTCATGCTTGCTGAGCTCACTGTTTACTGTTCACTGTTACCAAAATCGTAACGAAACCACGACCTTTATGACCCAGGTTCAGCATTCACGGAACCTCAGATTCTCCTTTTGCTCTTACATAGGCAATAACCTAAAGTCACGTCAATCTGAATCCAGGTCTATATTCATCAGATCATCAAGATGTTGCTGTAGCATCATCCTAGTACTTAGTAACTCTCTCTGGACAGGTCTCCTCGAACACGAAGTAGCACAAAGGCCACATATAGCAGGAGCACACTGTACGCAAAGACAGAACAGGAAAAGGATAGCTAATACCATCCGACTGACCATCAGAATATTCCATCCCCAAGTGGATAACAATCCCCAAAACCATCCCATCAACGACCAATCTCCTTCGTCCACATGCACAGACTCGGAGATCTTATGTAACTTGGAAATGGCTTGGTACACTGTTGGAGCATTGTCCGGAATGAAAACGCAGCAGCTCGATTGAATCAATTTACATACCCCTCCTCTATCTGCAAGTATGACATCTAACGCAACTCTGTTCTGAAGAGTCATAAGACTATTCTTTGGATTATCTTTCACAGAATGTAGGGGGTAGACTTCACGAGCATAGATGAACATCGTTTTGTATGCCCACACAGAACCATTGTAGCTGAATGGCAAGACCAGGTAAGGAATACCTTTATCAGTAGTATGGGGCATAAGGCCACACACCCAACAATTAGTTGTGTTCACTACTAGCTGGTGTTGATGCAGAAGCTGAACAAAGGAGTTATTAACGAATTCCAATCTCCTAATGGACTCATGTTCAGGCAGAGGGTGAAAAGAATGCGAAGAAACAGTAGAAGAAGGTATGGGTTGTGTAGTGGGTACAAACGTCACTTGAAAAGAAAATATTATATATCCCATCAAAAACATCATTAAACTAAGTAGGATAAAAAGACACAATATTAAGAAACATTTTCTGCTCATAATTTTATACATTTTGCTCTTAAAGCTCATTCTTTCAACAGATCTCTCCATCTCGAAAAACTCCATCCTCTAATCGTGCTGTTCGCAGCAGTTGGTTCGATTCGCTCAGTGTACCTCTGAATGTCCTAGGGAACGCCCTAGAACAAACCAGAACCGTCGACCTTGTGTCTACACAGCAGTACGCCCTAAGTCTTTATACCGCGACCCTACAGCTGAACCCGGATGGTGGTTCGAAAAACAAAAATCGGTCAGAACAGTTTCTCAGATGGGAGAACTTTAGCTTCAAAAATAGCAAAGAAAAGAATTTTCACTTTATTAGTCCCACGACTCTTGGTCGCAAATTATGATGACCTTTACCAGGCAATGTCTGATCATGAAACAAAAGTTCAGGTTCAGTAGTGTCCAGTCAAACTGACGGTGGCACAGCTTCTTGCAGAAGATCGTCGCTTTCACACTCAGAAATTGTCCCAATTAAACGTGCATCGCTAAAAGGCAGAAAACGAGGCACGGTTTCACTTTCAGAGTCTGGAATACCATTCTGGACCCACTGGTCGTACGGCAGAGGCAAAGGGGCTCTCTTACAATGTACGCCGTGGATCCAGTTCTTTTTACCGCGCACTCGCACTGCAGATCGCGTTGATAGCAACACCAAGTAGGGTTCGGTCCTGCGGGGCTGAACGTTCTTTGTCCGCTAAAAATTCTTGACCAGGACCCAGGAGCCAGGATCGATGGCATGTCCTGAATCTTCAGAAGCCTGAGGCAATGTATCATGAACCTGTTGGCGTAAAACACGCAATTTAGCCGGCAATTCGTACAGATAATCAAGCAGTACAGGATACTCTATTTCACTGAATTTGGTCTGCCTCAGCACTTCCCATATGTTTGCCGGGCAACCAAAAACAATCTCATAAGGACTAAGTCCCACTCGTGAATGTACAGTCATCCTAGTTGACAAAAGTGCTAATGGCAAAGCATCGGCCATTGTAGACCAGAGCTCGCCTGAATCTTGGCCAGTTTTAACTTAAGGGTGCCATTGTAGCATTCTACAAGACCAGCTGATTGGGGGTGATTTGCAGCGTGAAACTTCTGTCGAATTTCCAAACCATCACACACTCTCTTCATCACTTGACCCACAAATTCACTCCCATTTTCACTCCACACCATTCTCGGCAAACCGACCCTAGGGAAAAATTCCTTAACAAGGGCTTTAGCTGTGGACAAGGCAGTATTATCTTTCAGGGGATATGCTTCTACCCATCTCGAAAAGGCACAAACAACCACGAGTACATACTTCAAATTGTTGCACCTCTCCATGTGGATGAAATCTAGCTGCAAAACCTCGAACGGATACGTCGGAGGCGTAAAATGACCAGCTGGAGTTGGAGTTCCCTTGTCAGGATTGTACATCAGACAAACCATACAATTTTTGACCACATTCTCTGCACACTCAGGAATTCCAGCATTTTGCCATACTGGAGCCAACAACTTACAAATCCCTTTCGCACTGATATGAGCCATTCCATGCGCCATCGTAACCACTGCAAGCACGTACGCATCGGGTAACAACCATCGCTGATGCTCTGACAACTCAACCCAACAACCATTCAAATCCAATTTACCCATACTCTCTCTCCATTCATTCAATTCTTTCTCTGTAGCTTCAGCTTGAATTGACTTCACACCCTCTATCGTATCTTCACACATTCCTCTATCCGGAACCCATCTCGCCGGACCCGCAACATACATTCGACTCATCACATCTCTCGCCGTTTCTTTCGCAACTTCATCTGCAAACGCATTACCACGACCAACGTCATCAGTAACTTTCTTATGTACACTGCATTTCACAATCGCAATCTGCAACGGCAAAGTAAGTGACTCAAGGAGTTCATTCACCAACTGACCATGCTGAATCTTAGTTCCATGCGAAGGCAGAAACCCACGCTCTTTCCACAATCGTCCAAAACTATGAGCCACACCAAACGCATACTGGCTATCAGTGTACACAGTCACTCGTTTCCTTTTCGACAACACACACGCTCTTGTCAATGCAATCAACTCTGCTGCTTGAGCTGAATTATGTGGGATACGTGCAGCTTCAACAATCGTATGCAAAGTCGTAACAGCATACGCCGCAGTCGTATCACCATTCGGAAGCTTGAAGCACGAACCATCCACCCATAAGGTACCATCACACTTCACAAGAGGAGTGTCCCTAAGGTCTATTCACCCTTTCGTTTCCTCCTCTGTCCTAAGAAAACAATCATGCTGTTCAGAAACATCTATCTCCACTGAAATCGGCAACAACTGAGCTGGATTCAACGTGTTGCATCTCTTTATATGCACATGACTCGCTAAAAGTGTCAACTCGTAACCTGACAACCGAGCACTAGTTAAGTGTTGTGTTTTTGTCCTGTTCAACAATGTATCCACTGCATGTGGAACCATTACAATCAACGTATTATCCATCACCAAGCCAGCAGACTGTCGAATAGAAACAGCCGCTGCCGCTGCAGCTCTCAAACAACTCAGCAATGCTCTAGCTACCGGATCCAAAGTCAACGAGAAATACGCACATGGACGTTGCTTATCGATAAACTGCTGTGTCAAAACTGACAATGCACATCCCTCTCTCTCGTGGACATAGAGTGTAAAAGGTTTACTGTAGTCGGGAGTACCCAACACAGGAGTCGAACACAACGCATCCCGCAATTCTGAAAAACTCTTCTGACATTCGTCAGTCCAAGGAATAGGATTCGGAGTATCCTTAACAGTAAGAGCTATCAAAGGTTTCGCAAGAAGCGAAAAGTTCGGAATCCACTGTCTACAGTACGACGTAATACCCAAGAAAGCACGCACTTCTCTCTGCGTGGTTGGCACACTCATTTTCGCAATCGCTTGAATTCTTTCTGGGGTCAATCTTCTTCCCTCCTTCGATAAGAGATGACCTAAATAGGTCACTTCTTGTCGACAAAACTGTAACTTCGAAAGAGACACTTTATGATGGAAGTCAGACAAATGACGCAACAACGACAAAGTAGCTTCTTTACAAATCTCCTCAGTATCAGCAGCGACTAACAAATCGTGGACATACTGAATAAGAGCAGCGCCATCAGGTAAGACAACCGTATCAAGCTGTGTTTTCAAAGCCTGACTATAGATGGATGGGCTCTTACAATAGCCTTGAGGAGCGCGCTTAAACCGGAAACTTCGGCTCCTAAAGAGAAGCCAAAAATATCTCTACTCTCCTCGGCAATCGGGGTGCTGAAGAAAGCATTCTTCAAATCAATCACCGAAAACCAGGTGGCTGAAGCTGGAATCATGGTCAGTAAAGCAGTGATATCTGGAACAACAGGAAATTGCGGAACTACAATCTTATTCACCTCGCGAAGATTGATCACAAGCCTGTACACAGGCGGCCGAGAAGAATCAGTATGTTTCAAAACAGGCAAAACCGGACTATTGCACACATTACCTCTCGTTTCTTCAATCACACCTTTCTCAATCAGATCATAGATGATCGCTAGCAACGCTCTTTCACCGCCACTAGAGATCCTATATTGGGGAATACGTGGCATTCTAACATTCGCTTTCAGCGTCACAACATATGGCAGTATCTCCAAAAGACCCACATCATTAGGACCAGTAGCCCAAAGAGAATCAGGAAGAGAAGACAATTCTGCTGGAAGTCGATCTTTAGATAAATACATCGGAGAGATCACTCTCTTACCTATTGTAAGATTTACTCCTGAAAGAGAATAATGTAGCGTCGCATACAATCTCTTCAACAAATCCAATCCCAGCAAGTTCTCACCACAACCCGTCGTCAGAATGAGGGGTGCTTCAAATTCACAAGGTCCAACAGAAAGAGACAAAGGACTAGAAATCGGATTACTAACTTGGGCGCCAGAAAAACCTACTGAAACATTCGTTAAGCCAGACAAAGGTGCGCCAGGGTGTTTAGAGTGCATGATAGAACTCTTTGCAGCACCAGTATCCAACAGAAAAGGCTCTGACACACCTGATGTAATCACTTCAACATAAGGTCCACTCTGATCTACTGGAACTGAAACCACTCCCTCTCTTTGTCTATGGCTGTCCTAGCAATCATTACCGTCGATATTCTCACCTTCGACATAGTAGTCGTCCGCATAGTACTGAGTCGTCCTACCAGACGCACCATTCTGCTGATCAAAACAATTCATCGAATTCTGTGGAGGCAAGGAACGCGCATTCTGGGGGAGCACACCACGTCCTCTACCTCTAGGAGCTTGCTGAACACCTCGACCTCTCACACCAGAAGCATCATTTGTGCGCTGCAACAAAACCGGACAACTATTCTTGAAATAGCCCTCTTCTTTGCAATACGCACACTGATTAGGGCCTACAGGAAAACTCTGTTGAGAAGACTCAAACCTTTGCGAGTTTCTCTGATACCATTGAGGTTGCTGATAATCACGCTGATTACTACGAGGCGGATACGCTTGCTGCAAAAGAACTTTCGTCTTCAAATCTTTAGTCTTCTTGTCGTCTCTCTCTTTCCCATCCTTATCCATATTCTCATAGTACTGCGCAGTAGTCAATATCTGTGCCGACGAAGAAACAGCCCATGAACTCTCAGAATCCTTCAACTTCATACACAACTCGGGAAGCAAATTATGCACAAACTTATCTACGAACAACCGTTGGCCACCTTCCGTACTCATGTCCTGACCACTATGGTCAATAAACGTCTCTTCAAACCTAGTGAAGAAATCAGACACACTTTCATCTTTCTTCTGCTTACACGCAGACAATTTGTCCTAGTTTACTCGCATAGCTGGCATTAAAGTCTTCATGTAAGTAATGATCTTACCAGGAAGTTCTGCAACTAAAGGCTCAGGTTTAGCACCACCAACTTGTCGACCATCCGCAGCACCAATATTATTCCATGTATCACCTAACTATTGCGCATTATCCGTATGACGAATCAATCCCCATAAAGGTTGTGGGACCACATTTCCAAACAACATGTCTATATCAGCTAGATTCATAACACATGAGTCTGCAGTCTGTGATAATTCCTTATAATACCCTGCAGGATTTTTACAGGGATCAGGCAAAGTCTGCTTAAGAGCCAAAACTTCAGCTCGCTTCCACGGAACATGTACCCAAACACGCTGAAAATGAGCCGGCGCAGCTACAATACCAGCATTAGCATTGCCCTGAACGGCCTCTTTCCACACCGGAGGAACCTCTCTCATAGGATATTGTCGCACTTTTCTCCTAACAGAAGGATCAGGCTCAAACAATGACTGAGAAGGAGACTCACTCCTAAACGACCACAATGTCGCAACTGCTCTCTCAACGTCGAGGCCCACTGTAGTTCCCTTCGCAAACTCGGACTGTACATGGAACAACTCAGACGGAGTCTGTCCCAAATCACCATCTTCCCATTCTTCACGAAGGAAAGTACACATCTTGTCAAAAACATATCTCTGCTTCGGTGCTTCCTATTGACGGAAGACATCCATAACAGACTCTAAATCATATCTCAAAGTATTAGTAACCCATTTACATGCTAAATGATCCTGCACTGTCCGCTCATCGGGACCAGGCAATTGGCTACGCAATTGTTTACACTCTGAAACAGGGGTCATACTCGGTGACCCAAAGAAAGGAGAAAAGAGACCAGTAACAGTATCAGTCATTCTCTGTCGAACAGAAGGAGAAGTTGACAGAAGGACAGGGGACAAAGGAGACTGAGAGGAAACCAGTGTTGGAGCAATAACAGAAGAAGCAGCAAGAACAGGAGAAAAAGTCGTAAGAATTGGAGACGGAGCAGGTAGCAAAGTCGGCGGACCTTGAGAAGGCTGCACCAGAGGAATAGGAGCCAACTGAAGAGGAGCTGGCGGCTGTGGAATAACAGGAGGCAAAGCAACCGAAGGTTGCACAACTAAAGGTTGCAGAGGTGCTGTAGCACTCTGCACATAAGGGGGTGGCGAATTCAACAAGTGTGACATCAAAGGATCTTTCTCAAGTTCCTTCATCACACCTTGCTGAAGAGGTGGTAAAGCTGGATAACATTTATCAATCGCCATTTTACGTTGCCTGTGCAACTGCTCACTCGCTTGTTCTTCTTCGTTATCTTTAAACTGTATAGCAGCTTGCATTATCGAAATACCCTTCTCTCTTTTATTTCTCTTCGCCAATTTAATTTCTTTCTGTTTGGCTTCTGTTAGAACTGGCTATTTCTGGTTGGCTAAGGCTGACGCCAAAGCCAGGCAGAAACCACCATTCTAGTCAGGGCAGGGGAGTCTCACGCCAAGATAACCCCTGCTCACCCCCTGGTAGCTTGGCACGAGCAGTAAGGCTAAACTCGGAGGCAATGTGTAAAGCATTTGCGCCAGCACACAACAGCAACAACATCCTAGGCACACCACAAAAGGAACTCCACACAAGGTTATTATGAAATAACTTTTGTATTGTTAAAACACATCAGATAGAAGTCACACATGTACATTGTGCCAACTGGCACAGGCAATTTTCACAAGGGATTATTTACACCAGGACAGGGCCACATGGGCCACTGTCAGAATCAACACTTTTAGAAATAGCACTTCTAGAACTTAGAATAAGTATAACACAAAATAACAGTTATAGATCACATCCAGTAACTACTGGGAACAGGTAAGTACCACCTACGCCACCCTAAACACCTTAGGAGAATGTCACGCAGGGAACCAGGACCTCACTAGGACCACCTGTACTAAAAAGAACAACCACCTAAGAATAAAATACATTTAGGGGTATAGGTAAGAACACATTACACATGATGCCTAAAACATTCAGAGGTGTAGGGAAGGAAGAACACATGATGCATAAACCAACACATTCAGAGGTGTAAAATCAGGGAAGACACATGATGCATAAAAACATTCAGAGGTGCCAGAACATAACTCAATAGCGCAAAAACACATGACGCCTAAAACATTCAGAGATGTGAGATCAAGGTGCGTAATCATATTAAATGCATTACATTTTCTAGCACCATATCACATTGCACAAAAACTCACATAGATAATCACATTGCGCCTAAATAAAATCACATACCAGCCCCCATCTAATAAAGGGACTAATGAGCCCTGTTGTCCAGAATGTCAGCGCCAGTCAGGGGTGCGCCACTGGCGCAAAAACTAAACGTTGCAGGTGCCCACTACTTGCTGAGCACCTGAGGACATCCCAAGACCTAAACGGTGCAGCTGCCCACTAATTGCTGGGCAGCTGTGAGTCCAAACTGCGACAGGGTCCTCACTGACCCTTAGAACAAAAGCTGCGCCAAACTGGAGCCACACAGGCTCTGACACAAATCTGCAGGCTGGAGCCACACAGGCTCTGACAAATCTGCGCCCAAACGCTGGAGCCACACAGGCTCTTGACACAGCTGTGGGGCATTGGAGCCATCTGGCTCTATCAATACACATGCCCCAAGTCCTCCGTGGAACTTTAAAACAAATGGCCACACAGGCTTAGACAAAACATGTTCCATGGTTGGAGTTCCTCTCCGGGGTGGGGGGAGTGGGGGGGGGGTTAGGGAGGCTCAAGACCCAGTAATGCCCCCAGATGTTTGAGTCCCACTCGGAGGACTCGAAATACGCCGACATGCCCCTGTGGTTGGAGTCCCGCTCGGGGGACTCTGAATGGTGAAATGCCCAACTCGTGGGAGCGGCCCCTCTTACAACCGGGGCCGCTCTAAGAACAACCGGCAGAACTGTCCCGCACTCACCGGTACGACTACGGCTCTGCTTCGTCTCCTTGGCTGCGGTGCTTCACCCGGGCCCCCTCCTGGGACCCAGAGCTCCTCCATACACCACGGGGCTCCCTCAGCTCATGGGAGCCCCGCAACACCTCTCCACTTACTCTTCTGGTGCCGGCGGCGGGCGCGAGACTCATCTCGCAAAACCGGAAGTCCCGCCCGCCGCCAGGCAAAGCATCGCCTGACTTCCTGGTTCGCCTCCACCTCCCCCTATGACGTGGCGGGAGGCTCGGCCGGCTGGGCCAGTCCCAGCGCGGCCTTGATGAGATGCCAGCAGCTGCCTTTCAGGGGAGACTCGGCCTCGGAGACGCAGCGGTGATATTCCCTGAAGATGAGGGGTGGGCACCCTCGAATAACAATAAAAGCGCTACTAGCGCTTGGGGCAAAGGAAAGCGCTTACAGTGCTATCAGCAAAAATAAAGCGCTCTCAAGCGCTGGGGGAAATAAAGCGCTCCGAAGCGCTAGAAACCAGATAGAGCGCTCCCAGGCGCTCAGGGGGGAAATACAGTGCTTCCATGCGCTATAAATACCAATCAAGCGCTCCCAAGCGCTTAGGTTTCAACAAGCCTGGGTAAAGGCAAGAAAAAGGTCTCTGCAGGAGAATGCAGCTTCTCCATGCTGCCAAAGGACCCAGAGATTCCAAAGGGCAAAGCAAAGTCCCCCCAATCAGCCCAGGCAAGGCAGAGGGGTCCCCCAGAAGTCCTCCAGGCATCCAGGAAAGTCCATCAGGTATCCAGGGGCTGGGCAAGGCCCAGGGATTCCCCTGGGCCCAAGCAGCAGCACGCCCCTGGCAAGATTCAAGTCCAAAAACAAGAACATTTTTAGAGTGTCACAGCACCCTTTTTATACCCAAAATCCTTTGTCTAAAGGGTGCAGGCAGTGTGAGAACCAGCTAGAACTGGTTATAGGGAATTCCTTTCACTGGCCAGGCTAGGGACATCAGACGCACCCCAGTGGGTGGAGCCAGCATTGTGTGGGGAAAACCCAGACCCATTCAGGACCCTTAAACCAGACGGTCAATCCACAAGCAGGCCCAGGCTCACTCCTCCCCTCACATCAGCATGCTAAACACTCCATTCACCACCGGGGCAGACCCTCCCAGACTCTTGGAGCCAGGCTCACCAGCCAGCCTCAACCAATCACACGCCAGACACAAATTACACAAATATGCCAACTTCTAAAAGTGGCACTTCTCCACTAGACACAATCATGCCGCATATACCATTGCGCAGCATTCAATCTCACGAGTTTGCACATACCAAACTCGACCCTGCACTCCCCACACATCAGGAACTACCATGGGCATACATATTCCCCATTCATTCCAATGGGAGGGCAGGTCACTCACCACACATACACAGAGAGCTCACGCACTTTACACTGTACCACAGTGAAAAAGTGCGCAGAGGCCTAAAATCTCCACCACTAGGTTCCAGAAACAGGCTAGGAAAAAACAAAAAGTCTTGGGGTGAACCTGCCAAAAGGGCCGGGTCCAACAGCTTCCTTTCGCCAGAGGCGGAAAGAATCAAACCTCGCCGGCCGGGCTTTCTTCTTGAAGAGTTTAACTTCTAAATTATCTAAAATCTCTGTGTCATAACTACCATATTGGGGCCATTTTAGGACACCGTCCTTCCTAGTGTAGCGAATCCACACTTCATTATACGTGATGGGGCCCACGCCATGTTTCAAATAGAGCTCATAGGTTGGAGTTCCAATCGGAGGTACCGGACATGAGTCCTCCAATCGGGAATCCCTATTACAATCACAACAAAATATCTTTCCAAGTCTGCTAAGACCAGGCATCTTCGCTCACTAGTCTAGCTTCAAACTTCAAGGGAATATCGAACATGATAGCCTCGTGAATACACGAGTCCCTCGGCTTTGGAGCTTGCAAGTCCCAAATCAAAGATCCCAAGGGATACCCAAAAACTAAGGACTGGGAGACGCTCCACTCATACTTAACTGAAGTATCGATGACGTCGCCAGAAGACCCGTCTATCGTCTCGCTATACAAATCATCAAAGGGCTCCAAGACAGGGCGACAGTCGGGGCAGCAGTCCTTCGTAGCCATCGGAAAGCGGGGAACCTCGCAGCAAAGACTTTCGGACCACGACGACATACAGGGGTCGATGAAGTGGTAGGCCTTCCTCCAGAATTTTCTCACGAAGCTCCTCACGATCCTCAGGCTTCGACCGGTACCGCTGAAGTCGCCCCACGTTGGAAGCGCCAACTGAAGAACCGGGGATTTAAACCCAGCGGCGCATGGGGCACGCCCAAAGTCTTCGGGTTCACCTGTCCTAGAATACAGAGACACGGGATACTTCTTGGTGACGTCAAAGATCAAATTTATTGGCTGCAGCCAGTAACAGAGGTCCTAGAAGTACAACACGGTGTATGTTCTCAGGAGACTGCTCAATTTTACAAAGCAGGTCGTCCCTTTTTATGCCAAAAATTGTGCTTCAGGCAAACATTCCTTATTTACAGTTGGCCATTCCCATGTATACACGACCAAAGCATGATGACAAACCCACATTTCAGTTGTCCAGCCCATAATAAATTATTAAACAAACCCAACATTCTTCTTTAGACAAGGCCGGAAAAACCCATAATAAAAGGGACCACAACCCACACCATAAATAGACCATAAAGAAGGAACAGAAACAGACAGAAGTAGCATTGTAATTGTAATTGTAATTGTAAAGGTTTTTCTATAGCGCATGGCTACTCGGAAGCATCCCAGCGCTTGATGTTAAACAGAGGAAATAGAAGTCAGAAACCTAAAGTACAGAGGACCAACTTGTCTAAGTCTTAGGGAACAGTACTGTTTTTAACTTTTTGCGAAATGCGAGCAAGTTAGGCTCTTGACGGAGTGGTAAAGGGAGAGCATTCCATAACTTGGCTGCATTTTGCGAAAAGAGGCGGCCCCCTGTTCGGGCCCTATTAGTCCTGGGGATTATTAGAAGGTTTTGCTGGTTTGAACGAAGATCCCTGGATGGTTGATATGGTCTGATCATGTCATTTAGAATGTGAGGGCCCTTCCCGTAAAGAGTTTTATGGACCAGACAGAGGGTCTTGAAGTGAACCCGCTCCCTTACAGGAAGCCAGTGTAGGGTCCTCAACGATGGTACAGCCGATGCACGTCGGCTGGTACTAGTGAGTAACCTTGCTGCGTAGTTCTGGGCAATCTGGAGTTGTCGAGTGTCCGAAGCAGGGGCTCCTAGATATAGCGACTTTCCATAGTCCAGCCTAGATAGAATAAGGGACTGGACTATGGTTTTCTTGGCTGCTTCGGGTAACTGGGGAAGGATTTTACGAATTGTCTTCAGTAGGCCAAAACAGATGGCCACTGTCTTTCTTTCCTGGATTTTAAAAGACAATTCCGTATCAAGCCAGAAGCCGATGCTTTTTATCTCGGACTTTGGAGTGGGCCCAAGCCCCATGCAGGGGGGCCACAGGATGGAAATAATAAATGTGGCTTTTTTTCCTAGTAACATCAGCTCAGTTTTCCCCCCATTCAGTTTCAGATGGGACGCATCCGCATGTTTGTGTGCAGTAAAACTTTACAATGTCCTGTGCTTTGATCCTTAATCTTGATCAGCTAAAGGGCAAGAACTCGTTTGGCAAGGTCAGCTTCAGGCAACGGGGTCAGTTCACTCAGGTCAAACAGGAGTCAGCATAAACTCAAGCTAAGGTGCACGTGTCCCAGAGTCTTGTTCAGCCACAGTCATAGGCCTATTTGAGGGCAACCACAAAATGGCTGCCATGCACAAAATGGAACCCAAGGGTTTCAGAACGAAATCGTCAAATACACAGTGAATCCATTGGTGTAACATGACGAAAACACTCATGCTTGCTGAGCTCACTGTTTACGGTTTGCTGTTACCAAAATCGTAACGGAACCACGACCTTTATGACCCAGGTTCAGAATTCACGGAACCTCAAGACAGGGGCGGCAACGTCATTGTCAAGGACAAGATGAACTACGAACAAGAAATAAATTCTCAACTCAACGACACAACATGCTACACGCCTATCAAGAACAATCCTACAGAGGCTGTGACCACCCACATAAATGACCAATTGAAAGAATGGCACGGGGCAGGACTCCTAAATGACGAAGAGACACTATACCTAAAAATCAACAAACCCATGGCCCCTTGGCTCTACACATTGCCCATGATCTATAAACCTGCCCCTTTTCCTCCAGGAATACAGATAGTATCTGGAATAGGTGGACCCACCGAAAGAATGGCAGAGTACGTGGACATTTTTCTCAACCCCCTATTTAAGAACCTCCCGTCGTATATCCAGGATACAAAACATATCCTAAGTATTCTCAACGACATACAGTGGCAAACAGGAATGACACTGGCAACATTGGGTGTTGTGTCACTGTACACCTCCATAGATCCTGACAAAGGCCTGGTGGCAGTTTCCAAATATCTGGACACAAGACCAGCCAACTTATGGCAACATACCAATATGATCACTACCATGATGAACATCATACTCAAAAACAACTTTTTCATGTTTAACCAGAAATGGTACCAACAAACAAAGGGGGTAGCCATGGGCTCCAGGTTTTCCCCTTCGTTTGTGAATCTATACATGGGCACATTGGAGACCGCTTGGATTTGGAGTAGCAAGGGCGCCGCATGGGTAGACTCGATAGTGTACTGGGGCGGTACATCGATGACTGCCTACTGATCTGGTCACATCATACACCCATGATGTTTATTTAGTAAAACACTACTTTTATACCCAACACATGTTCTCCGCATTACACACAGCTTTTTCAACTTGTTATTTTTCCATGGTAATTGTGTACGCTTTGTGCATGCAACATGTTATATGAAACACGTTTTTGTATCCAACAATTCTTATCCTTGAATACAGCTTTGTAAAAACATGATCCCTTCTCAACGCATTTACTACACATATACATCTAGGGTCAGCTTTCCAGTTTCTTACTTCGTGCATCCTCACTTCCTGGTCCAGCACTGTCGCGCATGCGCGCTAACAACCAGGAAGTACATTTCCCCACGGTCACACAAGCACTTCTCTCTCGGACCCATCCCGCTTCACAGCTCCGCCGTAACCTATCATCCAAGGTAAGAGTTCTACACATTAGTCCAGGGACACCCACCTAGACAAACGGTCTTGCGGACACCCTCATAGTCACTACACTGTGACAACCTGCCCGTTCTTCTTTTCATTCCTTCAGGTTACCGCCTGACAGTCGTACCCGACTGCATCGCGTGCTAGATTACATCCTCTTCATACCATCGACCTACAGTTTTCCCTTCATCGAATTGTACCATCACTGGTGAGTTACAGCCCACCATGGCCAATACACTAATTTGCGTAGTTTCTTTATCCTCCTCGGTTAGCTGACCATCCACTTCCCTTGTTTCTCCCCACAGATTACGCATTGCGCCACTTACAGGTAATCCCTTCCCTTCCATGATTCACCTATGCTCACTTCTGACCCCGTACTTCGGTTTGTCCACTCACATTATGTGTGTCACCAGTTTAACGTGCACCGACGATCACACACAGGTGTCATACATTTTCTGTGGGATCATGTTTTAGTCATAGGCAATGCATGCCTACGTACTGTAACCCTGTATATGATGTTTGAATATTAATTTTATTGGTTTATTGCAGTAACCATAAATCTTCTTGCGAACCTGTCATTGTGATTTTTTAGAAAGCCATTTTGCTAACGTATACCCATAATCAATAGTATTTAGCCTTCTATCTTAGTATTTTCTTCCCGTTCACTAAGTACGCCACTGTCTTTCATTACTGATGCAACTGCGTGTTCTTGTGATTTCGAATAATTTTGTACATAATTTGTGATTTTCGCATAACTATATCAAGTCACTCCGTGTTCTCGACTTCTCAATTCAACATGTGCACGAATGATCGATCTACTGCATATGGATTTTCTTCCTGTCCGGGCGTTATTGACATATTCAGCCTCCCGTTGCCATCCTCACCGCCACCGCGCTGCGACAGGTAACCTCATGCATTCCTTGGTAGCAATCTTGCACTCCCGGCCTCGTTTTCACAATAATACCACAATGCCCATATTGCGCATGTACCGACGTGTCTTCTGTCATGGTTACCACCGTGACGTACATACCAGTTTACTGCCTATACGTAGTACACATTTATCAGCGTTACCGTGCACGACTATACATGTCATCGCTGCACACACCAGTACTGCTTCACCACACCCTGCTTTGCTTCATCGCTTCGTGATCACTTTCTTTCTGCACCGATACACAAATTACCTGAGCCATCCGTTTTCCACTCACTTTTCACTCACAGTTCTTTCTGCACCGTTCTGCACATGGTTTTCAATGTGCCTCACTAGTTATTTTTTGTTTCATATATAATTATGTATATTTTTTCTTCCATTTGGACTGCTGCTTGTGTCCCCACGTTGTGTGAACTTACATTTAATGTTGCTTTTGTCATGGTAACACTATGATATGTTTTACAGCCCTGATGAGTCACAGGCATTGCCCTGTTGATGAAACACGTGTCGGCTGGCGTTTGTAAAATCAGAAAAAAGAACTACATAAAGCATCATATACTGGCTTTACCATACTACCGGTGTCAATCGTATTTGTCTCCAACTACTGTACTATCTGAATTGTTAATTACACGTGTGCCCAGTACCTGCTGAACATTTGTATGGTGTCAAGGCATCTCACGCCTAAACACCATTTAGAGGTTTTAGGGTCTCCTCTACACTGGCAGCACTGTTTCACCACTGTTCAATCTTGTCCATCACCACATACTATAAATGCACTGTTTGAGCGCCCCTGTCCTGTATACCCCAAACCCACAGCTGATCGCACGTCATGTATACACATGTATGCATCCATATACAACATTTATATTCGAAGTGTGATTTATCTTTAATAACATATGTGGCGCATTTAAATAAATTAGTAGTATGGAATAATTTTGTTCACTAAGGGGCCCATTAGGATGGTGGGCGGATTGCCCCCGCTAGGCTGGCGGTAGCCACCTCCAGCCTGGCGGGGCAATTCGCCCGCCATCCGCACCTAAGACCGTCCGCTGCTTTTCCACCACGGTCGCCTTGCGCCCGGGCGGAAAAGGTTTAATATGGTGGCGGTGTCTAATAGACACCGCTATCCATATTATGATGGGAAATACTAAAGGGGTTCTGCCCACATCACCCTCCTATACCGGAGCAGGGGTCATCAAAAAGATGAGGAAAGTAGAAAAAACGGTATTAAGGGATACATTTCACATTTAATATTTGGAACCAAGAAAAATTAAATTATCTTGTTCTTTCCAACTTAATGTAAACACATATAATTAAACATAATTTGATATGGACATACAAACGTATCACAAGAAAAAGTGGCACAGAAAATTAATCTAAAGGAAAGCACATCACAAATTATACATATATACAACATCTATATACAACATATACAATATACAAACAACAGCGTACCCTAAGAAAGGCAATTGAAACATTTCTGAAAATATATACACTCCCACTTATGAGTGATATAGATCAGAAAGGGAATCCTATTCGCGCCTGAGAAGAAAATTCTCTCACAAAACTAACTTAATGTAGGGCGTAAGAAAATGAAACAAAATAAACATAAAGATAGAGGGACTCCTTCAACACAGAAGTGTTGACGCAGTCACGGTCGCGTTTCCGCCAGTGGTCTCTTTATGGCTTCATCAGGATATGGGTACTAAAACAATATTATAAAAACACTAATTATATTATGATGAGCTGGTTTAGATGCCTTTCCGCGGCGGCAATGCCGCCACAGAAAGGCATGCGGTCTTCACTCTGGGAGCCCCCTGCAGGCCACCAGAGTGAAGGAGAGGTGGGGGGTGCACACGGGGGTACCTGTGTCACCCCCCTGCATTTGCATAAACAAAGCGGCAGGCACCGCGGGGTGCCTGCCGCTTTGTCTGTGCAAATGCATTAATGCATTTTTAGCATTGTGGCGGGCGGTGCTGAGAGCACCGCCCGCCACAATGCTAAAAATGCAGGATGTGCCCGCCACTGTGGGGACACATCCTAATACCCCCCACGGGACCCCCCGCCCTTATGGCGGGCGGTCCCAAACCCCGGTAGGATGACGGGCGGACAAAGTCCGCCCGTCGTCCTAATAGGCCCCTTAGAGTCTACACAATAAGGGTATGAAGTGGATTAATAAACTGATGTAGCCGCATTCATTACCTATTCACATTTAATAATGATTGTTTGCTTTCTACTGATTATGAAGCTGCAATGTGCATTTCTTTTGAACCTTGAGTTAACTTAGTCTGATAGTAGGCCTTAGCTGAAACTGTTTGCTTTAATTCTGCCAAGCATACTGTTTTCTCTTCTCTGCAGGTGTGTTATCACGATCCTGGTTAGCTAGACAAAGGCTTATTCTTATGTATTTGACTGCTGATAGTGAGGCCTGGGAGACAAAAGTTGGCAACAAATGTGGAGCCATAATATGAAAGAAAGCCTCCAGGCACAGTGTACCATGAGGACGCAGCATCCAAGTTCAACAAATGTGTGTCTCATTGTACGGAGATGGGAACTTAAGGAGTAATTTTACTCCCCTCAAATGCGGTTAGGTGACTAGTTCTCAGTAGGGGGAACGAGATATTGAAGTTCTGGAAGCTGCAGGTTGTACTTTTAATTGGTGTTTCATAATCAGTTCAGGGACTTCATCCTGACTACAAGAGGGAACAGCTCTCTCTCTGTTGGCCTTCATGCTGGACACTTTCATTTTCTTCAAGCTTCTACTGACCATTTGAACATTACTGACACCCTTTACGCTTCCCCTTTAAAAAACCCTTTATAGTTTGGCATCCTAACTTATGTTTAGACTAGAGAGGGAAAGTTTCCTAATGGAACATCTGATTTGTTTCCTCAGCATTGCGGCTGTCACTATTTTGTATCTCACACAAATCTCTCCACGACCTGGGCCCCAAGTACCTCAACGACCGCCTGACCTTCTACACGCCCACCCGCCAGCTACGTTCAACAAGCCTTTCCCTTGCCGCCGTACCACGCATCCGAAGAGCCATCGCTGGTGGCATATCCTTCTCCTACCTGGCGGCCAAGACATGGAACTCCCTCCCCATCCATCTTCGGCTGACCCAGGACCATCTCGCCTTCAGGAGACAACTCAAGACCTTGCTGTTCGAGCAATAGCAGTCCCCTTCCCCCAAGCGCCTTGAGACCCTGCCGGGTGAGTAACGCGCTATACAAGTGTTATGATTGATTGATTGATTGATTTTATTACAAGTTAACTTATTGGCACATTTCAGTCTCCAGATGTTGTACTGTATCTTTTAAATCTGTTCCTGAAATGCATATATACTGGTTGGATTATTATTCTAAAATAAAGCTTTATGGTTGGGATAACTGATTCTTGGTCTTCGTTGTAGAGCTGCAATGGCTTCACAGGGATAGAAATATGTTCCAGATACTAGCTCCCTCACAACGCTTCAAGTCGACTAACAAAGGTCCATACGATCAATGGGGAAATTTGTTTTATGATTTTACTGACTTTGAGGCTCAGATACCCACCCTCCATCACTAATGAATAGATAACTCAATATATCACTTCCTTCTGTTCTGCATCATTCCCCTCCATAGATGTGGCTGCAGTAATGCCCCTTTCCTTTTAATATGTACTTGACCTTCAATTTGACCTTGCTCCATATTTACTAATGCTCTGCACAAAGTGATGCATAGCAACGCAAAGTAGTGCATGGTATATACTTCCCAATGAAAAAGGCATTTTACGTTGGAAAGGTGTGCGCATCCTCAAGGCGGCATCACTGGGTATTACCTGGGTAGATTAGCACAAATACCCATAAATTGGACATAAAACTCAATGCTGAGATAACTAGACCAGGCTCTGTGTTAAAGATTAACACCCTCTTGTAGCAGGTGCTAGCAAGGTGCAATGTTTCAATTTTGCCTAAAGAAACCACACACTGCA
Organism: Lissotriton vulgaris; assembly: GCF_964263255.1. Classification (NCBI taxonomy): domain Eukaryota; kingdom Metazoa; phylum Chordata; class Amphibia; order Caudata; family Salamandridae; genus Lissotriton; species Lissotriton vulgaris. The sequence goes on from NC_141693.1 coordinate 294,747,010, forward strand.
TTAGTGCTGATGCTCACATCAAAATTCAACATGTGGGATCCTTCTATGTTTGTTTACACAGAGGAATATGTACTGAAAAAGTACACTTCGACTACACATTTTATACTAGAAATCAGACATTGACCCCTGCAAAGCTGGGCTTCACACAAGGGCAGCCTTTTAGAGTGCCATTGGAAGGGATGACAGCAACAGCAGTACAGTATTATTAATGATGGCTCTCTGCTGTGCTTCCCCTCTTGAGGAATGCAGACAGCAAACCTGTTTGCTCTGCTGAGTTGCATGAAAAATGATTAAATCTGGGCTCTCGTCTTCTTCATCACCATACACTATTACAAGTAAGGTGATGAGAGGCAGATCATTCTAAAGACTGGAAATCTATCAGTTGTGAGCTCCTCTGATATCAACCATTGGCTCCCAGTGGTTGACCACTAGACGATATTAAACAAACTTAGGCTGAACATTTCAAAAGCTGAGATACTGTTATAATTAATGCTTTTGTTTATTGGCATGTCAAATGATACAACAGTACAGTACATTGTTAACAAGTGAACACCCACAAGAGATGGAGTTATGGTCGCACTTTCAGACAGATGAGATGCCATAAAATAACAATAATACTAATTTAATAAACAAACTATAATCGTGACCATACGTGCCTAAGTCTCATCACAGAATGTGTGAAGAACATCATTTGCAGAGGAGAGGGGGAAGTGGTTAAAGGAGGGCAAGGAGGAGCAATCCATTCCGCCTAAGCTGCAAAAGGGCCCGTGAACCCTAGGTCCTGCCAGGGTTCGGCTCATTTTCGCAGCCAGGACTTGGCCTCACAGTCTGCCCCTCCTCAGAGTCAACTGCAGTCCCAGGGGACATCCATTCATCAACCTCTTCCTTCCAGAGTGGTTCAATAGGTCTGTGATGGTCACCCCTTGCTTCCTCCATTTGTCGCGCCCTTTCCTTAGCCCATGACTAGTGCGTGACATCAGTCACCCATGTTTCCACACTAGGTCCCATGGGCGATTTCAAGGCCTGTTTTGGTTTCTTGCTCTCTTTTGGCATTTTTGAATAATCCTGGTTGGGTAATCTCTTTCCCTACATTATTTTAAATCAAGAACTTGTTTTCTGTAGTCTTTTGTGATGCTACAGTTGCGTCATATGCGTAAAAACTGACTGGAGGAGAGGTTTTCCCTAGGGGGTCGGGGACGGAAACTGTTAAACGAAATAGAGTGTTTTTGGCGGGGGGTTTCTAGTACGTTTTCGTTTTTAGGCTGCTGTCTTCCACGAAGATGGTGGCATCCAAGAAATCTGGTGTACTTTCATGAGCCGTGTATGTAAAGTTCAGAAACTCATGGCGAGTGCTGAGCCCTTAAGTTATCTCTATGTTTTTAGATTTGTTTTTACTTTGATGACACCCGTTATTACTCTAGGTGTCGCTGCTTTTGTTAGAACGCATACAAACTATCATCTCTTGTTGAACAAGAACGTCAGATGAACACTGCCTGTTTATTCCCAGTGTGATTATGCGAGCTTGTGCGCAATAACAAAATATTTTATGACCGCGCCACTAGATTTTTTAAGCAACATGCATGGTCATGCGTAAACTGCCTGTTAATTTCCTCCTGTGATTATGCATGCTCGTGCACAATAACAAAGTCTTTCACAAATACTCTACCAGATTTTTTAATGCACAATCTGCATAAAATGTACAGTCAGGCGTAAACTGTCTGTTCATATTCTCCTTGATTAAGCGCTTACTAACGCTTCCTTAGATTACGGACAACTGTTGCGAATAAAATGTACGATCTACCCAAGTAAAAAAACTCTTTTTCTTAAAAAAACAAACCCTTCCCAAGGCGAGCCACTTTTCGCTAGCAGTCAAAAAGGAATAGATGCTTTCCTTATCACCTTTCCCTGGAAGTGTACACCTACCCAGCCTGGACTTCACAATTTAACATCACCACAATAATCATACCTACCTTATAATTATGGTATGGCTTAGATAGTTACATACATTTATGATAGATAGCAGAGCATTTTTTGGCCAATAGGGCACATATTTTGTAAGTACGTTCTCCAGACCATTCTCTTTTTTCAAGATAAACTATTTACACAGCACTATTTGTATTCACAAAGTCTTCACTAAGGGGGTCATTAGGATGGCGGACGGACCTGCGTCTGTCCGCCACCCCCGAGGTAGAGGGACCGTCCGCAGTGGCAGCGGCGGTCCCTCCATGCCAATTAAGATGCGACCGCCACCCTGGCAGTTACATCCTGTATCTTTAACCTTGCGGCGGGTGCTGCTTGAAGCAGCACCCGCCGCAAGGTTAAAAATGCATGTTTAGCATTTACATGCACAAAGTGGCAGGCACCGCGCGGTGCCTGCCGCTTTGTGCATGTAAATGCAGGGGGGTACCATAGGTACCCCCCATGTGCACCCCCTTCACCCTGGGGACCCGCAACGGGCCCCCAAAGAAAACACCGTATGCCTTTCCGTGGCATTGCCGCCACGGAAAGGCTTGTCCTGCAGCACATCCTAATATGGCTGGCGGTGTCTGATAGACACCGCCACCATATTAGAGCTTTTCCACCACGGTCGGAAGGCGACCGCGGCAGAAAAGCGGCGGATGGTCTTCCCGTCCGCCGATGACCCCCCAGCCATCCTAATGTGGCGGGGCGTCTTTCCATGCACGCAGCGGTGATTCCGCATCCTCCGGGCCGGCGGTGGCTTCCGCCGGCCCGGAGGATGCGGAATCACCGCAATCCTAATCGAGCCCTTAGTGTCACGTTGGCCTTAATACAGGGAAACTAGCACAATAATGTAGTAATTGAGCATATTATTTACTATGTTTTCTGTACAGTTATGGGTACATTTCTGTGCCTATAGCATTAAGTCAGATACAAGTAATTGTGCTCACTGACGAAAAGTGGTAATTGAGTCAACTTACCTACACTACACACAAAGCGTTCTAAATTCTAGACCTCTTCCTTATCAGTCGTGATGAAGGCCACCGGACCTGTAGGGGCATTCCCTGGCCAAAACATGTCAACCTATCACTAGGTGTTGTGGAACAATAACTCATCCACTCCAACACTGCCGTTTCTTTTAACCCTTTCCCTTTCCTGGTTAAATAAACTATTGCATACAGGAAAGAAGAGAATTTTTACTCTCATCACTATTGTCACTTATCCACACAGTCCCCCTCCTGGTGGAGGATAGTAGATCACGTGGAGGACAGAACACTCAAGTGATAGGCCCAGTCATGATACTATCCACCAAACCAATAAATATTCACCACTTACCGTAAATGGATAGTTGAGGGTCTCCAACACAATTTTTTTGTGGTTCTAGAATATTGACTAGGTCTGAGGGGAGTTTGTATGTGTTGAGGGCTGCCATGAAGGTGGCTTGGTCGGTGTTGTTCTTGCTGGTGCACCATGTTCTTTCCAGTTTGTTGCATCTGCACTTTACATGCTGAGTTCCGTGGTGTACCAACTGGCTCGTTTGGTGGATCTGTGTATTTTTGCTGGTTTGGTGTGAGCGACAAGGTCGGCGACACTAGTGTTTGAGGCGTTGAAATTCGGCACATCCTGGTTCAGGTTGGTGGTGACGGTGAGCTGTGTGATGCTGTGGGCGTCAGTTCATTGGTGCTGGGTGACCCTGGTCCAGCTGTGGAATGGGGTGCTGTGGTGGTTGGGGTTGGTGTGGGGATGCCCGGTTTGGGTGGAGTGTATGATGGAGTGGTTCTACCAGGTGAGTTCCATGGTGTGGCTGTATCTGACTCTGATGTCAGACATGAAGATGGGGTCCAGTATGTGTTCTGGTTTGAGGGTGAGGTTCGTGGCCAGCTGCTGGAGCCAGGTGTTGTCCATTCTTTCCTGGGGGTTGGTGGAATTGATGTCCATTGGGTCATCCATGTGGAAGTTGAAGTATCCTAGGAAGAGGTGGTGTTCGGATTCAATGGTGAGCTGGGTGATGTATTCCGCAATGGCATCACTTAGTCCAGTTTGTGGTCCTGGTGGTCTGTGAGAGGGGTGCCTTTGATGGTTTTGTTATCAGTGCAAAGTTGGAAGTTCATATAGTCCAAGATCGCATGGTTTAGTCATCAGTGGTGGTGCAGGTGATTGATTCTTTGTGTACAATGGTGATACCGCCTTTGAATCCAATGGGGATTGAAGTGGAGATGTCAGGAGCCAAAGTGGTAGTGAGTCAGGTCTCTGTAAATGGAGGTCATGTCGAGTGCGAGGGTGGTGATGGTGTCCCAGACTTCGGTGGCTTGTTTGCAGAGAGATTTCACATTGATCAAGAGGCAGATGAGTTGTTCGAGGGTGGAGTCGGCTGGCAGGGCTGGAGTGGGGCTGGTTGCTGCGATGGCAGTAGCCCCCGGAGTGGAGGTGTACCACAGTGGATGCAGGTGAAAGGTCCCACTGTGGAGCAGGGCGATGTGAGGCAGCAGTTGTTGCATCCAGGGTCTAGGGCACAGAGGTCTGCGGCGGAGTATCTGTGGGAGATTGGAGGTCCAGGGTTCCTGCCACTGGGTGTGGTCCAGGCATGGACCGGCGCAGACAGGCTTGCATTTGGCGTGCCTTTAGCGTGCTGGCAGAACAGCAGCGCAGAAAATCCATAAGTAGTCCTGGGAGGTGTGGCAGTGAGGTGGGAGCGTGGCAATCGGGACAAAATACAGCTGCAGCGGGTAAAAAACAGTGGGGAATGGCAGGAACAGGGGGCTAAAAATGACAACACAAACACTAGGATAGATACACGTAAAATGCACTAAACAGGCACAAATGGGTCAAATACAGTGAAGACACAAGCACTCGGGGAAATACAATAAAAACAGTAAGAAGTGCAATGGGCAAATTACAATGGATAGAAAAAGTACAGTGAAAACACAGGCACTGGGGTAATAAATGCAAAAAATAAATACATGCAAAGGGACAAATACCAGTAAGGTAAAGTGGGCTTAGCAGTCAGTGGGACTGTAGTACCCAACTGGTGACCTTGAGGGCTGTGCACAGGGCAGCAATCAATCAATCAATCAATGAGGAGCTTTTAAAATGCGCTACTCAGCCGTGAGGGTCTCAAGGCGCCAGGAGCGAGGGGGGTGCAGCTCTGTGTCAGGGTAAGGGAGCCTCTGATGTTGACTGGGAGCTCGTTCCAGGCTTTGGCTGTGACGTACGAGAAGGCTCTTCCACCTCCTATTGTTCTGCGGATTTGGGGGGGTCTATGCTAGGGCGAGATTGGTGTAGCGGAGATTTCTTTTGGGTGCGTGAAAAGAGATTCTTTTGTTGAGGTATTTGGGTCCGATGTTGTGGAAGGATTTGGAGGCGTGGGTAAGTAGCTTGAAGGTTGCTCTCTTCTCGACGGGGAGTCAGTGGAAGTCTCGCAGGTGTTGGGTCATGTGCTCATGTCGTGGGGTGCCGAGGACAAGTCTGGCTGCGGTTTTCTGGATGGTCTGGAGTTTGTGTAGCAGGGATTTGTTGATTCCAGCATAGAGTGCGTTTGCATAGTCCAGTCTGCTAGTTATGAGTGCGTGAGTGATGGTCTCTCTGGCTTTGGGAGGATCCACTTGAAGATCTTGCGGAGGATGCAGAGGGAGTTGAAACAGGTGGCGGCGACAGCGTTGATCTGGCGAGTCATGGTGAGGGAGGAGTTGAGAATGATGCTGAGGATCCTGGCGTGGTCCATCGGAGTGGGTGGGCTGCAGTCACGGTAAGCTGGACAGCGGCAGTGGAGGGAGCGACAGAGAGACCAGGAGGTTCAGAGGCTACTTTTGGAGGCTACAGTTGGAAGTTTTTCACAATATTTTGTCCTAAAAATGTACAATTTAATATCTTCAGTTTTGTCATTTTTGTATTGTTTTATTATTAAACTAAGCGCTATTTTAATAACCTGGTGTGTGATTCTTTTTTGTGTGGTGTTTTCACTGTTTTGCTATTTGAAGTGTTACATAAATACTTTACACATTGCCTCTAAGTTAAGCCTGACTGCTCTGTGCCAAGCTATCAGAGATTTGACCTCAAGTTAATTTGAGTTTTACTTGTGCCTTACCCTGACTAGAATTGTGGTTGGTGCGCGACTAAGGCTCACACCCTAGTCAACCAGCAACCCAATTTCTAAGATTGGTGGCAGCGGTGGGCTTGGACCTGTAATCTGTGCAGTGCCATACAGTGATATGGAGAACACTACCATCCCATATCTAAGACCAATCTGAGTTATAAATTCTCCCTTATTGGCCTTTTTGTTCTAAATTCATTTCTACTCTACCTGACTGTTTGTGTCTGGGACCTCACCTGCAAAGATGGAGTTTGAGCTTATCAACCTGGAGAGCTACATTGTGGCTCAGCTCAAGGAGTTTTTGACACAAGAGCGGGCTGCCTACTGAAAGGAGCATTAAGAAGGTGGCACTCCAAAAAGTCTTGAGAGCCGGGCAGAGGCCCACCAGTTGCCAGTCACAACAGATAGCCTGGGAGAGGAGGAGGAGGAGGATGAGGAAAGATCAGCGCAGGACCCACAGGAGGGTCTTGAAATGCTGCCTGTTGAGAAGGGGAATAACCTACTCCCAGGACTGCGAATCCCCTCATGTGCAGGTAGCAGTGTGGCCCCTCGCAACCTGTCCCCAGATGAGCTGCTGGAGAGGAAGTATAGGCTGGAGATGGCCAAGTACAAGATGGAGGAAAACAGACTGGCCATAGAGGCAGAACACCGGAAACTGGCCATTGAGGAGGGAATTACCTTGTAGCACTTAGCTCATGAGAGGAGCCTTAAGGAGCTGGACATCAACGCCAGACAGGCCGAGTCTAGCAGTGATGGTGGCAGCCCTCTGGGGATAAGAGAGTCCATATGCCCAAAGGTCTGGTGCCTGACTTTGTTGTGGAGGAAGATATTAACAGGTGGTTTGAGGCTCATGAGATTGCTTAACAGAGAAGATTGGGGCTAGTCTAAGTGATTGGAGAGATACCCTACTGGCCCTAGAGAAGAGAGACTGGGGATGACGTATCCCTGCCCACCATGAAGGAAACCGATGTCAGGAAGCATGGACTGACCCCATCAAAGTACATACAAATGGTTAGGGAAAGTCAGAAGCTTGCCCAACAGACCTGGGTGGGTTGTGTGGCTTCCTTTTTCAAGGCACTGGATGGTTGGGTCAAGGGCAGTGGAGTAAAGGATTATCAGGTGCTGTACAATTTGATTGCAAAAGAGCACATGTTCTGTTATTGTTTTGCCGATCTGCATCAATACTCGCATCTCACAACTGAGAAAAAGAAGAGATGATTCCCTGACAGTAAGTCTTCAGGGAAGGCATTCCCCAAGTGCTATCAGAGCCAACAGGAAAGACACTTCAAGTAGGGTGCCAAGTGCCCCACGTGGGCACAGCCCCCCACCAGTGGGCAGTCCCTGGCGTTGGCTAGTATAGCTCCTGGGAGGAGATTGTCACAGATAATGTGAGGGTCATAGTGGAGGTTTCTCTAGTGTCCCTGTGTGATGGTGAGATGGTGTAGAGAACTCGCATGCCTAGTAATACTAGGAAATACAGGCAGTGGGTGACCATCAATGGGCAAAGGGTGGAGACTCTGAGAGACACAGGAGTCAGTATGATTACAGTCAGATTTCATCTGGTGACCTCTGAGCCAGTAGTCCTTAATGTATTCCACTACGTTTTGCAGCTGATAAACATAACAGTAACTTTCAAGGGGCTTTGGTTCCCTGTGAGTGTAGGGGAGTATCAAGTTCCTTAAAGGTAGCTGTGAGTCCGTCCATGCCTATGGATTGTCTGCTTGGTGATGATGTGGAGCACACCATCTGGAAAGAGGTGGAGCGCAGGTTCAACCTGGAGATGTTAGGGTTGCCTAAGTGGGTATGCCTAATCACACGGTCCATGGCAGACCAAGAGGTTAGTCAAAAAGACTTGGAGCCTGGAAGAATGGCTCAGGTGCCTGCCAACAAGAGGAAGGGCAAGGGGCACGGGAAACCTGCTTCTGAAACTCCCCCAGTACAAGAGAAGGCTAAACCTGAGGGGGGTGCCCTGGAGCCATCTGGAGAGGATGTTACAGCTATGAGGAACCTACCTGAGTTGGCCAATTGGCAGAAGGAAGGGGGTCTCAACAGGGAGGAGTTCTGCGAGGCGCCAAGGGAATGTCCTAATCTTGTGCGCCTACAGCAGCAGGCCAAGGCAAAAGCAGCTGATGACACCTGTGGTGATCACTTGATTTATTGGGAGAATGATCTCCTTTATAGTTTTGATTTTTTGATTTGATCTTTATTTTGATACAATTTATCATAAAAGTTACAATAACAAGACAGGTATTTAAAAAATACTTGGAAAACCATCACATCGTGCAAAATAGCGGGTAACCATAAATACAGACGATAGTGTATCTCGGAGAGGAGAGATATTCATTATTTTAAAACTTAATTAAATTATTTAAAAAGGCACAATAAAAGATAATTCCTTAAAACACAGTCATTTTCACCGTCCTTCACTAAATTTGTGAATGATCAGAATTTTTCTCCCGATTTTCTTCTTAAAAAATATACTGCAAGGAGGAACCTACTGATACCAAATACTAAAACCTGGCACGTTTATAGTTAGCCTAACGTTCCTGGGCATAGTGCAACTCATTTGATGTAGGTCCTCCAGTGCTACATGGCCTTCCTACTGGAGCTGGCTCATGATAGGCTTGTTAATCCTTTTTGCTGGCCTCAAATGGGGAAGGTCTCATATGCACTCTACTGGTACTATTCTACCTGCCAGTGGCAAGTCAGTAGGGAAGTGCAAGTTTCCACTGCAACCATTTCCTGTCTTTGTCACCCCCTTTGAAAGGGTGGGCATCAACATTATCGGGCCTCATAGACCATGCCACCCGGTAGCCGGAAGCTAACCCTCTGGGAAGAGTAACTCCGTCTGCAGTGCCCAAGGCACTGAGGGGGATCTTTACCCATGTGGGCTTCCCCAAGGAAGTGGTATTAGACCGTGGTACTATTATTACTAAAAAAATATATAAAGCACGCAATTGCCGAGGCATCTTAGCACTTAGAAGAGGACTAAAATTAATCTACTGATGAGGTACAGAGAAAAGCCAGGTCTTTAAAAACTTTCTGTAAGAAAATATACTGGATTGGATCTCAAAGCAATAGGTAAGGAATTCCACAACCTGCAGGCAAAAAAATTCAAACTTTTTCCTTCCCATTTAGAGCTCTTGATTTTGAGGACCACTACAAATTTAGCAGTGCTAGATCTTAATTTGCAATTTTACACATGCCAGGAGAAGGACTGCCAAAAATATGCAGGACCTCCAGCATACAAAGCCTTGTGGACAATACAGAGGGATTTAAATGTAACTCTCTCAGTCAAAGGTAGCCGCCAATAGAGGTCACAAATGCCCTTGGATATCGAGCTGAACTTGGGAATTTTAAGAATCAAGCCAGCAACCACATTCTAAAGTGACTGAAGTTTCACCTGGTACTTTTTTTGTATGATTAGATTAAGGGCATTGCGATAGTCTATTCTAGATATAACTAATGCAACAATAACTGTCTTCTATAAGTCTACAGGAATGAAAGGAAACATCTTCCTCAGGATCCTAAGAAGATGGAAGCAGGAAGATGTGATCCTATTTATATGATCTGAAAAGCAAAGCTGTCCATCCAACCACATCCCAAGATTGTTTCGCTTTCTGAACCAACTTCTTGTCAGGATACATGAAGGCCATGTGGAAGGGGTGTGGGGTAACCTACAAGTTCTCCACTCTTTGACACCCTCACACCAATGGGCTTGTTGGAAGGTTCAACCGCACCATAAAAAACATGATAATGGCCAATCAGATCCCATGAGGTAGAAGTGGGACATCTTTCTTCCATGCCTTTTATTTGGCTATAGGGAAGTACTGCAGAAGGGGGTTGACTTTAGCCCCTTTGAACTTCTATACGGGCACCCTGTGAGGGGATCGCTTGGTCTGATGAAGTAGGGCTAGGAGCAAGCTCCAGGGAAGGCCCCTCATGATGCGGTTAGCCACATGCCGGCACTCAGATGAAGCACTTCTGGAAGCAAGCACAAGAGAATTCAGAAGTCAACCAGGAGGACATGAAACGGTGGTATGACAAGAAAGCCACTCTTGTTGAGTTTCACTCTGGCCAGAAAGTGTGGGTTATGAAGCCCATAGAGCCCAGGGCCCTACAAGACCACTGCTCAGGGCCTATGTAAAATGAGCTGCTGGAAAAGGTCAACAAACACCGAAGTACAAAGTGCAGTTTGTGAATCGGGTCATTTGTGTAGATATTTTGGGCCTAATTATGATGCCGGTCGGAGTTACCTCCAACCAACACCGTTTTGGGGAAGGAACTGCCCGGTGCAGTCGCAAACTTCCATTTTTCAGTAGGAGCCTGTGCTGCGGGTGAAAACACAAGCTCCAACTGAAAAATGGAAGTTTGTAAATATCCCTGCACTGTGAGGAAGGCACCTCATGGTGCCTGCCATACAGTGCAGGGATATTAAGGCCCACATGTGGAGGGCCATGGGAAAGGGGGCCCTGCTAGGACAATTTCCAACAGCCACTCCATGTCAGAAAGGCCGACATGGATTGGCTGTCGGAAACCAACATCATAAGCCTGACAGCGGAAACGGCAGCCTTTAGAGATTATGATCGCTTTCCGAATGCCGACAGGCTCCTTGACCCCATCGGAGCCGCATCGGATTACAACGCCAATTTAAACTCCGACCACCTTCATCATAATATGCCGGTCTGACTTTAAACCTACCATTTGAGCCGGAAGTTAAAGATCTGCAAGTGCATCTTGAAATGGGTGGACTAGCCATTTGATAAAATGAAGCAAGGAAATGAGATAGAGCGATTAACACCTACAAAGCCAACATGATAGAGCAGCTAATTCTAGAAGTTTAAATGTCATGGACTAATTATATCAGAATATAATAAAGCAAAGTAAAATAGAGCAAATAACACCAATAAAGTCAACAACATGGTAGGGCAGATAATTCTAAATACCTGTTTATTGAAGGATATGTTAGCATATGCCCACTGTGAACAAGAGTTATTCATAATTAAAAGAGGGCAAAATGTTATTTAGTCAAAGGTAGGCTATGCATTAAGTCCACAGTAAATCAAAAGGTTAGAATTAAAAAAGTTATTATTGTGAATTTAGCTTCAAATTCTAATATTAAAGGAAAACAGGAACAGAAAATAATACTTCTATACCTTTAGTGTCTGAGGTAAACAATAATGCTGCTTCTTAGTCCTGCCCATTTTGCAATGGGTTTAAATATCACACACTCGCAGAACTGCGGGCATAAACCAGGAAGCAGAAACATCTATGCTCACAAAGTTGCAATGTGACTATTTGATCTACAAGCCTGAAGAAGTGCCACGATGGTGGAACAAAACGTGTTGACTGTTCCTTTTTATTGTGCAAAAAACATTTAAAAATGGAACTAAAGACTGAGAACTTTGACCTGATTCACAAAAGCAAACTTACAATTTTGTATACATTTTCTACTTTTAGGTATTCACAAACTATGTGCAGAGTTTCACTACTTAGAATTTCCTATACTTATGTGTGCAAAGTTCTACGCCCCGAATGCGGAGTCTCCTGGTGCGGAGAACTGCATACACATAACTTTAGAGTAGTAAAACTCAGCATGTAGTATTTGAATACCTAAAAGTAGAAAACTTACACAAAAGTGTGCGTTTGCCTTTGAATCCGGCTCTTTGTGTTTAAAACAAAACAAAATAAAATCTTCAACCTGAAAAAACATTCCGAATTGTATATATGACTAACTTTTGGGTTCAAATGAATTGATATTTGCCTAGTGCAGGGGTCGCCAACATTTTCTGTAATGAAAGCTACTCATGTTCAATGAAATCTACCTGAGCTACATACATTATGAGAGTTGTAATAGTGACCACTTCAGCCAGAATTACATTAGTTGCCACCATATGCAAGATTGCCAGTAGTGTTCACGTCAGTACATCGGGTGTGGTTGCAACAGTAATGTAAAAAGTGCTTTATCAATGTGGCATGCCTCTTTAAGGGTAATACGAAACAGCAACAGTTACAATGCTCCTGGCACCAAGTTCATAAAAAGAATATTAGGTCTGACGAACACCAGATGATTTTTCATTCATTTCATGTCATTCAAATACCAGCTTTAAATATATTTTGGAAAGTCACCCATTTTTCTAACATTAGTTTAAGCGTCTGAAAATGTACACATTTTTGTATCAAATAAACCATTTTTTATTTCTGAATACATATATTCATTCAATGAAACAAAAGCTTCTAATTTAGTATGCTGGGATGCACAAAGGAGAGCTACTTACAGGTAACTGGTGAGCTACTAGTAGCTCATGAGCTACTGTTTGGAGAACCCCGGTCTAGTGCCTCTACTACTGGAATTATGTGGTTGATTTACCAGCTGTGGGCAGCTGCTCGTTGAAGAGGGCACTTTGTGTTAATATAAATTTGTGTGACCCAGGAAATGCAGTTTTGATGCCGTAGCTGCCTTTGTAAATCGGCATAATACATTTCATATTCATTGAGTAGATGCCTAACAAGAAGAAGCGTTAGAGTTGAAGGGACATGGCCTTCAAAAGAAATGCAGCATGGTTGTGGATCTTTTTAAACCACAGTGCTGTCTTGAAATAACTGGTGCTTTGAACACCCTGCCTGTGATTTGAATTTGTATCTGTGTGAAGAGCAAGCGAAGCAAAGTATTCAAGACAAAGAAATATTTATTCTTTCCACTGTTTGAAAAAAATCAAATATTTAAGATCTGTGTCTACTGGCAACCACAGGCAAGAACTCCCCCTCCCCCCTGTAGTTCTTGCGAGTTTTAGGATGGAACAATGTTGGCTTCTAACGGGAGATGTGGTAAAGGTGTCAGAATGGAATGCAATAAAATCTTGTTTTAGAATGTTGAGTTTGCAGTTACACACACAAGAATTAGAGATGTTTATTATTATGCTCCACGTATGGCGTAGTCATTGGCATGTACCCACTCTTGGGAAGATGCTACATCTGGACAAGATAGGCGATAAGTAACCCGAAGATCAACAGTGCTCTCCCAGAGGGTTTGCCATTGGTCCAAGCAAACTGCTTGTGCGTGCTATGTGTGTCACTGTCAAAGAACGGAATTGGCGCTTCCTGCTTGTAGAGTCAAAGCGCAACTCCAGCTGCGGTAAAGCAGGTGCAGTCAACAGAAACATTGCAAAGAATCTACACGTTTATGGTCGCGAGCCTGTTGGTCAGGCCATACATAAAGTTACAGTAAAGTGGTCCCAATGGAGGAAGTGCAGCCCTTGACTTCCACAGCAACAGTATTATATTAGGGAAAGAGGAAAAAACTACTCCAATGAGTAAGTTCCAGTTAAGCATTTAGTGCATTTATTTACACATACTTCATTTAGGAATATATTGTTCAATTTACACAGTATAATGAAGTACTTATACAAGGTGCTCCAAAAAAGTGACGGCGCAGTGAGAGTCATATATAGTGAATAAAAAGTGCCTTTGTGCTATGTACTGCATATATATCATCCACCATCAAAAATTCTTGAAAACCCAGTCCACACATGTTATTTGTCGACGTTTCGACATCTTATCATTAGCATTTAGAGTGAGGTCATCATCAGAATGGAAACTATCTAAAACTGAGACAAAGGATTGAGGCAAATATTCCCTCAATCGAACGAATCTTAGACAGTTTGTTCTAAACCAACTTCCAAGTGGACATTGGCATGCCCAGAGTTTATGGCATTTGGATTCCCATATGTGTGAAAGTGTCACACTGTTTCAAAAGACAACTTCAAAATTGGGTTTGCGCACCAGGCTATTAAAAAACGGTAAACCTGGATGTGTTCCGTATACCCTTATTGCACCTACAACTGGGATGCATTTAGTTGCGAAGCCAGGGGGCTGAACACCGGTAGCATTTCAAGATCATTTAATCAAAGTAGAAGGGAATGAATGTTTAGAAAGGAGACCCCTGGCTCCACTAATGAGGGGGGGGGGGTGAGGTTGCTGATCCATCTGGGCTAGACTATGAAAGTAAAGTTACATATTAATAAAGATGTCTGACCTGTTGCTCAGAGACATAGACAAATATTTTTTTATTTACAAGAAGCATGACATTATTGAGCATTCAAATGGTCAGACACCATGGGTTTCTTGCATAGTGGTAGTGCCCAAAAAGGACAATGAAGGAGCTGTAGACATATACGTTGACATGCAACAAGCGAACAAGGCTATTGAATGAGAACGACATCCAGGTGCACGCAGTGTTGACATGATAACGCAATTAAATGGAGCAAAGGTCTTCTCTTGCCTTGATTTAAATAAAGGTAATCATCAGTTAGAACTCAAAGAAGATTGCAGGGACATTACAACCTTTTCTACACATGTTGGTCTGTTTCAATACAAGAGACTCCGTTTTGGTGTGTTATCAGCTGCAGACTTTTTCCAAGATGTCATTTGATGTATCATACCGCCTGCTGTGAATGCATTCAATTATAGAAATGACATATTGATTATTGGAGCCACACAGGAGCATGATAAAGCTTTTACACAAGTATGTAGTTTACTTGCTGATGCTGGTTTGACTTTGAATGCAGACAAGTGTGAGTTCCATAAGACAAAGTAAAAATACTTTGACAATATTTTTCAGATGGGGCTATGACACCTGATCATGCAAAAGTACAAGCCCTTTCAAATGATGATCCCCCTCAAGATGGTTCTGTGATCCATTCATTTCTTGGCATGGCCAGTTACGCTTCAAGATACATACAAGACTTTGCTCCTATAAATGCTCCTTTATGAGAGTAAACGAAGAAACATGTTTCATTAAAGTGATCACAAGAGTGTGAGAGAAGTTTCAAGAAAACCAAACAAGCCATTGAAACTGCTGCAAAAATGGCCTACTTCAATCCAAAGCCTCATACAGAGGTTGTTGTTTATGCTAGCCTAGTTGAGTTAGGCGCTATCCTTGCACAGCAGATACCCAAATACTCGAAGGCATATTGTGGCACATAACAATAGACGTTTGTCCCAGACAGTATGTGCTTACTCACAACCTGAAAAAGAAAGTTTAGGTAAGGGCTTGTGATCATTTCCATGTATTACTGCGTGGAAAGCATTTTACCCTTGTACCTGATCATCAAGCTTTACTGACTATCTTTGGCAATCCAAATTTCAAGATGCATTCTCGCATTGAATAGTGGGGACTACGATTACTAGAGTACAATAATACCATTGTGCTTCATCAAGTGAAGGATACAAACCCTGCTGACTACTTTTCTAGACTGCCTATACTAGGACAGGGTACTCCATCCAAGATAGCTGAAGCCTACATTAATTTAATTGTAAAATCAAATTCATCAGCTGATAGATCGTCAGCCCAGATCATCACTGTCACAAGTATGAGAGTGACATGCTGAAATTTAAAAGACATAATTGCACATCAGTCATGGAGCTGACACACCCATCCTATCACCAGTGATGGGGAATACCAAAAATAAATAAACAAGCATTGGAAATGCAATAGGTCTCGCACCATTAGAGTTAGCGCTTTTAGAATTGTTTATGGTTTTTTTTTGTAAATGTTTAGCATTTTTGTTTCCTGTAGCCAATGCTAAAGAATTACAAATAAAAAAAGCCATAAACATTTCTTAAAGCTCTAACTGAAATGGTCTGAGACCTATTGCACTGTGTGAGGGTGAGGGGTTGAGGGTGAGTGAGGGTGAGGGTGAGGGTGGGTGAGGGTGAGTGAGGGGTTGAGGGTGAGTGAGAGTGAGGGTGAGTGAGGGTGAGTGAGGGTGAGGGGTTGAGGGTGAGTGAGGGTGAGTGAGGGTGAGGGTGAGTGAGGGTGAGGGTGAGGGGTTGAGGTTGAGGGTGAGGTGTTGAGGGTGAGTGAGGGTGAGGGTGAGTGAGGTGTTGAGGGTGAGTGAGGGTGAGGGTGAGTTAGGGTGAGGGGTTGAGGGTGAGTGAGAGTAGTTGAGGCTGAGTGAGGGTGAGTGAGAGTGAGGGTGAGTGAGAGTGAGGGTGAGTGAGGGGTTGAGGGTGAAGGTTTGAGGGTGAGGGTGAGGGGTTGAGGGTGAGTGAGGGTGAGGGGTTGAGGGAGGGTGAGTGTGGGTGAGGGTGAGTGAGGGTGAGGGTGAGGAATTGAGGGTGAGTGAGGGTGAGGGTGAGTGAGTGTGAGGGGTTGAGGGTGAGTGAGGGTGAGGGTGAGTGAGGGTGAGGCTGAGGTGTTGAGGGTGAGTGAGGGTGAGTGAGAGGTTGAGGGCGAAGGGTTGAGGGTGTGAGGGTGAGGGGTTGAGGGTGAGTGAGGGTGGAGGGTGAGGGGGTGAGGGTGAGGGGGTGAGGGGTGAGGGTGAGGGGTGAGGGTGAGGGGGTGAGGGGGGAGGGTGTGGGGTGAGAGTGAGGGGGTGAGGGTGTGGGGTGAGAGTGAGGGGGTGAAGGTTAGGGGTGATTGTTAGGGGGTGTGAGCGTTAGGGGGTGTGAGCGTTAGGGGGTGTGAGCGTTAGGGGGTGTGAGCGTTAGGGGGTGTGAGCGTTAGGCGGTGTGCTGGTTAGGGGGTGTGAGTGTGAGTGAGGGGGTGTGAGGCTTCGGGTGTGTGACGTTGCGTGAGTGTGAGTGTGTGTGAGGGTGAGTGAGGGTGTGAGAGGTGTTGTTATGCAGAGGGTGTGTGACGGTGTGTGAGGGTGAGGGTGTGTGAGGGTGAGTGTGAGTCATTGTGAGGTGTTGAGGGTGAGTGAGGGTGAGTGAGGGGTTGAGGGTGAGTGAGGGTGAGGGTGGGTGAGTTTTATAGCAGAGTAGCTCCTTTGTGACTCCTTGTCACCCGAACACTTTTTCCACTCTTGGGATTTGATACTAGTAATCCGGTTGCACTAATACATCTAAACGTTAGTACTGGTAAAAAAAAGCCTATAACTGGGAAAACAGAGTCTTGATGACATGTTCAGCCTAAGATTTAAGTATGTGACCTAGGTCCTGCCAACACTGATTTTTGGCTGCACACAGCTAATGTTTTTCCTAATTGGAACGTGACTTTATTTTACCTTTCTGTCACATTTGTTTACAGGTAGTGGTGTATAATGTAAAATATCCTACCTATTGAGAGTAAAATGCCCGCCAGTATTAGGTCAATCATGCATTTTTTTTTACCATTCACTCACTATAACTAGAGTTTCTACCCCCATTAGGCAATAAATATGCAAATAGTGCGATTTGGGCAGGATTTGAAGTAGATTTTATATAATTTACAACTGAGTTGGATTAATTAAAGGCGCATTAGTGTTAGGCGGGCTGAGTCTAGAAATGCTCTTCGGGGGTGGGGCGGGGGGAGGGGTGGTTGGGGGGTAGGGCTAGGACTTCCTTCCCTCTCCATTATTTAAATATTTACATCAATACAACAGAGATTACTGTGAACAGAACACACAAGGGGGGCGTTTACTTTACGCTGGCATTCGTTAGCTTACGGCTGATAATGTCTTTAGAAATAACATGCGTTGCATACACAGTGTCAGCACAGAGGTTTTGCTCTCAAAGGGGAAAAAATGCATGCCGTGCTCCTCACGCACCCCCTCTCCCCAACCATCTTAGTTATTAGCACCACCAAGGTTGAAAAGAGCAGAAAAGCAATGCCAATGAGAGGAAAGCCGTTTTGTGCAGGAGACAGTAAATGAAGACAGAAAGAAGCGGCTGGACTGACACAGAAAGCTCCGCGGTGTAGAGAAGGCGAGACTCCTGAACGCGAGTGTATGAGTACGAGGAAGAAGATCAAATAGAGAGTGAGTTAAGACAGGTGAGGGTGGGGGGTAAAGGTGTGGGGGTGGGGTGTTGGGAAAGAGCCCTTGCAGTCTGAAGGGGAAAGAGAAGTGCATCTGGCATAGGAGACTTTATCGTGAAGGATATTAGAGTGTGAGACAAAGGAGACGGCAAGGAGAGAGGTGAACAGAGAAGAAGTAGATGAGAGAGAGAACAGAGGAGAGATTTAGAGAGACAAAACGAGAAGGAGGGAGAGAGGCATAAAGTGAGGGACGAGAGAGAGGGGAAAAGAGTGTGCATGTGTGAGAGAGAGAGTAAGAGGCAACGAGTAACGGCTTGAGGAGGTGAGGGAAGGGCTAAAGGCAACAATGTCACCGGGTGAAAAAAAAGCGAAAGAGAAAGCAGGGTAACCTGACCCAGGAGGGGGGGGGAGGGAGGAGAAATGCGTCTCGGCCGGAGCAGGGGGCGGAGCAGGGAGAGCGGGCTTTGAAATGTACTTCACACGGCCGGCCGGTCGTGAAACTGAAAGCATGGCCGGCCGGCCGTGAAAGCCTTTGATGCCGCAAAGATTGCAAAATATATACCTTTAACAAAATGACCATATTGATCCAGGTACCACTTTTTTAAGTTTACCACACATAGACGCCACTGCTACCAGTCAGTTCCCCTCCACAGGTCCCGCTTCATGAGGCCGGTGTACTGTTGTGGTATAACTTGGCTGTGGAAGTAGGCTTTTCTGGAAGGGCAGATTGATGCGTTAGGGTTTTAAGCACTACATTGCAGAGTGAATGACAATGTTGTGGTGGTGGTGGTGGTGGTGGGGGTGGTGGGGGGTGGAATAGTCTAAGGTAAAGAAAGTGCGCTTGCACTAAATGTCCTCGCCAGTGTTACTGAGATGGGTGTTCTGGTGGTACACGTCATATACTCCATTCCTCGTATTTTATTTATCCCAAATAGTTGTAGGGAGCAATCTTTTATTGACCTACTTTAATTCATACATCAGCTGGCCTTGCACACATCTTTTTGTGTAAATGCTGGCCGCGTTTTTTCTTCTAGAAAGGAGTTAAATCCTACGTTTGAAATAATCTAAACAATTAAACCTGTAGTGAAGTTGGTGGTTTAAACAAAGATCCGTTTGACCTCTCTCCCTCTTACCAACAGAGCTACAAACGCTACGACAGGCAATCATGAATTTCACGTGTCGTCTGGTCTGAATTGCATAGCAGGAGCGCGCCTTTGCATCCCCTGTAGTGGAAAGTTAGATATTCAAGGGGTCTCTTCAACGTGATGGCATAATAATAATGCACGACTGAAAGGGAATCTGCGGTAATGCCTTAAGAGCATAGCCGATCTGGACTGGCAGTGCGCAGCATATAATTCAGCCTGTTATGCAGTGGCATTAAATATACATATTGTCGTGGAAGCGGATGCTTTCAGACATGTAAAATGGGGGTTTCTCGGTGGGGTGCTGCTCTCGCTGAGGCCCATCATACGCACTGAATAGGTGATATCTACAATGAAGTAGCTTCATGCAGACGCAC
This sequence comes from Lissotriton vulgaris, assembly GCF_964263255.1. Taxonomy (NCBI): domain Eukaryota; kingdom Metazoa; phylum Chordata; class Amphibia; order Caudata; family Salamandridae; genus Lissotriton; species Lissotriton vulgaris. The sequence continues at coordinate 294,766,318 of NC_141693.1, forward strand.
TCGGGGCTGGGAGGGCAGCGAGAAACCTTGAACTGCAGGGGCAGCGCTTGTTTAGCAGCGGAGTGCTGGATGCTGCCAAGGTGAAACTGCAAGACTCAAACGCACGATTAGAAGCAATTTAATCTTATTAGCAAAGCAGAAACCGCCCCATCACGGCCACTTAGGCAAGCTGGACATCTAGTGAAGGGAAACGAATGTAGTCACACATCTCAAAGCGACACGAAGGAGAAACATAATCGGGGGAGGGAAGGAGAAGGATCGGCTCCGAGATCAAGGCGGACGGGGCAACCTGAGGAGCGGGTGGTTTACGAACATAAGAAGGACGGTGTTAGGAGTGAAGAGAAGAACAGTTAAGGTAGTATTGGGAGCAGTAGGAGGAAGAGATTCGATGGAAGGTTGCAGCGGAAAGACTGTAGAAGAGTGCTGGGAGAGAGAGTGGGGAGGAGAGTAGGAGGAGGAGGAGGGGGAGGAGAGTAGGGTAGGCACGGCAAAGGCAGAGAAGGGGAAGGGGAGGGGGAGGAGAAATGCGACACGGCGGGCAGGGGGGGGGCGGAGCGGGGGTGTGGGAGGAGTGCGCCTTGAGGGAAAATACGGCTGGGGGCATGTGCACGCGCTTTTAAGCTCAATGCGCATGAGCATTGAGCTTAAAAGTCACGGGCACTGCAAGGAATCGCCACGATTCCTTGCAAGTTGGACAAAGAGTGGATAAGCCCCCATAGTCTCGCTTGCTCGATGCGCATGCGCATCGACAGGCGAGACCTAAAAACGTTAAAGATGAACTGTCCATAAATCAGGAAGGAGTTTTACTGCAAGGGTAGAGAATCTCAATTCCGAAGAGTCTGCGACAGAAAATAGTTGAACTAGCTCACAAAGGACATTGTAGTATTGTTATATTTTTAGATGAAAGGGTTAACAAGGATCTCAAGACCTGTCCTCCATGCAACTGCCTTATTACAAACAAATCAACATACTCTTAACATGTCAGAACTCCCTAAGCATGCATGGGAGAGGATAGCCATCTTGTTTTGGTCCACTTGATAATGGACATCATCTGATGGCAATTGAGGACCAGTACTCTAGTTTTGCATTAGTCAAAGATGTCTCATTTACAACGTATGAGTGAGTCATTGAGAGGTTTGATGGCATCTTTGAGAAATTGGGCGTAGTAAGCTATTTTGAAGTTTGATAATGGCCCTCCCTTTAACAGTCAAGAATTTCAAGGATTTCTACGAGCATCTGAACATAAAGCATTAGAAGAGTACACCTTTATGGCCACAGGCCAATGGCATAATTGAGCATTTTATCAGTACACTAAAGAAAGCAGTACAGCATGCAACTCTTATGAGGCTCAGTTAAAAAAAACTGCATTGAATTCTTTCTTCTGAGCTAATAGTTCAACACCTAACTCGGCCACAGGCGAAAGTCCTGCGACTTTGATGTTGGGGAGAGCAATGAAAATTAAGTTAGCTTAATGAACCAACCAGAGAGAAGGATATAACAACACAACTCATATGAAGGACTTGGTTAACAAGCAGAAAATGAAAGCCTATGCGGACAAAGGTGACATGCAATGTACATCCAGTTCAAGAGAGGAGATTTGGTGAACAAATGGTTTGCTCGGCAACTTTGTTGGATTAATTTTGTTGAAACCCGACCTGCTTGCCCTCTGTGACGCTGTTGCAGAGTGAGACGAGTTGGGAGCAGAAGGACGTATGTCCGAAAATGCAGGCTGGAAGTGTTTGGAAAAAGCAGTGAGTGAAACATTAAACGACAAACTGGCATGAAAGTTACCTTTAATAAATGCGCTGAAGGACAGAAAATACTCACGAAAAAAAGTGTGCGCAGTTCAGCATTAGAACACATAAACGCTGGCGTTCACTCGTGTAATTGACTAATCACCTTCACGTACTCTGTGGGAGAATATGGCCTGCGCTGATAAAAGGAGAAGACATCACGTAGGCAGTTCAAAGTTACAGAGAGGCACCGCCCGTGATCAAGGCTTGAAGGAGCAGAAACGTTGGGCTGAGGTAGCCGCTTGTCATCGTGCTGTTCACCATTAAAAGCTGACTTTCAAACAATCCAGCCAGTGTCGGTGTGCCTTCTTGTTTGAAAGGAGGGATTGTTGGAATACATTTACTGGAAGCCGTGCACCGGACTCACTGGCTGCCCTTTAAGGTTCGGGCTTGGTTTGCTCGGCAACTTTGTTGGATATATATATATATATATATATATATATATATATATATATATATATATATATATATATATATATATATATATATATATATATATATATATATATATATATATATATATATATATATATATATATACACACATATCTATATATATGTATATGGTAATTTGTAAAAAAAAATATTATTTAACAGGACTGGAGGTGTAGTGTCTTGCGAGTTTCAGGATGGGACCCCTCTGGCTCCTTACAGACTAAGTAGAGCTGTGACATAGGTGTCAGAGCGTAATGTAATGAAAGTTTGCTTTATAATGTTGCGATTGCAATTACATGCACACAAATAAAGACGTGTATTATTAAGCTCTGTGTGTGGCATAGTCATTGGCAGGTACCCAGGCTGGAAAGACGATACACCCCCTTCCATCCGGCGGGGGATGCTTGCAATGTCTCTGCAGCATCATCACTGCCAAATCACTGGATTAACAGCTGAAAATAGCAAGCTAACTTTTACAAACTGCCTGGGGTGACCCTGCACAATATGTACGCGTTCGGTCTACCAGGGCTAAAAACAAATTAGCTTTTTGTTTGAATCTGAAAATTCTGTAGCAGACAGAAGACTACCTAGAGAATGCGGCAAATTTATATTAAATGGGAACCGCTGCACCATCTCGTTTTCCAATGTTCCCGAGAACAAACAACACAAACGATCAATATTATGAATACAACACCAAAGCCAGAACTGCAGGCTTCTCCCAGACTCTGAATGCATTGCCAGCCTCAGTCTTTTCCTAACTTCCTTCACTTGTCCCCATGTCTGTGCATTCCAGCCACCGGAAGTCAGCAAAGACAGGGCACAGAGGGCTGAATAGAGAAATCACGAGACTTCCTGACACTCCAGGACATGTGGAAGGAGTTAGGGCTGGTGGGGAACAAATCACACAAAAGATGCCAAGATACCTACTTGCATGTTAACATTTTTTGTTGTGCCTCATGGTCAGTATTTCCGTCTGTCAGTCATATCCCTGGAATTCGACTCACTCGATTCCAGCCATTTGTAAGCCACACCCTTGAAAAACCACCATTTAGCTAGAAACTGTATTCTTGTGTCACGTTTGAAAATGTATGCTGACTCGATTTAGAAGAACCAGCAGCTCACACACAGGTTATTTGACTTTGTATATCTGTTGTACACGTGCATACATGTTTAAGAATAGGGCTTATGATATCAAAAGGAAGAGTGGGGCATCAGCCCTGCAAGCAAGCAAAGTGCATTAGTTACTAACATTTCAAAGAGTTGTGCAGTATCCCCGATGCGGTTCTACCCGGCTAAATAAGAAAACAAGCGTTTGCAATGCAATTGGTCTCGCATTCTTGAAAGCTGGAGTTATTTGTGTTGCAAATGATAATGTTTTTTAGTTATTTTTTGGTGTGCAGTGGAGTGATTATTTAACCTATCTAAAGAGATACGAAGGAAAGGGGATAGAGAGGAAACAGCAAAAAATCACTCCTGAATCCCTTTTTGACCCAAAGGGATAGCTCTGCTATGAAAGCAAATTAGTGGACAGCAGATAAAAAAAAATCCACAACTGTTTAAGTTGTGAAACCTCCGATATCTCTACTTCCTAAGGGAGACACTGACGTGTATATGGTGACAGCTGCTGTGTAGATTATTCAATTTTTAAGGAATGTAATAAAGTCAAGGCACTTCAAGATGTCTAATACCTCCTATATGCCTTCTTGGTCGTGTCATCATTTTAGAGCACTTCTCCAATGCATGCCAGTCCCTGGTTTGCCCATTCATGAAAAGAACTCCTGCACACATAACCAAAGGGCCTGCGTAGGGGGACGACTGCCTGAAAGGGATATTTTGCTGGAAGTGTCAAGAATGTTTCACCCTGAAGGACAGAGGCCAAGACCTTTGAGTAGCAGGCACACAAACCTGGCACACTAAAAAGTTTGGTGGATATGCATCACTGTGGCTTAATCACTGGGGGAGTTTAATGGGGGGATTGTTCTTAAGATATCAAGTTGAGAGCTGCCTCCACTGTTCTCTCCCCATGGCTATAAGTAGAAAGGAAATTGGGCCCCTGGCTCCCACGACAGAACCCTTTACAGGGCCTAATGATTGCCGTTCAGTCTCACTCACACAAAAGGACGAAGGGGCATATTACCAAGGGCCATTATCGCCGCATTAGCGGGACTTTTTCCCGCTAATGCGGCGATAATTTAATCGCCCTACTACCAAGCTGTCGCTAACACCAGTTAGCGACAGCTTGTAGGTGATAGCGGGCATTTAGGGGCCCACTTTGCCTGTCAGCGATAATTATCGCTAATGATATGCAAAGTGGGCGTGCCATGATGTCAGCGACTGAAAACAGTCGCTAACATCGCTATCTCCGATTACCAACTTTTGGAAATATTTGCGCTAAGCGCAAATATCTCCAAAAGCTAACGCCTGCCCTGAGCTGTTCTTAGCCATGTTATCCAATGGTAGGTGGATAACATGGCTAAGAGCATTAGCTCGGTAATGCATGAATATCGCTGACTTTTCAGCAATATTCATGCATTTCGGCCGATTTTTATCGCTTAGGAGATAAGCCTTGATAATAGCAAGGCTCCTAAGCGATAAAAATAGGCGAAGCACGGCGATAAAATTATTGCAGCTAACCAAGCATAGCGATAATTATCGCTTATGCTTGGTAATATGCCCCGAAATTCTTTGGATGGAAGACACAGATGTACGCAGTCTACGTAGAAAGTAATTGAAAATGAAAGTGTCAATGAAATACACTTACACATAGAAGCCCAGATGGCCAATTTTATAGTGTTGGATTTGGAGGTAGCCTGTGTTAATGCTTGGGGCGCAAAACGAGCTGACGGGATGTGCGTGTGAGGTAGCACAAAGCACTGCCAGGATGTGCACTCTATGCACACAGTGGTGGGGGCAGCAGACTGGAGCTGCGTGGAAGTCAGGATGTCATGCACTTATCGGTAGGTCAGTAGGGGCTGCATCGCAAAAATTAAAAAAGCGATGCAGCGCGCGCAACAACATTAATTTGTTTTATGTATTTAATTGTTTACTTACCTCTGTTCATCCATATTCCAGTATTTACTACCCCTCATGCTGCCCCTCCCTTGCCCGCCTCACCACCCCATGGAACTCCCTCCACGAGCCGCCACTGAGCTATGTGCTGGGCGCAGAGCAGCAGCAAGCAGAGCCCCTGGCTGCGGCTTGTTTGCACGGGATGCTGGCGGGAGTGACATCACCCTTTGAATGTTATTGATGTATCGACTACAATAATTAAGGAGCTTGGTGCTGTGGAGTAATAAAGCAGAGTGTGCTGAAGCTCAGCTCTGTCCCTTAAATTTAAATGGAAAGCGGTGCTGTTGAAAAATAAATGAATGTGCCGGGCCAAAAGTGAAAGCAGCGGTATTATTAAATAAACAAATAAATAACGGTGCCCGGTGAAAAGTGAAAGTGGCGGTATTACTAAATAGAAAAAGGCGCCCGGCTAAAAGTGCAAGCGGCAGTATTGTCAAATAAAACAAGTGACGGCTGAAAGGAAAGTGAAAGCGCACATGGCATGCTGAATGCATGTCATGCCTGCAGTAGGAAAAACTCATCAAAGAAAGTAGTGCTTACAGACATATTAACCACATTGCTGCGGCGGTAATTTTTCCGCTGTGCGGCAATTTACAAAAACCTGCGTTACATGACGAGCACAGCTCGTCATCAGCACACGACCACCGTCGCTGATGACGAGCTGAGCTCATCATCAGCAGCGAAGGGGTTAACGCGTACCGTGTAACAACAGAAGTAAAAGGGCCAGCAGCCATGGGAAGTCACAAATGAAGACAAGGCCTACTAAGGAGGGACTAACAAGCTGATTACCGAATCAGAAGCCAGCATTCACAAATGACAAAGACACAAGCCAATTAAAAATATGGATGGAGAGTGGGATGCCTTCTATTCGATACTCCAATACAGCAAGTCTTGCAGAGCAGCGCATGTAAACTCGACCTAAAAAAGGTGTGCCTACAAATGATAAGGCCAGTTCTTTTTCTTTTTTTGTGCGGATCTGGGTTAGACAATCAGATAGAAAGAAGCAACCATTGGCAAAGCCAATGGGTCTTGCTTATTCAAGAACGATTGACTTTTGGCAATGTGCTTTAGCCATGTTTTACACCAGTATGGCTGCTGTTCAGCATGGCTAAAAGTTAGTGTCAGAGAGTAGCGTAGCCTCTCATAGAGTGCCATAGAGTGAAGTGAAGTGGAGTGGATTTGAGTGGAGTGACGGGATTTGATTAGAGTGGGGTGCAGCAGATTAGAGTGAGGTGGAAAAGAGTGGAGTGGATCATAGTGAAATAGATTGTAGTGGAATGGATTACAGTGGAGGAGATACTATGGAGTGGAGTGGAGTGGATTACAGTGGAGTGGAGCAGTTTGCAGTGGAGTGAATTGGAGTGGGTCACAGTGCATTACAGTGGAGTGGATTGCAGTGGGTTACAGTTCATTACAGCGGAGTGGATTTGAATGTATTACAGTAGAGTGGAATGAATTACAGTGTATTAGAGTAGATTACAGTGAAGTGGGTTACAGTGGATTGGAGGGGATTATAGTGGATTACAGTGGCGTGAATTGGAGTGGATTGCAGTGGTTTACAGTGAATTGCAGTGGAGTGGATTACAGAATGTTACAGTGGAGTGGAGTGGATTACAGTGGAGAGAAGTAGATTACAATGGATTATAGTGGAGTGTATTGGAGTGAACTGCAGTGTATTATAGTGGAGTGGAGTAAAGTGAATGACAGTGGACTGAATTACAGTGGATTGGAGTAGATTACAGTGGATTAGAATGAAGTGGATTACAGTTGATTACAATGGAGTGCATTACAGAGAATTATAGTGTGTGGATTACAGAGGATTTGAATGGATTATAGTGGATTACAGTGGAGTGGATTACAGTTGATTGCAGTGTATTACAGTAGAGTGGATTACAGTGGATAACAGTGGAGTGGATTTGTGTGGATTGGAATACATGTGGCTTATACTGGACTGGATCACAGTGGAGTGGATTACCGTGTATTGTAGTGGATTACAGTGGAGTGGACTGCAGTGGATTGGATTACAGTGAAGTGGAGTGGATTATGTGGAGTGAATTACAGTGTAGTGGATTACAGTGCAGTAGATTGAAGTGGATTTCATTGGAGTGGGTTACAGTGGATTAAAGTGGAGTGGAGTTGAATAAAGTGGAATGAGTGAATTACAGCAGATTGCAGTGGATTGGAGCAGATTACAGCGAAGTGCATTATAGTGGATTGCAGTGGATTCGAGTGGAGTGGAATACAGTGAAGTGGAGTGGATTAGAGTAGAGTGGAGTGAATTACAGTGCATTACAGTGGAGTGGATTATATTGGAGTATATTACAGTGGATTACAATGGAGTGGGCGACAGTGGAGTGGATAACAGTGGAGTGGATTGCAGTGATCTTAATTATAGTGGAGTGGATTACAGTGGAACAGAGTGCAGTGGATTTCAGTGAAGGGGATTACAGTGCACTGGACTTGATTGGAGTGAGTGGATTACAGCGGATTTGAGTGGATTGCAGTGAAGTGTATTACAGTGGATTGGGGTGTTGTGGATTACAGTGGATTGGGGTGGAGTGGATTGAAGTGGATTACAGTGGATTGGAGAGGATTACAATGCATTAAAGTGGACTACGGTGGAATGAAGTGGTTTACAGTGGATTGAAGTGGATTACAGTGCAGTGGATTTGATTACAATAGAGTGGAGTGGATTTTGGAGGATTACAGTGGAGTGGAGTGGGTAACAATGGATCACAGTGGAGTGGATTAGAGTCTGTGTCCCTTCATGGATTAAAGAACACTCTCCACATATATATGTCATCCTTTTTAATTGTACGGAAACAACCAATCTTTCATTCTACCATAAAGCCTGCAATAAAGAACACCCAAGACGTGGCATAAATATTATCTCCTGTTCTAAAAGCATATAATAAAGAACACCCAAGTTGGACTGTCCTACCTCGCCGTACGTTTGCTTACAATAAAGAGAAACACATATCTGTCCTACGTTACAGTATCACTGCACTGGTTTGCCCTGATTATATACAAATTTTAAAAAACCTAAACGTGCAATCCTTGCTGGTTCAGTGTATATCTGCTTGTAGTAAATGGCAGAGGAGGTGGCTAATGGCCAGAGCAGCCAACTTTGGAAATGGGAAACCAGGTTCGAGTCCTGCCGTCGGTTCACCATCCTGTGATTCTCGTCAAATCTCCTTGTAGCTTTTGAAAAAATGGAGCTCTTGTTCGTGTTCTGCTGTGTGTGTTTGTAAGGAAAATAAATCTCAACTTGACAATTAATTCAATGCCAATATAGAGATGACAAGTGCAATCCCAGCCTTTCCCTTTAGTGAAAGCAGGCTAACTTTCATCCAAACATTCCTGAAAAGAAATAGCCTAACCCGTGGGATGCCGCTGTAAAACAGCTGGGGCCTTATTTATGAAGGCCTTGCGTCAGTTTTGCGCCGCCGGTGCGTCACTTTTTGTGACGCACCAGCAGTGTAAATAATGCGCCTCGTTGCGCCATATTTAAAAAGTGACGCATCTAGGTAGATACGTCACTTTTTAAACCCCTGCGCCACATTATACCTGCGTCAGGTATAATGTATGCAGAGGGGGCGTTCCCCCGCAAAAAGCCTCGTAATAGTGACGCAGTGAAATCTATGAAATTTCAATGCGTCACTTTTAGGACGCTGTTGCGTCAAAATCTTGCACCTGCTTCACAGCAGGCGTAAGACTGACGCAAGCCCTTTCACATGGGGCTTTCCCCATGTGAAAGGACGCATTGCTGGAGTTGCGTCACTTTTGTGACACACTCCAGCAATGCGTCACTTTTGCGCTTACAGATACGTCAGAAATACTGACGTATCTGTAACTCCTTGCGACATGATGCGTCATACTGTAAATATGACGCATCAGGAATGTCGTAAGGAGTGCGCAGAGAAAAGTGACGCATCGCTGTTTTCACGCAGCGATGCATCACTTTTCATAAATGAGGCCCCTGGTCTTGATACACCAGCCGCCTATGCTGCCTTTATTTCTAGTTCAGAAAACGGAAATGCATACATGATCGAGGTGCAGTGGGACACACTAAATAAAGATAAACAATTTAAAATGTAGGATAATAGAAAACAAAGCCATCACACTTTGCCCACAAAAAGTAATGTAGCCAAGCTGCACTCGGTAACAGTTTCAGAAACAAAGAAAGAAAGAAAATGCAATCCGAGCCCTGTCAGTGTTCGGGGCATATACACATACCAGCGCTGTCTAGTGCCCCATAAGCGTACCTGTAACAATGACGTATTTCCCCTCTTCATCCACGACCACGGAGCCAAGGCGTAAAGGGACCCTCTTATGAATAAGGCTGGATGTACCCCTCACGTAATTGCTGTAATTGACTAAATACCTATGTGTCCCCCAACAAGCAGCAAAGCGGCCCATATCTGATTTGAGTAAGTGTGTTTCCAGCAAATATGCAATGTCAACTTTGTGTTTCAATAAATAGTGGACCACCTGCCTTTATTTGTGGTTGTCATTGAGACCTCGAACATTCCAGGACATTAAGGACAAGCCAGAAGGACCTTCAACTTGTCCTAAATGGGCCATCTATTGTATGTGTCTGACATAATAAATTCAAATAACAGTGCATAATAGGGAACTGTGACGGTGACCATAACTGAGAAACTGCTTGACACATTCAGCCAATAAAAAATAACCCTCCCCCACCCCCCCCCCCCCCCCCCCCCCAACCTCACTACACTCAGGGCGAGGCACAACCAGAATGAAAAACAAAATATGGGTTCATCCTAAAGAACAAAAACAAATCCTAGGTATAAACCTTGAGGGGTGGCAATGCCACGCCTGTCAACCAGCTAACTGGTGGCTGGGTCCAAACTGGAATGTCATGGTGAGCAAAACAACTATGGATTTAGGCCCAGATCTCTGTATTGGGGTGAATGTATGACATTGTTCTGCATTCTGTCCATCAACTGTTGTTTTTGCATTTTTCACCCCAAGTGGGACGGGTATGCTCAGACGTGAGTACCGTGCTCTCCATGCCACTGGAATCAAGCTATCTAGGCTGATGAGGGCTGAAAGCCCGAAACCGGTCCTCGGATGCTTGTTTCCAGTCCATAGAGGACCTGGCTTGGCAGCTGGGGCTGGACTGTTCCCAAGGGGCACACAGTCAAGACTGATTTGCATATGGCTTGGTCCAAACTGGAATGGCATGGTAAGCAAAAAAACTATGGATTTAGGCCCAGATCTCTGTATTGGGGTGAATGTATGACATTGTTCTGCATTCTGTCCATCAACTGTTGTTTTTGCATTTTTCACCCCAAGTGGGACGGGTATGCTCAGACGTGAGTACCGTGCTCTCCATGCCACTGGAATCAAGCTATCTAGGCTGATGAGGGCTGAAAGCCCGAAACCGGTCCTCGGATGCTTGTTTCCAGTCCATAGAGGACCTGGCTTGGCAGCTGGGGCTGGACTGTTCCCAAGGGGCACACAGTCAAGACTGATTTGCATATGGCTTGGTCCAAACTGGAATGGCATGGTAAGCAAAAAAACTATGGATTTAGGCCCAGATCTCTGTATTGGGGTGAATGTATGACATTGTTCTGCATTCTGTCCATCAACTGTTGTTTTTGCATTTTTCACCCCAAGTGGGACGGGTATGCTCAGACGTGAGTACCGTGCTCTCCATGCCACTGGAATCAAGCTATCTAGATTGATGAGGGCTGAAATCCCGAAACCGGTCCGTGGATGCTTGTTTCCAGTCCAGGGAGGACCTGGCTTGGCAGTTCGGGCTGGACTGTTCCCATGGGGCACAGGGTCAAGACTAATTTGCATATGGCTGGGTCCAAACTGCAATGGAATGGTGAGCAAAAAAATATGGATTTAGGCCCAGATCTCTCTACTGGGGCGAATGTATGACATTGTTCTGCATTCTGTCCAACAACTGTTATTTTTGCATTTGTCACCCCAAGTGGGACGGGTATATTCAGACGTGAGTCCCGTGCTCTCCATGCCACTGGAATCAAGCTATCTAGGCTGATGAGGGCTGAAAGCCTGAAACCGGTCCTTGGATGCTCGTTTCCAGTCCAGGGAGGACCTGGCTTGGCAGTTCGGGCTGGACTGTTCCCATAGGGCACAGGGTCAAGACTGATTTGCATATGGATGGGTCCAGTCTGGAATGGCATGGTGAGCAAAAAAACAATGGATTTAGGCCAAGACCTCTGTACTGGGGTGAATGTATGACATTGTTCTGCATTCTGTCCATCAACTGTTATTTTTGCATTTGAACAGCTATCTGAAGCAAAAATGAAGTATCAAGTACATTATCCCCCGTTTAAATGCACAAAAGTTACATATGACCATCACAGCCAGGTAAACCAGTACCAGAACTTGAGAAGAGTTCGACACTTGCATCTGAGCCGCTGTGCGGTGGAGATGGTCCCCCCGCACCCAACCGATTATTATTTTGCTTATACATATGGCAGAATTCTTGTGCCTCTGTAGGAGTGTCGAATATGCAGGCTCGGACAGCCACATCAGTCCTCAACCTGGAGGGGTATAACATGCCATATTTTAAACCCAGGTTTCTGAGGGTAGCCTTCACCCATCTGTACTTCTGGCAGGCATCCTGCACCATTACAGTGAAGTCCGGATATAGAGATAGTTTACAACCCTGCCAGATGTTGTCCCCACGTTCCCTAGCTAGGCGCAATGAAGTGTCACAGTCCCTGAAGTTCATAACACGGGCGATGATGGGTCAGGGAGGGCATCCTGGATTGGGCCGGTGACCCAAGGACCTCTGTGCCCGTTCAATCACAAACCCCGGGGTGAAGGACTCCCTCCCAAACAAGTCGAACAACCAGGTCTCAACAAAGACATCCAGTTGGCCAGTCGCTGTGGACTCAGGGACTCCCAAAATGCGAATGTTATTGCTCCTACTGTGCGCCTCTAGGTCCTCATTCTTTGCAGGAACCTCTTTTAGAATGCACTCAACACGTTCCAGACGTTTCGAGGACTGAGCGGTGCTATTTTTGATGTCCGAGATGCATGCCTTTGCAACATCAAGGCACCGGCCGTGGACTTGGGTTAGGTCCCCCATGTCTGCCATCCACCCAGGGCCTTGAAGCCAGCCCTCATCTCCTGAAGCATTGCAGTAGATAGTGCCGGGATTTCGTCTGTGTGTTCTGCACACTGCGCGTTATCTTCCATCCAGAGCCCTCCTCAATGTTCCTGTCTGTGAGCTTCTCAAAAGGCATGGCTTTTTGTTTGGGGTTTTTTCGGCCCATTCCGCGGATCCGTAATGTAGGCAAACCGTGGGGAGGTTCAGCACCGCCAAGGATTGTGCTGGTTCTGGATTGGGTTCAAAGAGGCGAGCCAGCAAGGCACTGGGAAGCGCAGTAACCTGGGCCACGCTCAGCGTGGTTGGTGGTGGCAGTGTGAGTAGGAGGGTGCCAGGCACCAGAAAAAGTGTAACCAGGGACTAGTGTCTAAAATAGGCCCGCATGACAGCCCTAGCATCTCTCCAAAGCACTGTGTCTTTGCCTTATGTCGGGAGTGCCCAAATCCCAGGACCAGTCTCCTCCGGGTCAGATGATAGGCCCTGCTGCCAAGGCCTGGGTAGCGCCCCAAGTCAGTGCCTGTGTTGTGAGAATTTGTGCCCCTGCAGATGATGCGCAGGTGTCCAGCTGCCGTAGGTGGGCCGGAAGAAGCCAGAAGGTAGGGACCTAGAAGTGGAATGGGACTCTGCTGGCGCCAGGACCCAGCTGGGAACAGTCACAGTCAATTGCAGGCCTCGAACCGCCCAAGGTGTCAGGTGGCGATTCAGTGCCAGTTGGCCGATCCATACCGCTTGTAGATGAGGCTGTGTTGCCGGGAGGCCGGTCGGGTTGGTCGGAGGGCAGTTAGCAGTTCATTTCCCCCACCTGTCGCCAACGCTGTGCTGCCCCCAGTTGGGCGCCTCGCAGGCCCACCGCAAGCCCTGTCCCTCACGAGGTCTCAAAAATGAATGGGCGTTCGCTTGTAGGCAGTGGGGCGGCCAGGCGCATCCGCACTCTCTCTGAACTGTATCATGGCGTAATGAGGGCGCCTAGTACTTCACCTCCCTGCCGCTGTGATGTGCCCTCATGCACCGCTGGCTCCCGTTGTTCTTTTCCCGGTCCCACCGATCCGGACAGCCAGAGGCGCCCAGGACCCTCGCTCTCTCACCGCCCTTCAATTCTCTCGTGCCATATCATAACTATGCTGGCACTGATCAGCCCGGGGGTTAGCACTCTGTGTTACGGACAGCTTCAGCGCTCCGGCGCTGTCGAGTATGAGGCATTTGCAGCTCGTAGCTCCGGGGATAATGTCAAAAAGCTGGGCTGGTAGATGGAGCTTCAGCAACAAGCGGCCATCTTGGTCGCTTGTGTGTCCACGTCTCCAATTCTGCTGAAATATGACTAGGGAAACTAATAACAAATTCTTTTGATAGAGGGTGAGGGCCATTTGCCACTTCTGTCGATTTATTTGCCACTTACACTTTCTCTCACAAGTTAAGTCTATACATACTTTCACTTTGCAACACTGAGCACTCTATTTCTTTTATGATATTTTTGCAATTTTAAATTAATTTAATTTAAATGATCTAGATGCAGCTCCTCCATTAATTATGCATGGAAAATTACGAATGTTTCTAAAAGAGGCCGAAAGGAACATTGTTCTACTTTATAGGTAATGATCAAGGTTCCAATTAGGGGTTTCAAAGTCTCCATGTTCATATTTAAACAGATTAAGTGTGGCTGGCTTCAGAAATGTGCAGTTCACAATACTGACACCCTATGAAAGCAATGATATAAGCTTACAAATTATTTGCACGTTTTTGTAATCAGCAAAACACAATCTCAATATAAATTTTGCAAGACACATGCAGTAATGTTCGGATTATTAAACTTAGAAATGTCCCTTGGAGTGTGCGCCTACAGCATGCATCCTAAGTGGGAAGCCAGCAGACTGTGCTGTGATGATTTATACACTTTAATCATATTTTTATTTCTTCCTTAGATGGCAACAAAAGAGCCAGCTGTCTCCACTTCAGGTATTAATAAAAATGTCTTATTTAATATTGGGTGGTGTCCAAAACTATTCCAAAGCCAAGTTTTTATTAGAGAAAGAGATGTTCTATTTTACTCTGACTCAAATATAAAACTATTAATTTGCGTCCTGAGAAAACTTGTCAAGAGTTGCCTGGCGCTCTGAGAAAAAAGCCTAGACACCAGACTTGTTTTTGATATTCAAGAGTGAGATAATTAGCTCCCTAAAGATGTAAGAGAAAGGGTGGTAATGTGAATGTATAGGTAAATGGTTTCTGATGTTTTGCGTCAGTCCGGATCCGGTATCCGATGCGGTCCGTCGGGTAATCCACTCCCTCACTGGCCCTCATTAGGAATTGGGCAGAGCAGAACCGCAAATCATTTGAAAAAAATCTACTTAAATTAGGGAGATTTTTCAAAATGAATATTTTCTACTCTATCAACTTAATACTAAAGAAGCAGGGAATCTAGAATCAGTCAAGTACAAGGCATCCCAAATCATGGTGTTTTCAGACTATACTAGGCAGCTACTTTTGTATGATAGAACAACGCATGCAGGGCCGGACTGTGGGTTGTGGGCACCGGGCATTTCCCCGGTGGGCTGGAGGGGTGGGGGCCGGCTTTGTGGCAGCAAGGGGCCGCTTTTCTTACTGGGTGCCGGTTTTGTAGCAGCGCTGCAAAATCGGCTCTCTGTAAGAAAAGCAGAAGCAGTGCTTAGCGGGTAACAACCCCCTTCTCTCCCGTTACCAGGGCTGGTGGAGAAGCAACCTGCCAGGGCTGGTTGCTGGTCTCAGTCCGGCCCTGAACGCATGCCTGAACCAAGCGGTCTCAACCATGACTGCGTCTTTACCACGCATGCCTTTGCCATGCAGTTTAGTGGTAAAGACATGATTGGTAAAGGGACGTGTGCTAAAGATCATACCCCTTGCCCCCAACCCTCAAAACTGTCCCGTTTACCCCGCCCTGAGCCTTAAAAATTAACCCCATGCCCTCAAAACTACCCTGACTGCAGCTCCCCCGCCCTGAGCCCTAAAAACGGTCCCCTACATCCCTAAAGCAGCCGTGGTCCGTGCAGAGAACAGCGGTGGGGCTGGGTAAAGGGGGATTTCAAGGGACGATGCAGAGGGAAAAATAAATAAATAACTAATTTCCCTCTGCATCGTCCCTTGAAATCCCCCCTTACCCAGCCCCACTGTCTCACCACTGTTACCTGTACAGACCGCGGCTGCCCTAAAGTACCCCAACCCAGCCCCCCGGCCTGAGGTCAAAACTGCCCCTGCCCTTCAAAATGTTCCTTTTGTACTGCTTGAGCCCTAAAAAACTGTCCCACACCCACAAAACGACCTCAGCCCCCTGCCCTGAGCCCTAAAACCTGCCCACTACATCCTTAAAGCGCGTCAACCCAGCCCTCTACCCTGAGGTCTAAAACTACCAAAGTATACACAAAAGATGATAGGGGGTCTAGGGGAACGTTTTCAAGACAGGCGCAGATATATTCCCCAAATACAACTATTACATCAAAACAAAAAATCTGCTGGTCTGACGAGCCTGCGAAAGCTCTACAGACATGTAGCTCAAGCATAGGCCTTTAATTATACTCAGGGAAAATCCTTTAAAAAGGACAGAATCCCATCACCCACCAGAGTGTCATGCTTCATCATCTGGGATCTCCTCGTGGTTGCAAAACCTAGTGCAGTCAAGGGCTACAACCCCCTCAAAGTGAGGGAGGAGCTCATGGATGTTTTTTATGATGTTATTCAGTAGTAGGATTTCCTATGTGAAGAGTTTTAATTTTACCAGCAAGTATAGCAACAACGAAAATCCATTTAAAGGGGTAAAACAGGACCAAGGAGCTATTGTTCTCCATTAAATGTTCCTATGACTGGCCAAGTTGAAGGTTCTGTTACAATCCAGATCACCCTTCTTTAAGATGCATGGGACTGGGTGACAGAAAAGAAGGACTGGTCTCTGAGGCCAAAACAATCTGAAGGCGGTGATCAGCGTCCACATTCTTCATGGGAGCAACAGAAAGCCAACAGATGGAGACACAGGAAAAGGGGAAGTCTAGTTCTACCTCTGGAGGATTTTGGAAAGTGGGTGCAGGCGGAGGGAGACTCAATTCTTTGGTCAGAGGACTCTGAAACTGAGCTTGTGCTCATACGAGAAATGCAAAGAAATGATAAAAGTGCCATAGCAGGCGGGGTTCCTATAGTGAGCTCTGCAGTAGCTGCATGTCGATTTTATAAGTGGTGGGGCACAAATTTGGGAACAAACTATAATGCAGAAGGGTAGCGAGCAAGCCTGAATTGTCCACTTCCTTCCTTTTCTTCTTATACACGCACACTAACACCACCGCCACCCATATACAATACATACAACATACAATGATGTATCATATCATGCTATGCAACGACAGACAACATCATACCATACCATACAATACAATGACAGGCCATGCCATACTATACAAGATAACTAAAAAAGCATTGCTAAAGCCAAATGATCTCACATAGGCAAGAACTATTGGCTTTGCCAATGCTTGTCTAATGAGAGTTGGGCAAGCCAAAGAATTAATAAGGAGAGCTAAACCAAGGGTTGTCTCTAGGTCTATGAGCCCATCCACAAGCCGAGCATTGAAAATATTTGGCATGTAAATCATGCAGCTAACTTTAGGTTAGATAGGATAAGGTGTTTTCAAAATCCCCAAAAGTATATTTCACACACTGAAGTGTATCACTTTAATGTGTCACATTAGATGTCTAGATTGTGAAGTATTTATTAAAGGTGAGCACTTTCCAGCAAGAACAAAGAAACAAACATTCCTGCCCTGCCCTGATGTTATGTTATGTTAAACAGGACTTGTACAGCGCACAGCTACTCTGCAGAGTATCCCAGCGCTGAGACAAAAAGAAAAAGAGGCCAAAGGGGGAAACAGCGATCCCGGTGTGAGTGGCCATTATATTGCTTGTTGGAACAGCCAGGTTTTCAATTGTTTCCTGAAAGCCAGTATGTTCGTGACCTGCCTAAGCGGGAGTGGCAGCTTGTTCCAGAATCTAGCCACTCTGAGACACTTTGGAGTGACCATAAGGTGACCTAAGGGATCTAGCAGGTATGTAGTATGAGACTCTTCTGATGACAATGCTGTTAAGAAAACTAAGAGACAAATGTACACTATATTTGTGCACTATATGTCATGTGTATACAATAATTTGTGAAACAAAGGGATGTGTTCTGAGCACACCTTTCTTCTCAATGTTTTTAAGAATTAATTCGATGGGTTTTTTGATCTGCGTGCTACAGTTAATAGAGTATACCCAATACTCTGTACTACAAGCAATAAATGGCTGGTCAACCAACGTTGACCTAGACTTAGCTGTGCACAGCCTAATAAAATTTATCGATCTACCAGTTTTTTTCTTAATTCATCAACTTATTTTATTATCAATTCTTTAGATTACTATAAATAAACTTTGGCATTGCATTATTTAACATATAACGTTATTCATGCCTCTTTTCACTTCAAAACAGTACAGAATTCAATGTTTCATCAAACATAAATGTACAAACACTGGGTGCTTTTGGTGAAGGCATTTATGTTAGTCTTAAACTAGTTCGCTTTGTTACTGTGAATAGACCGACTGATGTGCCTGTATATTTATCTATATATTCATGTTTTTTTACAGTGGCCCCTGACGAAGGGACTCTTTTATCGTCCCGAAATGCATTGGGCGAACGCCAATCTCACCAACACATCATTGAAATATTTGTACATTTATGTTTGATGAAACATTGAATTCTGTACTGTTTTGAAGTGAAAAGAGGCATGAATAACGTTATATGTTAAATAATGCAATGCCAACGTTTATTTATAGTAATCTAAAGAATTGATAATAAAATAAGTTGATGAATTAAGAAAAAAACTGGTAGATCGATAAATTTTATTAGGCTGTGCACAGCTAAGTCTAGGTCAACGTTGGTTGACCAGCCATTTATTGCTTATACAATAATTTGGCCTAGATTCTTTTTTTTATCTTTAAAAGTTTTTTTTGGATAATAACAGGAAATACAGAAGTCCAGCAGTACAAAGAAAATCACATTAAAATAAATATATAGACAATAAAATGGCTAGACTGTGGCGAGCGTGGGAAGAGGGAGGTAGAGCTAGGAGGGTGCCACAGGTGGAAGAGGGGGGTGGGTTGGGTAAAAAAGAAAAAAATGTAGTTCTTGGCAGCATTATTTTATTCTTTATTGCTGTTTTGTTATTTGATGAAGATAAAAGCAGTACTTGCGATGGATCCAGAACAGGGTTTAGATTGTTTAAAGAAGGTTCGGAATGGAAAGAGGGAGCAATCACAATAACAAATTTAAGTAAATACTCTCAGTATTGTTAAAACTGGTCTAAAAATTATTTCTTTTAACGTGAACGGCCTAAAATATAAGAAGAAAATGGGGGCGATAGAGAAAGGGATTTTGACTGAAAATCCTGCAGTTATACTTTTACAAGAAACTCATATACCTTTCTCAATAGCTGAGAATGTTTTCATGTTTAAAGGGTGGGCCTGGTACCGGGGCTTTTCTTTCTTTTCTGAGTCACAGAGGGGAGTCGCACTTTTCATCAATAGGAGAATGAAGGCGGAGATCATTCAAACAGAGGTGGTAAGTCAGGGTCGATGGTGTTGGGCCACGTGTAAATTAAAGAATAGACCGTCGCCCATAACATTTGTAAGCTTTTATGCCCCTGTGAATGACTACCCTGCAATATATGAGGAAATGTTTCAGTCCCTATTGATGGTTGGCGGGGATATTGCGATTGGAGGGGATTTTAATATTCTTATGGATCTGAATCTAGACTCTACTACCGGTGGCAAAAAACTGTCGAAACCTAAATCATTTAAGACAATTTCGAATAATGTAAGGACTTTAGATCTTGTCGACCCTTGGCGTTCAATAAATCCTCACTAAAGAGATTATACTTGTTGGTTGGGAAGATATAAGTCATTTTCTCGTATTGATTTTTTTCTTGTCTCTTCAAAACTTAAAAGTCGATATCAACGGATGTTGCATAATGGCTTTTCCGACCATGCGATGTTAGTAGCTGATTTTGTGATGGATGAAAGCAAGAATGTCGTAAAACGCTGGGTCTTCAACAAATCTTATTTGTCTGATGTAACATGGGCGGCCTCACTTAAAAATTAGATAAATGGCTTTATTGAACGAAATATGGGGACAGCCCCTATTCATGTGGTGTGGGATTCACTGAAGGCGTTTATTCGGGGGATTGTCATTGGAAGGGACGCAAGGGAATCAGCCACCTTCAGGGATACAAAGAATTTATTGCAGCAAAATATTCAGGATCTAGTAGAACAAAAGTATTACAATCCCTCTGTCAACTTGCAGAATCAATTAAATGCTGCGAAACGAGAGCTGAGTGCATATTACTTTCGAAAGAAGTGAGGAAATTTTTTGCAGGCAAACTCAAAAAATATATGAACACAGCAACTTTACGGGCAAATTCTTGGCATGGCAGGTCAAAGAACAAGCCGCAGCCAATGTAATTCGGTCTCTTAAATCTCCAATTAGCAATCTGGATACCTCAGACTCGGGAGACATAGGGGAAATTATGTTGTCCCATTACGAGAATATTTATACTTCACATCACACTATGGATCAATGTAGATTAAACAACGTTTTAGATAAATATCAGTTGCCCACTCTTTCTCATCTGGATCAAGAAGCAATGGCAACATTGTTTTCGGGGGATGAACTAGAGTTGGTAGTTAAAAGTCTCCCGCAGAATTTTTTGTTACAGTTTTTAGCTCCCTCTCCGAACTTCTGCTGTTATTATCAAATTCTATGTTAGAGGGTTGTCCAATCACAGCATCTTTCTACGATGGAACTTTGATTAGTTTTTTGAAAAAAGGAAAGGAAGCAACTGATCCAAATTCTTATAGGCCCATAACCCTATTAAATTCGGATTATAAAATTATCACTAAACTGCTCTCTATACGCTTCAATCATGTATCTTCACAACTGATTCATACAGATCAAAATGGCTTTATTGCAGGTCGCCAACTTATTACTAATACACACTATCTGATTGAGGCCTTAGATTATTTTGAAACACGTAAGGTGCCGGCTCTAGTTTTTTTTTTAGATGCAGAAAAGGCTTTTGATTGGGTGGTCTGGGACACATTTTGTTTTATTTTACAATCTTTTGGTATCCCCTCACAAATTATTACCTTAGTTAAAAATCTGTATCAAGGTGCAAAAGCTCATATCCTTGTTAACAAATCTATGGTGGTTTGGATTTCAGTGCAAAGAGGTACAAGGCAGGGTTGCCCACTGTCCCCTGTTCTTTTAGCTTTTTTTATTGAACCTTTAGCAGTGGCAATCAGGAAGTGTACGGATATTCTACCACCTATGGTTTTTATGGATAAGATCAAATTATATGCAGGTGATATAATCTTACTTTTGAAACCTGAGATGCATTCACAAATACAGGCCTTTTCTGTTTTTGCAGAATTTGAAGCGCTGGGGGGGGGGTATCAAATTAATAAAAAGAAAACTGAGATTTTAATATGTGGCAATATAAATCCTGAATTGCACCCTGAGATTCAGAGCTGTATTAACAATAGACCAAAAAGGTATTTGGGCGTCCGTTTCTCGCCATCAGTTCGTGATTTGTATTTCTTGAATTTTGAACCTCTAATAAAAAAAGTTTGTGATATGTTTTGACTATGGAATGCATTGTCTTTATCTATTTTTGGCCGGGTGGCATTAATTAAAATGTCAGTATTCCCTTTATTTAATTTTTTGTTCTCCACTATTCCTTGCTCCCTACCAGGCTCCTTTTTCTCAAAAGTCGAGTCCTTGTTCTCAGCCTTTGAATGGGCAAAAAAGACACCTCAAATAGCTATTAATACTTTATGCGAAGATAAAGAACAAGGAGGTCTTGGCCTACCAAACCTTAAAGACTACTATAATGCATATTTTGCACAGTATCTTTCAAGATTTAAACACGTAATACCTAGTGAGGCATTGTTCATAAATTTTTTCATTGATTTAATTTGTAAAGAGGCCGAAATTCCCTCTCCACTTTCGATATTCAAATCACCCAAATTAATCAGCTATAGGGTTTTGAACTGTTTTTTTAAAAAACGCGATGCTATGCTGAAAAGGTACTCACTCTCCCTCCTAAACTTAATAACTCCATTAAGTGAAGACATTTTAGGTTTCGGGATAAAAATGGGGCCAGAAATTATACAAAATTGGGCCAGATCAGGGTTTATAACATTATCAAATTTTCTGGAAATTGAAGCTTGGTTGACCCCTAATGAGATGGCTTCCTTAATTGGTGGAAACTTTCTTCTTATGGGTTCATATAATTTACTGTATAAGGCTCTGGTTCAAACTGACCTAACGTGGATAAGTCAACCCTCTCACTTAACAAATGATCTTTTTTGGTCCCTACTTCTCAAGAAAACTGGAAAATGGAGACGAAGCTTAGCGCAGAGTAGAGAGGAAGATGTGAGCACCAAAGCAATGAAAAAATGGCAGAAGTATGAAAGTCTTAAACTAACTGATAATACTTGGAAAACCTTAAATAAATTTAATTTTACTGTATTGAGAGGTGCCAATTGGAGACAAATGCTTTTTTTCAGTAAATGGCTTTTATACTACACTCCTGCAGCCATCGCCAAAATGTTTAGTAATACGTCGTCTACTTGTTTTAGATGTACTCAACCGGATCTCGCTAAGTGGTCCCATATAATAGCTTTCTGTCCTAAAATTAAGGTATTTTGGGATGGAATATTTTCCTTGCTTTCTCTGTTTTTACATTGCACGATTACTAGTTATGAAAAGCTGATTATATTTGGCTTTGATCCAGAGCTTAATCTGGCTGAGTCACTGGCAAAACTTGTGTATATTGTAGTGGCAGTGGCTAGATAACTCATTCTTAAGTATTGGAAGACAGACACAGTTCCTTCTGTAGATGAGTGGTACCAGAAAATTAAGAGAGTCAGGAAAAGTGAATTTATATTTGCACAAAGGATTGGGGGATTGCGTAAATTTGCAAAAATATGGGAAACCTATTTTGATTAAAGTTCGATGCATGTTGTGGGAGGTTACATTTTTATGTTTCTCTATGCCCTTAGGGGATTGTATAATATCATTTGTCTTTCAGCTTATCATCATGTATCTACATATATTGTAGTGAATGCAATGAATGAAATGTCAAGAACTTAATAAAAACAATATAACAAAATAAAAAATAAAATAAAATGGCTAGCAAAAGAGGAAGCTGTTTAAATTTTTTGAGGAAGTAGGGGAAGGGACGGGGGAAGGGAAGATAAGGGGGGATAAGGGGAACTCCTACAGTTGAAAAATTTATGAGGTATTACATATCTACAAATGAATGTGAACAATAATCATATTATAGTTGAGAAATACAATAAGCCAACAAGTTTAGAGGAAAAAGAGCAGAGAAAATAGATAAATATGGAGGTTTGACATTTTTAGAATTTAAACGAGAATTATTTGTTAATGCCATTTTGTCTAAATAGGTAGTGAGTGGCAACCAAAAAAGATCTCTATTAACCATTATATTGCAAGAGGAGGCAAAAGCAATATCAAGTCGATGAAGATGACAGAGGCTATTCCACCAGTGTTGGACAGAAAGTTTTGTAAGAGTTTTCCAATTAGAAGTTATGTGTTCAAAGCTAAAGCGAACACACGGTCAAAAATACCATGTTTGTGAGAAGGGAGCTCTAGAGATGGAAATAGACCCCCAGAGAAAAAAATATGGATAGAAAATGAAGGAGAATGTTGAATAAACGGGAAGTATAGGACCCCATTTTTTCCCAAAAAAGAGAAACGGAAGGGCAAAGAAAAAGAAGGTGCATGAGATCAGCGATAGGAGATCCACAGATCCAGCAGTTTGTGTCAGTAGAATGGGAGAATTTAGCTATAGAAATAGGTGCGAAGTAAAGTCTATGGTAAAGGACAAACATAGATTGAGTGAAAGAAGCAGATCTAGAAATTTTAAGAGAGGACCAGAGTTTGTCCCAAAAGTTGACAGTCTATTCACATCCCAGGTCTAACTCCCATACACATACAATTTTACTTTTAGGACAATATGTATAAGGAGCGAAGGAGTATTTGTAGATTAGAGAGGCCTTAGGTAGAGGAAAATTGTTTTTAGAAGAGAGTTTTGTTCAGAGAGAAGAGGAACAGAAGGAAGAGAGTAAAAGGTATCAAGAATAACTGCCATTAAGGTAGAGAACTTATGTAGAAAAGAACAGGGACAATGAAAGTTAGCCGGGAATTGAGGAAAGGAACAGGGAGACAAACCATCAAATAGGTTCTTGACCCAAATTATTCCCCTTAATCGCCAGGATTTCCAAAAGATAGTTCTATTGTTAATGGTAATAAGGGAATTGTGCCAACTTTGAGATTCCAAAAAGGAATCCCTAGAAACAAATGTTGATTGAGTTAAAGGTTTCAACAGGAGGCAAGTGTTTTTAAACAAGGTAGGAGAAGTTTGGGGAGTCTTGGCAAAAAAAGACAGAACTTCCTTTAAAGAGAAGGGTAAAATCAAAGCACGTTCAATAGAAGACCATAGGGAGGCAATGGGGGAGGGTTCTGAAAGGAGCCATTGCGAAGCCTGACGGAGACAGAACGATGTATGGTAAATATAAAAATCAGGAAATTTCACACCCCCATTAGATTTTGCCTTGTGAAGAAAAGATAGGGATATTCTAGCTATTTTATTTTTCCAAAGAAAGTTGGAGAAGCGAGAACCAATCTTTTTAAAGTAACAGGCAGGAATATGGACAGGGAGCATGGAAAAAGTATAAATTAGGATAGGAGTAACCATAATTTTAATTGAGTCCAACCGACCCCACCACGAAAGAAAAAGAGGAGTCCAGGATGAGAATAATTTATCAATCCGAGATAAGGTCTCAGTCATATTTAGTTTAGCAGAAGAGGCGATGGATATGGAGAACCACATACCTAGGTATGTGATTTTAGAGCTATTCCATGCAAAACCAGTAGAAGAGAAGGAATGTTGAAAGCACAGTTTTGTGAGAGGGAGGATCTCTGTTTTGTCTGAATTGATTTTGTAGCCAGAGATAGGGAAAATTTAAAGAATTCATGTAATAAAGGAGGAATAGAAAATTCACGGGTCAGAAATAAAAAGAAGAATTTCATCTGTATATGCAGAAAGCTTTAAATGTTGTTCACCATAAGAGAAACCAGATATAGATTCATTATTACGGATTGATGATAAAAAGGGTTCAAGAGATAAGATAAAGAGAAGAGGGGAGAGAGGGCAGCCTTAACAAACTCCACGTTGAAGGGGGAAGTAGGAAGATACTGAGCCATTGACTAACACCGAGGCTCTGGGGGCAGAATACAGTAAAGAGACAAGTGAAATCAACTTGGGACCAAAACCATGCCACTTCAAAGATTCAAATAAAAAGGACCAGTCAACTCTATCAAATGCTTTTTCGGCATAGACAGAAATGGTCGCTAAGGATGTGGAGAGGTAAGGAACTTTGTTCAAGACATTAAGAAAAAGACGAGAGTTGTCTGCAGTTAATCTGCCCTTATCGAAGCCTCATTGCTCCTTACCAACCAAATGAGGCATCAGAGGGTATAGGCGTAAAGCAAGTGTTTTGACGAATAATTTATAGTCTACATCAGGGGTCTCCAAACCGGTCCTGGAGGGCCGGATCCATGCCAGATTTTTGGGATATCCCCATTGAGATACATGTAGTTATTTTAAAAATCTGGCATGGATCCGGCCCTCCAGGACCGGTTTGGAAACCCCTGGTCTACATTGACAAAGGAAATTAGGCAATAATTTTTACAGAACATGGGATTCCGACCGCCTTTATGAATCAAGCAAATCTTGGCCTCTTGAAAGGTGCCGTCTGTCTTACCAGAAAGAAAAAATAAATGAAAAAGTTGTAAGAGTTTAGGAAGTAATACGTTGGAAAAATGTAAATAAAATTCAACTGAAAAACCATCTGGACCGGGGTTGGGGGGTTTCCCTTTCTTTAAAACATTTAAAGCATTGGATAATTCATTAAGGGAAAGGTCTGTTTCAAAGTTAGAAAAGTTAAGGTGATTATTAGACGGGGTCAGAAGGGTGTGAAAGGAGAAGATTCTGGATTATTAAGGTCTTTCATAAAATAACATAATTTAATTGAGAATGTCCTGGTCCTTATGAATGGGCTTGCCATCTGAGGAATAGATAGTGTTGATTAAATTATGGTCTTTGGTCTTTACAAGATTTGAGATAATTCGCCAAACGTTTGCCAACTTTATTGCGTCCTCCATAATATTGGGTACTATTACGTAGAAGTATGGAAGACGCATTATCAGTCGCAGTTTTGTTAAAGGCTAATTTGGCACGGACATGAGCTTGTAAAACCGAGTCTGTCGACAAAGTATAGAATTGGTGTTCTAAGGCCTTAATATTTGCTAGAGTAGCTTTGTGTTGTTAAATTAAACTTTTCTTCTTTTGTGAGACAAAGTCCATGATAAAACCCCTTGTTGTAGCTTTAAAGGAGTCCCATAGTATATTGGGAGGGAGTTAGGATCATTATTTAGTTAAAAAGAATTGTTAGCAAAAGTGGTAAAAGAAGAAGAGAAAAGAGGGTCAAGAAGAAGAGAATTGTTTAAACGCCATCTGGAGGATCTGGGATGTGGAGGGTGCAACCGGTGCATGGTCGGAAATAACAATGGGTTTGATAGATGAAGATAAAAGATTTTGAGATAAAGACTGAGAGAGGAAAATATAGTCTAAACGGGAAAGGAAGTTCTGAGGAGGAGAGAAGAAAGAAAAGTCAAGAGAATCGGGGTGAGTGAGTCTCCAAGCATCTACAAGATGTGTTTGGGAAATAGTGTCAAGAAATTGCTTATGGGCTTTATAAGGAATGAAGCGTACCTGAGATTGACGGTCAATAAAGGGATCAACAACTTGATTGCAGACACCTCCTAGGATAAAGAGATCATCTCTAAACTGAATACATTCCTGAGTGATCTGAGCCCAAAAGGAACAGTCAGGATGAGTAGGGCCATAAACATTGAATACGGTCAAAGAAACATTATTAATTAACAATTTAGCAAGCAACCATTTCCCATCAGTATCAATTTCTTGCAATATAACTTTACAATTGAATCTCTTGTGGCATAAAATTATAACACCATTTTTCTTAGTGGAAGTAGTAGAGACTAAAACTTAACCAACACAACCGTTTTTTTAATATAATGCCTCAGATTATGTAAGGTAAGAGAACCAAATCAGGATTGTAAGAGGCAAGATGTGATAATATTCTCTGTCTTTTAATTGGGTTATTGAAATCTTTCACATTCCAGGAAAGGACTCTGAATGCAAAACCATTGATGATAAATAAAGAACAATATATGCAACAATGAAATAATGAAGTAAGAGATAAACAGGCACATGCATCAACCATTATTGTGAGCACAAACTGTGCGATTTGCACAAATCGGCCGTTTGCGCCTGAAAAAGGGCTTCTGCGATGCATCAACCTGTCAGCCTCTCGCAATTTAAGAAATTGCAAATTATTGAGATTTCTTAAATTGCAATTGCATTTAAGGAATTGCAAATTGCGATTCCTTAAATGCAATGTATGATGGAATCACAAATAGCGATTTTGCTAATGGGGGTGCAAATTACCATCACTTTGTACTTTATGGTAATTTGCAAAAACTTTGAAAAATGCACTAAAGTGCATTTATTAAGTTGTGGGTTACACACACATATGCGCATCATGCATACACAGATCAATTTCAGGGGTGGAACAGGGTGTCCTTTGGACAACCTTGCACCCTTGAAATAGCATGCGCAATTTGCGAGTACCTATTGGTACTCGCAAATTGCGCATGCAATCTCCCATTCATTCCTATAGGTTTGTTGGTCCATAGGAATGAATGGGAAGGCCTTCCTGAATTGCGACTCGCAACTTGCGAATCGCAATTAAAGAATATTTGGGAATCGCTAATTTTAGTGATTCCTATATGCATAGGCTTTTGCAATTCCTTTATTGCGATTCTTTAATAATCGTAATTAAGGAATAGCAAAAGCCTACATTGATGCACGTGCCCGAAAGAGAGAGAAATGGGAGAAGAGTCAAGGAGCAAGGAAACGATGTAAAAAAGAAGTCATATGTAGAAAGAAACATATAAGAAAAAAGATTGAATACAACCAAGAAAAGAAAGGGGAAAGATACAAAAAAGAGGAAAGAATGGGAGGGGAGTATAAGAATAAGAGAGGACAGTACATGTCAAAAATGACGACTGTGGTACGTACCTTACGGGATACAAAGGGAAGGATGAGAGGCGGCAACAGACAACGAAAACAGCACACCCAACAAAGGGCAACACACCACACCCGGACATCAATTAAACATGAACAGGAGCGGGAACATGGAGAGGAACATAGTGAACTTTCAATTAACCTGTAAAAGCAAACAAAGAGTTATGTAGATGATAGAAAGAAGAACAATGGAATCAAATAACATAAACCTATAACAACAAAATCAATGAAATAGCACAACAAAAGAAATACTAGCCACGTTCCAAAAGGAGGAGCAACAATCTCCATCGAAGCAGTAGAATGAAACTGAATAAACCTTCTGAGATCAGCCAGATCTTCAAAGTGGAAGTGTTATTTCACAAGGTAACCTTAAACAATCATGGGTGGAACAATTCATATCTTGCACCCAAGGAGAGAGCCGGACGAAGATCCAGGAATTCTTTTTGTCGTTGGGCGGTGGCCGAAGAAACATCCTGAGAAATAAATACTTTTGTACCATGCCAAGACAGTTGCTTTTTGGACCTAACAGCACCCAGCACCTGCAGAAGGTCTATGAATTGTAGAAATAAAAGAATTATTCCCCAAGGTTTAGATGGAGCGACTGAGGAGGATAAACGTGGACCCAGTCTATGAGCTCGCTGTATGTACAATTTGGTTGAGGAAGGGAGACCCAAGAACTGTAGTAGAAAGGAATTAAAGTATGCAACAGGGTCCCCCCCTTCAAGGCCTTCAGGAAGCCCGTAAATGCGTACGTTATTGCTATGATTTCTATTTTCAAAGTCTTCAGTCGATCTTCTTAGTTGTAGAACTTCTTTCTCCAAAGAGGATATTCTAGAAGATGAATCCTGTACCTCGTTATGATGCTCCTCCACCACAGTGAAACAAACAAGATGATGAACGGAATGTTGCACAATGGCAAAACATTCACCTCCAGTCACAGATCTGGGTTTAATCCATCATTATTTTGCTCACCTAAGCCACCCCAGTGAGGCAGGACTCCATAGATGACCATTTGTTATCCAGGTCTGTAGGCAAGAGTTAGTTTCCTCAATGAAGGGTCAAAGAGCGCTGATTTCCTCCAAAATAATATCCAAAGAAACCAGAATGACATACTTAGGAGGGGGGGTTGGATCTTGTTTGAGTCTCTTACGGTAGTTGAAGGTAATTGTGTATTAGATGCCATGTTCGTAAGACCCGCTGTAGTATTAGTCAATCCACTTTATTTGATTTTTTTAAATCCTAAAAGTACAAAAAGACAAATACAAAGACAAAAACACATCCTTAAAAAAGATTTAGACATCTCGGAATACAAAAATTCAGAAAGAATTTAAAAAAAGGCGAATACCCAAATTACTAATTCATAAAACTGTACCATTGTGATTTATACACAATCTTTTTTTCCTCAATCGGACAGCAGCAACAAGAAAGCAGGCAACATTAAAAGTATCCCAGGGGGTACTCAGCATTTGGAGACAGAGTAAAGCGGGTCTAACTTGTACGAAACCCTTGCCCCTCAAATTTTTTTTAAACAAACTTTATTGATTTTACATAATCTGATCAGGTGCATCAGACACACAAGCTCATAAACTTCCTTATATCCGCAGAATTCAATGGACATTTGTAACCACATCATGACAAGGCCCGGCAGCTCGCCAGTACGTCCAGGGCACCCCACTCATTGTTGCAGGGAGAGGAGTCCCTCCTAATGTGGGGGACATAGTCCTTCTTTCGAGTAGCTTGGCCCCAAGAGGCTGAGTCGTGTGTCTCCCAGTTTAAGCGAGCACTGCCCACAGTGAATCATCAATTCAGAAAACAATTAACATAACCCCCCTCCCGCTCAATCCCCCCACCCTGAACTCCCCCATAACCCCACCTCTCTCCTCCCCTCACACATGCCGCTTTCCCTAATATCACCTTTGTTGAGCATTATTCACTCTACACTCTCTGTCAGATTCCCTATGTCAGTGATCCATGTTCCTCCTGGGGTGATGCACCCATGGTAGCGATTACCCCCCACCCCCCCTCTCACCCTGTGGTCTGCAGTTGTGGTCCCATGTTGCAGAAAAGACATCCAAAGCCAGAAGGATCAGTCCTCATTGTCAGTCGGATTTTTAAGCAGGTCCCCCATCATCACCCAGGCTCTCGCCGTGTCCCACTGTTTGTCGTTATCAGTTCTCTGAACTAGTTGGAGCCGGAGGGTCCTCTCGCAGTGTGTCCACTTTATGAAGTCACGTAGCCAACGCGCAACACTGAGGGCTGTGACCGCCTTCCAATGACTAGTGATTTCACGTTTGGCTAGGACTAACCCCAGATCCAGGAACCTACTGGATGTTTTGTTACGGGCAGTGTGGGGGAACCAATGTAGCAAGCACACTCCTGGAGTATTCTGCAGTTCCCAAACCGTCAGCTCTGTCAATTTGGCTAGGACCTCTCCCCAATACCCCTGAAGAAATGGGCAACCCCAGATCATGTGCAAAAACGCTTCATCCTTCAGTGTGCATCGTGGACAGGCAGTGTGGAACCAAAAAACTCATAAATTTTGTGAGGAGTGAGATATGCTCTATGAAACACATGGAATTGGATGAGTTGAAATCTCGCGTTTCAGGAGCACTTCCATGCCCGCTCCATTAGCATCTCCCATTGTTTCGCCTCTATAGGCATTCCCAAATCCGCCTCCCATTTAGTGCGTAATCCTGCAAGAGGAGCCCGTAGACCCTGTGTGAGTCTTCGATACAAGCACGTAACCGCCTTGATCCGACCCGCGAAGGTGATCACATATTGGCAAGAGAGGAAGGCCCGTGGTTCCTCCAGCCCTGTTTTCCAATGTTTGCGCATTGCCGCCGTCACCGCCGCATGCAGAAGAAAGTCCTGAGTAGGCAGTTCGTGGCGTTCCATGGGATCTTGGAATGGTAAAAGGGTATCGTCCTCATAGAGATCCCCAACGGATGAAATCCCCATCTCCTCCCATTCGTGCAACCGCTGCTAGTCCCCTCCGTGCGGCAGTTCCTTGCAAAACCACACCGGAATCTTGGGCGCATTTGCCGGACACACT
This sequence comes from Lissotriton vulgaris, assembly GCF_964263255.1. NCBI lineage: Eukaryota > Metazoa > Chordata > Amphibia > Caudata > Salamandridae > Lissotriton > Lissotriton vulgaris. The sequence continues at coordinate 294,797,080 of NC_141693.1, forward strand.
TTAGTGCGTCTCAGAGCCCTATGCTAGCATTACTGCAACACCCAAAACTCTTTGGGCGTCTCTCTTTCACGCATCGGATGCTGTAACAGAATCCTAATCAAGTGGCGAAGCCCCAGGTCCCTGCCTCTCTGATCTACTTCGACTCCTAGTTTCCTTGCCATCCGCTGTGTGAGCCATTGGAACTGAGCCGCATGGTAGTAAGCCTCGAAATCAGGTACTGCAAGGCCCCCTTCTTGTCTTGGGCGCATCATAGTACGCAGCACCACTCGTCGTCTCCCTGAAACCCATATGAAACTGGAAACCATGGAGTTGAGTTGGGCGAAGCACTTCCCAGGCACCCAGAATGGCAGTGTAACAAAATAATACAGAAAACGGGGTAGGGTAATTAATTTTAGCAGTGCCACTCGTCCCGCAACCGACAAAGGTAGAGACCCCCAGAAATCAAGGTTACCCTTGGTGGTCCGGAGGGGCCCGCCCTATTTTACCCTCAAATAAATCAGTAGCCCCATGGTAAATTCTAACTCCCAAGTAGGGTAAACAACTGCCTTCCCATCGTACGTCAATCCCCTCAGGAGGATCCCCTCGCCCCCGTGCAGCAGAAACAGACAGGTCTTGGCCCAATTAACTTTAAGCCCTGCTACTCACCCCAGTTTCTCCAGTAGTTCCTGGGCTCCATGTAACTCATCAGTGGTATTGGCAAGGAACATCAGCAAATTGTCGGCATGTAAGGCAATGTAGTGCATCTGACCCATCCCCCCTAGACTCCTATAATGTCTCCCTGTCCGCGCATGAACCGCTAACGGCTCCATTGCCAGGTCGAACAGGGGAGACAGCAGGCAGCCCTGCCTCGTCCGCCTGCCCACGTCGAAAGCAGCCGAAATCACCCCTCCCGTCCGAACCCTGGCTGTCGAGCAAGAATAGAGAAGCTTCGTCCAGGCCACAAACACCTACCCCAAGCCAAAGGCCCTCAGCACCCGAAACAGATACTGCCACTCTAGGCTATCAAAGGCTTTTTCAATGTCTACAGAGAGCACCCCCTGCCGCCGCCTCATGCATCAGTTGATATAACCTTCGAATATTCATGGCCGTGTTCCAGGTAGGAATGAACCCAGCCTGGTCCCTGTGTACCAGAGTGGTCATGTGCACCATCAGTCGACTGGCCAAAATACCGCTCAGGATCTTATAGTCAATGTCTTAAATCGTCAGGGGGCGATACGCTGTTCGATACCACTCTGGCTTACACGGCTTAAGGAGCGGTACAATCACTGCCTCCCTCGTCGAGGTAGGCAAGTAGCCCTCCTTTTTTGATCAATTGCAAAGGGACACCAATTGCGGACCCAGCACATCCATCAAAGTGATGTAGAACTCCGACAGTAACCCATCAGTGCCCGGGGTTTTGTTCTTGGCCAAACACTTGAGAACGCTCCGGACCTCACCCAATTCTACTGGCCGGCCAAGGCTCTCCACCTCTTCTGCTTCAACCTGCGGTAACTCTACGTCAAGGAAATCCCTTTCTTCTAGCTCTCTGGGGTCCAGCTTGCTGCAATAAAGGGTGGAGTAGTATTCCAGAAACGGTGTGTTAATGGCCTGCTCACCGTAATGTACCGACCCCCTCTTCCCATAGCTCAAGAATCGGTGTGCCCCTGCACGCAGGATTTGCCAGCCATGCTTGGAGAGCCCCGGATTTATCTTGCTCTGAGTGCGACCTCACCATGTAGGCCCTGTAATCAAAGCATCTCAGCTTCTCCACTTGCGTAGCCAACTCCTCCTTCACCCTCAGGAGCCCTTCTTGTATGTCCTCCCGTCCCGGCCTCTACTTTTCTTTCTCCCTGAGCCGTTTTTCTGCCCGCTGTATCTCATTCAATAGGGTCCTACGTACTCCCACGGTTTCCCCACTGCACCGCCCGCGTATCACTGCTTTGAATGCATCCCATTCATTATGCAGACTGGAAGAGTTGCCCACGTTATGCTGAAAATAATCGTCTATAGCAGTACCTATGGTGGTTCAGAAGACCTGGTCCTCCAAGACCTCCGGCCGGAGACGCCAATTAGGAATCACCGTTCGGAGCCGAACCCAATTCAGGGCCACCAAGAGAGGGTTGTGAGCAGAAATTTTCCTAGTCAAATACTCACTCATCGTGATCAAGATGTGGACATCAGGGGAATACAACACAGCGTCCAACCTGACATGTAGCTCATGGGCGGCTGAAAAGTAAGAGTAGTCACGATCGCCATGATGATGAGCCCTCCAGGAGTCTGTGAGACCCCAACTCTGTTGCCAGTCCCGCCTAACATCTGCTATTCTACAAGTAGGGGCTTCGGGGAGTGGTGGGTGAGAGCGGTCCATGTCCACGTCTGTCACACGGTTAAAGTCCCACCCCAAAAGAACAGGGCCTGTCAATTCCCCCGCCAAGGTCTGTGAGAGCTGTGCAAAGAAGGCAGGCTGTTCGACATTGGGGGCATATATACTTCCTATTGTAATGTCCCACCCATCAAGCCACCCCGTGACCACAGTGAACCTGCCCTCCCGGTCTATCACCTGCCTCACACATTGAAATGGTACTCCTGCACGCACCAAACCAGAGTCCCCCTGGCATAGGCCGAGTAAGAAGTGTGGAACACCTGTCCTCTCCAACGGCATTGAAATGCCACCCCCTCTGCCTTCGTCAAATGAGTTTCTTGAAGCAGTGCAATTTGTTCTCCCCACCGCACTAAGAAGGCATGTATTTTGTGTCGCCGACACATGGTGTGCATCCCCCTAACGTTCCAAGACATAACCTTAAGACCTATGGAGGTGCCCATGGTTCCATCCCATATACGTGCTCTTCTAAGCCCCCCCTAGCAACATGTCTGACCCTCCCCCATCCCTCCCAACCCTCAAACTTCCCCCAACTCCCACACCCAAGGACAGGCACACAGAAACATGTTCCCATCCAAACCAAACTACTCATGTAAAGAGCCATAACTAGGAGGTAGCGTGTAACTCTCGCGCAATGCCCCCAGAACCCCCCCCGGGACCCCCCCTTCTTTGTGCAGAATCCGCAGAGCCAGCTGGGTCCCCGGCAGTTCTGGAAAGTCATCATCTGCCGCTTTGCCCCACAGTAGACTGGCCCCCTGATCAGAAAGTGAAACAACCCTTGCAGCATGTGCCCCGCATACCCCCTACAGCCCCATCGCCCAAATATTCCGTCAGCTGATGACCGGCAACTCCATATCCGAGAGTCCCTGGACGCTCCCAGATCTTGGGCTCTCCGTCCCACTCTTCTCCGTGTCTGTGTCATTACTAGCCGGGCTGAGCACTCCACGACTGATGGCCACCACCACCCGCACCATCTCGCTCCTGACGTTGAGCTATCGGGGAAGTGGGTCTCCCGCTTGGCGGGATAGGCTCCTGAAACTCCCACGGCGACGTCACCCACGGCTATCCAGCCAGTCCCATGCCACCTGCGGGGTAAGAAAGAAATGGGTCTCCTCGTCCGCTGTCACCCACAGACGTGCTGGAAATATCATCGCGTAGGGGAGAAGGAGCAGATGCAATTTTCTATTGACAGCCAGAAAGGAGGACCGTTGACGTTGGACCTCCTTGTATAAACCGGGAAGTTCAGCACCTTACTGTTTCCTATTTACAGGTTCTGCTGTTCTCGAACCCTCTGCAGGATAAAGTCCTGGTCACGGTAATGTAACAGTCTCGTCACCATTGGCCGTTGTGGAGCCCCAGGTTTAGGCGGGTGAGCCAGGACCCTGTGTGCCCGCTCCAACGCATAGAATGGGGATAGGCCTTCTGGCGCCACCTCTGCCCGCAACCAGTTCTCCAGGAACCGGACCGCATCTGCCCTCTCCTCTCATTCCGGAATCCCTACTATGCGGAGGTTGTTGCACCGCGAGCGCCCCTCACTATCCTCTGCCCTCTCTACTTGGACTCTGTGCGTTACTTCATTTAAAGAATGACACAGGGCTGCTACTGTATCCGGAATGTCCTTCATGGTGGTTTCATGGGTCGCCACCCTCTCCTTAAGCTTCCTATGGTCATCCTTCAGTAGGGTGAGGTCTGATAAAGAGGTGGCCTAGCACACCACCAGCCCGGCCTCTCCACAAGTCCGTCACCAGTGTAGAGGTGCCGCAATGCACCACCAGAGCTGCAGGGGTCCTGTTGTCTCAGGGCTCACAGGTGTCTCACGTATCCGCCGTCTAGGGCCGCTTAGCAGGTAGGCTCCCGGCCTGGCGCACCATCTCCCCTCTCAGCGCCAAGGTCCGTCCGGCAGGTAATGTGTGGAAGCCCCCCTGCACATTCTACTGACGTAGTCAATGCCAATTGCCAGTCCAGCTCAGGAGGGGCGCGCAGTCACCACCGCAATGACAAGGAGTGCCCCCAAAGTCTCTTGTGAGTCCTCCCGGCAGGGGAAGTGATTCAGCCGCAAGGCAAGGCGAGGCCCCAGGGTACACCCCTCCACGTCTCCCCGGGGGATCCCACAACAGATGCCCAGTCCCCAGCGGTGAACAGAGCTGCACCGGTAGAGATGGGGCCCTAGATCACGTACTCGTGCCCCTCTACTCAGGGCCAGTCCACTGTACAGCCCACTCCTGATCAGTCCAGCCTTCCAGTTCACAGACGGCACTCTCCGGGGTAGTCCCAGGGTCTCCGCAACCCCGATCAAGTACTGTGCAGGGCTAGTGGCAATGAGGTAGCCCGCTTTGTTCCCTAAATGGCGCCAATCCTGTCCTGAGAATCGCCATGTTAAGGACAGGCACCCACGTCCTGTCAGCCAGGGTGTTGCTGCCCTCACCCGCCCATGCATGGAGCCTCCTCACAGTCAAGGGATAATGGAGCCATCACCTCCTCTCCAGCGCTGTCCGTAGGTCCACCGTACCCGCAGGGCGTCCACGAGACCGCGGTCAGGCACCAGCATGGCTACACGAGGCCGCCATTTTGTTCACCGGAGTAGCAGCCCTCAGCACCGGAGAAAAGCAGGGCTATCCTGCCTCTCAGCGCCGCCAACGCAGGTAGCAGCTCGATTCAGAAGGGGCACCAGGCAGTCCGGTACAAGATGCGGTGCCGGGGTCCAAGTTAGCTGGCCAGGATCACTGAATGTCAGGGGCAGCCACGAAGGAGCTCCGGAGTCCGCCTCTGCCTACATCGGCGCTCAAGCCACGCCCCCACCATCGCCCCTCAATAATGAATTATATACTTCCTCATTGTAATAATCACAGAACATCATAAAATGTAATGTACTCTGTACAGAAAAATTATCACAATGGCAGGGTTCAGCATCCTCTGACTTACACCACAGCTGGAAATCACCCAACACAAAGTGGATCAAGTTCAAACAGAACCTTGTCAGGAGCCAGCGGTGAAAAGGTTTGGTCACTGTTATCAGGTAAAGTTCAATTAACATGGTAGTTTTAGTCAAACAGTGCGCCCTAGCTGATGGTTTCTGTTGCTCCCGCTCTTCCCGTTCCATCACTAGAGTAATCAGAAAATTAATTTTGACCCACTTCATATCCTCCTTACAGATCCTATCAGGGGATTCAGATAGTTCTGGCCGTCCTATTTTAAAAAACATACATTTAACAAATGTCAGCCACTTAATATCATTGCTTTATCCAAATTGATGATATCTCGCAGAATCAAATGATTCAGTGTCAATTCTAGGTTAATCCAAGTTTTGAGCCAGCACAGAAGTGGAGCTAAACTCATAATATCTGATATGTAGCCCTGTCCTAGTTCCTGATGAATTGTATAAGTAGGCGTTGATTGAGGGACAGACAGAAGACTACGGAAAAATCTATTTTCGGCTATCTGAACCCCCGGCTGATGTTTCAAACCCCAAATAGAGGAGCCGCATGCGGCAATAGCCAGGCACTTTGATCTATATATTTTGAGGATTGCCTCTACTGGCTTAGCCCCCAGACGCTGAGCAAACCCTAATAAAGCTGTCGTCGACCTACTAACAGCCAATCTTTTAACTTTGTTTGGGGGACCCATGAGCCTTTGTCATCGAATAATACTCCTAAATATGTAAAGGAGGTAACCCTGAACACTGCCATTCAGTTACAAAAAGAGGACTTCAATTTCCTAAATTTTTTACCAGTAAACATAGTATGTGACTTCACGACCAGATCCAGGGACTGCATATAGGATCCAAAAGCATCCAGGAGCTTCTGGAGACCCAACGCAGTACGTGTTAAAAGGACGGCATCATCCGCGTATAGGAGAACAGGTATTAAATATTCTCCTACACGCGCAATGTCCAAGCAAGCCTCCTTTAGAGATTTGTCCAGGGCGTTAATATAAAGAGTGAACAATAGGGGTGCCAGTATACACCCTTGGCAAATGCCCCAATCAGATTTAAAAGACCTGGTACATCTACCATCCTGGGAAGTCCTAACTGACGCATAAAGGTCCCGATGGAGATCAGTCAGGAAATAAACTAAACGTGGCTCAATGCCCATTTCCAACAGGATGTTCCACAGCATAGACCTGTTTACCAGATCAAAGGCTGAGGACAAATCCATGAATGCCATGTCCAGTGAGCCTTCTTTGACCACAGTATACTTGCCAAATAATAAATGCAAATTGAGGCACTGGTCCATAGTGCTTCTTCCATGCCTAAAGCCATACTGCAGGTCTGATAAAATGTTGTTTTCATTAATCCAGTCTGTAATCTTAGCTAAGACCACTTTACCCAAAATGTTAACCGCTGAATGAATCAGCGATATAGGTCTATAGCATTGCAGGTTCCCTCTCTGACCTTTCTTAAAAACTGGAATAATAATAGATTGACTACAGGATACCGGGAACCCCTGCGTACGACAGGCATTAAAAACATTAGCCAGTATTTTTGGCCAAAATGTAGGGTTGCATTCATAAAGATCTGCTGGAACCCCATCGGGACCAGGGACTTTATTGCGCAAGTTCTCCTTTATAGCTTTCTCAATGTCCATCTCACTAAACACAAAAGGGACTACTGCAAATCGAGGAGTTGGGCTAGCAATAGGAGTCAGTATACCAGTAGACTCATAAATTGCCCCAAAATGAGCTAACCACTGCGCCTCTGTTATAATACACTCCTGTACATCATATGGCTGAGATACCCGCCACCCCCTCTCAACACAATCCCCAAGAATTGGGAAACCGGAAACAGTTCTTGAACTTTTGGAAGGCGGGAAGGGAGTTACCCTTCCCGGCCGTATTTATTAAAATATGAAACAAAATCAAAACATTAAAATAACAGTTTCATATCATGTACAATTTCATATCCGCATTACGATGTTTGGCTAACCTTAACATATATCTAATACAAAGGTTCTCCTAGCCGATACTAACATCCTTACAAAAACTGCATTTCAAATTGAAATCGTACATCCTAACGTTAAGGGCCAACGGCAAGGTCGTAACCGGTGTCAGATCCCTAAACCAGAACTCCCCCCTCACTTGTGAGGGGCGGTCGCACAGAGGACTTCACCTCGTGTGCCATACCAATTTCCCTTGTCTTGACGGGGGCCCCTGTTAACTCGACGCCATGTACGTGGTCGTCCGAGGACTCGTGTGAGGTGTCTAGAAGGTAGCGTAGACCCCCCTCCCCACCCTACACAACTTACCACATCTGCCGTCGCAGATGTCCTGGCCCCGGTAAATTCCCAGGAGGGGCCCGTAGCCCCTCCTATCCAGGGAGGGGCCTTGACCGCCATCCCTTTCCTTTAGGCGTCCCGTCCTTAGAAGGGACCGCCTCCCCGTTGAGGGGCCAATGGCCACCTCCCCCCGGGCGCTCCCATCCGTAATGGGTGACGCCCCCCCCTAGGGATCTTCCAATGACTGCTCACCGATCATGACCTTACCGCCCGACCAAACAATAAATACGACAAGATCAATGACTAAAAACAAGAGACATACCTAATTAAAACGGATCACATCTCTACCAAAAAACACCTAAACATTGCTAATCGCTCTGATGAATGTCTTTAATAAAGTATACGCACAGAATTATCCACTTTATTGCAACCGAATCATAAACTTTATTCAGAAACAACCTGCAAGAAAAACCAACTATGAAAAACGAACTTTATACCACAACAACTTGCTGTCTTCAGGGGATGGTGGGTGGGTTCAAAATTGGCTCTTCGTTCTGTCTCGAGCTCACGTGCAGCGAGGAGGTGCAGCTTCAGAGCACAGGAACAAGAGGATGCTTCCTTGGCTTGTGGCTCCTTTTATTCTTCTCGGGGCGGGCGTGAACCCGCCCCCTTCCGCCTCCCTGGGCGTGGCGGATGGCTTCGGTGTCTAGGACAACCCACTCTTGGGCGGGAAAAAGCGCACCCCGGCTACGCCGCTTCGGGCATACCAGCCGAGACGCGCCTCCCGCCCAAAATGGCTTCCCGGGGGGATCGGGGTACTCCACCATACGTTCGGGGGGACCGATTGGTCGCCCCTTTCCATATGGCTGAGATACCCGCCACCCCCTCTCAACACAATCCCCAAGAATTGGGAAACCGGAAACAGTTCTTGAACTTTTGGAAGGCGGGAAGGGAGTTACCCTTCCCGGCCGTATTTATTAAAATATGAAACAAAATCAAAACATTAAAATAACAGTTTCATATCATGTACAATTTCATATCCACATTACGATGTTTGGCTAACCTTAACATATATCTAATACAAAGGTTCTCCTAGCCGATACTAACATCCTTACAAAAACTGCATTTCAAATTGAAATTGTACATCCTAACGTTAAGGGCCAACGGCAAGGTCGTAACCGGTGTCAGATCCCTAAACCAGAACTCCCCCCTCACTTGTGAGGGGCGGTCGCACAGAGGACTTCACCTCGTGTGCCATACCAATTTCCCTTGTCTTGACGGGGGCCCCTGTTAACTCGACGCCATGTACGTGGTCGTCCGAGGACTCGTGTGAGGTGTCTAGAAGGTAGCGTAGACCCCCCTCCCCACCCTACACAACTTACCACATCTGCCGTCGCAGATGTCCTGGCCCCGGGAAATTCCCAGGAGGGGCCCGTAGCCCCTCCTATCCAGGGAGGGGCCTTGACCGCCATCCCTTTCCTTTAGGCGTCCCGTCCTTAGAAGGGACCGCCTCCCCGTTGAGGGGCCAATGGCCACCTCCCCCCGGGCGCTCCCATCCGTAATGGGTGACGCCCCCCCCCTAGGGATCTTCCAATGACTGCTCACCGATCATGACCTTACCGCCACAGGCCGGATAGTTGACCGGCTATCCGGACCCCCCACAAAAAACTCCTACCTAAAGGTCATGTTGCAAACTCCTTAACCATGCTACGAGGTCTCCTATTAGTAAAGAATTCCCCACCCGGGACAAATGGACCCCATCCTCTAGATACATATTGTCCCCCCTGATACAACCATGAGGAATCGAATGCAAAGTACTGGTACGGAACAGTCTACCAAGCTTGTTGTTAATCTTTTTCACAGAATGATTTATAGCAGACACTGAATTAGCCCCCCGCCACACCTTTCGTGGAATCATATGGGACCATGCAATTGTGCACCCTGGAACCCTCCTCACCAACCAACTTACTGTGGATAGTATCGCCTCGAGAAGTAGTCGTCTACCAGTGGTCACCAAATCATTGCCCCCAAGATGTACTATGATTATAGCTGGCGGTGACCTTGTCCGCCCTAACAAACCCTCAAGAAAAGGTTGAAACTGGTCAATACAGAGCCCGCCCCTTCCGTAGAAGGTCACCCTGTACCCGTATTCCCCAGCTGTGTGAATCATGTCACCTGCTTTGAATACGTCCCCGGCACGCCTCACGTATGAGTGGCCCACGACCCACACCACTCTTTCATCAGCCGGTGATCTTTGACCGCTGGTTCCCAGGTGTCGGGCCGACTGCACAGTCCGCCCCGCCTCGTAGGTTTGCGAAACTGTAACCAAACAAAAACAAGAAGCGTGAGTACATGATATCAGCTTCACAACATGTGCAATCGCACATACCTTTTGTAACAATTCGAGGACCAACGCCCCAACTGTTTCACTTTATCAACACTCAGACCCCTGGCTGTAGCCTCTGTAGCAGCCCCTATCCGGAAGGAATGAGTCCCAAACTCGGCCGGGTTCAGGCCCGCGGCCGAGATTGCCATTGCAAGCACCCGCTGGAACTGAAACTTCGTCAGTGGGGTGGCATCTGCATGCCTCAGCAAGGTCCCTCCCCATGATGCCGCCCTCTGCGCCAAATATTCCTCGACGCATGCAACCGGGCACATGGGAGATCCGGGGATCCGCTGGACTACTACACTATCCCCGATCGCGCCTTGATCGGTCTTGGACCTGACAAACGAGACAATCATCGTCTCCCCCTTTACTTGAATGTGCTCTCGGCACAGTCCACCCCCCGTATCCTGCTTATTCTTTGCCACCAGTTCGCTTACCCGCATAGCCCCATGAAATGCTAATGCAAAAGCGGCCCGGAATAACACTGTTTCCGCCTGGGATGAACAAGTAGCAGGGAGTACGGACAGTAATAGGGCCAACCTATCCAGACCTATTGGGTGCCTTTCATCTACTCTGCGACCCTCAAGGCGTTGCCACCCACGCAGCGCTTTCTGTACCACAAAAGACGCTGTAGGGTCCTGGATACCATGAGCCCGCGCCATGAAGGAAATGGCAGCCCGATGCCTCTGGGCCGTGGCCACCGATTTTCCTGCCCTGCGTAGAGACAGTAAAAACTTTATGACAAATTCTTCCTGACCCCAAAGCTCTCCCCTAGCTGAACCCAAAAAGGACCAATAGGAGCGGAACGCCCCTTCATATGCCTTCCTTGTCCTGGGTGCTAAACTCTCTCCCACGAGGTTTTGTAGTTCGGGGCACTGAGAGACCAGAGAGCTTCGGGAAATGGTGCCGCCACCGGGTCCGCTGTGGGCAGAAAACCCCAGAAGGCCTGCATACGGAAACGAGAAAGCGCATCAGCCGCCTGATTCAGTACCCCTGGCACATGCCTTGCTCTAAAGAGCACATTCAATTGCATACATAGTAAAACAATTTCCTTGAGCAACCTCAGGATCCACTTGCATCGTGCTGCCTGATTATTGATACACTCGACAACGGTCATGTTATCAGACCAGAACACCACAGAGTGATCCCTAAACCCCTCAGGCCATGTCTTCAAAGCCACCAGAATAGGGAACAGTTCAAGAAAAGCAATGTTACTTGTAAGTCCACACTCGTGCCACCATGACGGCCACTTTTGAGCCGACCAGTGATTGCCAAAGATGGCGCCAAAGCCTATACTCCCCGCCGAATCTGTCCACAGCCCCAACTCTTCAGAGGACACCGCCGGCTTCGTCCAGACAACCCGACCATTGAAGTCCGCCAGGAATGCCAACCAAATGCGCATGTCCTGGCGAATCTCGGCCGAGAGCCTCGTGCGGTGATGCCCTTCTTTAAGACCGACCATGGCTTGTGCAATCGAACGGGAAAAGGGGCGGGCCATTGGCATCACTCTAAGGGCGAAATTCAACTGTCCCACAGTCTGCTGCAATTGATGCAAGTTCACCTTAGTTTTTCTAATACATGCTTCAAGGGAAGCCCTGAATTTCCGCACTTTTTCTTCTGGCAAGCGGAAGCAACCTTCTTCGGAATCGAGCTCTATTCCAAGAAACTCGAGCGAAGTTGAGGGCCCCACAGTCTTACCTGGTGCCAATGGCACACCAAACTGTCTCATCAAATCACAAAATTCATCTAGAGCCTGTGCACATTCTGTGTCCCCGGCTGCCCCCAGAAACAGAAAATCGTCCAGATAATGCATGACATGCTGAAACCCCGTAATCCTTGTGAATGCCCATTGCAGAAAACAACTGAATTTTTCAAAATAAGCACACGATATGGAACAGCCCATTGGCATACATTTATCCATGTAATAGCGCCCCTGAAACATAAAGCCCAGGAGACGCTGATCGTCCGGGTGTACCGGGAGCAACCGGAAAGCGGACTCGATGTCGGATTTGGCCATCAGCGCTCCGGGCCCCAGGCGATTCAACATGGCGACTGCATCATCGAAGGATGCGTACCTCACCGAACAAAGCCCTGGGTCTATTGCATCATTAACTGACAAATCTTTCGGTGCTGACAAATTATGTATCAGTCTGAACTCACCCCGGTCCTTCTTGGGGACCACTCCCAAAGGTGAACAAAGGAAATTAGGAACTGGTGGCGTGTTGAATGGTCCTGCCACCCGACCCCGGGCTGCTTCTTTCCCAATCTTTGCTTGCACCACTGCCGTATTATGCAGGACCGAGAGTTGGTTCCTACACTGTGCTTTCCCCTGAAAATTCCCCACCGGGATGCGGAAACCGTAAGAAAACCCATCTCGCAGCACCCCAGCGGAGACATGATCAGGGTATTCGCTGAGCCAAGGAATCATTGCCATGGTATCAACCGGTGAAGGTAAAGCCGCCCCTTGGACTATGTCAGACCTGTTTGGCGCTTCCCCTACTGCCGTTATCACCCGTTTTGGCTCTGCACATGGTCTCGGGATGCGAAGACTGTCCACACCCCCCACATTCATGTCTAAACTTGCATGACCCGTGGGGCCTCGTACACTTTCCCCTGTTAAAGTTCCAGCATACCCCTTTTTTACCTGTATTGCCGTTCGGCTTTGGGTGATGCTCGTTACTTGCTCCTGTCCGAAAGGGCGCCCCGGATGGTTGGCGGGAAAGTTCCCCCCCCCCCCCCCCCCCCCCCCCCCCACCAGTGGCGCCTTCAACATGCCTGATTGTTCAATTTTTTGCCAAGAAATGGAGTCATAACAATCCCACGTCAGAGACGCATCGAACTCTTTGGCCTTACGAACAATATTATCATAACAAAACCACTCATTGCCACTATATGTCTGCGAATATTCCATAATACGTGACTGGTACACAGGTAACTCGGTCAATAAATCGGGTCTCCGTTCCCCCATAATTGAAGTGAATATGCTAAACGCTCTACCCCAGTTACCTATCGTCTTATCAACTCTAAAGGCGGCCATTTTTGCGCGCCAAACACTCGGATGCATGAGTTCCTTCTGAACTTTCACATGCTCGATCTCATAATGGTCAGTTAGTAAGGAGAACATGTTTACGTATTTCTCAGCCCATATCCGTTCTTTGACCTCCATCGGGATATGCTGAGCCAATCTCTCCCTTCTCGAGGGTACCGACCCCTTCCCCGCAATCGGCATTAGCTGCTTACCTGAGCTAGAAGCTGTAACCGCCGTTGCTGCCGAACTCGTGCCCGCTGCGGGTTGCTCTACTGGGGCCTGCGGGGAAATAAACGGACAAGTAGGTTTCGCGGCCTCTCGAGACTGCCGCAGCTGCCTCATTAATTGCTTGGCTTCCTCAGCCGTGTCCCCCGGAGCCACGGGACGCCCGCTGCTATTACCCAGCCATGCCGCCAACTGGGCGGCCAATTCCGGGGGCATGTCCCCTTCGTCCACTGGGGTAACCACAACGGGGATCTGCTGACCCTCGGCAGGAGCCGGCGCGGGAATCTCCGCTGGTCTAGGAGGGCTCATCGGGGGAGCCTCCAGAACTGGGACCTCGTCCTCGTTTGACCCGTTCCTGGCCCTCTTCCTTCTGCCGGCCGGGGCCTCCGTCGGGTTGGGTCTTTTTGGCCTTCCCGCACCGTCCCTGGCCGCCATTTTCCTTTTCATCTCTGCCATGTCCTTCACCAACATCCGGAGCATCTGGTCGGTGCTGACCTTCTTCGCGACTCTCTTGCCCGGCATGATTTGCAGCGCTAGAAGAGAAAAGAGAGAAATTACAAATTTCAAAATTGGCTCTTCGTTCCGTCTCGAGTTTACGTGCAGCGAGGAGGTGCAGCTTCAGAGCACAGGAACAAGAGGATGCTTCCTTGGCTTGTGGCTCCTTTTATTCTTCTCGGGGCGGGCGTGAACCCGCCCCCTTCCGCCTCCCTGGGCGTGGCGGATGGCTTCGGTGTCTAGGACAACCCACTCTTGGGCGGGAAAAAGCGCGCCCCGGCTACGCCGCTTCGGGCATACCAGCCGAGACGCGCCTCCCGCCCAAAATGGCTTCCCGGGGGGATCGGGGTACTCCACCATACGTTCGGGGGCACCGATTGGTCGCCCCTTTCCATTCTCAACTGAGGAAAAAAATGGGGCATTTATAATGGACCATAATTTGGAGCTGTCTTTTAAAATCTCTACATATAAAAGTGCATTCAAAGCCTCTGACTTAATTTCTGATTTCCGAGAATGCACTGCTAGTTTATACTGCTTACGGAGGCTCGCTAGCAACGTCCTATCTCGTGGTACACTTTTCAGCTCTAGAATCAATAGACGATCGGCTCTCGAGCAGGTATCATCAAACCACCTCGTACCACGCCCCTTTAGTCTTGGAGCCGAACGTCAGATCTTCTGCAATCTGACTACATATACCCTCAAAGGCTTTAAGGATCAGGCCCATTGGATTGGAGTCTGCACACATACCGAGATTCCCTTCAGCCTTTAAACAAAAGTCAGCGAAAAATGTATTGGGGGTTACTTTAGACCATTTAAGCCTCCTCCCCATATCATGTGTTACCAAACTTTTTACTCCTCAAACCCGCCCCGGCCCAAGATGCCAGTCCCGCTATCCAATACTAAAAATAACAGGGTTAAGGTCACTATACGGTGACAACCTGGTGTTATAAGAGACTACTTTATCTAACCACCTGGGGGACAGAAATATGTAATCAATGATGGTGTCTTTATTCTTAGATTTAAACGTGGAATACCGCTCTGACTGGCTAAAAAAGCAGGGTTCAAAAAGATCTGCTTCAGCCAAGAGATCCTCCAAGGCCTTCCCCCGGGGTGAATGTTCAAAATGAGGAGTCTCCGAGTTACTGTGGCCTATGTGGTCATCTATAAAACAATTTAAATCACAAAGATGTACATTAAAATCGCCCATTAATAATATATAATAAACTGTGGATTGTTTTAGCCTATATTCTTCTAAAAAAAGATTTAAGAAAACACAAGTGTTGGTTCCTGAAGTCCGATTCCCCAGAGTTATAAAAATTTACCAAGAGTAACTTTGAATGACTAGAAATAGTTACTTCTACTGCCAGGCAATTTCGAGAGTCAACCTCTAACATTTTTAAAGAGCCCTCTAATATGAGAGAAAGGAGGACTAAACCTCCTATTGCTCTTCCTACTACAGCAGGGCGAGCAGGTTGAAAAAATGACCTATACCCATCAACCCGGAAGTTTGCCCCGTATCCCATGTTTCCTGTAGCACACACCAATGTTTGGTTTTTTGTATAAGGACCACCGTGGATTCACTGTCGGGGTCCCTAAGAAGAGGAACCCCAACAAGAACCGCAACCAAGGGGGTTGCTTCAGGTGGAAGATTAATTCTACCTCCTTTGTTATTTGCATAAATAAATTGGGGTGCACATTTTTCAGTGCCTGTCACCATCAGGCCAGTGGACCATAGATTATAATGACCAGATCGGACTATGTTAATTCCTTGTACCTCGGCCTGCCTGAATATCTTTTGAGCCAACTACAAGTGATTCAGAATTCAGCACCCAGGTCCATTTTCCTGTTGGGCCCCAGAATGCAGTCCTCTCAGCTGTTGTTTTCCCTTCATTGGCTTCCAGTCCGGAAGGGAATTCAGTTTAAAGCTTTGTTTTTGTTTTTTAAGCTTTTCATAAAATTGGGGCTCCTTATCTCAGGGAAAGATTTTAGCCTTACCTTCCTCAGTGCTCCCTGAGATCCTCAGCTCAACTTTTGATTGCTACTCCTCGGGTGTTTCGTGCCCGCATAGGGGGTAGATCCTTTCATGCAGTCGCCTCTTACCTGAGGCAAAAGGGGGGGATAAAGGCCAAACCTAGGTTACATACCGTGAAACGGAGGTGTCTTCCTCTGTGGCTGCAGTGCTGGCTCAGGCTGCAAAGAGGCGGGCTGCCCTGGCAGAGAGCAGCAGAGTCAGCACAGGCAGCAGTCACAAAGATTAGAAGCAGACTTGCTTGCTGATGCAGATTGCTGATTTCCCCATGTGGTCTCGGGTTCAGTATTTTGGAACCTTTGGAAAAACCAGCATGGAGAGGGAAGAGGGAGATAGAGGACTAGGAAAACACCTCCCTGAACTGACCCAGAGCCTCGATGGAAGCTGAGATGGATTCCTCCTCCAACCCACCTATCATAATCTAAGGTGGAAAGGAAAAACAGCAGTTGCAGGATAGCAATAGAGGCAGAGGTCAGTGATACAGCCACCCCTCCATTGTTCCCTTGAGTCATCCCCGCCCTTGCCAATTTAGTTTAATAGAAGTGTTACAATCCTACTCTGAGCCCTTATAAATAACGCCCATATGAAAACCTATGCCTAGAAGGTAATATCCACCATGCCCACAACTTGTCGTCAGTGGCCAGGCTTATGCCGCCAGGGAGAGGAAGACCTCGAACAGCCATGATCTGCAAACATAGCAGTCTCATGGTATTCCCGCAACCCCTTCTCCTCCCCATAAAAGAACACAGACTCAATTGGTTTGGGACTGAGCAACAACTGCAATTTGTTCGGTTGTCTTTTCATTCTCGGCTGCCTGCCCCCAAAGGGCAGGGCAATACCACTTCGCCCGTTAACACCAGCTGCCCCTACAGCTCTGTACATGAGTAGTGGACTCCTCTGAGACATGCTAGGAGGTATTCTTAAAATTTTCGTCAATTGTCGTGGGTTTGAACTGGGACAGAAAAAAGGGCCAAGCAATCACCAAAATAAAAGTGAATTAGATAGGAAAAAAAGTGGCCTGTGTAAACTTGTAAAGACACCCTGCATAAGTGATTAGCAATGTATTGAAGACTGCATGGATTTGAGGTTTCTGAAGGCAATGTTTGTTTTAATATTAGGAAAATCAACAGTTAACACAGGCCCCCCCAGACCATAAAACAGGCCCACAAACAGCCAAAATACTGACTCAAACATTGATTTGTCAGCCAGCCCATCTGGCACTGTCTGATTACCCTATAGGCCAGTTGAACCCTGCTTAATCAGGATCCAACTATAATGTTTTACCCTTTCCATGGTACAACAGAATACAGAAGAGCTTCAGCACTTCATTATAATCCTTTGGGTATTTTTAAGGAGAATTATGGTGCTCATGGAATGATTCACTTTACAATATTGATGCTAGCTCCTAAGTCTCTTGGGTGCTTGCAATGAAGTTTGGAGAAGAGAACACCCCACTTCTCCCTCTACAACCCTAGGATTGACTAAACGTTCTAACCAGTTATTGCAGCACACCTCTTATCCCATAATGTCATTCAGATCATAGAAACAATAGAACACATAATTGGGCTCCTGTAGAATTCCTTGTCCTCTTGTGCCTGCACTCGGGTCTCGGAAATCAAGTTAAGAGGGAGTCCTCCGGTAGAAAGTGGGCGGCGGCGTGACATGAGTTAAAGACTTTACTCGGAGATACGGAACGAGAGGAGGAGTGGAACGTATGGAATTTGAAGGCTGACTGCCCCGCAGTAAAGCAATTAGGAGGGGTGAAAAATCATTTCACGTAAAAGGTGCAGAGTGATTAATTGATGTGGCCGAAATACAGGCAGAGGGGAAAGAATACGAAACACGAGTTTCAAGAGAGAGGTGCGAGAAAGAGAGATTGAGCCCTGATGAAGCCGTTTGGTTTGTGTTGACCTCGGCGAAACGCGTTGGCTTGTGGGGATTGGAGTATGAAAGAATAAAAGAGGACAAGGAATACTACAGGAGCCCAATTATTTGTTCTATTGTTTCTATGATTTGAATGACATTATGGGATAAGAGGTGTGCTGCAATAACTGATCAGCTCTTCATTATGCCTAAATATTGTGAACCTGTGGGGTTCAAATAAGCTTATATGGGGGTGTTCTAAACGTGGGTCAAACAATAGGTCTATATCTATGAGTGTAGCACTCTACATAGGTGTGTCAGAATAACCCACAATTGCAATAATGAGTTGAAATGTTGGGCTTAGGACTTTGGGGTTTCGGTGCTGGGCTAGTTGAGATGACTAATGCTCCAACTGAAGGGCAATACTCCTACCCTGGGTTATTTAGCGAATGCTTCACAGTTGGAAGTACAGGGAATGAGGGACAACTTGGGAGTTGTTAGATAAGTTTTTTAGTTGTGATGTTTTTGTCATATTTCCTTTAGCTAACTATGTCAATGCTACTGGATCTGGTTGGATATGAGTTAGCTGATTCCATACAAAATTGGTCCCTACTTCAAGTGAAGATTATTTCCTCCAGCGTCAATGGTATAATTAATAGTATTAAGAATGGAGCGAAGCTTAAGCAGCAAAACATTAAGGTCCAGACATGCTGGTGCTCTAGGAGACATATCTCTTAGGTACTAACTATACATTCCTTGAAAACATGAGGCAAGTAGTGTTTGCAAGGTGCTCAAGTTGGGTGGTAGTTCTGATGCGCAGACACGTTCCCTGTCAGGTTACTGAGCTTGGAATGATCATCAGGTAGATACCTGAAGGTGACTGGTCTGTTAGAGGGCCAGACACTCACGATTATGAGCATATATTCCCATTCTCCTTTATCCAGTATCTGACAGAACCTCAGGTCATTTTCAACTTTTTATCGTGGCCCAATGGCCAGTGGTGGCCAGCTAGCCCGGGGGCACTTTCATAATTTATAGAAACTTTTTAGATAACTAGATTATCTGATATTGACATGGACCCTCTGGAACAGTCTATAGCAGAAAGAGTGGAGGCAATAGGTCAGCACAAATAAGGTAAGATTCCTGAACCTACTAGGTTCCTGTACAGTTCTTCAAGTGTTTCTCTGGTCTTCTGACCCCATATCATCATAATATATGTGCATTGAAATCCAAAAGAAAGCTGCTTCAAGATTAGGTGAAGCTGTGATTAGTGTACTGAAAATGTGGTATGCGTCAGATACATGCAAGTCATCTCACTCAATAGCCTTAATTAACGATGTGGCAAAAATCTTGAAAAAGTATTAACCAATTTAGCAATTGTTAATTGGTCCCTTGTTCAAGACCAAAGTAGCTTTTTCTCTGCGTTACACATACTACCCATATGGGATCCTAATGTATCTTTTAATCTCACCCCTTTGCTTTTTCATTTGGAACAACATAAACTCACATGTAGCGATTACCAAGCGTTACAAGTTCACTTTAAATTAGGTTTTGGAGTAGGAAGATGCTCTTTGCTATCATGTCCCTAAGATAATTGTAGTGAAATGAATAGCCATTTGGACCAATTATGGAATAGGCATACAGACGTGAACTGTGGGCAATGGACGAAGGCACGTACCTCCATTATGTATAATTGTAATGTATTTAAGGGTTCTACCCAAACCACAAGAGTGGTCTTCCACATGTGGATTAACACCCTGAAAGTATTGGATTGGTGGTCAGACTCTGCTCTGGGTCGGCAAGAGCTTACCACAGGTTTGGAAGATGGGTTACACTGGGGATCTCAACTGTAGGAGCAGTAGTTTCACAAACTCACATTATATCACATGTGGCTCTACAGGTGGAATATGGACTTCTTCCGTCACAGTTTGATCAATATCAGCAGCTCCGCTGTGCTTTGAAATGATAAGGCTCAACTTTGGAGACCTACTAGAGAATAATGCTCCCTAATCTACAGTTTGACTTAAGGCAAACTTAAGGCAAACTTAAGACAGACTTAAGACAGACTTAAGACAGACTTAAGACAGACTTAAGTCAGACTTAAGACAGACTTCAATTCAATTCAAGGATTCTTTATTCGATGATTAAAAATCACCATAAAAGCACATACATATATACATAAGTAAAAAATTCATTAAATCATTTTCAAGATCCCAATTGCAGTAATTATTATTTACATATTACAAAAAAGGGGAAAAGGGGTTATGACACTTTAAAAAAAAAGATTAATAACAGTTTCTAAGACAGACTTAAGATAGACTTAAGACAAAATTCTAACCTAAGTCTGTCTTAAGTCTGCATAAGTCTGTCTTAAGTTTGTTTTAAGTCAATCCTAACTTTACTACTACTAAATGCCTTATGTGAATACCAAAAGTAGTAAGTTTAGGATTTTGTCTTAAGTTAGTTCTGTGAATCGGGTCCATAGAGAGCACGTTGTCTTGGGGTAGAACCACTGGGGGGGGGGGGAGCAGATAGGAGTCAAATAGCAGGGAGGAGGTAATTCTTAGAGCTACAATGACTGGGAGGAACAACGCGCAGGGATTTGCGTTTAGATGGCGGCTATCCATTTGGGAGGGAGAGGTTGAGGAAAGGACTTTTAGAAGTTTTTTTAATTTTGTGAAGGACGAGATAGTCCTGATGTTGACTGGGATGGTGTTCAAGATTTTGGGCACGTTTCAGGTGAAGGACTGTGTGGCAGTTTTTTGTTTGCGTGTTTTCATAGGGATGAAGAGTAAGGTGCTGGAGCTCCTGAGGTTCCTTGTCTGGCCAGCCCTCTTGAGTTTAGCAGCCAAATACTCATGTTTTCTTGTGTGCAGGGCTTTGTGTGTGAGGCAGGCAGGCAGTTCTAAAATTGGCACGCAGTTCGACTGGAAGCCATTTTAGTTCTCTGAGTGCTGGTGAGATCTGGTCATATTTCCTGATTCCACTGACCATTCTAGCTGCTGCATTGAGAGTAGTTTTGAGGGGAGAAATGTAAGATTTTGTTGTACCAGTGAGGGTGGCATTCCCATATTTGAGTCTGAATAGCAACAGTGATTGGGTTGCTTCTTTGAGGTCATTGATTTGGATGAATGGTTGTATTTTGTTAAGTAGCTTCAGGTTGAGGAAGGCAATCTTTGCCGGGTTCTTGATGTGTTTGGCCATGTCAAGTTTTGAGTCTAGGGTGATTCCTAATGATTTAATGGAGTGGGACAGAGTGTATTTGCCGTTAAGAACATCCAAAGCTTTTAGCCATTATGCAATATGAGGGTTCTCTTCTTTGTTGGAGATGAGGAGTATTTCAGTTTTGTCTAGGTTGAGTTTTAAGTGGTTAAGTGACAGCCAATGTTGGATTTCTTGAAGAGTGACATATAGTCTGTGAATGTCATCAATGGAGGAGGTTTCTAGATAGATCTGGGTGTCATCTGCATAGAGGTGGAAAGGGATGTTGGCATTTTTGAGTAGTTGGTAAGGGGCTCCATGTATATGTTGAAGAGTTGAGGTGAAGCACTGAACTTTGGGGGACACCCCTGTTGACGGGGTGTAGGTCGGAGGTAGAGATTTGTAATTTTATCCTTTGTGAGCAGCTGTGTAAGAAGGAGGCGAACCATCGGAGGACCACCTCATCAGCTCCTACTCTTTCTTGTAAAGCCTTGATGAGAAGTTGGTTATCAACCGTGTCAAAGGCTGCTGATAGGCCTAGGAGAATGAGGAGGCAACAATTGGTCGGTATCGAGGGACTTGTGGATGTTGTCTGTGATGTTAAATATCGTGGTCTCGGTGCTATAGCCTTTTCTGAAACCATTTTTCAAGGATTTCGGATAGGAGGGGATAGATTGGAGACGGGTCTGAAGTTTTTCAGTTCCTTGGAGTCAAGGCCTGGCTTTTTTAATAGTGGCATGACTTAGCCAACTTTGAGGCATTCAGGTATGATGACGGATCTCTTGGAACAGTTTATGATCTTGCACCAGAACCGGGCTATGGAGAGTTTCAGTTTTTTGGTTAGTTCGGTGGGTATCGGATCAAGAATGTGAGAGGCTGGTTTGGAGGTGGAGATCAGTTTGAGTATCTGTTTCCGGTATGGGGTTGAAGGACGTCCAGGTTTTTGTGAGGAGTCTGGGCGTGCTATCTACTGTAACTGGGGGCAGGCTTTTGTAGACAGGGTTGATGCTGATGCCCAGTGAGAGCTCAAGCTTGGTGATTTTTTCATCGAAGAAGTTGGCAAAGTTTTCACACAAGTCCTTGGAGGCCTGTTGAGAGGATTCTGGGGGTTTGGAGGTATGTTGCCTGATGATTTTGAACAGTTCGTTGGGCCTGTTTTTTGCATTGTCCAGGGCAGCGCAGAAGAAGGTGGATTTTTCGTTGCTGATGGGTTTTTCGTAATTCCTTCCGGCTGCTTTGAGTTGTTCGAGTAGGCTTGATGAGGGGTTGCTCCTCCATACTCTTAGTTGTCTTCTTTCGTTGTCTTGTCCGTGTTGAACCAAGATCTGGAAGGGATGTTCCTGTTTTTTTTTTAGTTTCAAGGGGGCTACTTGATTTAGAATGGATGTCATGTTTGTGTTGTAGTGCGAGGTGAGTTCTGTTGTGGAAAGATCATCCATGGAGGCAGTGAGGAGAGAGTTAACCCTTCCCTCTAGGTCAGTCATGTTAATTTGAGTGAAGTTTTTAGTCCATTTCGGAGGGTCTTGGGTGGCGGGGTTTAAGTGTGATTGGCTTAGTGAGGTGGAAAAGGATTAAGTGGTGGTCGGACCAGTCCACGGGCAGGGAACTGTCTATCGTGACAGTGTCGTGCTGGGTGATAATGGCGTCTAGGATCGCTCCTTTGTTGTGGGTTTCCTCTAAGCAGTGTTAGGTAAGTTTGTTGCTGTAAAGCAGCTCCTTAAGGTTCTGGATTAACAGGTTGTTTGCTTCATTTCATTGGAGATTGAGGTCGCCCAGAATAAGGTTGTTCATGTCCCGGAGAGAGCAGTGGGCAATCAGGTCGGACAGGTGTTCAGTGAAGGTGGTGGTGTTGCCTGAGGGGTGGTATATAAGGGGGCAGATAAGTATTTTGTTGTTGCTGGTATTGATATTGGCAATTAGGCACTCAAAGGTGTTGTAGTTGAAGGAGTCTATTTCTGTCACAGAAATATTGTTTTTGTGGATGATAGCTATGCCTCCACCTTTTTGATCTTTTCTATCTTTGTTGGTGATTACAAAGCCAGGGGGGACAAGAGTATCCATGAGTGGAAATGAGGTGTCATTAAGCCATGTCTCAGTGATGAATGCTATGTCTATGTTGTGGGTGAGGATGGATTCCGCTAGCTCTGTGGTATGTTTGGTGGCTGATCTGCAGTTTATGAGCATGCAGTTTGTGGGGGACGTCTCTGTTGTGGGTTTTTTCGTTTGGGGGACCGCGGGGATGATAGTGCGTGTGGCCAGTATCTAGGGGATTTCGGAGGTGTCTGTTCTCGCCCCAGTCTAGTGATCACCTGTATTTTGGATTGGAGGGTGGCAGTAATAAGATTGTCCTAAGAGGAAGCGAGAGTTGCCGCTTCGCTCACAGACATTTCATCTCTAGTTCTTTTCGGTCTCTGCGTCTAATTAGAGAGTGGTAAAGATCCCTTTCGGGAAGGGAGCATTGGAAAGCCTTTGTTGTGTGAAAGAGGGGAAGGTAGGGGAACAGAGTGGCTTTAGGGGTGCGGTGATGTTGGTGAGGATATCACTAAGACCCTGGATTATGGTGGGTGTTATCAGGCTTTCACTCACGGTTAGTCGCTGCCCAGTCTCTATGTCAGTGTGGGTGTTCTGGGAAGAAACTACCCGTGACTAAAAGAATGCCATCTACTTGCAGAAAAATTAATTGTTTGACCAAAATGTGTAATTCCAAAGATTCACCTCAACACCACAGGCTTCCGACAGGTAGCTGCACATGATCTGAGCGACTTAACCAGAAGATCAAAGGAGAGCTGCAAAGGACATAGACACTGACAAAAGAGATGACACCATCCATGGTGAATGAGTCACTTAATTTTTTTTTTTTTTACATCTAATCTCAGCTTTATTTATTTTTTTGCCAAATCTGTATATTAGCATTTTAGAGATTTTATGATATAGCAAGGACTTCAACTATTACATCTCAGCTACTTGGGCACTGCAATCGAACATTTGTGTACATTATATCACTACAATTGAGTGGCACAGTGTCACATTTACAGTATTTCAACAGCAAAGGAAATCGCCCAAGGCTGGCAAGAGCGTGGAATGCTTGAGCCGGCTACCTCCAGATTAGTCCATGACTGTCCACACCTTGCGCCTCATACATTAGCAGGGTTTTTGGGGATCACCCCAACGTGGACCTGTGCACAAAAATGACTTTTACACAACTAAAGTAAACAAAAACAACAGCGGCAGAACCACAGGCACATATGTATGTTAATCCCTTTCTCACTACCCCTTCCCCTTCCACTGCCCCCGCCCCCGCGCGTGCACGCACCCCAGCCACAGCTGGGCCTGCACCTGACACCTGCATGACCCAGTGAGTCGCCAATAGCACCTAACAGAATATCCAGACAGAAGAACAGCCCACGGCACACTCCAGCCCCCAAGAGCACCTACTGAACCTCCACAGTACCCGCACCATTAACCACACCCGGCAGTTGCAAGGAAGTAAGCATGTGTTCCCAGCGATCCGCTATAGGTTCCTTGCGGAGCCCCAACATTTCCTCTCAACACTCCACCCAGGCCCATGCCTGAAGGGAGGAAGTCCACGCCTGTACCCCAGGTGGGTCACGCGCCTTCCAGCGCCTTGTAAGGAGGCGCTTTGCCACCACCATCCCCAGATCTAAGAAACGGGACGACACCTTGTCTTTGGATGGTCTCCTGAAGTGGTGCAAAATGCATTCCGTCCAATCAAAGGGTATAGTACGACCAGTGCATTTCCTAAGTAGCTCACTGATTACACTCCAGTAAGTGCCCAGCCCAAGACAACTCCACAAAAGGTGAAGGAGTCCCGCATCCATCTCACCACACCTGGGGCAGGACGCATCTGTGCGAAGGAAGTACTTATTGATTAGCTCAGGCGTGAGGTAGGCCCTATGCACAACATAAAGTTGTATATGGCGAAAGCGCATGTTCCTGGGGATGCGCACTGGACTTTTAAGGATTCTCTCCCACTCCTTATCAGATAGTGGCCGTCCCATATCACGCTCCTATTTACTCTTAAGTGGGGCCAGACTGGTCCCCGTGTGGATCCTTAGCGACGCAACAAACCAGCGGACCAGGTGTTTGCCCCTCCCCATGACATGGAGGTACTGCATGGTTAAGTGCTGTTCAGGTTCCGTCGCCACGTCTCCCCACCTGGCCGTCAGCTTCGCCACGAGGGAGCAATGGAGCAAGAACCCCCCAGGGGGGAGTCCGTCCTCAGAGACCAACGTCTCGTAGGCCATCAACGCTCCATCCCGGTAGAGGTCACCCAGTGTCTGATATCTGCCTCCCCCCACTGCTCCAGCATGGGACGTGTAAGGACCCCGTGCCTCCCAGAGAACCCTCCAGAGGGATTGCAGGCGCATACGGGAGCACCTCTCATGTGAGGAACAGGGTTCTACGAAAACATTTGTTTGCCACTGCCAGCAGCAGCGGAGTGGGCCTCGTAGGCGCTGCCAGAGGATGGAAGAGTCTGGTTACACGTTCCAGGGAGTACGGTGGCTCATCTGTAGCGGTATCGTCTCTACCCCTATCCGCCAACCATCGGGCGATCCATTGGAGCTGCGCAGCCAGGTAGTAATGTTTGAAGCAAGGGGCGGCCAGCCCTCCCCTGTCCGTTGGCAGAAATAATTTCACCAGCGCCAGTCGGTGCCCAGAGGTGCCCAGATAAAGTCCCGCAGGACCACATTAAGCGACGAAAAGAAAGAGGCCGGGAAAAATAGAGGCAGATTAACAAAATAGTACAGGAATCGGGGAAGCATGACCCTTTTGGCAAGAGTGGTCAGTGGGAGTGTGGACCAAAAGCTTATCTGGGATCTAAGCGCCGTCACCGACCGCCCAAGGTTGCCATCAAAGGGGGCAGCCGGCTGACGGTAGATCTGGATCCCCAGATACTGAAAGGTATCAGCCTTCCATTGGACTCTCGTGCCTTCGAGACAGTACCCCGGATCCTCTATCCCAGCGCCGAACGCATAAAGGCAGGACTTGCCCGCATTCACCCGGAGGTCCGAGACCACCGCAAATTGACACAACAATGGGGCTAGTTGTTCCGGTGCCCATGCCACGTTCCGCACAAACACCAGCAGGTCATCGGCATAAAGCGATACCTGATGGATCGCATCTCCCAAGGGAATTCCGTCTCCTAGAGTCTGCTGCAATGCCGCCGCCAAGAGCTCCACAGCTAGCGTGAACAGTAGTGGAGACAGGGGACATCCCTGTCGGGTGCCCCGGCCCACCCCCACCGCTTTAGAGATGTAGGGGCTCAGCCGCACCCAGACCACAGGGTTTTTGTAGAGGAGCTCGACCATCTGCAGGAAGCCTATGTCAAGCTCATAACGAGTTAATACCTTGGACAGGTAACCCCACTCTAGGCAGTCAAAAGCCTTTTCTAGGTCTAGTACCAGGCACCCCGCCCAGGGCCATCCCCTCGTCGCCTCAGCCGCCACCCTGAAAAATCTCCTGAGATTCAAGGACGTGGATCTCGCGGGTACGAACCCATGTTTGATCAGAGTGTATCAAGTGAGAGACCAACGGCGCTAACCTCCCTGCAAGCGTTTTTGCGAAGATTTTATAGTCCACGTTAAGCATTGTCAGTGGCCAGTATGAACCCAGAGCTGTGGGGTCCCTGTCCCGCTTGGGCAATGAGACCAGAAATGCCTCCTGCATGGATGGAGGGAACGAGCCCTTGTCCAGAGCTGTATTATACAGTTGGAGGAGTAAGGGCGTGAGGGTTTCCCTGATCGCCTTATAATATTCGGCAGGCAGGCCATCCGGCCCTGGAGTTTTCCTGGATGCCAAAGCCTGAATGGCATCTCCCACTTCCTCCAGTGTGAGGGGGGCATTAAGCGCATCCCTGTGCTCCTCGGAGGCCATAGGCAAGGTAACAGTATCCAGTAACCTTTCTAATGCTTGTCTGGGACCGGTGCCATGGGCTTTGTATAGCTGCTTATAGTGGTCAGTCAGGACACAATGTATTTCGCGCTGTGTGTACACCATCTCCCCCTCCGCCGTACTCAAAGCTCCTATCGGGGCTCCACACCCATCTCTTTGTATCAGCCAGGCTAACAGCCGGCCGGCCCGATCCACCTTGGTATGTATTCTGACTGTGAGCGCCGCGTAGTTATGACACCTCAACTGTTCCATGACAGCTGCGTGCTTAGTGCGTAGGTCACTCAGTGTGCGCGAGTGCTTGGCCGTCCCCTCACCCTCCCTCTCATATCGTAAGAGCGCAGTCTCCAAGCGCGTCAGGGAAGCGGACAATGTTTTATGTATATTCCAAGTGGCCCCCATACAGTGCCCTCGAATGGCTGCTTTGTGTGCGTCCCATTCCACCATGGCAGTGATCGCCGTCCCTTCATTGGCCTCAAAGTAGGCTAGGATAGCCGTGCCAGCAATGAACGGAATTCAGCATCCTCTAGTGCGGCAGGCTGTAGCCTCCACGAAGGCACAGGTGGGCGATCCGCCTCCCAGCTAATCTGGAACCATAGCGGGTTATGATCGGAATGGGTTTTCCCCAGGTACTCCGATTTGGCAAGTAGCGGGAGCAGTGACTGGGTGCCCACTATCCGATCTAACCGGACATGCAACTCATGGACTGAAGAGAGGTAGGAGTATACTCTGTCCGAGGGGTGCTGCACGTGCCATAAATCATGTACCTCCCAGTGTGAAAGCCAGTCCCTGAATGCTTGCGCATTAGACGCTATCGCTGCAGCTCGGAGGGGAGGGAAAGAGCGGTCCAGGCGCACGTCTAGCACCATGTAGAAGTCCCCTCCAAGCAACCAGGGGAGACCGGCATATGGGTGAAGGATCTGATTCAAGCTCACTAGATAGGAGGGTTGGTCCGTGTTTGGAGCATAAAGGGATCCTAACAGGACTTCCTGCCCATTTAACCGGGCCCGCACCAGGGAGTACCTTCCCTCTTGGTCCACCTTTACGTCTTTACAAATGAAGGAGACACCCGCCCTCACCCAAATCAGTGTGCCACGCGCATGTGCAGAGAAGGTCGTACCATAAATTTGCCCCCTCCAACGCCTGCGGAGTTTGTCGAGCTCTATCTGGGTCATATGTGTCTCCTGGAGAAGAACAATCCCCACCCCATGTCGCTGCAGGTGAGAAAAGACAGAGTAACGGCGTGACGGGGTGTGCATGCAGCGAATATTCCAGGTTAGTATGTTAGTGTGTGTCATGTGTCTGGACGCTTTGCATCCACGCACGGCCCGGGGTAACACCCCAGGGGGGAACCTACGAACACCATCAGGGGAAGGGATATCGGTGTGCCGCAACTGAAACATGAAAACAACCACAAACAGTGGAACAAAAGGGGCGAGTCCCCAAGGGGGCATACGTCCAAACCTCAACAAGATCCACCACACAAGATGATGTTAGTCCAGCGCAAGGCTGTCTTGGGTGAGTGTGCTGCCAACAACCGTAACATGTTACGCCCCCATCTCAGACCTCCCGGGTGTTCACGAGGAGTTTGGGATCTAGGGCACGTAAACAC
This sequence comes from Lissotriton vulgaris, assembly GCF_964263255.1. NCBI lineage: Eukaryota > Metazoa > Chordata > Amphibia > Caudata > Salamandridae > Lissotriton > Lissotriton vulgaris. Next base: position 294,825,398 of record NC_141693.1, read on the forward strand.
ACCAGGCCGGTGCGGGTCACCCAACAGGGGAGCCCATGCGTGTGAGGAATGCTTAGCGCCTTCCGGCTGCGGGTCGGCCGAAACACCCCCATGTGTTTAGCTGTACAGCATTTCAGAACAGCGCAAGCGCACTTGGCCGGGAGCACATTGCAACAGCGCGCACATCAATATTTCTAGAAGGATACAGCAAGTAATAACGTATTCAGAGACAGGGACTCTTGCATAGTTGCCATAGTTCACTGCTCAGTCACATAAGCTGGTCAGCTGTTTGGGGTGTCACCACTGGCATAGTCATATCTTCAGAGAGCACCGTGGACAGCGATGACGAGCCACTTATGTCCGGTTCACTGTGCAGCTGGGAGTCCAATCGGGCAACACCATTCACCGCTCCCAAAGTTGCGACTGCTTCAAGTGCTTCCTGTCGTTCTGGTCTCATTTTCTCCGGGCTGGGTGCACCTGGGCCAAGTCCCGTGCCTCGGGGGGTCCCTCTTCTTCGGCGCCTCCTTGATCGTTGCACCTGCCACTCACCCTCCTCTGAGCCTGCAGGCCGTGCTCCTTTCCACTGTCCCGTCTCCTCCAGCCAGTCCCAGACGTCCGATGGGGCATCAAAGAAGCGAGCCCCCTCCTTCGAGATCACGCGGAGGCGAGAGGGGAACAACAGAGAATATGGCAGCTCTAGTTCCCTCAGTTGCCTCTTCAGAGCCATGTACGTGCTCCTCCTTCTCTGTACTGCTGCCGTGTAGTCTGTAAAGAACATCACGCGGCTGTTCCCCACTGTCAGATCATCCAGCTTCCTGGTTTCGCGAAGCACCACGTCTCGATCACGGTAGTTAAGTTGCCTGAAGGGGAATGGACGATGCCGGGCTCTGGGTCGGGGCTTCTGCGCCGGTACCCTGTGTGCTCTTTCTACCACAAAATGCGGGGACAACATCCCCGGAGGTATGAGATCCCGTAACCAGTTCTCCGCATACCGCTCTGGGTCTTTCCCTTCTTCGCCCTCCGGAAGCCCGACCACCCGAGCATTGTTGCGCCGGGAGCGCCCTTCCGCATCCTATGATGTCTTGGAGCGCTGACGCATGATTTTGCACCACAGGCTGTAATTCCTGGAGGGACTGATGCTGCGCGGTGACTGACAACTTGCAATGGTCATCGTGAAGAAGAGTGCAGTCAGACCTGACCTTGTCGATCCGGGCCTCCAGCGACACTTTAGTTTGCTCCAGCCTAGTGCCAATTCGCTCCACCACTGCCAGCACAGAGTCCATCTTGGCTGTGAGGGTCGCCGTCGGACCCATGTTATCGCTCTGTTGTCCGTGTGAGGAGTCCAGCCCGTCGGACGCTTGTTGCTTTTGCTGGGATTTATCCCTGAGTCTGCCCATCACCAGTTGCTGGGCAGTAGGCATTCACACCCGTTGATGGCCACCAGCTGTCCAGCACCAGGACCTCTCCGAGGGGCTAGGGGAGAAGTCGCTTCACCAGTCTGGCCGTAGCACCAGCAGCAGCGGGGGGAACTGCCTATCCGTGCTTGGCGCCAACACCTTCAAGATCGTGCCTCGAGATAATCAACATAGACTCTGGGGGGCTCCAGACAATAGTCCGTCTTCACCGCACAGTTTGAGGAGAGCGCACCACCTTTGCCTTCCCCAGGGGCCTCCTGGCTGACTCCCCCTCCTCTGTAGACTGCACCTGCTTGTCCCCAATGTCTCCAGATAGCAGGGGCCTCAGCGCCACAGGGGCGGCTCCAACTCAGCAGCACAGTCTCAAACGCCTGGAGCCTCTGTGTGTCCCGCGCTAGGAGTGGGTCGCTCAAACGAAAATGGTGCTGGCTCTAAAATGACGCCCAAGCCCCAGTGCGCCGGGCCTTAAATACACAGCCCGTACCAAAGAGTCACGCAGCAGTGTCTCCGGGTTGTGCCTACCCGGTCTGAGCACAGGAGTCGCAAGTGATGGTGGGTCCCCACTGTCGCCGTATCTGACGCAGCACAATGTTTCTCCGCCGTGGTAGCCAGGAGGCATCTGGTCTGTGGCCAGGCTGTGGGGGTAGACACCACAAAATGCCGTAGCCGCCCGGTCCGGTGCTCCCCACAACCTCCGATATGACAGTCCCCAGTCCCAGGTACACTCTCAGGGGTCTATTCCAATGTGGGTTGGGCCAGGTGTTAGGTCCCAGGCCCAGGCTTCTCTCCGACCTGCCTTTACAGGGGCAGTGCGTCCTCCGACCACCTCCGCTGCCCAACACCATGCACTCTTCAGGCCCCAACACCCAGTTGTCGGGCCCACCGCCAAAGCCTCTGGACTCTGCTGCCGCAGGGCTACACCCTCCTCTACGTCTGTCCCGAGTCCCGCTCCTCACCGTGCAGGGGTTGCGCCTTGTAGCTGCTCCCGAGTACCGGGCGAAATGGCAGCCGCGCCGTCTTCACAGGCCAGCCAACCACAGGTCTTCACGGGCCTCAGGCCCCAGGAGTATTTGCAAGGCCTCGGCTGCTATGGGCCGCGGGAGCTGCCGCGCCCTCCGCCAGCGCTGTCTCGCCCTCCGGCCTGTCTCTTCGCCAGTTGCTGCCGCCCGCCAGGCCGCGGGCACAGGCCCCGCCCGGGCCCTGCAGTCGCGGCCCACTGCCCGCCAACCTCCCGGGCTGCACTCCACCTCTCGTCTCCCAGCAGCGCTGGGTCTCAAGTCATCCGGGGGGGGCACCGCTCAGTTGGGCTCACAGGACTCCTGGGCCCAAGGTAGCGCCCGACTCCCACAGCAGCACTTCGGCTCATCAACGTACGCCAGGCTCCGGGGCAAGTTTCGCGCCTCTCCGCCGCGCTGCCTCAGTCTATCAGCAGTCTCCGCCGCAGCTTCGAGCCAAGATCTGCTGGGCTCCACAGGCTCCCCGCTGTGCCCTCACACCTACGCCTCACGGAGTGGGCACAAAAAACACGTCTGTAGGGGAAATTGCAGGATAACTAGGGGTCTAAGGACGGAGCTCTAGCAGTTCACGTCCACCATGTTGGCTGGCTGGCCACGCAAACCGTGAATGAGTCACTTCATTGATGCAAATACTAGACTAGATAACAAATGTGACATTGGAGCCAATGAAGACTTCTGACCCCCTTATCCTCCACAAGCCACTGAAGTGAAGATCTTTGCAACTAGAAGACACTTTCCAACTGAGATGTCTTGACACATAAAGCGTGAGGGGCAACATTTCCGTGACAAGGATAGCCACTGCCACACTATTCAGAGGTCTAAAGCCAGAACACATGCAGAGCACTCAGTGGCCAGGTGTTTGAATTGGACAGATTGTTAGAAGACTTCGGGTGGCTAAGCACCGTGGTATGGTTCCTTAGCGACAAGCAAGTGATATTCTATTTGGACGATACCATTCATTCAAATGCCTCATTTGAGGTGATCCAGTGTCTCTGTTGCATTTCAGTAATCCACTAAAGAGGTTATAACTGGCTTGTTTTGAATTTTAGATGTGAAAAATGATATTCTGGTTCATGAAGCATCAGTCAATGAGCACACTGACTGCTTGATGCAATGGCAAGATTGAAAGAAAGGGATCTGACCCTCCATTACCAGAAGTACTCATTTCTACAATCTACTACTGAATTTGTTTCTGGTAGAAGGTATGGTCCTATGTCAAAAAAAGGTTGCTGATGTTAAAACCATAGCCACTCCCCAGTCTGTGTCAGAGGTTAGAACTCGCCTGTACAACTACTGTTGACACATGAACAAATAATTTAATCCTGAGGAATCTTGTCAAAGCCAACCTCTGGAAGAGTAGGGAACAGAAAAACATAGAAAGTCACAAAAGATGCCTTCTTTAAACATTCTAGCATGAAATACTATGATCAGAGTCGACAGCTGGCGTTTGCATAGACTCCAGTCATGAACTTGGAGAGTTCTTACTTCAAAAATAAAACAAAGATGGGTGGGCTCCAGCTGTAAAGAGCAGTAGCGCATTAGAGAAACTGAGCAAATGTATTCTTATTTAGTAAAGGAGGATCTTGCTGTATTCTTGTGACGCCACCATTTTCATCTACACCTTTATAAAAGTTTCAAGTGTTCACTAATCATTAGTCGCAGGTTCCAGGTGACCCTCATCCAAACCTCACCATGGATTGCGAAATAAATTCGACAATTGCAAGAATATTACTTCTGAGTTTTCTACAAGCCAGACACACACAATCCGGTGGATTCTCTTTTACAACAGTCTTGGCCAGCTTAAAACAACAGTTTATTCAGGTCAAAGAGACTGAAGAGTCCACCTGACAGCTTGCACAGTGCTCGGCCACCCTTACTATCTGTAAAGAGGCGAAGGAGTCAGTAATTTTTTAGAATAAAAAGGTTTATTTATAAACCAATAAAAGACCCACTGGTGCATCAGGATCAAACGTCAAGCTGCCACCAACTCCAACCACTTCTCCCTCCCGTTCCAACCATAGAAACGTTCTTAATGACAAAAGATTCCATGGAACGAGTAGGAACCATGGTAACAGGAACGAGAACACAATTTCAATAAACTTTATAAAGCCCATTAATGTAAACACATCATTAATGTAAACACACCACACTATCCCTTTAGGAAGTCAAAGAAGGAGTCTCAAATGATGAGTGTCGTTCAAATAGCAATCAGTGCTACATATGGAAGCTTGCAGCATCCTAACAGCATTACATGATGTACAACATGAAGTGACCTTCCCCAGTAATGGCCTGCTTCTGCAGGGTTTCCCACTTGTTCTTCCACCATCTTTGATTCCAACAGCACTTAAACTTGCTCATGTTTGACCTCAAAGAATAGTAATGACTAAGGGGGTATTTAAACCTGTGTGTGTGGTCTGCCAGGTCGCCAGACAGGGAAGGTCCCACCTACCCGCAACATACCATATCTATGTTTCTCTACCACCACACTGGTGAATTTATGATGGAAGTGCTTTCATTAACACAGCGATAAATGGCATTGATGCACAGGCAGGGTCGAACTGCCCTATTGGACAATCAAAAAGTGCCTTATGGGCTCATGTGATAGGTCAGGGTATTGACTGTTTGTTGGCCTGGTGGGCCGGTTTTTACTTTTGATTTCCCTAGCATTATCACAAACTCTGGCTTTAGCAAGCGCAAACACATGCACTCTCCCATACCATGAAAAAAACTGTGAAAGTGTGACATTAGAGTTTATAAAATTGCCCTGTTTAGCAAATGTGGGCCACTTTCTTTTTATATGACCCGCTAATAGAGGCCACTTTTATTTTCTGTCCCAGTGTGACCCTGTGCATAGGAAATCTTCTCCCTGTGCATTATGGTCATTGATTTTCTGCCTGGGATTATACCTTGCATGGTGCTCCTTGACACAATATATTTGAAATGGAAGGCCCACCCAAAGTAGTGCACTCCTTCCATCCCATTAGGGGCGGACTGGGAAACCAAAGCAGCGCTGGCAAATTTTGTCAGACCAGTCCCCATACGGTGCACAGCGAGCGCAGTCAGTGAGCCTGACCACTAACTACAAGGAAGGTTGAGGGGTTCTCCCCCCAAAAAGTTTGGGTAACAATGGCCAAGATTCTGCATTCTATTCACTTTTAAATCATAGCAAATGATGACTTTACAGTGCACCGGCTACAGCAATCTTTATTGGGGCTCTTCAATTATTCCCTCACTTTCACCCTCCAACAATGCCTCTCATCCCTGGCCCCTCTCTCACATGTATTTCATTTGTTTTACAGCGCCTATCATACCATTGTAGAGCGTTGAAGCATTTTATATCACACACACACACACATACAGAGATAAAGAATTATACGTGGGCAATTCAGTGTATAGAAAATTTTACATAAGACAAAGGGGACAGACTACAAGGTGTAGGATTCACAATTCATCCATCCTAGTAGGTATTTTCTAAGATTCCTTGGCCTGGGAAAGCAGAATCTCAGAATTCAGAACGTAAGAGAGTGGTTAGGGTTTACTTTACTAATAGGAATTTATTTCTACCCAAGCAAACCCTTTTTAGCTAAATGAAAGACTTGGAAAAACATAACTTCCTAACCTAGATTACAATTGTAACTTATGAACACATTAACAAAAGGATCTCTGTGACAAAAGCATCACTAAGCTATGCACATAAAATACTGTTCTCTGATCTGCGTAGTACATACTCTTTGCGGCAGGCAAATTAACCTTCCAAGCTACATTAGATAAGTCAAAGCTGCCACTAGACAAAACTCTGATCAGCAGGTACAATAATCACTAGAGTTATAGAGGCACTTTTATTGTTTCCTGAAAACTGTTGGATATACAAGGAACTCTGCAGCACTTTTAAAACCGCTGCCCTGCTACAAAACCGGCCCCTAGTAACAAAAGCGGCCCACCACCCTTTCGGCCTCCCGGTGAACCGCCCGATACCTGGTACTGCCAGTCCAGCCTTCATCTCACACACCAGACGTTCTGTGGTTGGTGGTCTACCATGGTTTTCGACAGTGGGGCTTGCTGGGTCCTTACTTTCCAAAACATGACAGTTCCCTTCTCACTAAATGAGGCATGAGAGCCACAGGTTTTTGTCCCACACTCCACCAAACCTTAAATGATCCCATTATAAAAGTTTCTGGTGAAAAGTCTGGTTCCCCATCTTTGAACTTTAGTAGTAGTACTGGTGAGTCATTAGTTCAGACGCCAATCTGTTGTATTGGAGGACCGTCACACCCCAATCATCGACTATCACAGATGTAAGTTTTCCTGACATATGCTATGTGCTGGAAAAGCAAGGCATCCAGAAGGGCCTTGATCAATCAGGTATTATTGATCTAGACCATGGGTACTCGCAAACTTTCTGTTGGGAGCCAAAATTACAGAGTGGTTTGTGGCCGAGGGCCGCACCGGTAGTGGTGGGGCCAGTGGGGTGCGGGGTCAGTTGGGGGTGGAGCTAGAGTAAAAAAAATCAAACCTGTTCCAAAACATTAGACAATGCGACAATGCTGTATTTCAAAAGCAGATGTAACTACAAAGAGCACATTTTGATAATACATTTTTATTAGTAGACAATAGCAATCTGAAGAGGCATTGCATAGCTTCATACACACTGTGACCCCAATTCCATCACAGTCTCTCTCTCTTTCTCTCTCTAAGTCAGTCAGTCTATCTCTGTCAGTCAGTCTCTCTCGAACTGTCAGTCAGTCTCTCTCTCTCTGTGTCAGTCAGTCTCTCTTAGTCAGTCAGTCTCTCTCTCTCTCTGTCAGTCTTTCTCTCTGTGTCAGTCTCTCTCTGTCTGTCAGTCAGTCAGTCTCTCTCTCTCTCTCTCTCTGTCAGTCTCTCTCTCTCTGTCAGTCTCTCTCTAAGTCAGTCTCTTTCTCTGTCAGTCAGTCTCTCTCTCCCTCAGTCGGTCAGTCTCTCTCTCTGTCGGTCAGTCAGTCTCTCTCTCTCTCATTCAGTCAGTCTCTCTCTCAGTCAGTCAGTCTCGCTCTTAGTCAGTCAGTATCTCTCTTAGTCAATCAGTCTCTCAGTCAGTCACTATCTAAGTCTCTCAGTCAGTCAGTCTCTCCACTCTCTCTCCGTCTCTCTTTCTCTCCACTCTCTCTCTCCACTCTCTCCCTCCACTCTCTCTCTCCACTCTCTCTGTCCTCTGGCTCTCTCTCTCCACTCTCTTTCTCTACTCTCTCTCTCCAATCTTTCTCTCTGCAGGGCCATGGGTACATTACCTGCAAGGTCCGGGGGCGGCCAAGGAAGGCCTGCCGGGCCACTGGCAGCCCGGGGCCGTACTATGAGTACCACGGATCTAGATCCTCGATCCAGGCTGACCCTACTGAAATGTTCTGTGTCCCTGTGCAATGTGAAGACACTGGGAAAGTGGTGCGAAGCCAGCACTGTGTGGTGAGAAGTCTCTTATTTTCAGTTCCAGCTTTGCTCAAAGCAAATGCCTCACTTAAAGGGCTATCAACACTCACTTTGTTCGTTTCTCGTCCTGTCTGGAACCTAGCTGGAGCCAAACACCTTGATGCCAATGTTCTCAAGGAAACAAAAACACTCAGCTTTTCACTTCAAAAGTGGTTAAGAAATAAAACATGATTTGGAGGCAGGTTTTGGTATGTAAGAGAGCTTCTTGCGCTGCATTGCATTAAAAATTAGTAAACCTGGGCCAGCAATATAAATTATACACGCGAATGACTGCAACATGGAAAAATCAATCTATAAATTTCTCAGAAAATTCTATAATACCCTCACGCCCCCACAGACGTGGTGGTGCCCAAGTGCATAGGTAATACAGTTCAGGACTCCATACCTCACCATTCTTTGTCGTCACCTGTGCTCACGGAACATGATGCCATCCTGTGCTGCAGAATGCAGAGAAGGTGTAAATTCAACTCGAAGAAAAAAACAAAGGAGTTTCCTTAAGACTGGGAATTTGGTTTTTAGTAAGAGTGCTATCCTGGTATCAAATACCGCCTTCCTTTTAAACCTCGGGACTGAAAAGAGATATTTCATAAGTATGTATTCCTATCATAACCTCCTGAAAGGATTTGATAAAAAAAAGAAAAGTATCTTGCAATGTGTTAAATTTTAATACAGAATGTGGGCGGCTCAGGGGAGAACTGTGGAAGCATCAAGAAGACACCAGAGGTGGGGATTATGGTGGTGCTAAGTGTTTTCTAGAACACGTCCAGGGTTGTCAACCTGAGAATGGGTTGGATCTGAGCGAAAGGACCGATGTGACTATTGGGCCCACTGGTGATCGTCAGGATACATCTGAACCTCTAACACTCATTATGGCCCTTCCTACTCCATCCTTGAAAGACTACGCACTTCAATGGCATTGTATCTATGTCCAATATATGCGATGACAGGCCTGTTTACTTCCGCACTACTTGATATCTTGTTGGGAGCTGTCGTGAAGGATATTCTCTGAGTTTGGAACGTCCCATGTGAAGTTCGGTCCCCCCCTTGTGAATAACTGCATATGGCATGTTCCATTACGCAATGGTGCTGTGACTATGACAAGCTGCAGCTGGCCCTTGGCAGCCGGCAGTTCTTCAGACTTGCCACGCGTTTGTGGACACTTCAATGACCCCAGTATTGCCGCTGCACGTGCTCTTCTGCCCTAAGACTCTAAAAGGCCACTTAGCTGAAGGGTTTAAGCCTCTAGCTTCCGTCACTCTTCGACGGAGCTGACTCCTAACACCAGGCCTTTCTGGAAAGCCAACGAGCCACAGCTTGAGAACGTAAGATGTGAAAGGTAAATTATTCACAAATTGCCACGTTACCAGCAACGACCTCTCTCTTTTCTTATCTCCCTGCTCAGTATAGTAGTTTCGCTTTCCTCGGTAGTAATTTAGGCAGATTTTACTGACCTGTGGTCAATAGGTTAGTGTTCTCTCTTTTCTATATAAAAACAAGCTATACCACCCATAGGCGCGCTTATTGAAAGTTGCTCAGGGTAGCTAGTTGCTGCACTGAGAGCGTAAGACCTACTGCTGTTTCACGTTTTCCCACTAGGGGGAGACGTCGTGCACGTCCTTGCAGCAAAAAGAGTAACTTGGTTGAATATATGGTGCTTCATGCTGCACTTCTGACGTTTTTTAGAACTGTAAATAACTAATGTTCCTGTTACCCAATTTGATGGTACCCTATTTGGTGGCTTCAGAAGGATGGAGGCACCCCATTATTCAAAACAGTAACCTGTAAATGTTAGGGGTGACTGTTTTACTAATTGAGCTATTTTACTAGCATCATTTGTGGCCATATGTGCAAATCTTTTTTGAGGTCGCAAATAG